>NC_079135.1:56459198-57143652 GCF_945859705.1 Episyrphus balteatus | reverse complement strand
ATAAAAAAAATTAAGCAATATTTTAAAGGTAAAATGAAACTTAGACAAAAATCAAAATCAAAATAAGATATGTAAGTAGGTATCTACGTTAAAAAATATTTGCTATTTTTTTTATGCCTACGGGCCAATGTTTAAAGGAACATATAGCAAGCATACTTTAACGAAAGTATGTCGTAATTCGGCCCCAGGGGTGGAATCCCATAAGTCATATTTGAGACAGTCAAATGTGCTCAAATAAAATTTTACGTCGGTCACAAAAAATATTTGATAAATTGGCAGAATATAGGTACGAAAATTACCCACGTTCTGTCAAATTTGCATTCATAAA
This sequence comes from Episyrphus balteatus, assembly GCF_945859705.1. NCBI lineage: Eukaryota > Metazoa > Arthropoda > Insecta > Diptera > Syrphidae > Episyrphus > Episyrphus balteatus. The sequence goes on along the minus strand of NC_079135.1, from coordinate 57,143,324 downwards.
CGTTTTTTTAATTTGTGTTCTCGTTTTGTTATCCTTTTGCTTTGTGTATTAGTGGGTAAGCAAAATAATTAAAAATAATTAATTTATTACTTAGATGTCGTAGTCGTCGCGTGTTACATACTTGAGTTCTTAGGGAGAAAATAAGGCAGTCCCCAAAAGTTCATTGTAGCAAAAAAAAAATCATCGTATTTTCTTTGTAAATAAATTTAAGTACATACTTACCTACCTATTGTGTTTGATGAAACTAAACTACAATACCTAAAAAAATTAAGCTATTATTTTGTCGCCCTTTTATTTGAGTGCCGTATACGCCAAATTGCATTTTTTGAACTGGGTATTCCTATGCAGTCTTATGTTTTCGAGGATGCTCTTTTCAAATCTGTTATTCGTTTTTTTTTTCTATCTTTTTTCGTTGCTTAGATATTCCGTATTATTTTGACGTAAACACAAAATTTTGTCATTTACGTCAAATTTTTCATTCAATTTACGAAAATTTTGAGAATTGTTTTGACGTAGGTACGTTTGCGTTTATGTTTTTTTTTCGACGTAACATGTAAAATGAAAAAAACTTCTGATTTTCATGGCGATGGTGTATACGGAAAACTCATTTTGGACAAAAAATTAAATATTTTGAAAACAAAACGAATTTCAGATGTCCAATAACATGTACCTAGGTACATATATCATACTAAAAAATCAAAAAATGCCAGCGGTTAATTCTTTCGCGTGTACGGCACTTCAATACTAGGGTGACGATTTGTTTATTTATCTGTGTTTTGCCTTAGAAGTTGAAAAAAGAAAAATGTTTTGTATGAAAGTGAAAGCAAACATAACATAACTTTTTAGTTGAAAGTCTTCCTAAGGCAAACGAATCACAAAGTTAAAAAAATAGCATTTTGAAAAAAAATATTTTTTTAAATCTTATGCAAATTTTATTAGACTAGGGGGATAACATTTTTTATAATATATTAAAATTCAATGCAGTTTGCGTCACACACAACTGCGACCGACCCATGTTTAGGATAATTTCCGATTTAAAAAACTATCTTTGGCGTAAAACATAATGCTAGTTTAAAGGTACCTATAGAAATTTTGGTAATTTTAAACGGTAATATTATTTTGAACAAAATGCTTTATATTACCTACTTATTAAGAATTTTACAAAATATGGGTTTGATTTCGTCAGCCTTCGGGTTACAAAATAACAAACATTCAGTTATATTTATTAGATTTTCTTAAATTGGTTCTTAAAGGTTAATTTTAATATTCTAAGCTTGCTGGAAATATGTATTTAATTTGGCTGTAGACAAGGTTACTTAAATTCTTACCTATAATTGGTTTAGCATTGATGATTGACAAATCGATAGTTGTTTCAAAAGATAAAGTAAAAAATACTATTATATTTTATAAGCAAACAAAATTCACAAATTCTTGGCTTTTTAGATAATTAAATAAGGGAGCGATTTCTCTTTGTGACTGTATTTGTGTCTAAGTGACCGATGAAAAACAAAAAACTATACAAAACTTCATAGTAGGAACAAAACAACGTAACATTTGTTTGTTTTGTTCACTAAAAATGATTTATATTTCACAAATAAACAAAAATTGGCTCTGGTTCTTCATTTCTTTACAAAATATTATTTTGGTTTGACGTTTTGTATTTGACAAAATTGTAGTGTTTGTGAAAATGTGTGTAAATACGTCTCGATTTAAAAGGATCAAATCTTCGGCAGCGTTACCGCTAAGCGACTTTAGTCGCTATTAGCGACCTTTTTGAAGCCTTAGCGACCAAGCGACGACTTTTTATTCCAAGCGACCTTTTCACCAATTTCTTTATAGCGACTTTTTTTCTAAAAATTGTATTTCTTTTTTACCTCTCAACATTTAGAGCTTCAATTTCTTTTTTCGTTCTGAACGTATTCTGAGCTTGTTCAGAGCGCGATCGATGGACTCAGAATAAGTTATCGCTCTCTGAGCAGACCGAGTTGAATGCTGAACAAGCACTTAGCAAATAGAAAAAAATTTCAAACAAATAAAATAATGGTACAAGAGTGCAGCAGTCGGTCTAGTTTTTTTATTTTAATTTAAAAAAATTTATTTAAGGGCTTGAGAAGATAAAAAAGATTGATATTTTTGCTTTTTTTTTATGAAAACTGATTGGGTTCAAAAAATTCTAGCTCTTTTCGTAGATGTCGTTCAGACATGGTTGATATAAATATTTACAGCGGAAACAATAGGCTTTCAGATGGTATAAAATTTATATAATAAAAATGGATTTTTTACCTTTTCTTTAGAAAAAATATTAAACTTTTTAATGGCGTAATTTTTTTGTAAGTTTTTCATATACCTACAAAAATTGATATTATGAGAAAAGAAAAAAAAGGTATTTGATTTAACTTTTTCTTGTAAATTATGATAGGATTCGAAAAGTTATTCCGTTTTTCCACAAATCATACAGTTATACACATATATGTTAGGTCTTAATTTTTAGTTTAAGTAGGTACTTTACTATAAGATTTATTATGTATATTTTATAATTTTTCTTACAAGAAAGTTGGCAAATACATGATTTTTAGATCATTTTTTTAACAAAAGCACACGACCTGTTTTCTTATGACGTTATCACGCAAAATCATCGTCCGTAAACCAACTTTACAGACAACCACTTTTTAGTTTCTAATTTTGTTATTTTTTTTATTGTTAATAAAAACTTTGTTTCAAGACCACTTGTGTTTATTTTTGTATTTAAAAACATATGAAAACGGTTTAGCGACCTTTTTTTTTTCTCATATAGCGACTTTTTCGACAAAAAAGCGACTTTTTTTCAATTTTTTAGATTAGCGACCTTTTTTTCTGAAAGCGACTTTTTTAGCGACCTTTCAAAAATGTTCAACGGTAACGCTGATCTTCGGGAAAAAGTAGCGAATTTTTTTTTTCATTGGAATTCATTTAAGGAAAAAGTAGCGACTGCAAGTCGACTGCAGATCGAATTTTTGGTTATTGAGAATTCGACATATAATATTTTTTCTTTTGCACTATCAAAGAAGAAAAACATTAATCGCCACATGAAAAAACATCAATTTAAAAATGAACTGACTGAGACCTCCTGGGAAAATTTTGCGTGACCCACCGGCACCGGTGGGTCACATGGTGGTCAACGTGTTAAGGATACGTTTAAAATTGAACAACTTTTAAGATTGCTTTATAGAAACGACCGTTATTTTGTTTGTTGCTTAAGAGCTGCTCACTAAAAATATGACCGATGACCGCATCTTCAAAATAATATGGTAAAATAGTTCGTTGACACCAAAAAATTTGTTCACTTTTCATTTTCGTTCATGTTCTAAAACTTAAACATTTTAAAAATCATCTTAATTAAGTATAACTTACCAAATTATTGTTTCAGATTTGACTTCTTGGGAGGGGTCATGACCCCGTGACCTCCACCCCCTTTTATACGCCGTTGATTGTCATAAATTTAATGTATCGTAGGTGTAAAGAATAAGTTTCTAAAACACTAAAAAAAATGTAAATAATCAATTCAATTTTAAACTTTATACCTACTGCAAATAAATATAAACTGAACTGAACTAAAATGCCAATGTTAATTTTAGATGAAAATGACACTAAAAACATTTATAAAGGTTAACTATCATTTTTGATAATCACATTACTAAGATAATTTTTTTTAAATAAAGTTTTTCACCCCAAAATCACCGTTCCACCTCAGTTATCCAAACCAGACATTGGGTATGAGTTATGAAATTTCAAAATTACACAAAAAAAAAAATAAAAAGAGAAATAGATATGGAATTAAAGAAATAAATTAGAGATAGAAGGTACATATCGCTCATTTACTTGAATTCTGTCATAACTCAAAAATGACTAATTTTGAGTTATTAATGCAATAGTTATTGGAATAATGGAAAAATTGGAATCCTGCAGTAAGTCATTTCTTCAGCTTTAAAAACTGACGGACAATGAGCACTAGTTTTGTTTTAGAGACCAATTTTGTACATACAAAAATAGATCGATGTTAATCTTAAAACTCGTTTCCTGAAAACCCAGTTTTTTCGTTATGACAGTGTTCAAGTCTTCAGGTAAATGACCGATATGTGCAAATGTGACAGAAGATATGTGCAAATGTGAAGACAATGTTATTTTTATCTGTTGATGTTTGGAATTTTAGTAAAATGTTGGGTTTGGCAACGATGCGTTTTTATATGCGCGCATTAAAAATTATGCTTTTTAAGCGCTTCAAAATATGCAAATTAAAAAAGTATATATATTTAGGTAAATTTTAAATTATAAAGATAGGTACGTGTAATTTTTAATTGACCCTTTTTTTCATTTTCTTCATTTGTAGGGTACTAACAAATATTTTGTATAATTCTTATTAAAACAAAATGTTTTCAACATCAAAGGAGCCAGCGCTGGGAAGGTGCAACATGCATCTAATTTTCATATTAACAAACGACCCCCTGCCAAAGATCGACCCAAGCAGTAATTATCACTTTAAACAAGTAAAATCAAAATGTTAATTGGAAAAACACCAATTCCCTCATAAAATGTGCTAAGTGAATGCATTAAATATTTTAAAAATCATACCAGTGCAAAGGATCATTCATTACAGAAGCGGTTGATGGGTAAATCAATGTAACTGACTTTATAAAAAAATTATGCAAAACTCATTTTAAACGGACGCTGAAATTTGCACCAACAAAAGAAGCCGTAAAACAAAAATCCCTTTGATCATCTTTCGAAGTTATTGAAGCGGAAATTTCATCGTATTATTTTCTTAAGGATAATTTGTTAGAAAATTGATATCGTGGGCTGTCCTGTTTTCATGTAGGTAAAAGGGGATTCGTTCCGCACCAAAAGAAGAAGGGACGGATGCGATGCGCACCACCAGAATAATATTCAAATGATTTCCATATTCACACTTGTTCGTTGTTCGAGGCTTCGAGCATCAAGGACTCTTCCGTCTCACGGAAGCTATATGGAGCATATAAAATTTCTAGGGAAATCACTGCAATTAAAATGTAATTGTTCATACCTAAGGATTTTCACGGTAGCATTTGCAAAAAAAATCCCATTTGGACGTAGGAAAAACAGGACTCATTTTCATAATTTCTTAATATTTCAGTTTATGTGAGCCTTAGCGGTAAAAGCTTATGGTTGAGAGGATTTTTTAATGCTGATGATGATTTGTATGCCAGCATATGTACCAGTACCAGCATCTGCATAGGGATTTGACTAATGTTTCTTATAATCACACTCTTTCGTCACACACGCGCGACAACAGCATCGGCCCGACACGGCGCGGTGGTGGCGGTGTGGTGGCGGTAAATTCTTATGCCATTAACGCCAACGAATTATAATTAAAATATGAGTACAGGAAGGGGAGGAATCAGGTAGCTTGGCGTAAAATAAATTAAAAGACCAAGGCTGATGCAACTAAAAACAGAAAAATGGAGCACACATCCTTGCCTGAATATATATATAATTAAATGTTCAAAGTTATGTATAAGAAAAAAATAAAATAATTTCCTCACTAATTTGAAATGTGAAAATTGCATGCACATGTAAATTAAGGATAAAAGGATTTCAGTCCTAAAGGCGATTCCAGAGATTTGTTTATAAGAGCTGATGTGCAAATGTAAGAAAATGTTTACTTGCATTTTATTATCGCTTGCATTAAATGAAAGGATTTACAAGAGCTTTTTAACAAACTCACCGACGGCAACGACAGTGCTCATTTGATAAATTGCAATCACAAAATAATGTTAAAATATAGCTACTTGTATCATACAAAATGGAATCCATGTCTGATTTAAATTGAAACATTACTGACAGATCACATTCAAGAAATATCCTGTTTTTTTTTAAGATAAAAGGAATTGAATGTTTTTTTTTTAATAAAATAAAGTGCTTTTTAAAACGAATCTCTAGCAGATGTTTTATAAACACATTTCGCTGTCGTACTAGCTCAAAAAAAAACCAAACAGCAAATATAACCGATGTTTTCAGGTGGAGAAAAGTTACAGCCATCCCAGAGTCAATTTTTCTTAACTCAAGAATAGGACATACCATAAATAATAATATTAAAATATTGTTTTCATTATATTTATTTGCTTAAGTATATCTTATTTATAAAAGGGATATTAAATTAAACATATTTAAAAAATAAATTTACTTCTTGCAATATATATTGTGTGCAAATAAAAATTATGATAAAAGTATCTTTAACTTTTTAAAGACCTTACTAGCACAAAATAAATTGTGAATTACACAAGACAATAATTTTTGAGTTTGAGACTGAACTAAGCTTTTCTAAATCTCGAATCTTAAGTCAAAATATTAAAACTTTGAAATATTACGGTTACAATATGCAAAAAAATCAACAGTTTTGAAAGAAAGAAAAATGTTTTTCATATAAGCCGTTACAAACTACTTTGAAAAACAAGCAAAAAGAGAAAGACTTAAACAGTTTTTGAAAAAAGACAAATGGTTTTATTGAAACCATTACAAATTACGGTGAAAAAATTACCTCTTATTAAAGCAAAACCTGAAAAACAGTTAAAAAAAATGTTTTTGCATTTTCTAACAGTTATATTTCAAACAAAAGCAAACTTTCAATATTTTTGACTTCGGATTCGAGTTCAGCACACAAAAAAAACTCCAGAAAAGTAAATTTAAGACTCAGACGCAAAAAAAAAATGTATTGTTGACTTGTGTTATTTATTCTCACATAGTCACTGTGTTGTAGGACCAAGGCAGATAATGTTTTTGTTTTTGAAATTATGATTACAAAATGTTTGATATATCTATCATAGATCCCATCGATCATAAATATTAGTCTTGAATAATTTTGTCTTTTTTGTTAGAAAAATGAATTGCAAAAAAAATTCAGATAGGATTGTACCTACTACTTTTAGCATATAAACACTTCCCATGTACCTATTACCTAAACACATCCACATAAAACAACATATATGTATACCTTATTCCTTTAACAAAGAAAGAATAATAATACAAAAAATATTCCCCTATTTCACAAGTACCTACACTGTATTCTTGGTCCAAAACTTACAATAGGAAGTACTTCAAAATGAATCGGCATCGTCAAGCGTCAACCACAAGTTGAATAATGTTCCACAACCTACAGCAGCTCTTGTAGAGAAATTAATGTGGAGAGTTCCAAAGTTGCATCCACCGCAAGCATCTATCTGTTCAACCAACCAAATTGAAAGGGTTTAACCCTTTTCCAAAGAGTAATTCCACGACCATTAATGAACACCTGTGGTGGTTGCACGTGCTGCCACGGAGTTGGTTCGTGTATTCAATGAAGCTTTTCTCTTATAAGAGCTTTATTGATTTGAATTACAAAAATAATGTAAAGTACTTCACTCCACCACAGACTCAGACATGTCAATTGACGATTCACATGCAAATCCAAACGCATTGCCTTCATGTTTGGGTTTTAATAAAATTAAACATACGTATGCATATGCATGTATACACAATGTATATATGTCATATACAGGGTGTCACGTAGTTATTCAAGGAACATCTAAGGTGTGATTCTTGAGTACACTGTTAAATATTTTGGGGTATTTCTACGAAAATTTAGGTTACACATGAGGAAACACAATTTTTTTTTAAAATTTAATACATACTTTGACGGCCGATTTCACGAAGAACTTTTCAACATTTAACAGGCCTTTAAGCCTTAAAATGTGATTGTTTGGTTTCACCAAGCACTTTTAAATTTAACGAGCTTTTCAACATCCTTATAAACTAAATGTACATTTATGGTTCATTAATTTCTAAAAAAGTGTCATTAAAATGTCATCAGACGATCAGATGCAGTAAAGAAGTGAATCTGAATATACCTAATAGCTGATGTTTTTATTTTGTAATATTTAATTTTTAATTTTTGGATATAGAAAATGAAGAAACAAATTTTGACTTTGTGCCACATGTTTTTAATAAAATTTAAATGGTTTGCCTACGATGAAGAGCAACACAGTTATTAGCTGTGAAAGTATTATCCGGGTACCGGGTAACAGTACGGGAATCCATTGTCCGATTATGACGATGTTGCTGAAAAAAAAAAAATGATATTCCGACTTTTCAAAAGCAAAATTACTGAAAATGATTAAATATTGGTTATATTACTGTAATTATTTATCGCAAAATGTGTGAAGTTAAATCTTATAGCCGAACAAATTTTGTCACTACCTAATTCATTCATTTCACTTCGAAAAAAAAATCAAAAACCGCCTTCAAATTAGAATATATTCACAATTTTTGTTTTTAATTTTTCTTTTCAAACAGATTATCACAAAATGAAATTTATTTGGAACAAAATATTTTTATAGGACAAAAAATGTTATTTCTTTTTTAAAATGGCTGCTGCTGTGGTTAAGGTTTTTAATAGCCGTGTTTTATTGGTACTCAGTATTATACTGAGTAAACATTCTATGCTGTAAACAACAACAAACCTTTATTATATAAGTTTTAAAAAAAAATTCCAATAATTAAAAAACAAATGCAATAACACAATAACAAAATAAAAATCATGTCAATTACTTTGGAAATGACCTAGCAGAGGTTGTAGGTATTACTGAGTACATCATTAATTCGGCACTTGAAATTTTTCGTAGACCCTCAAAATTTCAAGTTATCGTCAAAAAACCGTTTCCAATGTTTTCAGATTTGAACGATTTTTTATTCAGCCATTTTTCGGTCAATTTCAGATTTTTTACAGTTCTAAACGAGTACTTGTTCTTTTTTAAAATATTTTTGTATTATGCTCATTGCTCAACCACAAATTGGGTGTAGATTTTATGGGCTGAATCTTAAAATACAACATTTTTAGAGTTCAGAGACCGTTTAGAGCTACATTTTGTATTTTAAAAAAATTTTTTTTATAAATTGTTTTATTGTTCTATTTATTCTGAATAAAAAAAGTTTCATCAAAATTATTAAGACATTGTGGAAGTTGTGATTTTTTTACTTGAGAAAGAAATTTCAATTTTTTGGGACAATGAAAGAAATGAAAAATTAATTTCTCTGTTCATAATAATGGTAGAAAATTTTGTATGGTCTTAGTTTTTAGAAAAAATGTTATTCTTTGTAACTACATTTAATTTTTTGGGACAATGAAAGAAATGAAAAATTAATTTCTCTGTTCATAATAATGGTAGAAAATTTTGTATGGTCTTAGTTTTTAGAAAAAATGTTATTCTTTGTAACTACATTTAATAAATTTTGATATCGATTTTGGTTGCGCAGATATATATTTTATATACTGTTCATTTTTTTCTTGCCCATGATAACACAAGCCAAAACAAAAAAGGGCCAATAATTTTGACCGGACCTGCCTATCTTTATGTATTTTGACGTGCTGAATCCGAATGTGAAGTCAATTTTACCCAAAGACCCTCAAAATTTTGATAAAATTTCAAAAAAAACATGAAAATTTAAAATTTCCACAATTTTTAATTTTTTTTTAATGAGTAAAAGCTTTCTTGATTCAGAATAAATAGAACCATATAAAACTGTTTAGAAAAAAAATTTCTAAAACACAAAATTTAGCTTAAAACCGTCTCCGAACTCTAAAAAAAGGTGAAAAAATGTTGTACTTTGAGATTCAGCCCATAAAATCTACACCTAATTTGGTGCTTGAGCATAATAAAAAAATATTTTTAAAAAGAACAAGTACTCCTCGGTTTAGAACTGTAAATCTGAAATTGACCGAAAAATGGCTGAGTAAAAAATCGTTGAAATCTGAAAACATTGAAAAACGGTTTTTTGACGATAACTTAAAATTTTGAAATTTTGAGGGTCTACGAAAAATTTCAAGTGCAGAAATATGATGTACTCAGTAATACCTACAACCTCTGCTGGATTATTTCCAAAGTAATCGACATGATTTTTATTTTGCAACACAGTAATGTTTAGTTTAGTTTAGTTTAGTTTAGTTTAGTTTAGTTTAGTTTAGTTTAGTTTAGTTTAGTTTAGTTTAGTTTAGTTTAGTTTAGTTTAGTTTAGTTTAGTTTAGTTTAGTTTAGTTTAGTTTAGTTTAGTTTAGTTTAGTTTAGTTTAGTTTAGTTTAGTTTAGTTTAGTTTAGTTTAGTTTAGTTTAGTTTAGTTTAGTTTAGTTTAGTTTAGTTTAGTTTAGTTTAGTTTAGTTTAGTTTAGTTTAGTTTAGTTTAGTTTAGTTTAGTTTAGTTTAGTTTAGTTTAGTTTAGTTTAGTTTAGTTTAGTTTAGTTTAGTTTAGTTTAGTTTAGTTTAGTTTAGTTTAGTTTAGTTTAGTTTAGTTTAGTTTAGTTTAGTTTAGTTTAGTTTAGTTTAGTTTAGTTTAGTTTAGTTTAGTTTAGTTTAGTTTAGTTTAGTTTAGTTTAGTTTAGTTTAGTTTAGTTTAGTTTAGTTTAGTTTAGTTTAGTTTAGTTTAGTTTAGTTTAGTTTAGTTTAGTTTAGTTTAGTTTAGTTTAGTTTAGTTTAGTTTAGTTTAGTTTAGTTTAGTTTAGTTTAGTTTTATTGACTTCAAAATTGTAATTCTATTCATAATTTCCAATTATCTTGTCTTAAATTGTTTTGGTCGATATGGCCGTCTAACAGACTGACATTTACATTTGAATTTTAACAGAAATATATTACTAAAGAAAAAAAAAACTAATATAATGCTTTCAATTATATATAATTTTACAGTTATTTAAACAGTTTTTTTTTTATACGTTAAAAACTTTCGTTGATTATACATGTTCTGTATTATTGGTATAAAAGATTTCGACCACGTTCTCCATTTATCAGTTGTACGGTTTGTTCTAAACTGAGTATATCAACTCCAAAGTATCTCTTGCGGAATTCTTTAAGAATTGGACAAACTCACAGAAAATGGAACACGTCATCACGTTCTCTTTGATTGCATAAATCGACAATATAGGAAGGCGGGGACGGTGAGGGATGAAATTAATGGTTCCAGACTTTGCAATAGCTCTGCAGTCTATTCATCATTAGTTGCATTCCGTCTATAGATTCGGCACAGGTAGACTATATCGTCAGCATACATGAGGCCTGAAATGGATTTCCCATTAAGCTCTACACTACCTTTCACTGCGTTAGTAATGTCGTTTATGTAAAGCACTTAAAACCTTGCTTTACACCCATTGATGTCTGAAACTAATCGGGATGAGTTTAATGTTTTCATCCGTACCAGCGTTAAGCACGGGCCTGAGCGGGGGTAGTCTCTGATGCTCTCCCTGCTTAACCACTTGACCACTTTTGCACAACTGATAACGAAGGGGCATAACCTAAGTTTGTTTTTTTTTTTTCATTCCTATGAAATTTAATGTCAAAGCGGTGCTCAATTTTCAAGATCTCCCACTTTCCTATGAAGGACAATAAAAACAAAAACAAAAAATTTTTGTGCAATTCCTCCAATTGAAAAAATAATATTTGGTGCTAAAATCGTTGAATAAGAACAAGTAGCTTTTCTTGCTTTCTGTTTTAATAAACCGAGAATTTGTTACTGGGACACATATTATCGAAAATCACTAAAAATACCACGAATTTTGTTGTTCTTTTTAATTTTGGGGCTAGTTTACTTCATAGGTACACCTACACGGGGTGATTCAAAAGTAATGTGCCAAAAAGCTGGAGCGTGTAGGTTGGGAGGGGCAATTTTCTAAAAAAAATTACTTAGTTTGGAAATCTTCTTCTTCCTTTTTCTCTGCGCTGTTATGATCTCGATGTCGAGGGGATCATAACTATCCCACGTAACTGCTTCACACTAGTGATCCGCCTGTGGGGTTCGCCGGGTTGACCTCAAAAATCGGCGGCAAGCCTCCCGGTTTTGTATTGTTCCATTTCTAAGGCCAACTGAATGCTGGTGGTTTTGCATTTGCTTGTACCAGGAGTTTTTAGGCCTACCTTTCTTTCTATTTCGTGTTGGAACGTTGTATGATATTGCTTTTTTTGACGGGGTTCTCAGGATCTCTCCTTTGAACATGGCAATACCAACTGAGTCGGTCGTGTTCAATTTTTTGGGAGATGGTGTTTTTAACATGAAGGCTTCCTCGGATCTTCGTACTTCTAATTCTATCAAGCTTTGTTACTCCTGCTGTCATACGAAGCATCTTCATCTCAGCTGCCGTTAACTTACTCTCATACTTTTTGTACATTGTCCAACATTGTGAACCGTATGTGAGTGCTGGACGCACAACTGCGGTGTAGAGTCTTCCTTTCAGCTTAGGGGGCATTTTTCGATCACAGAAGATGGCAGAATTTTCCCGCCACTTCATCCACCCTACGCTTACGCGATGATTGATATCGTCATCACAAGTACCTTCGTTATTTATCATAGACCCCAGATATTTAAACTTTTCACACTTGGGAAGCACTACACCATTCAAATAAATGTCAGGAATAGGCCTGTGTGGATCAGAAAATGGGCAGCATAGGTATTCTGTCTTTTTCGCGCTTATGCGGTACCCACTACCTTCTAGAACATCCACCCATACATCAAGTGCTCGTTGCAGGGATATCGGGTCTTCACTTATGATGGCTCCATCGTCAGCAAAGAATAACTGATGCACTTTTGGGTCCGTCACTTTGCCTTCAAGCAGGTAATCAAGAACGGTACTTAGTTTGGAAATATATTATTTAAAATCAACGGTTACACCAACAATAACGTGCTATACATTTTTGAAAAGCCAATAATCTTGTCTTTTATCTTTTTTTTTAATAGAGCTGATTTATGATAGTTTTTGAAAAATTAATTTTCAAAATCAAAACAAAACCAGAAAACCGTATCCAAAAATTGTTTGTCGTTTTCGAGAAATTAGTAAAAAACCAAAACTACTTTTTTCTAAGAAACCGCATTATTTTTTTTTTTTACCTGGCCTGAAACATTAACCTTTCATCTATTATTTTTTTAACTTAAAACTTCAATACGGACACAATAAAGTGATAAAAAAAATTTTCCTGAGGGAAAGTAACATAATTGCTAAATTTCAATAGGATACCACTAATATTACTCTAGTATTACACACTTTTTCAAAAATACCCTTATTTTCTTTACTTCTTAAAAAAAAACACCCTTTCACATAAAAAAAATTTATAGACTTATGTACATTATTCGTAATTTCCATTGGAAAGAGAACATATTTAATGAATTTTGTAAGGGTACCATTTATACCATTGATTTTATCGGACTTATCGCGGATTTTTCCCTATTTCCCAAAAAACACACTTTAACCTAAAATATTTGTATATACTTTTTGGGTTCTTGGTTTCTGTTATAAATGAAACATTTTTACCAAATTTCATTGGTGTAACAATTTTTTCCTAGTTTTTGTGGTACTAATTCGCTCAAGATAATTTTGTACACTTTTTAGATTCTTAATTCTTATACCAAAAAAAACATTTACACCAAGTTTTAAAAATTAATAAAATTTAAGTCAGCTGTTATGATACCTTCCTCACACACAACTTAACCCATCAAAAAAATACCCTTTCACCAAAAAAAAAATTGTAAGAACTTTATGAATCCTTTGTCCCTGCTTTATCTAAAACCTTCATCCCGAATTTCATCAGTGTAGCATGTTTTTCCCATGGGTTTCGGTTATATTTTACCTGTTGAAGTCAAAAAACAAGCACCCTTGTTTTAAATCGACAATAACTTTTCTTAGAGCAATCGTATTGATGATATTTGACAAACAATTTTTTTTAGTATATTTTTGACCTTCACCCCCTCCCTCTTGTCCGCGAAAAAACACCCTTCCACTCAACTTTTTTTTATAGACTTTTTTTGTACTTGGTTCTTATCCTAAAAGCAAACTTTTTGCCAAGTTTCATGAGTGTAACAATTTTTTTCTTTTAAATGCCTATTTTACCTGTACTATCTTTGATTCAAAGATGAACTACTTTGATTTATGTGACTTTAAGATACGAAACCATCAAAAACTAACCTTTTTTCCACGTTGATTTTAAAATGTTCATCTTCAACGCAAAATCATTCCGAATTGTTTAATCAATGTGGTTTTCATTGATTTTACGTTGTTTTATGGTGGCTTTTCCCTCAGTGTAGGCATGGGAACAAAATTTGAGCAGAATAGTGTCGACAGGCGGAAGTTCGCCATTAATCAAATCTATGAGTTTTGATAAAAAAAATAAACAGTAACAAAAATTACCTATATATTGTATTTTGTTCTAAGAATATTCATTGCACGCAGAAATAATAACAAAAGCCCGACGAATAATTTTGACCAGGTTTTTGATGAAAGTACTCCTACGTGCGAAGCACAGACCAACTTACGGTGGCCAAATGGGGGGCTTTCAACCCCGAAAACTTGATTGCATACTCACATTAACCTCCCCTACACATCAAAACAAAAAAATCTTGTCCTACCCAAAATGCAAGGTTCGTCAAAATTTTGTAACATTTCAATGGACTATGACGAAATCCACTATCCCAATTTTGGTTTTGATTAAAAACTGGATTCATTTTACTCGAGAGCAATATTTGCCCTGAAGATCATGTAAAACTCTTAATCTTAAATTCAAACGAAATAGGGTTCAACTTTTGTTAAAAATTTTTTTTCTGATGTATTGAGATGTTTGTATTTCAGTTTTCAATATTCCATCACCTTTTCTGAACACCAAAATGTCACAAAACGTTTTGTTTTCATTTTTTAGAAGATATATCTAAAAAATTGTATTTAGATCTTTTTATCGTTGATCGTGATGACATAATAAACAAGCTATACCCAAATAATAAAAACATAGTGTCGAGCAGCATCTTTTTTCCACCATAGAACAAATTTTTAGAAATCTATAAAAAGAGCCAGCTGCTGCACCATTACCTGCCTAAATAACAATAAAACCCGAAACAAAAACCAGGGTGTGAAGATGACAAATATTTTTGTGGGATGTTTTGTAAGAGGGTTTCTTTATGTTTATTTGACGTTGACATACAATTCTAAAGACAATATTGACAAAGCAAAAAAAGCCCCGAAATGTATTTTGCCAGGAGCTACCTACTATACCTTTCAGCTCTTCAGGGAGTATATAAAAGAATGATGATTTTTGATTGGTCGAAGAAGAAAGGTGTTAGGTTTCTTTACAAAATAAACTCATTTATTTTATGTTTTGTGGTTCATCTTCAGACAAATTGTCCATTAAATTCCCATTCCATTGATCCTGTCACATTTTATCTAATCTCATCTCAAAAGGTTCTCTATTTAATTTTGTATAGATGGAGCAACAATAAACCCTCCAATATAAACAATCTACTTCAATGGTGTATCCATTCAAACACATATACCCACTATAGACGGGTGTATCCTTAAAATCCATACTCTTGTACAGCTATTAAGTTTAATATTCACTTCATACCAACGTCAGACTCAGAAGATGGGATATAAGCACAGTCGGAATAAACATTTCAAATGGACAAAATTTAATCGTGAAATATTTTTTTTATAGAAGGGTAGAGGGGGTCATTAGGAGCTTAAAACCAGTGTTGGCTTGAGCCAAATCCGAAATTTTGGATTTAATAAAAAACAAGTTTTAATGAATAACTCTGCCATTTTTAATTTTTGATAAAAATAATTAAGGCCAAACTTGTACAAAATTGTATTTCCTAGAACTTTCATCCTGATAAATTTTTCGCTATGATTCGTATTTATCAATTTAATTTGAAAAAAACTATGGCCTTATTCAGCTTAAACGTTATACACTCTGTGGGCCTTACCAATAATCAAATTTAAAGCTCAGTTAAATATTTAACTGAGCGTTAAATATTTCTCCATACCAATAACCAATTTAATAGTCAGGTTAAGGGTTAACGCCACGTTAATTTTATAGTTGGGAAACTGAACTATAAACGCGCGGTTAAATGTAAACGCACGGTTTGTACTGTCATTTGTCAGCAAAAAAAAAAACATTTGTCAAGTCAACAAGCTGTTGAGAAAAATTAATAATATTGGCGGCAATTTATTAAATAAGTAAATGGAAAAATTTATTTGTTTATAAATATTTATCTTTTTTAGCTGTAGCTTGTAGCGGAAGTTGAATAATTCTCAACTTTTTGATCAGCTGCTGCCAACTTTTGTTGTTGTTTCCCTCAGTAAAATTTTGGCAGTACTACAAGCTACAGCCACAACTACACCATTGTATTGAGTCAGTCTATCGTCGTACTTCACGATAGATGAACATTTTTTTTATGCACTTTTGGCCTCCTTGCTTGGGCTCCATTTTTTAACTTTAACAACCAAAATAAAAATATATGAAGGTATGTAGGTATTTTGTAGTTATATTTTTGTTCATTATTACATTACGTGCAAAAATGTCACTTCAATTATGTCATTTTGACAACAAATGTAATAGATTTGGTAATAGAAGCACAATTAGTTAAACGCGTGTTTATTTTGATTATTAGTATACACACAATTTAACGCGACGGTAAAATTAAACCCGACGATACTTAAACGTGTGTTTAGCGATTCATTATTGGTAAGGCCCTGTTAGTATAAATTTTAAGATCAACGCAATATGTGGGTGATTTATTAAATTTTTTTAGAAATCAAGTTTTTTGACCGTTTTTAAAACCGTTTTTTATTTGTATCTTTTTTTTTTCAAGAGATAAATAAATAAAATTTATACTGTAGATAGATAAACAATTTTGTACCTACAATTTTCAGATAACGGTGAAATAGTGTTCTATTTTTAACACGTTTTATCTTTTGATCTAGAGCAGATAAAAATTTGATTTAACTTTACATTCATTTGATTTAACTTTACATTTTCTACAAGCTATACAATATTTAATTAAAAACTTTGTTGTTCTCACAAATGTGGAAAGCACCTTGTTCTCAGTTTGAAATTTCGACATTTAAAAAACTCTAACTTTTTTTGTAGGCATCAAATATGATTGAAGCGTCATATGAAAGGTGATATAATAATGATATAAGATATAAGATTTAATATAGGTTGTTCAAGAAAAAAATTAATTTAATGGCGTGAGAAGATAAAAATGATTGATATTTTTGCTTTTTTGATGAAAACTGATTGGACTCAAAAATTTCTAGCTCTTTTGTAGACGTCGCACAGACATGGGCGATATAAATATTTTGAGCTGAAATAAGGCTTTCAGATGGTATAAAATTTAAAAATGGATTTTTGTGTGATGGAAGTGATTTTTACACTTTTTTCATAAGAAATGATTGTTTTTAATAAATTATTTTAATACCTTTTGCGCATTGTAAAAAATTAAAAATGGTTTTATTCTGTAAAAGAAATCACAACAAAAACATTACTGTTAAAAAAAGAGGCCAAGTTCTCCTATGTTGAAATTATGCTGGCACAAAAAGTACTGAGACGTAAAAGTGTACTAAGTTCTAAAGTTCGGGTTCAAATTCGTATCAATAAAATTTTGATTGTTCTCTTGACAATTTTTCTTTTAATTACCGATTTTTAAAGTTATTTCAAAAATTGCCAAGTAAACAATCAAAATTTTATTGATACGAATTTGAACCCGAACTTTAGAACTTGGTACACTTTTACATCTCAGTACTTTTTGTGCCAGCATAATTTCAACATAGGAGAACTTGGCTCTTTTTTTAACAGTAATGTTTTTGTTGTGATTTCAATACTTTTTGCAAGGTATGGCTGTGGAATTGAAAATCTCTATATTTGATAAAAATTCAGTGAAAATGGGCGGTTGCTACGCCCCCTTTCTAAAATGCTCAAATTTTAAATTTTTTCCTTTATACAAACTACCATCTCTACCATTCTACCAAATTTCAAGATTCTAGGATAATCAGAAGTGCTCTATAATATTTAATGAAAATTCAGCGGAAATGGGCGATTGCCACGCCCTCTGGCTGAAATTCTCAAATTTAAAATTTGTTCCTTTGTACAAACTACCATCTCTACCATTCTACCAAATTTCAAGGATCTAAGATAATCAGAAGTGCTCTATAATATTTAATGACAATTCAGCGGAAATGGGCGGATGCCACGCCCCCTGAATTGAAAATCTCAAATTTTCGATTTTTCCCTTTGTATACACCACAAGTCTTATCACCGTGTAAAATTTCAAGTTTCTACGTTAACGGGAAGTTCTCCATAATTTTGATGATCTGTCAGTGAGTGAGTGAATCAGTCAGTCAGTCAGTCAGTTACGGTTTTTGCGATTTTCGAAGCTCTATATCTCAGAAACTACTCATCGTAAGAGGCTGAAATTTTGTGAGGAGTTTGGTTTTGACCAACAAATGTAGCGAGTTTGAAATTTTTAGCTTCTTTGGTGTGGAAGTTAGAGGGGGGTCGAAAATGGCCTGAGTTGTTTCCTGTAAATAAGTGTGTACTGCCAAAGTTGCTAGAGAACTTGGCTGGGCACTACCGTGCCCCTTGATATTTGGCTTTCCTTGTAAATTATGATTGTTTGAATTAAATTAACACTTCTTTTGACGTGATAACGTCTTTTTTTTACACTATCAGTTCATAGCCGAAGAGCGCTTATAGCAAGCACCGTCTTGCGACCATTTGGCAACACAAAACTGTGTTATCCGGCTCATCACTTAGTGCAGTGTTAGTAGTTAGTAAGCAAATAATAACTACAAAAAACGTACACTAAGAAAAAAACATTGAATTCAATATTTGATAAAACAAACATTAAAGAAATACAAACAAAATAATTACTTGAGCAACAAAAAAACACATAAAAATAAACACAAACATTTATGAGCGTGGTACACTGGTTTTTATTCTTAAGACGTTATCACGTAAAATGGTTGCTATGTGTCCCTAACGTTTTCTAATAATTAAATAGAGACAGAAGTAGTCAAAACGTTAACGTATGATCGTAATCGTGTGCCGTAATTCGACCCCAGCTTTACAGACAACCACTTTTTTGTTGTACATTCCGACTGGGCTATACCTATTACATTCGCCTTAGTTGTTTGTTTCATCCCAGTCCCACTCAAGAGAGTACAACTTCTTGACACTAAATAAATTGAAGGTGAAAAGCTTTACTTTTAAACCCATTACTTCTGTACCAACTAGGCGCAACTCAATTAAATAAAAAATAACTTAATAAAATGTAAAATATAAAAAAATGGGTGATTATTTGGTCTGTGTTTCGGTCGGGCCCAAACCCAACTGAATAAATTGGTCATAACAAAAACAAAAACAAAAATTCTAAGCAACCTTATCATACGTGCGGCTGTCGTTATAGACCTCCATAAGAATTTTTTCTTGTCTGGACATAATCTACACGCTCCAGCTTTTTGCCACATTACTTCTGGATCCCCCTGTATAACGAATAATTTATTTCTTACTTTTTTTACCGTAGGACCTCCTAAAGCCGAGATATTCCCAAAAAAAAATATTTTTTTGGGTGTCATACTTAGAGGATATAATATATGGAGTGCTTGTTCCTATACCTAATATATTGTAACGCCATATGCATCGATAGGAGTCGCTGCCTTCGTTTTTCAGTGGAGTCCGGTTCCGCAGCTGTAAATAAACACGCTTGTTGATGACAGCCATCAAATGAAAATAAAATGGAGGCATGCACTCATCGAAAAACTTAAAGAAACTAGATCCCTCTATAAAAGCTTAACGGAACTAACAGCACAAGCACTCCATATATTATATCCTCTAAGGTGTCATAGCACCTATTTGTATTTAGTTATCAATTGCTCGGCCATCTTTGTTGGAAAAATTTATTTTTGCTTTAAAATGCAGGGATCGAACTACGGCATACGTACTGACGTATTGACGCTTTATGTTTCTATCATTTTCTTCTGATTAAATAGAGAATGCAATAGCCAAAACGTTAACGAGCGTATCCGTAGTTCGACCCCAGGTAATTAAGAGCTATACAAAATCACAGAGAAAAATGTTAGTCACTATACATATCTGTGGCAACAAGGAATAAAAACATAAGTCAACTTATGTCAAAATTGAGTTTTTTACAAAATCTGATGCACAATAAGCGATTCTATCTGTCATATTTTTTCGTATTTTTATCTTAAGCGGTATATGAATTACAGGTAAAAGAAAAATGACATTAGCATTGACTTTAAATGGGAAACCAAACTTTCAAAACGTTCTCCTGAAAAGTTGTAAAAACTGACTTGTGTTGTTTGTTATTATAAGGTATTTTCGAAAATTTACGAAAAAGTGATTTTTAAGAACTAAAATTTAATTTTCACTGACTTTTACTTTGTATTTACACACTTCCATATCGTCGGTTCAAAGGAAAAGTCATTAACTGCTATTGAAATCCAATGTAGTTAGTGAGTTTTTCCTTTGGATTGACGATATAACTAAATTAAGATTAAACCAATGGAAAATATTATAAGAAACACATTGTATTTTCTATCGTGGAATGTTTATTTCTATAGCCAAAGCAGTTTTTCAAAAACTTTTGCCATAATTGGTGTAAGCGATATTGGTCTGTAAGACGTCTGTAGGATGTAGGTGGCTTACCTTGCTTGGGTATGACAATTACTTGAGCAATTTTCCAATGGTGTGGGACATACATATTAAAAATATAAAAATACACCATTCGTGGTTCTGTAACTCTGAAATATTACTTCTATAAGAAAATGATGAATGTAGGTACTTGAGGAAGAAAGATAATTATATTTCCAATCAGAAAGATTTTTGCAAATTATCTGTGCTGCAAGTCGTTCTTGAGATATTGAGACCTACGCTTTTTCAAAAAGGGCGGACGCCCCACAATACCAATTAATACGCAAAGAGATTTATTATTTTATGAACTAAAGAAAATCGAATGCTTTCGCGTTTATGGTATGCTCTCAACTGATGAACAAAAATATTTTTTGAACAACAACATATTAAAACTATTTAATGACTTCGTACCTCTAAAAAATAAAATACTTAAGAAAAATGACTTGTCGTGGTTTAATAACAATATTATGCAGCTTATATGTCGTCCCGATGCAGCATATAAAAGATGGAAAAGATTCAAACTTGAAGCTTTACTGAGCAGTTATAAGGTATTACGAAACAAAGTGACATCAGAAATACGCGAAGCATGAGAAGATTTTTTGCTCCAAGACTTGACCCTTCACTAGATACTAAAACACTTTGAAAAATATAAAAGAACTGGGAATAGGAAACAAGAACTGCAAGACCCCCAAAGATATTGACTGCAATGAGTTGAATAAAAGTTTTGTTTCTCAATCATTTTCAGACTCTTATAAAAATTCGAACTATCCGAACGAGTCGGTCTCCAAGACTTTTAGTACCGATACTCATACTGGTTTCAGCTTTAGGGCGATTGATGAAACTGACATCGTAAAAGCCTTAATGGCTATAAAGTCCAATTCAGTTGGCTTTGATGAAATGCATCCTTTATTAATTAAGGCAATACTTCCATACACTTTAAAAGCTCTCACTCATGTTTTTAATAGAACCCTTATGACAGGAGTATTCCCAATGGAATGGAAAAAGGCAAAGATTTTCCCTGTGCCCAAAAATAAAGATGCAAATGATTTTAGACCCATAGCAATATTGTCATACTTATCCAAGGCACTTGAAAAAATAATGAATGCTCAGGTACGAGAATATCTCAACATGAGAAGTTTATTAAATTGCAATCAGTCTGGGTTTCGACCCAAGCATAGTTGCACGACTGCATTGATTAAGATATCTGAAGACATTCGTAAATCATTAGAAAACGACAAAGCCACCATACTAACTCTGTAAGACTAAAGCGTTCGACACAGTTGATGACCATGTTTTGAGTTGCAAGCTAGAGAGCCGCACAGTGTGTCGAGCCCATACAAAAGTTTATCATAAATACTTGCAGCTAAGTTTTTGGAGTTTTAATATCTTTTTTTGTGTTTTTATGGCAGGAATAGAAAAAAAATTACAAATTAACAAATTAAACAACCTATTACTTTTTTTTTTAGTATAATTTATGAAATTAACATTTATTGAAGAAGCCACTTGTGAGCAAAATTAATTTTTTTTTATATATATAAAAAAAATATACTTTTCGTAAGGTTTTTGGTGTGCTGAACTCGAATCCGAAGTCAGAAAAATTCTATCATATCACGTTTTTGAAATATTCCCGTTAGAAAATCTGAAATGTCGTTTTTTAACAGTTTTTGAGGTTATGTTCTTGAACGTGGTGATTTATTTTAAATAAATTTGTGACAGTTTCTAAAAGAACTACATGTTTTGTTTTAAAGCCCGTTTAAATCTTTTCAATATCTTTTTTCTACTTTGAGAAATCTTAAGTTGAAGTCAACTTGTTTTGTTTATCTTCTCTATACAAAAAAATCGTATGTTTATTTGCGTTTCATAGCAAATCTCGAATAGTTTTTTGTCAATCGCTTTCAAATTTTGAAATAGCGTTTTATTTGCATTTCCGTAAATTCTTATATCGATGAGGTTGGTAAATACGCTATAATACACAGTAGAGCGTGGCCGGGTCAAGTAATTATATTAAAAATTTAGTATGCAGAAAAATATAATTTTTTTCTCGTTGAAAACAATATTTAAAATATTTTT
Source organism: Episyrphus balteatus (assembly GCF_945859705.1). Taxonomy (NCBI): domain Eukaryota; kingdom Metazoa; phylum Arthropoda; class Insecta; order Diptera; family Syrphidae; genus Episyrphus; species Episyrphus balteatus. The sequence continues at coordinate 57,120,763 of NC_079135.1, read as the reverse complement.
AATTACATAAACAGCTTTTTGTTACTTGTGTATGGGTAAAAATTATTAAAAACATCGATTTTTTCATTTTTGTGATCCCCTTGAAGATGTTTCTCAAAAAATGAATTATTTTGAGTACTTGACTCGTAGCACATAAATGTGAATATCTCTGGTAATCGCAAACAGAAGCAGACCAAACTTTGCCAATATTAAGTATAGGCCTAAGGAAAAATAATATAAAAAAATTATCGATATGATTTTATATGTTTTTTTTTTAAATTAAGTTTAAAAATTAATTTTTTTTTTTTTTGGCCATTTATCAAAGAAATTTTAATAACTCATATATAATTTTATAAATTTAATTTTTTTTGTTATACGTTTTACAACAACACTCAAATAAACAAAATAACATTAACAAAATTTTTCAAACAATTACCAAACGTGAAATATACACTCTCAAAGATTCCCATAAATTCCTCAAAATATTTTCGATTTCCGAGGTACTCATGTTTCGGAGCTTATTTTGAATACATAACCTGGGTTATTTTCTAAGATAAATATGTTTTCATATGAGTTGACACTTCTAAATTTTATTTTAATAGCAAAAATATTAATTTTTAACAAAAAAAAAAGTGATTTATCATAAGGGGACGACACACTGTGAGCCGGTTCAATTTCTCTTTTTCAGCTACCAAGCTTATATTCTCTTATCTCAGTGAAAGGGTTCAAGCCGTTGTTGTAGGTGAGTCGAAATCTTCGTTTATTAACGTGACGAGGGGTGTACCGCAAGGATCTATTTTGGGCCCATTGTTATTTTGCCTTTACATAAACGATCTTTCTCTTAGCTCTATGAATTCATGTATAGACATGTATGCAGACGATGTCCAACTGCAATACAGTAGTTGTCCTTTGAAGAATATAATAAGTGGTATAAATGCGGTTAATGAGGATCTTAAAAAAATCCTTGCCTGTTCACGGAGAAATGCTCTCTCTTTGAATGCGCAAAGGTCAAAGTGTCTTATAATCTGAAGAAAGGAAATTGATAGCACAAATCTGCCAAAAGCAAGGCTTGATGACAAAGTTATCGATTTTTTTTTCATCTTGGTATTACCTTTAATAACAAACTAACCTGGAAAAATCACATTAATTTGACTCTGGGAAAAGTTTATGGTAGCCTTCGCACTATATGGCCTTCTCACCACTTAACACCAGTCAACACCAGGAAAATGTTAGGAAAAACTTTACTTATACCAATTATTTTGTTTGGCTGTTGTTGTGTATTAATATTCATAAATATCAGCAACTGTACTCAATTTCTACTTTATCTAATCATATAAATCTAGTTATCAGTTGCTCTAATACTTTTCTGTTTGCCAAAATATATATTATTAGATTTTCGTTTATATTAGAATGAAGAAGTTCATTATTGTTTTAAAGGATTCGACTTTTATTTTATTTCGAAATTTCGAGACACAACAGCTGTGAAATTTTTTCAAATTGTGACTGTGAAGATCGACGGCGCGCCTCTTAATGTTGCATACAATAGTATAGCTCGTTACGTATTCGGTTTAAAAAGGTATGACCACATTTCCTCATTTGCCTTATCACTACATGGACTCACTCTTGAAACCCTATTAATATAAGAAAATTACTTTACTTCATAACATATTGCAATCCCGGGAACCATTGTAAATCTATAATAACATTCGTTTTTCTTTATCAGAAAGATCTTTGGACTTAATTCCAATACGTTATAAATATTTAATATCAGATCGTCAATTTTTCCCAAATGTAATAAGACTATGGAACTCCATACCTCGTCCCATCAGAATGATCAACTCCACAACTCAGTTCAAAATTTATATCAGACGTTATTTAGAGACACATTTTTCTTTTTCCTTTAGTATTTTTTAATCATATTTTTTTTTTGTTTCTAGTATGTATTTTTTTTTTAATTCTATCAAATCTTGTTTAATCAATACTTGTAAATTTAATTTGCTGTTATCAGTCGTGATTTTTGTTTCAGAAACTTTATTTACTCTTATTAAGCTTTCGTAAACCGAAAAAATATTGTATTTTACTATATAAACTATTCATGAAATTATAAAATGAAAAATGAAATGATATGTATATCCTCAGAACTAACTAACCCCTCTTAGAATTGATAGTTCTTGGGGCCTCTGTTCTGAAGTAGTAAATACATATAGGTTAGGTATTTGATTTTCCATCACCAGACATAATTTTTTTTTATTTTGGGGCCCCTGAAAAACTATTTTTGGGGCCTCAAAAGTGAGTGCTTAGAGGCCCCTAAAATATAATATAATTTTTTTGGAGCCAACAATTAATAGGTATTGGGGCCTCTGTTCTGAAGTAATATTCGAAATGCCACCAATAACGTAATGTTTTTATTTTGGGCTCTGATGTATTTATGTTGGGGCCCCTGAATTGATATTTAATTTTCCATTTGATTGTTTTAAACCACTGAAGTAATAGCTTTTGAGGATCCTCAAATAATATTTGTCATGCCATCAGAAAATCTGATGATTATTTTTGGGCTCCTTAGTAATAGGTTTTGGGGCCCCCAAATTAATATTTGATTGGCTCTCAACTAACGGGGTTCCTGAAAAATTATTTTTTGAGCCCCTTCATATAATATTTTTGATGCCCCGAAGTCATATTTTTTGGGGCTCCTAAAGTAATATTTAGTAATCCATCAACAAATGTAATTTAATTTAAAAAACAATTTTTTTTAATTTAATTTTTTTTTGACTCCCCGAAGTAAAGGCTTTTGGGGCCCGTGGCCTGAAGTTGTTTTTTTGCTTTTTTGGGGCCCCTAATGTATTATTTGTGGTTGCAAAGATTTTTCAAGTACCTAATATTTTTTGGGGCCCTAAGATAAAATTAAATTTTTTTCTTTTAAAAAAGCAGTTTATTTTTTTGGGGCCCCTGGGGTAACCTTTTTATTAAATCAATATATATTGTTTGGCTACCAATGCATTATACATTACACTGAATGATATAATTTGTCTCCCTTGTATCCGAAGTGATTCAAATACATTTTAATTTACCTACTTCGTAACTCAATTTATGCTAAAAGTTTCCTTCTCTGATTTGTCTCCAGTTGGGGCCCTGGGGTCGGTCGGGGGCCCCGGGGCGCCACCCCGCTTGCCCCAAGGGAGTGTACGGCCCTGGTAATGAGTGTGGAAGGTGATTAGTGGTGGTCAATATGCACCAAAATATAACTTCGTTACAATATTAATCAAAAAAGAAAACCTCCATCTCAGCCGTGAGTTGAACTTGTAATGCTTTGCTTCCGAGGAACACTTCTAACTACTTAGACACAGCTGGTGGAAGGAGGGATTTTGTTTACATTTTGCTTTAATTCTCATTTTTTTGCCAGAAGAAGAAATTATTTTCAAGAAAATCTGCTTCTTTTATCTAAATACTATATTTCAAGTCGAATCAATACTTAAACATTGCACTGATAAAAAATGTTTGATTAATGTCATTTGAAAACGAAACCATTTTAAATCGAAATGAAATAAATTGCACGACTGGGGTCGCACGTACTTGCTCTTATGCTTAAAGTAACTACATATAATGTTAAAGCTTTTTATTCAAGAAATTTAAAATTTGATATTTTGAAGAAATTTCATAAGTAGTATAAAAAAATTTAATCTGTTTTTATAATTAATTAAACTTCATTTTAAATTATCTTAAAAAAAAAAAACAAATATGCCATTTTATTTCTTGTATAAAAAGGTATTTTAAGAAAAAATTTTTTCAAAATTGTAGGAGCCGTTTTTTAAAAAAATAATTTTTTATATATAAAATTTTTTTAACATTTTTCAAAAAAAAAGTTGGTATGCCATTTTGAAGAAATAATTAATTTACACATAAAAAATAAATTTCAAAATTTTTCATTGATCCGTTTTCAAAAAATTGATTTTTCAAAAAAAAAATTTGAAATATTTTTTAAAAAACCAAAAATGCGTTTTTTGAAAATTTTCTAAAATTTTAATATTATCTTTACTTACACACGTTTGCATAAAAATTTTCATTAAAATCGGGTTAATGTTGTACGAGATATTCAGAAACGAAAAAAACCGTTATATGACAGGTACCGTTAATAACGGTACAAAAAATATTTTTTGTATTTAAAAAGTTGGCTCTTATGTGTAGTACTACACACAAAAATTTTAATCAAAATCGTTAGAGCCGTTTTTGAAAAAAATTAACTTTTCTATTTCCGTTATATGGCAGGTACCGTTAGTTTTGGTCATAAAAAAAAATTTCAATTTCCCCTCTAGGGAATCACCAAAAACTGCTAACTACCAAGTTTGAAGAAAATCACTTCACTCGTTTAGGCTGCAGCTCCAGATAGAGACAGACACACAGACAGACAGACAGACAGACAGACAGACAGACAGACAGACAGACAGACAGACAGACAGACAGACAGACAGACAGACAGACAGACAGACAGACAGACAGACAGAATTGCCGGACCAACTTTTTTGGCATTCTCCATCATCGTAATGTCATGTAAAATTGTTATCTCGAGTTCGATTTTTTTTACGAATCCTAAACTTGCCCTATAGTACCTATATCGCAAGTAAAAATTGTATAGGGTTACGATATTTTGAAGCAACATTTCTTGAACTTGATTTTACATTGACTTTCTTTCTCTCTGTGTTGGGTTTTATTCTTACATATAAATTACAAAATAAACATTTTTAAAGAACTTTTTCCTATATCACTCAATCAATTACAAACCATTCAGGATTTAAATAATAGAATCATTTTGCTATCTTAACAAAATAATGTTTCATTCAAATTTTCTTATAAATTCATCTCAAGAATCTTCATTTTCTGTATAATCAACAACTTTTTTCCCTGCGAAGCAATTTTGTCGTTAGTCCAAGATTTAACATTTTACTTATATCAAAAGAAAACTCGCCTCCGGCACAGTTTGCTTTTCTATGGATACGACGAAAATTAATTCATGATTGGAGTCAAAAGGAATAATAATCTACCTTTATATTGCAATTTTCTTGTTTCCTTTTTCTTTAATTTATATCGTAATAAGTATCCAGGGACTCAAATCCGGTATCTGCAACCTTTACAAATTATGTATAAAGAAGACCAAATGTATAAATATATAGATACATACCTATACCTTTATACTAAAGAATAATTGTCACTGCTTTTACTTTTCTTCCACCTGATTTGCTGATTTACGAAGTATTCCTCTCCAAGGATCTGGTAGCACAAAGGCTTCCAAGGAAAAGAAATCCGAACAAGGATATGTCAGTATGCCGATGTTGAGGAATACGTACTATCGACAAGAGGACGCCAAGGACACTAGGGGTAACGAAAAGATGAATGGAAATTGATGAATCCGTGTTTATTTCCGTTGAGAATTATTTTAAAATTTCATCATTGCGACCATGACGATGATGAATGTCCTTTCAAAATTATTCCTGATTCATTTAATACATTTTACTCAAGGATAAAAGGGGATGTGAAAGAATGATACAAGGACTCGGTTTTGAATTTAAAACGTTTCACTTATTCATCGATTTTTTTTGTGTGTACGGGTTGAAATGGAAATATCTTTTCAATGTTATTGAATGGTTATTTATTATGAAATGAAAATAAATATGCCGCAAAACCCTTTTGCTTATTGAAAATTCTTAAAAAACTTTGAGAAACGTGTTGACTGGTAATGGAATTTATTTACAAGTGGGGCAGAAGAAGATATGTAGGCACATTTGAACACTTTTTGCTTTCGCAGCTGCTTGAACGAAATATGTTCGTTTTCTTGAACTGTAAAGTTTACTAACATTGAACACTAACATTGAACTTCGATTTTAAATAACATTTGGTTGGTTAGACGAAATATTTATATTAAATTTTGATGTTTAACCAATGTAGGCTCTTATGTTCAAAAGTGCCCCATCTATGGGGCAGCTTTGAACATGGAAATGGCACTTTTGAACAGCAGTATTAATTTCTTTGTAATGAATAAATATTACTCAACTTTTTATAAGTTTTTTTAATATGAACATACACAAACTCAAAATGGATTACATATTATATAATATGCAAGGAATCAAAAAATAATAAAAACTCAGAAAAAATAACATTAAAATTTAAACTAACTATAGTTTAAATTTAATTAAATCGCATTTATTAGTTGAAAAGAAAAACGAAAAACAACACAAATCAATTTAAAACATAACTTAGAAAAATGGAATTCATACCATTTATGATTCTCAGAGTAAAATAGATTTATTTTGTTATCAACCTATATTTCTAGACATTTCTGGTCTCTGATCTAAACATATTTCAGCCATTAGCACATATAACAATTTCACGTTTTGTTTACAACTTTAGGTCAGCGGCAATATAACTTCGCTCTACTGTACAGATGGTTAGGTTAGGTTAGGTTATGTGGGCTGACAGTTGATATTGTTACCGTCACACTTAGATCAATGTAGATCCCTTGTGATACCCTGAAGTATTGTAACTTCATGAAAAAAGTGTTAACCTATGAATGCTATGGTTGTTCGAGCCATTTGGAGGACTTGACAAAGTTCAGTAGGCTATTGCCTGAGAGTTCCGCTAGTTCTTCTAATTCATTAAAGAAGTAGTTTCCTAAGAATTTTTTCCTAGTGCGACAGAGTGTTGGGCAGTGACTGTGACAGAGGAAGTGAACAGTGTTTTCCTGTTCGTCCTCATTACCGCAGCCTCTGCATAGATCATCCGTACAAAGCCCCATTTTCTTTTTGTGGTATCCCAGTAGGTTATGACCCGTTAAGACGCCTATTAGGGATCTTAAAGAAGGCTTACTAAGTAGTAAGATCTTATTTGATTTTTTCTCGTCGAAGTTCGGCCATAGTTTCCTGGTGTGACCGCAGGTTTCTAGGAGGTTCCATCTATCGTTGGTTTTTTGTGAAATCTTGTTGACGATATTTCGCCTTATTTCACATTGTGGGATTCTAATGTTAAGGTCTATGAGAGAGGGATCAAGCATTGAGCCCTCCCTTGCAAGCTCATCCGCTTTTTCGTTTCCGAACACATCACTGTGGCCGGGAACCCAGCAGAGTCTTACATTATGCTGCATACCAAGAACCCTAAGCTCTTCGCGACAGCAAGAAACAAGCTTAGACTTGATTAAGGTGGCAGAAATCGCTTTTATTGCCGCTTGGCTATCAATGAAAAAGGTGATGTCAGCAGGTGATATCGCCATCATGGATATTTGTTTAGCAGCATTTTTCACTGCCAATATCTCGGCTTGGAAGACACTGCTGTGATCGGGGAGCCTGAAAGAACTGGCAAGGTTGAGGTTTTCTGAGTAAAAACCTGCACCAACCCCAGTGTTCATTTTCGAACCATCGGTAAAGATGGCGATAGTCGACTCATTTGAGAAAGGTATACTGTTTTCCCAATCTTGTCTGTTAGGGAAACTGACATTAAAGGACTTGTTTAAGTCTAAGTAGGGGGTCATGTAATCTGTACTAACGTTGTAGCCAACGTAGTTAGAAAGGATCGTAGTATGGCCGTTTTGACTAGTATTCCAAATGTTGGTTTGACTGAGTCGTAGGGCGCTGTTCGCTGCCAATTCTTGTACAAATAGATCTAAGGGAGTGAGATTAAGGATTGCTTCCAGACCCGCGGTTGGAGTGGACCTCATCACCCCCGTAGTACTAATGCAAGCTGCTCTTTGTACTTTGGTTAGGGTCTTCAAGTTCGTGGATTTCTCCAGAGCTTGCCACCAGACTAAACTGCCATAAGTCAGAATGGGTCTGACAATGGCGGTATACATCCACATGATTATTTTAGGATTTGGTACCCAGTTTCTGCCAAGAATTCTATTACATGAGTAGAGTGCAAACGTGGCTTTCTTATATCTTTCTTGAATGTTTGGACCCCAGTTAAGTTTCTTATCCAAGATCACTCCGAGATATTTCGCTTTATCCGAAATCTTAAGTGGGGTGCCATCAATTTTTGGCACTGCAAAAGGAGGAATTTTCCTTCTGTTTGTGAAAAGTACCAGTTCTGTTTTAAGGGGGTTTACTTTAAGACCGCATCTCCTGGTCCAGTTACTGACCTGGGATAATGCGCTTTCTAATTGTTCGCTTACAGTGGTTAGGTATTTACCTGTCGCTAGAAGAGCTAGATCATCTGCGTAGGCTATAACCTTGACGCCGCTGTTTTTCAATTTGATGAGGATCTCATTCATCACCAAAATCCAGAGAAGAGGTGATAGAATACCCCCTTGTGGGGTTCCTCTAGATGCGTACATTTTTATATGTGACCCACCTAATTCACTATTTATTTGTCTGTTTTTTAACATGCACACGATCCATTTTATAACCGTGCCTTCTATTTTAAGATCAGTGAGTGCTTTTTCAATTGCACTATTGTGAACATTATTGAATGCTCCTTCTATGTCTAGAAATGCTGCGAGGGTATATTCTTTAACCACAAGTGACTTTTCTATCGTTCTGACTGCACAGTGTAAAGCTGTCTCTACACTTCTACCTTTTGTGTATGCATGCTGAAAGGGTGATATAGTATCCGGTATTAAATAACTGCGGATATGTATATCGATTAACCTTTTAAGTGTTTTGAGTGTAAAAGAAGTTAGACTGATAGGTCTGAAATCTTTGGGTTCTGTGTAACTGGATTTGCCAGCTTTTGGTATAAAGACAACTTTGACTTCACGCCATATTTTAGGTACATACCCCAATTGTATAGGCTATTTTGGAATATTGTGATCAAGTATGGAACAATGAATTCACTACTTTTTTGCAGCATCAAGGGGAAGACGCCGCACATAGGGGTATTTACCAAATTTAGGCGGACAAAATTATTTTTCCGGTTTATCTTCATCAACAAGGTATTTAGTACTGGAATAAAGTGTTTTAAGTGTTGATTTCAATGAAAACATTTTTCTTCCTAAACCACTTTTTGATCAAACAAAAAAGTGTCAAGAATGGATCCCAATGGTTTGTTAAAACGCTTATAAATGGAGTTCTATTAATGGTATCGCCAAGATAAAGGTCTTAAAATTTAGGAAAAATCATAAGGATTCAGGTTCTGTAATTCAAAAAGTTGAATCTTTAAAAAAAACTTAAAATATGGATGCTGAATACAAGGTAACCATTTTTCAAAACCTAAAACCTTTAAGAAGGGCAAATGTGTCGAAGTTGCACTTAGTTGCACCTATTTTTTACAGATTCAATTAGATAAAAGTTTAACCTTTAGAAAACATAAAATTTTATCACACAATAATTTGAAATTGTATAACTTATCTCCTTACCAACACAGAAATTTCCTTTTTTTACGATTAATTTATATTAAGATTCAACATATCACTTTTTTATTTATTAAGTAATACAACATTTAAATACAACATCTAGTAGACAGTTTCGTATCTCCTTATCAATATTCCATAAAAACTTTTTTCTAAATCCACTTAAAAAAAAAGTACTTACTTAAGCACAGACAGTAAATTACAAAAAAAAATTAATTTTATCTTTGGGCTGAAAACTTTGAACTCTAGACCGCTGCTGTTAGTCACCTATAGTGATAATCAATTTTAAAACTATAAAAAAACGCTAAGCAAGTTATCTACTTTTAGTAGGATGTTGATTTTGTACGTTTGGATCAGTTTAAAATTTCGTGTTTTGTCCGCCTAAATTGACTAAATACCCCTATGTGCGCCGTCTAGGCCTGGAGATTTATAAGGAGAGAAAGAGTTGATGGCCCAGATCAACTTTTCTTTCGTAATAATTTCTCTAGGAATTTCACATATTGAGTGCAAAGAGTTTGTGGAATCATTGTCCAATTCAGAGTTACAACCTGGGAAGTGGGCTTCCACCAGGAGTTTTAGACTGTCTTGACAGGATTCTGTCCATCGATTATCAGGCCCCTTTAGGGACCATATAGAAGTATTCGTCTTGGAGAGAATTCTCCTTAGTCTCGCCGAATGGTTAGTACATTCGATAGTACTACAGAAGTTTCTCCAAGAGCTACGTTTGGCTCGTTGAGTTTCTGTCTTGAACTTTCTCTGACTGGTTTTATAAGATTCCCAGTCACTTTCTGTTCTAGTGCGTTTAGCAAGGTTGAACAGTTTTCTTGTTTCTTTTCTTATGCTAGTGAGCTCAACAGTCCACCAGGGTGGTTTGTTGTTTTTCTTCGCAGCGGCAATGAGAGGACAGCTTTTGTCCAATGCATCGCGTAGAATTCCTGTGAATTCCTCTGTCAGTTTATCAAGACTATTTGTGTCTAGGTTATTGTCATTGTTTAAGTGACTAATGTTTTTTACTAATTCCCTATTGAAGACATGCCAATCGGTTCGCCTATTATTCCTAAAAGGTTTAATGTGCCGGGCAGCATCAGGGACGTAGAATTCTATTAAGCGATGGTCGGAAAAAGAGATTTCATCTAAAACCTTCCATTGTTCTAATTGGCAAGTATCTGAATTACTCGTCAAGGTGATATCAAGAACTTCTTCCCGTGTTTTTGTAACAAAAGTTGGGGTGTTGCCTCTATTAGCTACGAGCAAGTTTTTCTCGATAATAAATTCAAAAAGGGACTCGCCCCTGGTATTAGTATCAGTGCTACCGCATTGCATATGGTGTGAGTTAGAATCACAACCTAAAATAATATCAAATTTATTCTTACTTGCAAAAGATACCAACGTTTCAGTGATATCTGCTGATGGTCCTACTGTACCGTCATACGGCATATAAGTAGACGAGAGGATGAGCATTGGGAGCCCATCTCGCTCCAATCTTACCGTGGTCTGGTCAGTGTTGCTGTAAGTAGTTAGAAGAAAAAGATTAAACTGTTTCTTAGCTACTATGCATGTTCTAGGGTTACTATTTTGACTGTCAAGATTTGACTTGTACAGCTGTAGTTCTTTAGATTGTAGACCCTTGATATTCCCTCTTACAACCCAGGGTTCCTGTATCAGGGCTACGTCGTATTGTCTACTCTCCATGAGGTAGACAAGATTAGCGGTTGCGGCTTTACTATGGTGAAGATTGATTTGTAAGATTTTCAATTCCATTTATATAATAAAGTTTAAGTTCATCGCTTTACTAACCTGTTTTCTATCGTTGCGAATCAACCTAAGTTTGCACCTAGTGATTCCAACGCGTACCTTGAAGTCAGCCTTCCTCAGGAGTGGTAAAGATTTGTGGCTCAATCTTACCACCACTTCGGTGCCATCATTTGTTCTTTCATTCTTGACCACTTCCCACTCTTTGCTCAAGAGATCACTATTCAAAGATAGGATGTATCTCTCAAGCCGTTCGCTGGGAAGGGTCGGGCCTTTGACCAACAGCTTACCAAGAGGTCTGTTGAGATCCTTTATCTCCTTTACGTCAATGAGACGTAATTCGGCGCCTTGCCATGGAGCTGACGTTTTTCGTATGAACTCCCGGAGCCATTCGAGAGTCACGTCGTTCTCACAGTCCATCACCTTGAAACCGTGGACAGTCTTAAGGTTACCGAAGAGTGGAACTGTCCAGCTCTTGACGATAGCCTCATTGACTTCTTCCAGGATTCTTAGTTCAAGGAGATGCCATTCATCCTCAGTCAGCTTGCGTGTGGGCTTACCATAGTCAGCTATAGCGACTTGGTGGCCTTTTGCGCTAGCCCGGGAGGTCTTGAACTTCTTCTTCGTCTTGTTAGGCGAAGAGTTGGTTGGTGAATCAGTCTTATTCCTGGTTCTTTTGGAGGAGCTAGGTGCGTCTTCGATTCCTTGCTCTGCCGCTGCACGCAAACTCTCTTGAGATTTGTCCAGTGCGATTCGCTCTTTTGCCGTAAGGGACTCTGGAGTCCTTTTGGCAAAGCGACGGACAATCTTTTCAGCGTTGCGATTCTGACGGCGGCGTAACTCCATTTCGCTGATCGCTTTAGCCTTTCGCTGTCTGGTCCTTTGTTGATGACCGTAGCTAGGCTGTTTACCGTGTTGTTCGTCAGGTCTACGGGTTCAGATTCAGTGGAGGTGTTTTGGACAACCTGTGGGCATTGGCCTACCAAGTTGTCTTCGCACCCCCCTTTATCCTTAACCGTAGTGCTGAACGTGCAGTTTTCGGGTTTGGATTCCATGGAAGTGTCTTGGATAACCTGTGGGCTTTGGCCTACCAAATTATCCTTGCACCCCATATTGTCCTTACCCTTGGTGTTGAGAGTGCGGTTTGCGGGTTTAGATTCCGAGGAAGTGTTTTGGATATCCTGTGGGCATTGGCCTACCAAGTTATCCTTGCACCCCCTCTTATCCTTACCCTCGTCAGTTGAGTCTTTCTCACCCGCTTGGTCAATCGTACCACTAGGTGTTACGATTATTTTGGCTGATGAGACGCTCGGCACAACGACGTGTGTCCGCACTATCAGACCCTCTTTGGACGATAGCCCGTCTGCCAATAACGGAGTCTTGGCACTAGACGTCGATGGGATTTTCCCCTTCCCTTGTTTTGAAACATGGGGAGTAGGAGGTCCCATCTCGGTCTTCTTGCTCGGACCTTTAGAAGAGGGGGGGTTTGGAGTAAGACTAGCTTTCCCCAATCCCTCCCTGTCCATAAAGGCCCGAGCGTTGTGTAGCCTGATCCTTTCTTTATCGGACATCTGGCCCCAGTCCAGTGTGCCCAGCCTTTGGATCGTCCTTTTGCAGTTTGAGATTCTGCTCCGCCTGGACGAATTCGAAAAATTGGAGCTCGCGATTGAGGAGAACTCACTGACGTCATCGTCGACGTCAATCGCGCTAGCTCCATCTTCCATGTCGAGTTTCGCGAAAGGATGGAGGAGATTGTACTCTTCCTCTTCGGTTAGCTCGTGATTGCTTATGTTTGCTTTGTTGTTCATTTTAAATTCTTCGCGCTGCTTGTTTTTGATGTATCTTGGAAAAAATAAAAAGAAAAGAAAACAAAAAAGGAAAAAAGAAAAAGAATAAAGAAAAGGATTTAGATACATAAGCAGGAAAATAATAAATAAAAAGTAAATATGGGACAATTTTGTCACTGGCGACTTCTCCTCACGATATTGAGACCGTGAGGCAAAGCCGAAGCCGGTAGCCGTGACTTCTACCGACCGTTTAGCGTATATCCCCGCTATGGTTTTGTTCATTTTTGTTAAATCTTCCATATTTCATAGGGGTGGGCCTCTCTTAGTTTGCCCAAACCCTAGCCGGTAGTTGGGAAACTGCTCGAGAGCTAGAAACCGTGACTAGCCCGCTTGAGGTTCGAGCGTAAGCCCCCTCACCAACATCAAGGTGGAGACCCGACGAGGGGGGTACTGTACAGATGGCAGGCATGGTTTTTTTTTCTCAAGGCAATGCCAACTAACGTTCTAGACAGGTTTCAGGTGTTAGCATGTTAGACATGTGACCTCGTTTTTTTTTTTGTTGCAACTTTAACATTTTTTTGCCACTTTTTGCACCACTGTTGAGGTGGCAGGCATCGGTTTTGTTGATAACCTATGCTATTACTACAGATAAAAAAATAATTCAAGCGTTAGCATCTCTAACATTGAATAATGACGCTGGCACTCGGGCTATTTGTATCGTCTTATTTTGAAGAAAGTTTGTGTGTATCTCACAATATCTAATAAGCAACAGCAGAATATTCAAACAGTGAAATTTGAAATTATCGACGCCTCGCCACTGGTAGAGTTATAGCTATTACACGGGGACTAACCCGATTACGCCACTGAAAGTATGAAAAATACATACAAAAGCCCATCTAGAGTATAACTTTGTTATGTTTTCTCAATACAATTAAAATCCGTCCAGTCTTCAATGAAATATTCGTAAATTACAAAAATGTCACTTTTCGCAACTATCCGAATTGCATGAGAAAAACTAAAAATACTGTTTTGTTAAAATAACTCCCACCAAAAATGTATATGGGAGGCACAAGTTCTAATACAGATAATCAGTCCTATCACAAATTCCATCGTAATAAATTTTCGCACGGAGTGCTACGTTACGATCTACGACAAACTGTTATCACAAATTCCGAGTGGAATCGAAAAAAGCTTTGCCGCATTGAAAAACTTTCATACTCGTTTTCGAAATAAGCAAATCGTTAAGAAAACTATTTCTGTTCCTGTGTTTCAATTTATTAAATAAAAATCAGTGCAAAAATATTTGGAAAAAAAATGCATTCCTTGTAGGTGACAAATCCATTTACTACTTTGTGAGGATGGCTGAGCGGTCTAAGGCGCCATCCAGACTTAAGGAACAATATTTTGCCTGCATTAAAATCTGAGAGTTCTGGGGTTCGAGTCCCGCTTTTGGCAAGACTTTTTTTTTATTTTTTATATACATTTTAAGAGTTTTAATAAATTTTGTAAATTGTAAATTGCAGCAAATTTAGTAATAGAGCGGTAGTTAGTTAAAGAAGTGATTAGTTTTGTTATTGGTGAAACCACATTTAAGGACGTCTTTAAAATTTGAACAGTTATCAATCTAAATGCGTATTTAGCGATCGATTTATTAGTAAGGCACACAATGTATTAAATTATTTGTTAATAAATATTTTGTAAACATTCTAATGGAAATACCTTTTTTTATTTTATTTCAACCTGCTTTATAACAAAACTTTCTATCCAACCAACTTACCAACTCAGAGTGCCTTTGAGTTTGGGCATTATTTGTTTTTTTTCTTTTTTAACTTTAAAATAAAACAAATTATAATTTTTAACCAAAACAATTGTAAATTACTTCAAACAATATGTAACTAACTTTCATTTTACAAAAATAAAACTGTTTTCATTCAGACTCCGACACAAATATTCAGGGGCGGACTGGGAGTCAAAGGGCCTTCCGGGACTTTTAGGAAAAGGGACACAAAATACTTACATAATTATTTACTTACTCGAAATATTTAAAAATAAAAGTTGATATGCAGAAATTGTTTTTTTATATACAGTGGTCGAAAAATAATTAGAAACAAGCTCTTTTTTTTCAAAATGTATGTATGTTCTTAATATAAATAAAAAATATTAGAAATATTTTTGAACGTTTTATTAACGATCTCGTCTTTATTGCACCTTCTTTTTCTAAAATATAAGGGGTTGGTCTGTCAGGAATAATTGTTAAGGATGTTTTATCTATTTTTTCGGAACATGTGGCATTTTACGAGGACTGCAACCACATTAACCGACTTATAGAAATTAGTCGGTGATAGTCCTTTTTATTAATTGTACCTACTTTTAATTAATTGACCAAGTTTGGAAAATGTAAATGCTAAAAATCATTTATTTTTTCAAATAAAAGCATTTGTTTTTAAAAGTTTTCGTGAATTTATCCAGTGCTTTTGTTTGTCATGTTAAAGCTTCACAAGAAAAAGTTTTTTGAATAATGAACCCTTTAAAATTTCAAAACTTTTAATATTATGTTAAAAGTTAAATTAAAATTTAAGATTTCACAATTTCAAAATCTTTTAAAATAAAATGATAATGTTAAAAAACAACACTTCACGATTTTCACAAAAAAAAAAATAATATTTTTAACAGTTACTAACAGTACCTTTTACTGAACCGGTAAATTAGGTACTTCGATAAATTAATTAAATTTTATATCATTTTTTAAATTGATATTAAAATTCTTATAAAATTAAATTAAAAATATTTTTGTAAGTTATCAGGTACATAAAAAGCTTTGATATTCTAAGCAACTTTATCTATGCATTCTATTAAGATTTTATAATGTTTTTTGTTCCGGGTTTTGCTCCCATAAATATGGTCACCGTAATTATACCACAACTCGTGTTTGCTAAAAATTTGTTAAATATTTTGTATACACAGGGTGTATACAAACTTAAGGGCTCTCAGAATTTGGTAACTTGTTCATCTCAAATTCTTACGGTTTTCGATTTAATGCAGTTTTTGCGAAATTTCGAAAAGTCCCGACTTTGCAACTGTATTTTGCTTCCTCCGCTCATAATAGATTTTTGTTTTTTTACAATTCTTTCACTAAAACATTTCTTAATAATAAGAAATAATTAATAAATCAAAATATTTTTTAAAAACTCAATTTGTTACTTTTATTTCATATTTTGTCACCTAAATTTCTAATTAGGGGAGATTAGGTACTGTTGAAGCAAAGGACGGTTGAAACAATACAAGTAGCTCGAGAATCGTAAGTGATACAGTACGACTTATAGGGAATCGAATGTATTTGAAATTTCAATTGTTTGTCAAAAGAGCTTTTTTTTCGGAAAATGACAGGAACTATGTGATCGAAGAGCTACCTTACGGAAAGGATATAAAATATTGTTTCAGTGTATTTGTTTTTTCACAAATCGAAACTTTGTGAAAATCGAAAGCTTGGTCTTGTTCAAGCTTTTTGAACCGAATACTTTTTTAAAATGAAAGAGAGATATACAAACAAGCTACTAGGGGGAAGAAGAAAAAACATCGTGTTTACTTTTTTGTACTTTTTGACTTTGTGTTTTGATGTAGTTCAGGCTTAACACAAAAAATAAAGTACCTTGGCACCACTGTTTTTATCGAGAGAAAGTAAAATCTGGATAATTATCTGGATTTTTCAAAAATCTATACAGATTAAGTTTTTGTTGTTTTTTGTTTTTTGCCTCGAAAGATTCAGAACAGAATTCGGTAGGCCTCCAAAGATCCATAGGAGGCCTTCATTGACTTAAAGGCCATAAAGATAATTCTGTGGGCCTCGAAAGATCCATATGGGGCCCACAAACAGAATTCGGTAGGCCCCTAAAGATCCATAGGAGGCCTTCATTGACTTAAACGCCATAAACATGATTCTGTGGGCCTCGAAAGATCCATATGGGGCCCCCTGAAAATCCATAGGGGGCCCACAAACAGAATTCGGTAGGCCTCTAAAGATCCATAGGAGGCCTTCATTGACTTAAAGGCCACAAAGATAATTCTGTGGGCCTCGAAAGATCCATATGGGGTCCCCTGAAAATCCATAGGGGACCCACAAACAGAATTCGGTAGGCCTCTAAAGATCCATAGGAGGCCTTCATTGACTTAAACGCCATAAACATGATTCTGTGGGCCTCGAAAGATCCATATGGGGCCCCCTGAAAATCCATAGGGGGCCCACAAACAGAATTCGGTAGGCCTCTAAAGATCCATAGGAGGCCTTCATTGACTTAAAGGCCACAAAGATAATTCTGTGGGCCTCGAAAGATCCATATGGGGCCCCCTGAAAATCCATAGGGGACCCACAAACAGAATTCGGTAGGCCCCTAAAGATCCATAGGAGGCCTTCATTGACTTAAACGCCATAAACATGATTCTGTGGGCCTCGAAATATCCATATGGGGCCCTTTGAAAATCCATAGGGGGCCCACAAACAGAATTCGGTAGGCCCATTAAGATCCATAGGAGGCCTACGTTGACTTAAATGCCGCAAACATAATTCTGTGGGCCTCGAAACATACATAGGGGGCTCACAAACATAATTGTATAGGTCTCGAAAGATCCATAAGGGGCCCAATAGATTTAAACTGACTAAAAAGGCCAGAAACCGATTTGAAGCATGACGTGAGTGAATTTAAAAATTGAATTTCAAGTGCTTTTAAGAAATGTTTTCTTGCCCGAGGGCCTACCGGGAAAAATCCAGAATGCCCGGTGGGCCAGTCCGCCCCTGCAAATATTATGTCGTAGAAATAATCATTTTATCAAAAAAAAAAAAAACAGACTGCCATGGATCAAAACTGTGTTTGATGGTTTTTCTAATAGTTCCTACGGCCAGAAATTGAAATGGGACCACACAGCCACCAGCTTTCCAATACAAAAAGAATTATCAAAATTGGTTCACTCAGTCCAAAGTTATGAGGTTACAAACACAAAAAAAAGTACAGACGAATTGAATAGGTACCTCCTTTTGGAAGTCGGTAAAAAATGGTTCCATTTCATTCCGTTCGAATTCAGTGATGCCTGTTTTTTACGAATTTTGAAAATCGTAGAACTTTTTCCACTCCGAATTTACTACGATGGATTTTGAGATAGTTTTATCGGGAAACGTAGGATATTTCAGGAAAATCAGGACTTTTACAGGTGATCTATTGGTTTTGATATTTTGTTAATATAAAAACTAAGTGTATTACTCAAAAATAATGTTTCTAAAATTAAAGACCATCAAATTTCCCACATAAACATCTAATTCAGTACCTATGGACGTACAGAGGGTAAAATATAAAAAAAAACCGAACAAAATAGAAAAACAATACTCCTTTTCGCATTAACTTTAATTTATCCCAGTAATTTTTTGTAGAGGAGATGTTTCTCGAAAACTGATTGAGGGCCTAATTTAGCTTGAACCGATTATTTCCTTTATTAATGGGTCCATTAATAGAAAAAAAGCTTTATTGACATTTTTGGTAATAGTGCACTTTAACATAGCACAAATTCACCGGAGTGATGCGTTGAATGTGGGCTGCCATATGCCGACATAAAAATAAAAGAAAAATCACTGGGTTGCCAGATACCAAATGTTTTAATGATAAAAAAAAAAACTGATGGGGATGTGATTTTTTGTAACATCCTTATCCGAAAATGAACCTTCGTGGAGAAAATGTCGAGTTTTTCTTCACGACCGGTGAAGTAGTACACATACACTGCCGCTCATCTGAATAGGTTCACATTTTAGTTCATCTTAATTTTAGCCTGTCTCGGTATTTAATGCAATGGCACATCCTTTTTATATATGTAACGAGAGAATAGCTTTATGCACTAAATTTAGGAAAAAAAATTGTCTTAAGGCCTACCGTTCTTTTCACCCGGTAGCTAGACCAAATCTATTCATAAAAACAAGCATATTTTTTTGGCTCATCTGAATAGGTTCAAAAGCAAAAATGTTAACAAATGATGAGTTGCATGGGTCAGTTGGACTCAAAATTGTGTCTGTCAATAAATCTGATTGTGTATAACTAAAATGTGAACCTATTCAGATAAGCGGCAGTGTACAAATCATACGAAAATCTCTTCATACAAACGAACCCATTACAATTTTTAATTTTAGCATGAGAATCTAATCTGTGCCTCCTATATATTTTTTTGAACAAATAAATTTAAAAATTGAAGAAAAAGGCTTTGAACGCTTTACGATCGAAGTGCTTGTATTTTGTTCATTGAGTGCGTGTTCATGAGATAATTAAACTTGAAGTGTATACCAACGATGGATGTTACAAGTTTGATGTGTTAATGTTTACTTCACCAGATTTACATGCATGCTATGCTTAAAGGATACTACAATATTGTTGTATTCTTTTCCGAAAAAAAAGTTAAGCCTGTGGTTCGCATTACAAGAACTAATAGCCTGTTTTCAATAGAGCAAATGAGATGATTTCGTCAAACTAAAAAAAAAAAAACAAAACGGTAAAATTAAATTTTTCCAGCTACAATTCAGGTACGGATAAAAATGCAAATTTTCTCTTAATATTATTAATATTTTTTAATTATTTACAGGATCAAACAAGGAATATTCAATGCACTTATCAAGAAGCAAGAAAAATACGTTCGATATGCATTTTTGCAGTTTGCATTTTGCAATTTTGTCTGCAGTCAATTCAGATCAGCTACATTAACCAAAATTTGTCGCATACATGGAATTTGTTTTTGAAATGTTTACTGCTGCTTTGGCTGCTACCGAAGCCAGTGGAAGTATATGGCTACACAAGTGATCTATAATATTCTTATGGGATTTATTTGGTGCCACTCATTTTAAGATACAACACTGCTGAATTAACTAACCAGAAGTCGATTCCATTGGTTATTAAATCTCTTCAAGCATCTACCGTCTAGGACTCTGAAAAGGTGAGACAATTATTCGAACCATATACTTTAATTTTTTTAACAAAAATTTTAAATATTCTCTTTATTTTTTAAAGTTCGTCCAAGCTTTTGATATTTTGAAGAGCATAGCCCCACTACACTACTTAAACATTCGTTTGTTGTTTAACTTTTGCTTGGATGCTTCGAACAACACTAGGTCTGTTTGGGTACTGCCTAAAACAGAAATATTTCTACTTTTTTCAACATTTTTAACCCAATTCCTGTTTGGGTACTCTGAAATTGTGCATTTTTTCGAAAAAAAGATGGCCGCGAGAGAGAAAAAAATTTCCCCTTCTTGAGAATTTCTGCCCAAAAAATTTCTTCGGACAAAAATCTGAAATCTGTCAAAGGTAGTGCTTTCTCTGTTTTTCTTTATTTTTTCTTGTCGCTCAACATAAACAAAACAAACTAAAAACATGGCGGTGTGGTTTTTTTCTTGTTTTTTTTTTTTATTTATTGCGTTTAAGTGGTGTTATGCTCGAAATAAATAAATACTTTATGAACAAAATAATAAAAAAAAATGGTTTAAAAACAATACAAAGTGGTTTGAATATTTTTCATTTCTTTTTTTTTTTCAATTTGTGTTTTGTACATTTTTTAATGAACAAAAAAAGTACAAACATGGTGATGTGGCTATGTTTTGTGTTTTTATGTTCATTCATTGTGTTTTAATGGTTAAGTGCTTTATTTTATAATTGATTTATGAAAAAATTAATAAAAAAATGTGTGTAAAACAAAACAAAATGTTTTGATATTTTTCGTTTCTTTATTTTTTTCAATTGGTGTTGTTGTTTACATTTTTGTTGTTGTAAAAAAAGTAGCAGAAAATTTTGTGCCAAAAGCGTTTGGGTACTTTTCTACAATTTTTCTTTCTCTGAGAGGATTTCATCCCCACTCCTTCAAATTTGACAGGTTTCATATTTTTGTCCAAAAAGAACCCAAACAGACCTACTGTTGGATAAGTTGGTGCGTGGCATTCCTTGATCTGGTTGGCGTGCTTGAAGAAGAAGGTAATTGTCAAGCAGAAGCTTGTTGAACTCATGATTCAGGTTGTCTTCAACTTGATGGACGCTGAACCAGAATGAGCTGATGGTAAAAACTTCATAAGTGTTTTTGAGTTTATTTTGTTCTTACATTATTTTTTGTTCTTCTATAGGCAATGAAGAATTTTCCATGGTGAAATCGATTCCAACCCAATGACAACTGCAACTCAATCAATGGATGTGCTGGCATTGCATGTCATGGATTCGAGAGTTATGTGTCTTGTCGGACAGAAAATTCAAAAATGAATTCAGTTTAACTGTATTTTGTATTTATTTTGTTTTATAAGGAATTTATGGATAAATAATAAAAAAAATGTTGAACTATAACGAGAATTTGGTTTTGGATTACTATTTGTAGGTAATGGTGAATTGGTTTTTGCAAGCAGAAAGTTTTATATTGGTAGTTTTGGCCATGGCATTCATGTTAAGTTGAAGTTAAACAGCAAATATGTTTATTTGCTTTCATTGCCTTAACTATGTAAAAGACCTTGAATATTATTTTATTCCCATTAGCATGACCTCGAGTGTAGCTCGTACAGCTCGTGTGCTGCGTTGACATGTTATTGTCGAGTAAATCTATAAGTAATTATGAACTTAGAAAGCTTCAACCACACTGATAAGTTGTAATAGAAATCAACAAGTAACATTCAAGATAGCATATCATTGCACACAGTGAGGGGACTCAACTTTTTAATCAAAACAAGTTGAAGATATTTTTTTGTGAAATACAAATTTTAATTCATACAATGTAATTCTAACTTCGACATGTTAATGATCTACTAGGATATGTATCCGTACTCTTGTCAATCTCATCGATACTTTTTTAGTTAATGTAGGAAACTGAGAAGTCAGCCTTCTTATCCTTTTTGATTGGAGGGTATATTCTTTACACAAACAAAGTTGATTTAACGGAGCTACTGCTACATGCGGCAAAATTTACTTGATTGGTCCGCGGATATAGACAGAACTCTACAAATGAAAAAGAATTACAAGAAGTGTTGGGTTGGAAGACAAAAAGACTCACTTTTGGGTCATTACAATAAGTATTCCATTCTGCAAATAAGTCAATCTGCACATAAACTACTTTAAGCAACTGCACCACTGTCATATGACTACCCAATACTCCGTCACCTAAACTTAAAACTGACTCAGACCACTTATTTCCGGGAGTCAAAAGGTAGTCATGAATACGTTCCAATTATAAGGTTATCGTAGTTTCCATACTCCCAAAAAATTGTTGCACCAGCACACTGTGGGCTAGAACGCTATTTTAGCTGGAATTAATTATAGAAATTCTCATAATAGTCTAAAATTGCAATTAAAGGCATTAAAATGATGTGGAATGATATAATAATGATAATTTTATGGCACAACAGACACTAATGATAAGAAAAACAACAAAAATAGGGGAATTATTATATAAAATGAGGTTCTCAAATTTAAAACACATATTATTGGTCTAAAAAACAAAAAATGGGGTCTTTAAAGTTTGAACGCATCAAATTCGAAAATGGTATCATTGAAGCGAACAAAAGTTGTTTTTACTTAATATGGAATGTAAAATGTTAATGCAAATAAAAAAACCGTTATATGAAAACATTCAACTCGTTTTGTTTTAATCGTAAGTGGTTTTTCTGAATATTTTGCTCCCTATACTTTCGGAGTTACAGCGAAAAAAGTTTGCTCTTGTAGGACATAGTTTTATATAAAACATAAAGCCATATAGGCTAGCTACTTTTTAAAATTATTTCTAGAGTGTGCCTACGCGTGCCTTTTTTTTAAAGCTTAGGAACATTCGTTTTATATAAAATCGGTGCTAGTAACATACTTTATAATGTATACACTTTAAAATGTATACACAAAAGTTCAATATAATAACAATTTACTAGCAAATACTATATTTGGACACATCACTCGTTGATAAACTAGCAAAATTATCACAATCAATCCGTTAAAACAAACTCAGTAAAAGAATATCTGGATAGAAGAAAAAGAGGCCTTTTTTGTTTTTTTTTCCGAAAAATTGCTTTCGATTGTGTTTTTTGATGTAGCCAATGAATGTTTTAACCTCAACTTTGAATGAGAAATTATAGCTAGTTTATTTATCTATCGAATGAGACCAAAATTATCAATTTTGGAAGAAGTTGACATTTTAATTAATTCCAGCTAAAATAGCTTTCTAGCCCACAGTGCAGCATCAGGAATATAGGCCAAAGTTGCCAGTATTCCTAATTGATTTGGCTAAGATCCAACAGAGAGAATCGATTGCCTGTTGAATGTAATCTACGATGATGGCCAGAAAACTTTTTTAAAATGAAATTGAATAAAAATAATTACCTTACCTTAGTTAAAGACAGTTGATAGACAATCTCAGCCAGGTATACGAGTAAGAAATTATAAAATATTTACCCCCTTATTTATAAACTTTGTATAACTTTATACAACTGTTTAAATTTGGAAAATGTGATCAAAAACCTTGTTTATTGTTGTCTTATAGCTGTCAAACGTATACAAAAGAGTAGATTGTCTTAACCGCGAATAATTATTATTATTTTTATTAAATAAAGCATATTTCCAACAATTTGAAAAACGTTATACAGGGTGTCCCAAAAGTAATGGATCAAACGAAATATGCAGATAGGCCAACTTTACGGCTCTCAGAATTTGGTAACTTATTCATCCCAAATCCTTACGGTTTTCAATTTAATGCAGTTTTTGTGAATTATCGAAAAATCTCGACTTTGCAACAGTATTTTGCTTCCTCCGGTCATAATTGATTTTTGTTTTTTACAATTCTTCCACTAAAACATTGCCTAATAATAAGAAATAATTATTTAATCAAAATATTTTTTATTTCATACGCCATTTTGCTGCAAATTATGTAACAGTTCCATATTTTATAAAAACTCAATTTCTTACTTTTATTTGAGAGGAACATCCCGAAAAAAAATTGTATGGTGTGATACTGGTTTATTATTTTAAAAACTTGCCGTGTTATTGCACTTTTCAAAAATGTATAAAACTTTCCAAAGTTCAAATTAGAACGAAAGATATTACAGTTTAAATGCAAAAAAAAAACAGGGGTTTTCAGAGCAAAATAACAAACAAAAATCGAGGCTTTTATTCAAAAAGAAATAAACAAACAACAGTCGAGGAAATGTGTTTATTTTTCTTTGTTATTTTTCTCTGAAAAGGCCTGTTTTGTTGCATTAAAATTGTAATATCTTTTGTTCTAACTTCAAGTTTGGAAACTTTTATACATTTTTGAAAAGTGCAATAACACGGCAAGTTTTTAAAATAATTAACCTGTGTCACACCATACAAATTTTTTGTAGTGTGTTGCTCTGAAAAAAAAATTAAGTAATTGAGTTTTTATAAAACATGGAACTGTTAATTAATTTGCAGCAAAATGGCGTATGAAATAAAAAATATTTTGATTAAATAATTATTTATTCTTATTAGCCAATGTTTTAGTGAAAGAATTGTAAAAAACAAAAATCAATTATGACCGGAGGAAGCAAAATACTGTTGCAAAGTCGAGATTTTTCGATAATTCACAAAAACTGCATTAAATTGAAAACCGTAAGGATTTGGGATGAACAAGTTACTAAATTCTGAGAGCCCTAAAGTTGGCCTATCAGCATATTTCGTTTGATCCATTACTTTTGGGACACCCTGTATAGTGTATAAGTAGACAAAAATCTAATAAATACGACTGTTATTGTTTATTAAATATTTATTCTACAAAAAATTCATTTTGTTTTCTTTTTTTATTGATTGTCAAACAATTTGATTCAGTCATTTCAAAGTGTTGACCCTTGTCAGTCGAAATGAGGTAAGTTGTAGTGAAAACACTTTTTTGGTAATTTGCTAAATTACCTCATTTGGGCTGTAGTGAAAACAGGCTATAAGCCCTTACCCTTCGCAATCGAATATGAGTAAGATGGATAAGGATATTACAAAAATGGTATTTAAATAGTGGCCGCACATGCAAAACTGGACCAAAATAAATGATAACACTGTGGATGATACCAAACCCGATACAAATAAAAAAAAACACTGAAGTTTGTTAAATACTGAAATATTTTATATCTGGTTCTAAGGATATAATGTATTTACGTAAGATAAAAAAGGTTAAAACATTTTTGAATATATTTCATATTTTTTTTTCAACAGAAAATTCTTTCCTTAGTAACCGAAGAAGATAAATAAAAAACAAAATCTCTCCTAACACCGACCGTAAAGAAAAAATCAAAAAAAATAACTCCAAGCCGTTTAATAGAATTTTCTTTCCATTTCCAGAGTGAATATGCAAGTACTGAAGCAAGAAAATCCTTCAATTGCACACTCGATTTTCGCTTAGTTGGCGCTGCTGTAAGATGCATTGATGTGAAAAGTTTTGAGTGGTGTGTAAGATGGGAAAAAAGGATATTTGTTGAGAAACGATTACAGAACTTCCGGCACAAAGTATATTTTCATTGCACTTGGATTGGTATTTGTCGTGTAATGCAATTTTTCGATTACGAACGAGAAATTGAATTGACATTTACACTGGAAGAAGTTTGATTTAACTTCTTAAGGGACTCGCTTAAATCTGAAGCAAACAAAAAATGGGGACAGATATTAACGAGTGCATATGACATCTTTTGAGATTGTTATTTGTATTTGATTAAAAATTGACTTCTTTATATTTTACTTAAGACTTAGGAGGAATTGTGGTTATACACATGCTTATTAAAGAGGGCTAAAATTGAAGGGCCAAAATGTTAGGACCATATGATCTATAATAACCTCCCCCTCTCTAATGTTTCAAATAGTACCTAATGAACTTAAATAAATAAGTAATTTATTTTTTAACTCTTGCAATTTTTATATACTCAGCCCTTTTTTTGAATGAAGAGGGGAAATAATGAAATACTGCCAAAAACTTGATGGAAAACCTGTTTTTGAAATGTTTTTCGTTATTATCAACGAAAAAGGAACTAATTTTTGCCATTAAGGTCAAATTTAAACCACTAAAAGTCCCTCAAAAATTACTGCAAAAGTTAGTATCCCAAAAATCAAGTTACCTAGGTTTTGCATTGAGTACCAATCTTATTCATTAATTTTTCAATAATATTTTTATTTTATTTTAAAGAATGGAATGGGAATTTTTAGTTTTTTTTATGTTAGTATTTAAAAAAATAGAACTTTTTGTAGCTTAAGGTATCTTATTTTAAAATTCAATCGAATATGAAAATGAAACTCTATACGTTGCTTGTGTGTGCGTATGTGTATTGAGGTATAAAAGTCACAAAATAAAACTGGTGATTTTATATATTATATTTTTAAAAACTTTTGATATTAAAAAAAAAACACCAAAATCCTCTTTTTTCTTGGCTCAAATTGGTGTTCCATAAATGGAAATCAAATTTTTTTTTCAAAGAAATGTTATAATTGACAATATAATTTTAAACAAATAAATTAATTAATAACTTCACACTTTGATGGGACTATTAAATTCTATTTCTTGATTGGTTAGGTTAAGTTAGGTTAGTAGTTTAGTAGGTTGGCATGTAAGTAGGATCGAAGGTAAGTAGATTAGTAGGTTTGTTAAGGTTAGAAGGGTGAAACTCATCTTCTTCTCTTTTCATAGTTCTCAGAAGGCGGTTGAATGGAGACAATATTCTAGCTAACATGTTTTTCACAAAGTTCTCTGAAGCGATGGTGCCGATGTTTCTCTCCACTTTTCTCTTTCGGTTCTTTGGCTGCAGGCGAAGAAGGTATGTTGTCCGTCATCTTCTTGAAATTCTGCCAATACGGGGGCTGGACTCCTCTTTTTGCCGATCCTGTGGAGAAAAACGTCGAGGTATCGGTGTCCGATGAGAAGCTGGATGACGTAATAGCCAACGTATTGTCGTACTGCTGCCAGAAGACCTATTGGCGACACTCCTGCAATCACAAGAACGGCACGCAGGGCTCCGCGTCTCTGCACCGCTGCCATCTGTTTTCGATATTTCTATAAGCCTATCTCGCTTCCATAAAAGAGGATAGCATGGGTTGTCTACATCAACACTCAACAGTTTTCGCTTGCTTGCGATGGCCCGCATACATTTGCCATGAGTCTGCTTAGTGAAACTGTGACTTTTGAGACTCGTTTTGTATTTCTATTCTATTTCTTGATGGTTATATCCATTATTATTGTATTGATTATGCTATATTGCAAGTGTTGAATATAATCTTCGAGCTAACCTATCCAAAGAAATCTTATTTCAATACTGTTCTACCAGAATTACGTACATACATTATATTTCTCAGAGTTTTTTCTCTTGAATAGAATTAAAAGATATTTTGGGGGGTTCTTTTTTAGGTACTGCGATCAAGCCTTAAAATATCGAAATTGCTTTGAGCAATAAACTAAACTCTTATTTGTTATTGTTTTTTACAAGTTACTTTTTTCTTGTTATACATATTTATTAAAAAATGTGTATCCCAAATATTTTTTATTCCTGTAATAATTTATTTGTATATGTGTATTGTGTAATAATATATTATTCCCACATAAGTTAATTTCATGTACCTGCGATTATTCTTTTACTATTTTATGTTTAGTAAAAATAAGTTTATGTTTAATAAAATAATAAGTGTTCTATTTTCTTTTTTATACCTACTCTGTTTTCATACAAATAAATTTTTTAAATAAAGAATTTTATAAAAATAATAATAATAATCTCTAATAATAATCTCTAGTCCATAGCACTTACCATTGCACCGTGGGGTACTATTGTTTCATTATATGTAATGTGAAACACGACCTTCTTGTTTGCTAGGCGCACACTTTATTGTTCTGTACTTAAAATGGGTAATTGACATTTGTATTACAACTAGACTAGAGAGAGTGCGTTCAGTGATACTTAGGTTATAATAGGGATATAACAGTCACACCTCTTTAACAAATTTCAATTCTTACAACTAATACAAAAATTCTTAAAGCAAATAATATTATATTCAAATTAGTCTGTTTACAAAATCAAAGTTAATTTGTTCATTATTTAAATAATTTAACTTTTAAGTAATACAATATTTTTTTTTTACTAATACAAGTAATTTTTAAAATTACTACTTTTTATTTCAAAATAATAAAACAATTCAAAATAATAAGATTATTCAAAATAATTAAATAATTGTTGTATTCTTTTAATTTCTAATTTTCAAATAAGTTTTTTATATAAATTCATTTTGAATTCATCTTGTTTTATATTTTTATATTAATTCAATTTAAATTAATTAAGATTTACTTTGATTTTTTTTTTAATATCAGTTCTATTTAAATTCATTTATTTTGATCGAATGTTGAATTATACGTTAAACGATCTGGGTTTTTTCTTTGTCTTATTGGTCTATTTGGTTTCGAAATTGTCATAGGTTCTTTAACTTTTGGTTCTAAATTTGTGTCTTTATTTAGATTCGGTTGAGTTAAGTTTTCAAAAGATTTTGTTGAGTTTTCCAAATGTTTAGGTTCTTCAATTATTGCGTCGTTCTGTTTTGGCTCTTTAATTTCAAATAATTTAGGATTTTGACTTACATCATACACAGAAAAAAATACGACCCGCTAAAAACTAACAGATTGCCATATTGTTTTACCGTCCATACATTTCATAAGGAAATCTTATTAAAATCAACGATTAATAAGGTTTTTTTAAGGAGATTTCTTATTATTTTTATACAGAAAATCTTATTAAAATTTGACTGAAAAGTTGATTTTTTTTGCAACTTAGCAATAGAACAAAAATCGCGATCAATATTTTCATGGCAGGTTGGTTCCGGTGGTAAGGTGGGCGACTAATGATTTGAAGTCTCCAGTTCGATTCCCAGCCTGGTCATGTTTTTTTTTATTTTTTTGCAGATTTTAAAACAATAAGGAAAACCCGATTGTTTTAATAAGGTTTCCTTCTTGGATGAAAACCATAGAGAAATCTTATTGTTTTTGTTCTATTTTATGTGGTCTATTTTTCTCTGTGTAATGGTATGGAATTTTATCTTCTTGAGGCGCTTCAATACCTGAGCCTATTCGGTGTATTTGATCGATGTGCCGTTTCCAATTCCGTCCATCATCTAACTTGACAGTGTAATGAAGCGCACCAAGGACCTCCATTATGATTCCAAATTTATATTTTGAGTTACAACTATAATCGCGAACCGAAACCCGATGGTTGACAAAAAGTTTTCTAACATTATCTCTTATTTCTTTTGTATTTTGAAAGAAAGGTTCCTGAGGAACGATTAAATCCAGACGCGAACGTATTTGTCTCCCACACATTAAAAAAGATGGTGTTTCCCCTGTAGTAGCACCGAAAACAGATCGTTGACAAAAAGTTTTCTAACATTATCTCTTATTTCTTTTGTATTTTGAAGGTAAGGTTCCTTAGGAACGATTAAATCCAGACGCGAACGTATTGGTCTCCCAAACATTAAAAAAGATGGTGATTCCCCTATAGTAGCATGACGAGTGCGTCGATAGTTTAATAAAATATTACAAAGTTCTTTTTCAATTTCTGAGGGCTTGCAATTTATAGTTTCGCAGGCAGAGCGAAACGTTCAAACGGAACGTTTCACTCTGCCTGCCCGTTCGTAGCAGGGTGATAAGGGGCACTTCTTTTATGTACGATATAATTCATTTTTAAAAATGTTTGGAATTTTTCAGAAGTAAATTGTACCCCATTATCACTAACCAGAACTTCCGGGATACCGAATTGTGAAAAAATTTGACGACACTTATCAATTGTTACATCAGCGGTAATATTTGGCACAACGTGTACCTCTGGCCATTTAGTGTATGCATCGATTAGTATGAAAAATTGCTTTCCCCTTTATGGAAATGCATAATCGATATGAACGCATTCAAACGGAGTTTTGGCTGCTTCCCAGATGTGCGTTGGAACATTCTTTGGGTTTGGCCTTGTTGACTGACATTTTATGCAGTTTTTCGAAATATTTTCGATGTCCAAATCGATTTTCGGCCACCAGCAAAAACTTCGTGCCAACGCTTTCATCCGGGTAATGCCAAAATGAGCCGTGTGAAGCTCTTCAAGAACGTGTTTTCTTAAAGGTTTTGGAACGTATACTCTCAGACCTCGAAGCAAGCAATTTTGTTGTAGGGTAAATTCCGTTTGCTCAATACCAAACCTTTTATCTGGGCTTATAAATTTACCAAACATAAGAGCTTTAATTATTTCCCCTACCTCTTCGTCGTTTTCAGTAGCAGCTCGTAGCTCGGCTACCGACACAGGCAACGTTTCGATGGCATTAATTTCGATTACCTCAACTTCATCTTTTTTAGAACTCAGACAGCGGTAGTCGAGATAAAGCATCATATTCAAAAGACTGTACAAAAATTGCATACTGTTGCATCCTGGTTGCCGATAGTGTTGGCAATCCTTTTCCAGGTGCCAGAATTTGAGTGAGAGGCTTATTGTCTGTAAACAATATAAATTTTCTCGCATAAACATATTCGTAGAATTTTTTAATGCCAAAAATGATCGCATAGGCTTCCCTATCTATCTGCGTATAACGCTGTTGAGTTATTGAAAGTATTTGAGAAGCGAATTGTATTGGTCTTTCACTACCATCAGGAAAAATATGACTCAATACAGCCCCTACAAACACTGGACTCGCATCGGTTGCCAGCACTAACGGCAACCTAGGATCGTAATGAACTAAATAAGTTTCCTTTTGAATTTTTGAACGTACAGTTTCAAAAGCTTTGTCGCAACTACTATTCCAGGAAAATGGAACATTGTCTTTGAGTAAGTTGTTTATTGGATACAAAATCGTACTCAGGTTTTCAAAAAATCTGCCATAATGATTTACTAAACTCGAACTTCATCCTTATTTTTCGGCTTTGGCATTTCAGTTATTGCATCGATCTTTTTCTTTACTTTATGGGTACCATCGCGATCGATCTTGTATCCACAATACTCAATTTCGCTAGCCAAGAACTCACATTTTACAAAATTTACTCTCATATTGTACTTGCTTAATCGTGATAAGACTTTTTCGAGACGCTGAAGATGAATTTCATCGTTTGGCGCAGTTATCTTGATATCATCGAAGAAAACCGAAACGCCCTCGATATCCTTGAGAATTTCCTCAATTTGGTTTTGCCACTTTGCAGACCCGGACGCGACTCCATACATAAATCTAGTTAACCTGTATAAACCCCTGTAAGTACTCAACGTAAGAGGCTCACGATCATCGGGATGAACTTCTTATTGTAAGTATGCCTTACTAAGATCTATTTTGGAAAATTTTTTTGCCGCCTGCCATGGACGCAAACAATTCTTCTATTGTTGGCAAGGGATGTTCTTGAACAAAAATTTGCGGATTTAAAGAGATTTTACAATCTCCCCATATTCGAACTCTACCACCCTGTTTCCGAACGGGAACCATTCGCGACCTAACAACGGCTTTCGATTCGATTCGACCACGTATAGCTTAAGCTCACATTTTTTTTCATCGGACTTTACATTTAACCTTGACATGTCTTTAACAGAACGAACACGCACAAAGAAGAACCCCAACACTTTAATTACCACAATAACTTACCAGTTTTGTGTCTGGTGTATTTAATTTCTCACATGGAAAATATTTTTGTTTATCATCGCTGCTAATTATTGTTACCGGAGAACCACTGTCAATTTCGAAACTTAGGATAGAAGAATTTACATTTAGTTCAATAAAAAGTTTATTTATTAAATTAAATGATTTTAAACTAAAAATTTCTTCTACTGACTCTTCTCTAGTTTGATCATCTATATCTATATAATTTGTGTTGTTCGATGCTTTAAAGCAGACTGCGCGTAAATGCCCTTTTATTTTGCAAAAAGAGCACGTCATTTTGCGATGACGACACTTTTTAGCTTTGTGGTCTTTGCTTCCACAGCGATAGCAATACGATTTCTTTTTGTAATCAGTGGCTTTCACATCAGCCTTCGATTGGGAACCATAATTTTTTTTATTTGTAGTTTGTTTTAGCTTGGACTTATTTTTTTGTTGAATGTAGCTTACAGGTTGTCCCTCTCTTTATTGTTGGGTCTCTGCTCCCCCTTGTGCTGATAGTTCCATAGTTTTTGCCGTGACTAAAGCTTTGGATAAAGTTAGCTTTGGTGTTTCCAATAACCGGTTTTGTATTCTTGGACTTCGTATTCCAAAAACGAATTGATTTCGGAGAGCAGTGTAGTGCTAATTTCCTTAGAGCAATGCAAAACTCTTCCACGGTCTCTGCGTCTTTTTGCTTTCGCCAGTGAAAACGATAGTTTTCCATTATTTAATGGAACTGGATCGAAGATCTCTGAGAGAATTTTGGTGACGTCGGCGTAGGCTGTGTCCTTGGGTTTCTCAGGCACAATTTTGTCGGAGAGGACATCGAATGTTTCTTGTCCTATGTAATGCAAAGCAGGTGTATTTTTTTATCTGTTGTTCCGACTACCTCCATTGCGCTTTCGAAACTTTCAACCCATCTGGACCATTGAGTTTTGTTTTTATCGAATTTTTCGAACACAGAATAATCCGTCATGATTTTATTTTTGCAATCACGTATAGGTGTGTAACGCACGTTGAATCGAAGTGAAGGTTATGTAACACAATAAGTTCGTGTGCAGATTGAATGATCTTCCTGTGTGTATGTATGAGCGTAAATTATTAAATTATTTTTTGTCCTTTTTATTTATGTGTTTTTTTTTTTAACAATTTATGTAAATTACTGTAGTATTACTAAAATACAAAAATTTAATAATTTTAAACATTCTAACTCTCCCCGTCGCCACTAATGTGAAACACGACCTTCTTGTTTGCTAGGCGCACAATTTATTGTTCTGTACTTAAAATGGGTAATTGACATTTGTATTACAACTGGACTTGAGAGAGTGCGTTCAGTGATACTTATGTTATAATAGGGATATAACAATATGCTATCTGTAATTTTGCATTGCATGAGAGATCGTTACCATTTAATTAATTTTGTTCTGACATTTCATTGACTACTACTCTTGTTTTTGATAAAGTCATTATTCAATAGTCCAACATGGAAGGTTCATTATTTTATATTCTCGAGTTTTCTATGAAACCAAATCCTGAATGTTAGGTTATAATAACAGCTTCAACCAATTTTGTTCACTATGCAATCTTAAATCGAAATAAGACTGCTTCCACCTTATAAGTGTTTGTCCCATATTTGCACAACAACGAATTTCATTTTGGAAAGAGAACTTTCACACTTCAGGAAACAATTTCTCTGCTTAATAATTCTATCTGTACATGAAAGAAACTATCTTTTTCTGAAAGACGTATTAAAATATAGGATGCTATTTGTAACTGTAAATGAATTACTTACTTACTTACTTACTTACTTACTAGTTAGGTCTTGAACCTCTTTTCTAATTCTAGCAACAAAAGTAGGTGTATTCTCTACGTCAAATATATCTAGACTGTTGTTCAATATGAAATATAAAAAGCACTCACCCCTTTGGTTTATGTTAGTACTTGTACTACCCCATGCTGTATTGTGTGCGTTTGCATAGCAGCCCACAAGCAGTGTAATTTTTTTTCCACCATTCCACCAGCTTCGGGACTTCCGTAAATGATGTGTAGTACCATCGTCTGAGCAGTAGGCCACCGTTGCAACCAGGGTGTGAGAATGGCCCTAGAAGTCTATTCAGTACCAGATTCTACGTGATAAATTCTGAAAGACATACATTTCAAGTAACTTCTTCTTTTTATGCAAGACGAGTGTGCTTCGTGTCCAATATAACAGTAGAGTTTTGTCTCTATTAAATTCTGTCCTGACCTTTTCACGTCCACGGTTCTTGAATCAGCGCTGGTCTCAAACTGTTTTATTGGATTTTTATGCTAATACACTAAATGCCGCCTTCGCGTGATGGAGGTTTACTTGTACAAGTCTGCTGATTGCTTGTCTTTGCTTCTCGACTAACATATGAGAGCAAAAGCCCATATGGTCGGTGAAACTAGAAAAGTGTGTAACTCCAAATTTTCTGAAAATTAGATTGGAATGCCATATGTTAGCCGAACCTGATATCTACCGTTACTCAAACTGGGAATCCCCTCAAAGTTCATAGTTTTTATTTTATTAGCAAATTAGAAAATGGAAACTCATAAAAATGCCTTCAAAACGATGAGGTTTTATTGCTCTCATATAAAATTTGTTAAAATGGAGTTACACACTTTTTTGGTTTCACCGACGATATGTGAAAGGGCTATCAGATGATTTTCATCCCCTTCTGTAGGAAGCATAACCTGCTTGGTTGGTTCTGGGATGGTTTCATAGTTTCTGGACATCTTTTTGACCAGATCGGAGGATATATTTTGGATATCGGGTTCTGTTGAACTGTACCTCATTGAAAACTCTTTCTTTAAAAGGTTACCAGTTACTTCGGGTATGCCTTCGATGCTGTGAACTAAATTTCTAAGCTGCTTCTAAAGAAGGAGCTTAGTCGTCTGGGCAAGGACGTTACGTTTTCGTATCAGTTCATATTGTATGTGGGGTGAAATGGAGAATTTCTTTGAATATGATATCGCGCATAGGTCGATTTGCAAGATTTGTCGGGAGCAAATATATGAAATTGAAAGAGAATTAAAAGTATATTTAAAATAAATACAATTATGTAATGCTTTATTATAAGCATTTATTATATTTATTAGCTAAGTTTGACCAGATATAATTATAGAATACGGTTATCACTAATTCAAAATAATGTAATCATACAAATGTCTCAATAAAAACAAAAAAGAAAATAAAATTGTGAAAACCATAACAACGTTAATGGAATATAGTCCTCTTCTGAAAATAAGAATGTACATTAAAACATATTTTATTTAAACCCGTTTACAGAAAAACCCTGATATACTACACTTTATTCCTTCAATGTTTTATTTTTTTTTAATTATAAACTAGGCTAACTGAAATACTCTCTTAACTGAAATAAAACAAATATTTTGTTGTTGTTTTAAGGGGTTATATCTTGTGCAAAAAAACCTTCTTTTTTTTGTGGATTTTTCGTGAAGAGTTCTCGGAGGAGATCTCCTAGACGACCTCCAAAAAAAGTGTCTGGCGGTGAGTAAGATATCTCTGATCTAAGTCACTTAAAATTAAAAAAACCAAAAGATTAATTTTCAGGATAGACGAATGCAGGCAATGAACGAAGGAATAGTCAAAATTTTGATTTTTGACAAAGTGGCGGCTTCCCAAAGAAAAAAATCGTTTTTTTCACGAAAATTTACACTTTAAAGTGGCTTTAAAAATCGAATTATTGCCAAAAACCTTTTAGACCGGGCGGCGGCTGCAGAAACGCTCAACTCATCGAGATAAAGAAAAATTCACTTTTGTAGTAAAAGATGACTCTGAGTAATTTCGAAAACCAGAGGTCTTCCCGTCCGCATCCTGGCAGGATTGACGTAGCAGGGTGAAATCGGGTGCATTTTTTTGGCACCCTTCAACTCATCGAGCTAAAGAAAAAAATTACCATGGTGGTCTTGGACTCAATTAGTGTATCAAAAAACCAGAGGTCTTCCTTTCGGTAACCTGGCAGGAGTGGCGGTAGGGCGCATCAAAGTGGTCGATTTTTAGGGCCCTCCTAACTCATCGAGCTAAAAGATGAAATTGGTGCCAAATGAAAGGTAGCAATGTCTTCTTTAATAATTCAGAGGTCTTCCTGGCCAAATCTTGGCAGTTTCTGCACGCGAACAGCTTTAAGGTTGGAAACGATGAAAATGAGTTTTTTGTTAAAGTCTTGTTTTTTGGTGTGTTGACCGGTGATTTAAGAAATTGTTTTGTTACCAAATCAAAGATAACAACATGAATTTACTAAATCCATAAAAAAAATTAGGAATAGATTAAAAATTTCTAAAAATAGACCATTAGAATGTCAAAAAATACCCATATTTCTAAGCAATTAATCAAAAAGTATGCTCTGCATTTTTATAGTTATCGAACTTAAGTTAAAAAAAGATGCCAAATCGAAGGTTAGAATGTCTACTTTTATATTTCAGAGGTCTTCCAAGTCAAAGCTTGGAAATTTGGTCACTTAGACCATTTTAAGACCCGATACTACTAACCTGATTTGATTTTTTTTTTTCTGTGTTGACCGACTGTGACCCTGGACTTGTCGAGCTAAGGGATGAAATTGGTAAAAAACGAAAGGATGGATCTTCTTCTTATATAATTCAGAGGTCTGCCAAACCAAAAATTGGTAGTTTGGCCACGCAGTCTATATTAAGGTATACTCGATTTTCTTTCTTTTTTTGTGTTGCCCTTTTGTGCACGCGTCGAACCATCGAGATAGTTAAAAGACGAAATTGGTACCAAACGAAAGGTAAGAATGTCCTCTTTTCTAATTCAGAGGTCTTCCAAGCCAAAACTTGGCAGTTTGGTCATACTTGCAATTATAAGGTTGCAACTTTTTTTTTCTCTTTTTTTTTCTATGTTGACGCGGTTGGGCGCGCGTCGAACCATTGAGTTAGTTAAAAGACGAAATTGGTGCCAAACGAAAGATAAGAACGTCCTCTTTCGGGATTCAGAGGTCTTCCAAGCCAAAACTTGGCAGATTTGTCATACTTGCAATTCTAAGGTTGCAACATTTTTTTTTTCTTTTTTTTTTCTATCTTGTCGCGGTTGGGCGCGCGTCGGACCATCGAGGTAGTTAAAAGACGGAATCGGTACCAAACGAAAGATAAGGATGCCCTCTTTCGTGATTCAGAGGTCTTCCAAGCCAAAACTTGGCAGTTTGGTCAAGCCAAATCACTCTGCTGCAACTAGAAAAACTTAAAAAAACAACTTGTTCATATTTCACTTTGTAGGGATATGAATTTCTAGATCAAAGCAATTTATTTAAATGCAGATAAATTGCTTTTTGTGAAAATAAAAACAATTATTAAAAAATAGCTATTGATTGTATTAAGTCGTGTTTTATTCATTTGGACAATTCAATATATATAAAGATAAATAAAGTGCGAGCTTATTTTTAATATGAGGTGTTTTATTTGCAATCAACCAGCCTCTTCGTTCCGAAAGGAGAGACAAGAAGACTGGGATGATGATTCAAAAAAAAAAAGAAATATGTGGGTAAACAATCTTTGCCGTTTCAATGATAAGTCTTTCAAAAAGTGTTTAAATGTGATTGCGGCCCGTAAATTGCATCAATTGAGGTACGGTGATATAATTTTAAAAGAAGAAAATAAAGCTGTTTACGGATTTCATGGAAAGTGCTACAAAAAGCTAACATGTTTGAAAAGAACCTATCAGGAATCGGCAGCAGGTACAGTTGAGGTTAGTATCTGTAAAGTTTCTAAACACGTACCTATCTTTATCATAGAGGAAGGAATACCTAGAGAACCGACTCGTACCCCCCTTGCCTAAAACACCCGCAAATTTCATTTGAGGTGAATAGAAGAGAACTCTCTTATTTTTCTCTTTTTTTCTTATCCGTGAATACGTGTGAGTGGTGGATTCAGAAAAAAGATGGCGGTTGTAGCTCAAAAAAAAAAATTCTTAAGTGACAGCTGACAGCTGTCAATTTCTGATAATTATTTTGTTTTGGTTGCAAAATAAAAGTTTTTTTCAAGTTAGTTTATAAAAAATGTGCAAAAGTTAGATGAGAACAATGATAATTAATTAATAATCGGTCCAATTCTGGAAATGTGTTACCCCATCCAGCTAATGCCACAACCCAAAATATTGGTCGCTTGTCCCAATAAGAAAATAATCATAGCAAGGTGAGTACCAAAATATTGTCATGGTTTTCTCTCAATAATTTCCTTTTTTTAATTTTGCAGCCCTCAAAATTCTTACAAATTCCAAAACCTACAAACCATAACAACAACAGCAGCGGTCGATCGAATTCAACAACGCAAAAAAAATAATATTCAGGAATAACCACCATATAGCAGGACTGGGATGATAATAGTCTTGTATGTGGACACATTACTTGTTCCAGCGACAATATTTTGGTGGTCAGTTGCATTCTAAAACCAAAGCAAGAATAATCCTTCGTTTAATTTCAGTGCTGAGGTTTTTGTTAGAGTTAATAAACTAAATAAATTATATATTTTCTTTTTAGGTGACAAAAAGCACCCTCGAAGTAATAAGACTAGAAGCTGAATTAGAATTAGAAGTAGTCGGTTGCCAAATGCCTTGGGGCGTCTTGATGGGATGTCCTTTAAAGTATCCTATTTTAGTGAAGCATTTAAAGTTCGTACAAAAGAATCAAAAGATGATTTTCCCAATCGACACGATTGGGATATATTCTTTCGTGATGCTCATTACATGGATGAAATGAAAGCTGGCGAAAGACCCGACACAATTCATTTTGCAAATCTACCAATTCGTTGGTTTTGTCCACGTCTCAGTGAAAATGATGAAAATGTCAAGCCCAGCGAAAGTATATTCAAAAGAATAATTGAATAGTTTGGTGTTGTTCGGGCAGTAGATATTCGAATATGTGATGTTTTTCGACAAAAGATGAGCTCGACTGTCAATGGAATTCAGGTGCATAATTTTGAACAGGATCTTCTTTTCGAAGGGTAAGTTGAAACAAAAAATAATTGTTAGCAAAAATCTAATAAAATTTGCATTTATATTTTGCAGATATGTTCAATTTGAAGGGTACATTGGATTTGTACGTGCAATTGAAGAATTTAGAGGAATGAAGCTTCTGCGCAAGTTTGTTTACCTGCAAGTAAACACACTAACCATCACATATTTTAGCTCTAAGCGTTAGTTTTTGTTTCATACACATTGACGTAATGGGACTGAATTTAAAAATGAATACAAAAAATAAGGAAACTTAAAACGAAAAGTAGCGTAATTTTTTTTCATTTTAACAGCCTTCCAGCCCAGTAAAGATGGGAAATCTGGTATTGAGGGAGTTAGAAAGATTACACCCTGTATAGCAGATTCTATGACCCCCAAAATCCCCGTATGGTTTTTGTTTTGAAACAAATACAAATTAAATGAAACTTTCATTAAATTTTAGCATAATTATGTATATATTTAGTTCATCCATTAGGATAATTGGAACGTCCTGGTTTTAGCTGCTTACAATGCTTATTTTTTTTTTTTTTCAGTTACATATAATATAATCACCCATATAGGAATATATAAATGTGTTATGTTACATTGTACAAGCGCTAAGCTTAATTAATAATTATGAAATATATGAATTAATTGCTTGGTAAAAAGTACAAATTTCTACTTTTATCTAAATTTTTGTTTAAATATAAATAATTTATGTATAAATGTGTATTTAAAATGTAGTTACGTTGCACTTGATAAATATCTTTATTCTAATGTTTCATTTTAAATGCAATGATATATGTGCGTATTGTTTTTTTTTTTCAAATATCGAATTGAGTCTACATAAAAGTAAATGCATGTTTCTTTTGTGTATAATGCAGCAGGTCTTTAAACCACACCAGTTAAAGCTTAAACAAAAAAATTGTCCCTAATAATTACCTGTCTTTCATAATTACAATAAAGTAAAAACTTAAAATTAATTTAAATAAATAAAAACATATCGAATTTCTGTAAGCCGTTTAGTTTTTGTCGCATTGGCTCTTTCGCATTTCATATACTGATACGAAGCACACACTGGTTCTGTGTGCCTGGCATGTGGCGATGCTTGCAAGGCCAATCTTTGGAGGTGACATGCTCGACAAAGTAATCTTCCGTCCAGCGGATAGCACCGCTTATCTGGTTCATCAGTCAACTGCATTCCACATTCCTCACATATGTAGCAATCTACAGGGAAGTCTTTGTCCATGGAAACAACGCGAACAGTTTCATCAGTTCCCTCAACAGGTGTAATACCTAAATAATAACTAAACAAATTATCAAATGAGTTTTTCTTTTAAAGAAAAGAAAAATACCCTTTCCACAGCTAGCACACTTGGGGGCAAACATTCTATGATAATCGTTGACACAATAGATCTTGTGATCTACATCAACAGTAAATGGAACACCATCCAAGCACTCATTGCAAATACAACAACGGAAACAACCGGGATGATAGGATTTTCCCATTGCTTGCAGTATCTTGTAACGAAAAAGAAAATTAAACTACAACAAATATTTATAATTTAATTCAGACTTACCATTTCCATGATTATATGTCAGCATATTGCACATTTTTCTGCAGTTTGTTGAAATCCCGAGTACTGAAAATCAAGTAAGTTCTTTCAATTAAATGTTATATGTCTTTAATAAATGCTTGCATTTAAATTACCATATAATCTTCTTCGCAATAGACTCTTCCGTGAACATTGTAAAATGCTTTTCCACGCAATGCACGACCACAAGAGCAACAAATAAAATAATTTTTTTTTATTTTTTTTATCTGTCAAAATACGCACCTTTGAGCTACTTTTGTGTGGTGGAAAATTAGGCGCTGTTTATACTTTTCATGGTTTAGTTAGGGTGCGCTTATACTTTTTTTTGAAATTTTTATAGTTTTTAGCAATAAAGTTCATAAATATTGTTTGATTTTTATGCTAAAAGCAATAAAAAGTAATATTTAATATATTTTTTATTGATTAAATGTCAAAAAAAGATTTTTTTCTGCAAATTTAATTTTATTTTGCAATTTTTGAATTAACCGAATTTTTTTGTTCACCTCAGTTGCGCACTGGGCGGATTGAGCAAAACTCCACAGTTGAATGTGTTAGTGCCATTTAAAATGCACGGGGAAACTACCACATATAGCCACTGTGGAGTTTTTTCTCTCATTGCAGCTTGTAGGGTCGAAGAGAACAACCCCCCGGAGTCGGTTCTCTAGGTATTCCTTCCTCTATGATCTTTATTATGATATCTTCTATTATTTAAGAGTACATGTGTTAGTTTAAATAACTTAACATCTCCAATGCCAGATGTCACAGTAGACTCCGTTATTTTAGTTGAAACACAAGTAAGTTTTTAAGGTGTTTTTAATACGCGTTTCTATAACTTTGATACTTTACATTATAAATTACAGTGTGTTCCTGATTCTTTACATTCAAAAATGTTAGTTGTTAATGAACCGGAAATCGTAGAAGATATTCCACAATCTTTGGAAACCAATGTTGAAGTGAGTAAATTTAGCTATCTAGACGTTTTAAAGAAGAGAGTTTCATTATATTCCATAATTTTAGAATACAAGTGGTAATTTAAATAACTTAACATCTAAAATGCCAGGTGTCACAGTAGACTCCGTTATTTTAGTTGAAACACAAGTAAGTTTTTAAGGTGTTTCTAATACGCGTTTCTATAACTTTGATATTTTACATTATAATTACAGTGTGTTCCTGATTCTTTACATTCAAAAATGTTAGTTGTTAATGAACCGGAAATCGTAGAAGATATTCCACAATCTTTGGAAACCAATGTTGAAGTGAGTAAATTTAGCTATCTAGACGTTTTAAAGAAGAGAGTTTCATTATATTCCATAATTTTAGAATACAAGTGGTAATTTAAATAACTTAACATCTCCAATGCCAGGTGTCACAGTAGACTCCGTTATTTTAGTTGAAACACAAGTAAGTTTTTAAGGTGTTTCTAATACGCGTTTCTATAACTTTGATATTTTACATTATAATTACAGTGTGTTCCTGATTCTTCACTTTCAAAAATGTTAGTTGTTAATGAACCGGAAATCGTAGAAGATATTCCAAAATCTATGGAAACAGAAAGCTCTGTTGAGGTTAGTTTATGATTTCGTTATAAAAATCAGTCTTTTTTAAAATGACATAAATACACTAAGCTGTACACTGAGCTATACAAGATACATATATAAGTTGAAAGACATAGTTTTATCTTAGATTAACTAATTGTACCTAACAAAAAAAAAAAAAAAAAAAACAGTTTTGCAGGTAACATTCACAACACACTATATACTTACATTAGTTCAATGAGACATTAGAAGTATCGGAAGTATCGGACGATCTTTTGATCAATTTAATAATTGCTTATGTTATTATTTTGACCACAGATTACTGAAGCAGCCTCCGAAAACAACATTCCTGAGCAGCAAAATGTTAACGAATCTCAAAATCGGGACGATTTAAAATGTATAATCTGTAAGCATGAATCTAGAAGAGTTGGTTCTAAAAGGCAATTTTGCAGTAAAGCAGGAGAAGATACGAAAAATAATATTTTTAAGTATGCATCTAATTTGAATGACACAAATCTTTTACAACAACTAGAAAATGTTGAGAATTTTAAATACCATCCGATTTGTTTGACGTCATACCGGAAAAAAAATTGTGAGTTTGCCAAAGAAAAAACACAATCATCCGACTGGAGCAAAATAAGACGATTTCATTCTGCCGCTTATGAAATTGTATCGACCTTTATCCAAACAGAAGTAATGCAGAATGAACAAATTTTTACGATGAGTGATATCCATTCTCAATATATGGCGATTCTAAAAGAGCAATGGAACGACGAGAGGATAGTTGTTGAGAACTATCCAACCCAACGGTTACAATCAAAGTTGGTCAATGAATATGGCGAAAAAATCATCATTAGTTTTTCTTCTACGATTTCCGGTTCATTAACAACTAACATTTTTGAATGTGAAGAATCAGGAACACACTGTAATTATAATGTAAAATATCAAAGTTATAGAAACGCGTATTAGAAACACCTTAAAAACTTACTTGTGTTTCAACTAAAATAACGGAGTCTACTGTGACACCTGGCATTGGAGATGTTAAGTTATTTAAATTACCACTTGTATTCTAAAATTATGGAATATAATGAAACTCTCTTCTTTAAAACGTCTAGATAGCTAAATTTACTCACTTCAACATTGGTTTCCAAAGATTGTGGAATATCTTCTACGATTTCCGGTTCATTAACAACTAACATTTTTGAATGTAAAGAATTAGGAACACACTGTAATTTATAATGTAAAATATCAAAGTTATAGAAACGCGTATTAGAAACACCTTAAAAACTTACTTGTGTTTCAACTAAAATAACGGAGTCTACTGTGACACCTGGCATTGGAGATGTTAAGTTATTTAAATTACCACTTGTATTCTAAAATTATGGAATATAATGAAACTCTCTTCTTTAAAACGTCTAGATAGCTAAATTTACTCACTTCAACATTGGTTTCCAAAGATTGTGGAATATCTTCTACGATTTCCGGTTCATTAACAACTAACATTTTTGAATGTAAAGAATCAGGAACACACTGTAATTTATAATGTAAAGTATCAAAGTTATAGAAACGCGTATTAGAAACACCTTAAAAACTTACTTGTGTTTCAACTAAAATAACGGAGTCTACTGTGACATCTGGCATTGGAGATGTTAAGTTATTTAAACTAACACATGTACTCTTAAATAATAGAAGATATCATAATAAAGATAGGTACGTGTTTAGAAACTTTACAGATACTAACCTCAACTGTACCTGCTGCCGATTCCTGATAGGTTCTTTTCAAACATGTTAGCTTTTTGTAGCACTTTCCATGAAATCAGTAAACAGCTTTATTTTCTTCTTTTAAAATTATATCACCGTACCTCAATTGATGCAATTTACGGGCCGCAATCACATTTAAACACTTTTTGAAAGACTTATCATTGAAACGGCAAAGATTGTTTACCCACATATTTCTTTTTTTTTTTGAATCATCATCCCAGTCTTCTTGTCTCTCCTTTCGGAACGAAGAGGCTGGTTGATTGCAAATAAAACACCTCATATTAAAAATAAGCTCGCACTTTATTTATCTTTATATATATTGAATTGTCCAAATGAATAAAACACGACTTAATACAATCAATAGCTATTTTTTAATAATTGTTTTTATTTTCACAAAAAGCAATTTATCTGCATTTAAATAAATTGCTTTGATCTAGAAATTCATATCCCTACAAAGTGAAATATGAACAAGTTGTTTTTTTAAGTTTTTCTAGTTGCAGCAGAGTGATTTGGCTTGACCAAACTGCCAAGTTTTGGCTTGGAAGACCTCTGAATCACGAAAGAGGGCATCCTTATCTTTCGTTTGGTACCGATTTCGTCTTTTAACTACCTCGATGGTCCGACGCGCGCCCAACC
This sequence comes from Episyrphus balteatus, assembly GCF_945859705.1. NCBI lineage: Eukaryota > Metazoa > Arthropoda > Insecta > Diptera > Syrphidae > Episyrphus > Episyrphus balteatus. The sequence continues at coordinate 57,076,812 of NC_079135.1, read as the reverse complement.
GCGACAAGATAGAAAAAAAAAAGAAAAAAAAAATGTTGCAACCTTAGAATTGCAAGTATGACAAATCTGCCAAGTTTTGGCTTGGAAGACCTCTGAATCCCGAAAGAGGACGTTCTTATCTTTCGTTTGGCACCAATTTCGTCTTTTAACTAACTCAATGGTTCGACGCGCGCCCAACCGCGTCAACATAGAAAAAAAAAGAGAAAAAAAAATGTTGCAACCTTATAATTGCAAGTATGACCAAACTGCCAAGTTTTGGCTTGGAAGACCTCTGAATTAGAAAAGAGGACATTCTTACCTTTCGTTTGGTACCAATTTCGTCTTTTAACTATCTCGATGGTTCGACGCGTGCACAAAAGGGCAACACAAAAAAAGAAAGAAAATCGAGTATACCTTAATATAGACTGCGTGGCCAAACTACCAATTTTTGGTTTGGCAGACCTCTGAATTATATAAGAAGAAGCTCCATCCTTTCGTTTTTTACCAATTTCATCCCTTAGCTCGACAAGTCCAGGGTCACAGTCGGTCAACACAGAAAAAAAAAAATCAAATCAGGTTAGTAGTATCGGGTCTTAAAATGGTCTAAGTGACCAAATTTCCAAGCTTTGACTTGGAAGACCTCTGAAATATAAAAGTAGACATTCTAACCTTCGATTTGGCATCTTTTTTTTAACTTAAGTTCGATAACTATAAAAATGCAGAGCATACTTTTTGATTAATTGCTTAGAAATATGGGTATTTTTTGACATTCTAATGGTCTATTTTTAGAAATTTTTAATCTATTCCTAATTTTTTTTATGGATTTAGTAAATTCATGTTGTTATCTTTGATTTGGTAACAAAACAATTTCTTAAATCACCGGTCAACACACCAAAAAACAAGACTTTAACAAAAAACTCATTTTCATCGTTTCCAACCTTAAAGCTGTTCGCGTGCAGAAAGGGGAGGAATTCCGCTGTAAATTTACAGCAAATTACAGCAGTGCCGTGAACCTAATCACGCTGCGCAAGTTTTCGGACGCAGAAAAACTGTCACCACAGTCAAATCAATGAACGCACTTTGGATAGTGTTGAATCTAAAGTACAATTGTAAGAACTACTCTTTGTCTTTTTACTAGGCAAAGCAAAATTCACCAGCGTGGATATCCGTATTCGTGGAAGCGGTGGAAGTTATGCTGCACAAATCTATACACAATACGTCAAGCTATATCGAAGGCCTTTATCGCCTTTTATCAAATGAATGTTGATGAAGTAGGACCTATGAGAAAGAAATCAAAGATATTTTGTCGGAGTTGCACTGACAAAAATCTTATCGTTAAGAATTCATTTCATTCTTTCATTGAAGTCTTACCGTCAAGTAGCAGAACGGTAGGTAACATTCAAATGTCGGTCGTCGTTGAGGTGCTCAACACAGGTAGTAACAAACTACAAACATCGCCAAATCATTTGATTTTGTGACTTAGTAAAAATATATATCTAAAGATCTATATATTCAGTAACTCTTCTAATTGTAGCTCTAATTACCTATGTTCCTAAAAAAGATATGCATCAATTTTCTTCTGCTCTTGCCAGATTGTTTCCATTAGCTTGTGCTTTTTCTTTTCTTTTGTTGCTTACTTTCTAATTTATGGAGTCTCAAACCCATTTTTGCATTTTTCTTCCACTCAAGCAATAATCATTTTTTAGCTATAATATTTCTAGGTATCTATTCTAATTTAATAAATCTCCTTTACACATAACCACCATCTTTTTCGCGAATGTCATCAACACTACATTCAGTACAATTATAGGTAGGTAAGTACAAGTAATTATCCTTCCTGAGCACATAAACAACTATACATATACATACGTAATGCCTTTTTTGTGAGTCCCTACACTTCGTATCATAACATTAGTAATTTTTCAGTGTTAACCACCCTTCTCTGCTAACGCACCGTTTATTCCTATCCAAACTTTTCAACCACTTTCACATAAAAAGAAAAAAATACTGTAATAAGGGGAGAGGTTCAACAACAAATTAGGACAAAGGAGAGTAAGAAAACAGCCATTCATTTCTTATTGTGCATCTCTTTCTCGCTTGTTTTTAATACTTTTCGCCTTCCTTTTCATAGCAGGGTTCCAGTCAGCGCATCACCTGAAGAGACAGAACTGCCCTGTTTTATTTTTATTCCTGCAAAAAAGATATCTCCATTGCTTGAATCACATGCCCCTCCCATTATCAATGTTGAGTAAAAAAATCGTGCTATCCTTATTTATGAGGATATTGTACTACTTTCTCTCGTCAACTAGTTGAAAGGTTATTTTTGTTTTGTTTGTCAAACTAATAAGGAATGGTTTTACTGGCGCGATAGCAAAAAAGTTCTTATTGTTGGCGCAAGGAACTTTCCTTAGCTACAAGACGAATGTTTTTAGACGTCTGCCCTCACCTATTGGCTGGATTTCGTTGTTAAGTACTTTGGCTGGTTTTATGATTTTTAATTAGAGAATAATTCGATATGGATCCTTTAGTGTTTTTCAGTTGCTTGGTTATAAGTAGGTAAGTAGAATGTAGCTTTGGCAATTAATTAAACTTCGTGATTAAGAGTTAAGTTTAACAAAAAAAAATCATATACCTACCTACCTACCTGCCCGCTTTAAATATGCGTAGGCCGTAGGTAAAGCGTTTAGGTAATGGCAATCAAAAATGTTTTAATTAATTAGGCTGTGCTATGGTCTTTGCTATAGGGAGGTAGGTAAGTAATATTTCTTGTTAAAGAGATAGATATCAAGATGGCAAGATGACTAATTACCGAGCACTTAATTTAAATTCAAAGTTGGAAACACTGTATAAAAGAAAGAAAGTAAACTAAATGAAGTGAGAACCTAGTGATTGTTTTTTTTTTTAAGAACAACATACCTACATAGGTTTTGTGAGTTATAGGTAAAAAGTCGAAAACTGAGTAGGGAGGTGGGTAGGTACCTATTCCGATTTCTTAACCGATCATTTTAAATAATTTTCTTAAATGTTATTAGTTATTCTTATTACTAACTAGAAAATATTGGGTTCTCTTTTTACTTGCTCAATAGGGCAAGTATTGGTTTCGTGTAAAAAAAAAAATTCGAGGTTTTAATCAAAACTAACATTACGATGATGGAGAAGTCCGAAAAAGTGGTTTTCGTCATGACGTCCGTCGGTCTGTGCGTCGGTGCGTCGGTGCGTCGTCACAAAAAGCTGTACATGAAGCTGCAGCCTAAACGGGTTGAGGGATTTTCTTGAAATTTGGTACAGATGATTTTTTTGTAATTTCCAAGGTTGGTTTTTTTTTGTTTTTTAATATCTCGCTTTAAACGTATACCTCCCATACAAAGTTTTGGAGTTATTGCAACTTTCTCGAAAACGGCTCTAACGATTTTGATTAAATTTAACATACGTAATGCTGTTTGTAGTTCTAACATAACTGCGTTTTTAGTTTTTCTCAAAAAATGCGGATAGTGAAAATATGACATTAACTCTTTTTTAAATCGCGGATGTCGGCTCTTCCCTAACGATTTCGATTAAATTTTACGCAAGTAATGTTATACGTAAATCTAACGTAACTGCATTTTTAGTTTTTCTCAAAAAATACGGATAATGGAAATATGACTTTACATTTTTTTTAATCTTTGATGTCGGCTCTTCCCGTACACCGTTAATGAGTTATTACAATTTTCTAGACTAAATTTGACATACATAATGCTTTAAGTGATTTTAATATATGTAGCTAATTGCATTTTTTGTTTTTGTCAAAAAAAACACGAGTAACAAAAATATGGCGTAAGAAAAACCAAAAAAAAAAATAATTTCGTATTTTTGTATTTCTTATGAAATTCCTTAAAAAAATCAAATTTTAACTAATTCAAAATTATTTTTTTCTAAATCTTTGACATAAAAGCTACTTTTATCATAAGAGCAAGTACGTGCGGCCCCAGTCGTGCATTTTATTTGATATGCAGGTGGAGTATTATTGAAGTTTTCTAACCCTATTCAAACCAAACTGCTGCCTATTGAAACCAATGACGGCTGATTATAAAACAAGGACGTTTTATTACGAATGTTATTGTTGGAGCCATTTTCCCTCGCTTCAAGTGCTACGAAGAAAGCCAAGCCACAAACCCTAAAAGAAAACCAAAAGTTTTGGTTTAAAATTGTATAATAGGAGTTGCTCAAAAGTCTGTTTAGATACAGTACCGACTGCTTGTTACAAAAATTTGCATTATCTATAAATGCTATCTTAGCTTCTTTTTGATAGCTTCCACTGCTAAGAGGATGAAATAAAACGAAATCGAAAACTCAATATGGTTTCTAAATGACATTGATGGGGACTTCTTGCATTTTAATGATGAAACAAAGAGTTGTAATTAGTAATCAACCTGGTGAAACTTTTTTTTTGATTATGTTGACTGGAATATTAATGTATTGCAAGAACGGAGAATGCAAAACAAAAAGAATCGATATACAGGGTGTCCCGTAGTGAGATAAGAAGATTTTAGGGGATGATTCTTGGGTAACTCACATACGGTTCACAATGTTGAACAATGTACAAAAAGTATGAGAGTAAGTTAACGGCAGCTGAGATGAAATGCTTCGTATGACAGCAGGAGTAACAAAGCTTGATAGAATTAGAAGTAGGTACGAAGATCCGAGGAAGCCTTCATGTTAAAAATACCATCTCCCAGTTGGTATTGCCATGTTCAAAGGAGAGATCCTAAGAACCCCGTCAAAACGATATCATATAACGTTCCAACTCGAAATAAAAAGAAAGGTAGGCCTAAAAACTCCTGGTACAAGCAAATGCAAAAACACCAGCATTCAGTTGGACTCAGAAATGGAACAATACAAAACCGGGAGGCTTGCCGCCAATTTCTGAGGTCAAACCGGCAAACCCCATATGCGGATCACTAGTGTGGAGCAAAAACGTGGAATAGTTATGATCCTTTCGACATCGAGATCATAACAGCACCGAGAAAAGGAAGAAGAAGAAGTAATTGTTGAAGCTAAATATGCTGATAGACCAACTTAAAGTCTCTCAGAATTTGATAACTTATTAATCATAACTCTTTATGGTTTTCGCTTAAATGCAGTTTTTGTGAAATTTCGAAAATTCCAACCTGGCAACAGTATTTTACTTGCTTTGCCCATTAAGGATTTTTGTTTTTTACAATTATTCTTTCATTAAAATATTTTCAAATAATTATGAGCTGTTAGTTTTATAAAAACTCTATTCATTCTTTTATTTGAAAGCAACACAACGAAACAAAATTGTATAGTGCGATACTGGTTTTTAAACAACTTGGAATTCCTGGCAAACTGTGTTTTTGTTTTATCTGAACTTTGAAATATTATTGCAAAAATACTTTCTGCCCGTTATTATGTCGATTTTTAGATATTGTATACCACTGTTTTAGGGCTGCCAGGCGTTCCGATTTCGCCGGGACAGTCCCGACATTTAGGCTCTGTCCCGATATCTGTCCCGATTAAAAAAAAAGTCCGGATTTTGTCCCGACATGCCGTTTCTTAATCAGTCTTTGTTCGAAATATTTAGGGAGAAAAAAAATAGAATCCTTAATGAATCACTGATTGTGGGTAACAGTTTTAATTCATTTCCGCCATTCCTGGGGATTAAAATATTTTGTCTTTTAAAGTCAATAGTATTTATTATACCTAAAGATCTTGATTTAAACTTCTAAAACAAAATTGCAAGCAGTTCTATGCGATCGGGAGCTAATGTTACCTAACTAATTTTAGCCTTAAAATGGATGAAAATGATTTTTTTTTTCTTGTTTAAACTCACACAAGAGAATTTAATATGTATTTGTATAGTTATTTATGTAAGTGAGATGTGGAACATTCACAATTGAAACACATTCTTGCTATTTTTTATTTTTTTTTTATTTTTTAAGGAATTTTAACCCTCCTGACATTCATATAGAAACATGTTTTTAAGACAAATTGTTATGTGTTGAAATTAATAACCACGATAACTTTTGTAAGGCCCATTTCACACATAGCCACGAATCGGGTAAACGGCCCGGATAGCCGGTTGCTAGGTACACGCTCTTATAGGCGCCTTCACACGATTAAATTGAAAACGTATGAAGAAAAAACGGCTACCCGGGCCGGCCGGTTAGGCGGTCGCGGGCTATGTGTGAAATGGGCCAAAGAGTTCAGAAAATTTAAATCTGTAAATGCAAAAAGCCAAGGTTTTCTAAAATTTCATCATTTCAGATAAAAAAAAAAGAAAATTTTAAAACAATTTATTTTTAATGCAGGCTCATTTTTGTTTAATTTTTTTATATTTGACTTTAACCCTTTAACCAAGCTATGAAAATCAATATTAAAAAATGTGTTTTCAATAATATCGTGTCAAAAACATCACAACTAAGAATGATTAGCAAAAAGTTATTTTCCAAAATAATCAATAACAAAACTAATGTTCTACTCCACCAATAACGACCCGTTCCCACCCCTTTTTATTATTTTTGTATTTTCGATTTCATATATTTTTTCTCATTGTAATGGTGTCCCAATTTTCCCGATTTTTTAGACCTGTTGTCCCTATATTAATAAAATCTTATCTGGCAGCACTACACTGTTTGTGAAGTGTTAAAGTACTTTTCTAAAGCAATGTTTGATATTTATTTGGGCTTATAAAAATCTTAATTAACAAAATAGTTTTTATAAGAATAAAGAAACTAGAGAGAATGCACTCAGAAATGTTCCTAATTCACATCGCTCATTTACTTGAATACTGGCATGATGTAATTCTAATCCTGCAGAAAATCATTTCTTATCTTTAAAAACTGACAGAGAAGGAGCATTTGTTTTGTTTTAGAAACTAACTTTTTACATACAAAAATAGATTGATAATATATTAAAACTCGTTTCCTGAAAAAAAAAAAACAGTTTTTTTTTACTTATAACAGTGTTCAAGTAAATGAGCGACATGTTCTCGCTACAAAGACCAAATATTAACTCCGCCTATTTCTGCAAAACAATTTTTGTTCAATTCTTAAAAAAAATTTTGTAGATTCAAAATTCATATACATTTGGAATGAAAATGTCGAACTAACTTTTAGGCAGTTAGTGCCATTACTCAAGGTTTCTTGCGATTTTTACACTCGGGGGAAAAAAATAGTTAATATCGGGATAGTTTTTTAAATAGTTAAAACATGGTTCCTTATTTGTGACTATTTTAATGGTCAATCGATTTACCTACTCGTATTCTCCAAATTAACTTTTAAATAGTCAATTTAAACTATTAATGAAAGTGACTATTTAAATAGTCAATGAATGACTTTTTAAATAGTAAATGAATGGCTATTTAAAATATTTATCCCGGTTTTAATTTTTTTTCTTTGACTATACCCAGAAAACAAGTAATACGGTTACAAATCTAAATCGTGGCACTACAAATTTTGGCCTGCTAAAAGTCGAAATCAAAAAATGGCTTTGCAGTCAAAGGTTTAAACGTATCGATTGAATTATTTTCAAGAAAACGCTTTCGTATCCAATTTTTTGAAAATTCTTCAGCATTGTTTAGAAGAAAACAGCGGGACAAAATGCTGATAAACGGATAATATAATAGAATAAAGAGCATGCAAGTTCAAAGATATCATTTTAGTATAATGCTTTATAATTTGGCATGATACTGTACTTGGTTTGGTAAATCCTGTTTTTACCTCATAACTTTGGACTAATGAAACAATTTTGATAATTGGAAAGCTGGTGCCACAGTGTGGTCCCATTTCAATTTCGTCCAGTTATGGCTATGGAATCTATGCGAAAAACCATAAAACCCAGTTTTGATCCATGAGAAGGGATAATGAATAATCTACTATGTGACTTTAATTGTTGATACCAAAATAAATTTATTTGAGGGAAAGGTATTGAACAGTACCTACATAAGTCATTGCAGAAAAAAAAAAATCTATTTAGACATTTTCCTCCCTGTTTTACCTTGGTATCGCATTTATCAGCATTGATGGTTCTTATTTATTGAACTTTTTCCAAAACCGTGTTGATGGATTTTAACCTCTTATTTATTTTATTTATTTTTTCTTTGCTCTATAACATCAATAATAGTCCTTCAGCGATGATTATGCTATGATGATGATGACGACGATGATGACATCTTCAGTTAATGCAAAACGAATTTGAGAACCCTTTTGGATTCGAAAAAAGGAGAACTTTGGTTCGTTCGTATTTCCACGCGAATATTTTTGCGAAGGCTGTTACCAACTAAATACACAAAATAAAGAGAAAAAAAAACTTCCTCTTGAATCATAATGAAGTATAAAACGTTGAGCGTTAGGCGATGGATATTCCACCATTACAATGAGAAGTATATGTACAGGATCCAATGCGCCTTCTAGAAAGAACTAGAGAAGGATCTCCTCGCTCCACCCTCTAGCGCTTTACGTCCGTCCGGTTATATGTAGATACGGATGTGGGGGTGGAATTTTTCAATCCTTGTTAGTTAAGGTGGATGCGCGCTCGTTAGCTTAACGAGCCTGATGGTTGATTCGATTATATTCCATAACACGGCATTAATGTTTATCCTTGTTCCCATATCCATCAGCATAATGATGCCATCCCATCTCATTACTCATTCTGAACGATGAACGCTCACTCATTCATTTATTCGCTGGGAATAATTTTGTGTTTTGTTCTTCTTTTTTTAGCCTTTAGAATTTTTCTCTGGCTTCCAATTGGGGACCTTTGTTATTTGGTCTAAGTATTCTATTGCAATGTATGCTCCTGCTCCCTACAGCGAGCTCAGGCTGAGAAATTATTTTCGATTGCTGGTACTAGAGTTTGTTGAATGTAGAGTAGGTACTCCTAGTGCGGTATTCAAAACTGAAGGAGGTTTTAATGCAGAAATTTGAATTTTTTCTTTCGTAAATGTTATTATGTCCTTGGGATTGTGCATAATGGATTCCGGGAAGGGCGCAATTTAATTTAAGAGAACATTTTAAATGAGTCTGCTTCGTTATTTTGTACGCACAAAACTCAAAAGTTGATCATTGTTCTTGAGAGTTACATTTTATTTAAAATGTGTGTAGAAACTTCAGACATACCCATCATTAATCTTATGAATAGAGACTTCAGAATTTACTTGTATGCTAAGCAATTTAAATTATACCCATATTATGAATTGAGAACGTTTTTTAAGGAATGTGCCATTTTTTTCATTGTTCTATATGTAGGTATTTTCAAAAGAAGATAATAGATTTCTTTAAAATAATTTTAAATGGGCTCTACAAAAAAAAAACTAGGAAAAAAAAAATAATGAATAATTTATTCATCCTGTCTTCGATAAAACGAGGTTTTTTTTAAATTTCCAAAAAAAAAATCTCTTAGGTTTGAATATATTTACTGGGTGTCTAAAGCTTGGTACGCAGGTGAAGCGAATCGAAAAAATTTAAAGTTTCAAAGTCAACAGCGAACATATTAAAAACAATACCATGGAGTATTGTGTCAAAATCAATTAAAAAAGTCGGATTTTTTAAGAAAAACATTTTTATTTCCGTTATTTATGAAATATTCTCAACAATACGGTCATCATGATAAACCTTTTTGGAAAGCTAATCGCCTCGTATTTTATTTAGGTTTTAAATAAAGCCATTTAGGACACAGTTTTTGAAAAATTAATTCTCAAGTACAAAATTTTGAAAAAAAATTCAAAATTCAAAATGTTATGTAACTAGGGTAGGATGGTATAAGAGTGCGCAAAGCTATTTTCTACGATTTGAAAGGGAACGCATTTATTTTGGAAAGATGTATGATCTGCTGTCAAAATTTCATGCAAATGTGTTTGTAAACAGAGGTGCTAGTTAAGTTTAAGCTTTTTAGCTCTTTTTTTCTAATTTTTCTTGCCAAACAAATTAAATTTTCCGCTAAACAACAAAAAATAACAATAAACATAGTATGGGATATTGAAAAGTCGACAAAAAGAAAAGATTTGAGGAACACGTAAGATTGGTCATAAAGTGCATTGTGAAATACATATATATTCTTCGTTTACATGTCTGAACGTGTAAGCAGTGCCGGTTTAAGCACTACCGGCGCCCCTGGGCAAGATTGCAAGTGGCGCCTCTAAAAAAAATTCATCTAAAAACAATTTTTTTAAATCACGAAAAAAAGCAATAGCAGATTATGTCTTACCTCTCATATACTTGTTAATGCATTTATTAAAAATGTGCAGTGTATTAACTTAAAAAGGTTAACTTAAAAAAAAAATTAATTATTCACGTCATTTAGGCTCAATTGACAAGACTACCTTTTTTGTTTAAACACATTTAAAGATATGGTACAGTTGGTTTTATTTGAACAATATTTTTTCAAAAACTTTTTCAACTAGGTACATTAATGTCGTTTTCAATTGGAATCACTCAATGATTCACTCATTCTGAAATCCAATAAAAAACTTTGAATCGCTTCCACCCAATTCTAAAATTTAATATCTGTATTGGTGAAAAATCAAATATTTTGTTTTTGTTTTTTCACTAGGAGAGTAAAAAACTTGCAGCACGCTTCTGAATGATTCCAGGCGCTAACGGACGGCCAATCGAAAACAACATACCTTTATAAGTATAAGGTTTGTTCGTTGTGAGCTCTAGGGCACTCTGGGTCGCTCCGAATTCGTTGTCAAGCGTTTTTTGTAGCTCCTTTTTCAACCAGAGTTATTTCCTCTGTGTTCGATGTTCGCTGATGAAACTAAAGCTCTGAGGTGTTCGATGTAAAATGAAAACCCGAGAAACTCTGATTTTTTTCACAGTTAATTGAAATGCTTTAGAGTGCCCTGGAGGGGGGAACAACGAACAGAACTATTTTTTTATTCTCACACACAAACGTAGTTTTTATGAGAAATGGAGAAGCTGTCAATTTTTGGCATTTCTGGATTTTGGGTTTTCGGGATTTTGGGATTGTGGGTTTTCGGGATTTTGTGTTTTTGGGTTTTCGGAATTTAGGGTTTTCTGGATTTTGGGCTTTCTGGATTTTTAATTTCGGGATTCTGTCCGTCTCCCTTCTCTTTCCTTATTCATTATTATAGGGGCACCTTTGCAAAAATTAAATTGGTAGGAGGAATATTAGGATTGCTTTAGTCTTTCAAAAGAAATTGGGGCGCCTTGTTCTTCAAAGATGAACGAAGATTTTGGACACCATTGTCCTTCCGGAAGCCAAATAAATTAACCCAAAATTGGGGGGCGCCTTCATTCTTCAAAAAGTTTAGGACAAACAATACGAGCGCCGTTGAAAATGTAAAATAGAAAAAAATTGGGGCGCCTTTGTGAATGTTAAAAAAAAATAAAACATCGATTGGAAAGACTTCGTTATTTATATAACTTTGGTAAAAGTTCGGGGCGCCTGCGGCGCCCCTCAATTCTCGCGCCCCTGGGCGATGGCCCAGGCTGCCCCCCCCCCTGAAACCGGCTCTGCGTGTAAGAGTGCGCACCATGATTAACATAAGAGTGCGCGGGTTATAAGAGCAGTAAATGCTACCCAAGGCTTCAAAATAACTGGCATTTGTTCATATACCAGCAAGCAGCAGCTAGAAAAAGCAATTCCTACCAAAAGAAACCAAATACAAGTTTTACAAAAAACAAGCGAATGAAAGTAACTAGAAAATGTTGAAATTAATCGAAGACTTAATAGATTGTTCCTCATGCAAGGAGTGATGGGTCAAAAAATACTCTGTTTATTTAAAAATAGGCAGTTTTATTTGCGACTTTTGTGCGCAGCTGCGCACTCTTACAAACTAAGCCGCGCAATCTTACACAATAGTATGTATAAGAGTGCGCAAATGACCTACATAGTGTGGTATTTTGTTTACATATAACTATTGAATTAATACATTTTTGTTACCAGTTTTAAGTTTTTTCGTTGCTTTGATTATACACTAAAAAATATATATATAAAAAGTAGCTTAATTCTTTTTGTTATTGTTTTATTTGGTGTTTTGTCTAAAGTGCGCACACCACTTTACCCTAAGTTTCAATATCTCCCACTTAAAGACTTCTTTTTTAAACAAAAAGAGCAAAATAGAATTCAGTCTGACGTAAGCTTTCACTGTATGTAGCCGAAGCCGCGGTAGCCATTGCCACTTAAATTTTATAAATAGAGAAAAAGTGAGTACATTTTAAGCGAAAAGCTTTTTTTGTGCAGAAGTGATGTTATACACTGTTATACTTTATTTGGTAATTGCATACAATTACAATTAAAAATGTAAAGGTTTGGAATATACAGAATTCCCAAAAGCAGAATAATGATTTGCAGAATTTTGGATTTGCAGAATTTTGAAATACAGAATAATAGAAAAGCAGATAAATGGAACACAGAATTTTTTTATTAAGGTACCTACAGAATTTTGGTCATACAGAATTTTGGAATACAGAATAACGACCCGTTCCCAAAAACATCTCTTCTTTGGTACAAATTAACCTTATTTCCCCTTCCCTTATTAAAGGGTCAGTAACATTGGTCTGCCAAATTTTTTAGCGATTTGCAGGCCCTAATACTAGTAGTTGTCATCGAAAACAAAAGTGCAAATTCTTGTACTATACATTTTGGGGGGTTTTTATTTCTTTTTTTTTAATATGGAAGGATTTATTGAAAATGAAAATGTCTGAATTTTGAACTTTATCTATGTTTTAGCTACCGATGCACAAAGGTCGATTTGACAAATTCAGGCGGCCAAATTATGTTATGATTAATCAAGACCGCGACGAATCTGGAAATATAACAAAATAGCTTTTAAAATAATAAACAATAATTTTTTTACTTGCAAAAAGTTTTTTTTTAAGGATGGGGAGATATTACTGCAAGTGTCTATCATCATCATCATATAATAAAACGGCGAACGCGAATTTTGTGGTACAAACTACGCGGCCCACAAAATCCGAAGGGGCATAAATTATATACCGACCGATAGCAAATGTTCCCTAGATGTGCAGAATGCATAATTTTTAAAGTTTTTATTAACCGAAATAGGTAAATTGATTAAAATAAAATTCGATATTTTAGTAAAAAAAAAAAAAAAAACAAAACAAAAACAACTGGAAATATCTGTTGGAAATCTTCCAATGGACTGGAATGAAATGTCATTCATGACTGAATGAATGAATGAAAGCATTCAGCGAAAATCAAAAAACATTAAGGTGGGTTCACATTGGTGCGTTGTTTTAAGATCGTATATAAACTATGGTTAACTTTCATTAGGTGTGTTTTTTATTACCACCGGTCTTAACTGGACAAACAAAACGCATCGGGGCTTAACCTGAAATCTTGGCAGCACTGTATATTGAATGTTCCGAAAACAGCAGACACAACAAAAATTTAGAGTTGTCATATTTTTCGCTTTCGTCATTTTCTTGTATTTTACATATATGTTTTACAAAGAGATACAAAAATGTATGCTAGCAAAACTATTTTAATACATTTTGTCCTTCCAAACGTGAGTTTTCACGTTTTTAAACAAATTCTAAACAATTTATGAAAAAATTAGTTTGGTAGCACAGATTTAAAACTCTTCAAAAAGTTAAGCCCAGAGAAATCTCCGGGCTAAACAACTAAGCCCAAGGGGCTAAGGTGTTGTTGTATTTAACATGTAAATTGCTTAGCCCAGACTGCGCTTTTTTTGTCAAGTTAAGACCGGTTGTAATAAAAAACACACCTATTGTTTTAGTTATCTAAGTGCCTGGCTACACAGTGATTTTTCAATCGATTGAAAAATCACATACGGTGGCTACACACTGTTGTGCCCAATCACGTTCCACTTTTACATTTTCTAGAAACAAACGTCAAAAAGAGGAAAAATTTAACATCTTCCCCCTTCACTCTTCATCCCTCTTGCCTACAAACTCACTGCTTAGGCGATTGAAAAATCACCGTGTAGCCAGGCACTAAGTTTAGAAGTAAAGCCTTAACTAAATTGGCTCAAAAAGTGAAAAAGTACAAAAGTGAAAATTTTCAAACGCATTTTTGTATAGTTTTTCGGCCCTCCAAATTAAAACAAATGATGAAGAAAGCTTATTTTTTGGACTAATAAACAATTTGTATACTCTTTTTCACAAAAAAATTGCGCTAGCCAGAAAAAAAATATTTTCACTTTTGTACTTTTTCAAAAAGTGGTGTATGTAGTTAAGCCTTAAGATGTTTGTTTTATTACCATGAATTTTTTTGTTAAAATCGAATTCTATTAAAATCGAGTCTATTACTAAGGTCCAATCTTTTGTAAACACTTTTGATACCAATGAAATCTATTTTCGTCCTTTTCTCTCTTGAAAGAACATAAGAATTTGTCAGCAATTACATGAAGCCTCAAGAGGCGCGACTCTTTTTAAACATAATGAGTGCAAAAGAGAAAAAAGATGAAAGAAAAAATTATCCCACCGGAGAGTCGTGGGTCGTGAGTCCGAGACTCTTTTTTGACGTTTCTTTTTCCACTTTTTCTTTTTTTCAACATTAACTCACATTTCTTTTTGCTTCTTGGTGCAATACAACAACAACAAATTTTAATTCAAAAGATAAATGTCAAATTTGAGTCCTTGACTCAAGAGGCATCGTGTAATAGTACGCGCCTCACAGAATGATTACACACCCGACAAACAATTTTGGGTCTATAAAGCTTTACAGATGCAATTGTTGCTTCTTTAAAGCATTATAGAAGCAAAATTGTTAGTAGGGCAGCCACACAAAAAAATATAAAAGTTCTGACCTGGGATTGCGACTAAATTTTTCATATAGTTTTTGGGTCGCTGAAACCGAATCCGAAGTCCGTTTTGCTCCATCACGTCAGGTTTTCGAGATAACCTCATAAAATGTCACGAAAACAAAAAAAAATTTTATCTGATCTGGATGTGCGAATATGTTAATCATATAGTTTTTGAATCACTGAATCCAGATTCGAAGTCAATTTAGCCCTATCACGTCAGGTTTCTGGGATATCCTCAAAAATATGTCAAAAATTCGAAAAAAGAGTCAAGCCTCTTGAGGCTTCATGTAATAGCTGACTTTGACAGTTTCTTTACAATTTTACCAAGTTTTCACTTTTAGACGTTTACATTTTTGCATAAAAGGCACTTATATTTTATCGTCGCATGGCAAAGCGTTTTTTTTATGAGGTTCAGGGAAAACTAACAAAAACGTCTTTTTTGTTCCTTATCTACAATAACATAAAAAGTGAAAACAATAAGGGAAATTTACAAAATTAAATTTTTTTATTTCTTTCTAGCGCTATTTGTTTTTGTTAATTAAAGCAAAAAATAAGCTTTCTGCATCATTATTTTTGATTTTAAGGTAAGAAAAACTGTAAACTGTTGTAAGAAAGAGTTAAGGTATAACTACAACGCCCACTTTTTGCAAAAAGTTAATAAGTCAACATTTTCAAACTCATTTTGTGATAGTTTTTTCGACCAAAAAATTAAAAATATTGATGCAGAAAGCTTATTTTTTGGTTTGAAAAACAATTTTTGTAGTTTTTTCCAAAAACAAATGGAGCTTGAAAAGAAATAAATTTTTTTTACTTTTGTAAATTTCCCACTTTTTCACTTTTTAGGTCATTGTAGTTAAGCCTCAAGGCTTTAAAAGTATAACTAAAACGGCAACTTTTTGCAAAAAGTCAAAAAGTGATAGATAGTTTTTACGACGACAAAATAAAAAAATAATGATGCAAAAAGCTTATTTTTTGGTTTCAAAAAAAATGTTTGGTAAACAGATATTGCTAGAAAGAAATTTAAAAAAAATTTAATTTTGTAAATTTCCCACTTTTTCACTTTTTAGGTCATTGTAGTTATGGCTTTAACATAAAAAAACGTTGTTGTGCGACGCAGTTGTCGTGGTAATGCCTTAAGAATTGATTTGTTTGATTAAAAAATGTCGCTTCTCACCACATATTACCACGGATTACCTTTTTACTACTGTATATTATGAAGATCTACACCTGAACGCACCTTTAATAAATGTGAACATATCTTTAATCATTATTAAGTGTCTGAACGCATTCATTAAAATTTTCCTGGAAGATTTGACATTTCTCAAACGTCAAGCTGAAAGTTTTCTTTGTATTGTTAATTTGAGAACACCAACTTCAAATAAAGAGTAAATTCTATTTGAATATCGTTTTTTTATTGCGGAAAAATATAAAATAAATAAAAAAAAAACAATTTGCAATCAAAATATATTTTTTCCTGGCATAGTTATTGTGAAAAAGTCAAATTACTGTGACTTTTCTTCCCGTGATTGTCTTCAGGATATTTTGTCTCTGTAAAACGACAGCATACGGCCAAAATAATTAACTTTCTACTTCATCTTCACTCAGATCTTAATAATAGGTGTGTTTTTTTGTTTATCTATATACCTAGATTTTGTGCAAAAAATCGACATCGGGATTTTTGAAATCCGTCCAAATGTTTGGCACCACTGTACATACACTTTGGTAGCTGTCTGTCAAAAATGTGCCGTGCTCATGTTTTTTTTTTTTTTTAACTCCGTAGTGGTATGACCATTACATCCATGATGGATTCAAACATTTTTTTTTCACAAAAAACCAAGACCAATCGTATGGCCATTGCATCCATGTTGGATTCCAAAAACCAAAAATCATTTGTATATTCTTAGCTCCATTTTAAAACCATGACCATCAACATTAGTTGCGTCATTCTTGTGTTATAAGCGTTTGAAGTTAACCATATTGATTTTTTTTTCTTTTTTTTTAAATCAAACGTGGAAACTTTTTAATTTTTATTTCTATTTTTTTGAAAAAAATTTGGTAATTTTATGTATTTTAGTTCCACAATCTTATCAGGATCCATTTAAGACTTTTATCTGAAAAATGCATTGCGTATATCTCGAAATATTACCATTTCAATTCAACCATGTCAAACAAATTTTTGAATAATTTTTTCTATGAGAGCTTTTTTCAAACCTCATTTTCTTGGCTTTTTTTTTTATATTTTCAGATATTTCTGTGTGAACACAACAATTAAACTACTTGGCACTACTGTTTTTATCGAGAGAAAGTAAAATCTGGATAATTATCTGGATTTTTCAAAATTCTATACAGATAAAGTTTTTGTTGTTTTTAACACGTAAATTGTTTTGATTTCAAAAATCTCGATGTCGTTTTTTTGCACAAAATCTATATAGATAAACAAAAAAACACACCTAATATCTGCAATTTCCTATTGATTTTGATTTAATTGAATTTATATTACCGAAGAAAATAAACAAAATTATTGATCAAAGGAATCTCTGGTTTTATTTTGCAGAAGTTGTTTTGATTTCAAATTGACGTACGTGTAAAAATTGTTGTCAAAGGACACAAACACAATCGCAAAAAGAACTCGGTCTGTTTTCATGTTCCTACAAGCTAAATGAAAAAATAAAAGAAGTGTGAATGACAAATTTGAGTGAAGTTGGTGGGGTTGAATGATTGACGGATGGAATTTGAACGAATGGAACATGAAACAGGTTGAACTGAATTGAAATGCAAGGTGGAAACACAATGCCATTCTTTTCCGATACTTTTTTTTACGTAGTTGAGCGTAGTTAAAACGTAGGTCAACAATATCTAAATCAGGTTTAAAATATATCAAAAAGTAGGTATATTATATATTCCTGTGTAAAAAGTGTAGTTAATCGTAAGAAAACAACAACATATACCTACTATAAAAAAATAAAGAAACTATTTTGGTATTATTGTGTTCAAAATTGTTGCAAATAAAAAAAAAATAAAGAAATTGGTACTCGAATTTCGAGGGCTGGGTCGGCGAGTTTAAATAATAGAGTCATTGGTTTTCCTATTAAAAGATTTCAACTGTCTCAAAAAATATTATTTTTATTAAATTAGACGTACGTTACACATTATGTCTAGATCTAATACAATAGCGTTTGGTTCCATTGGGGTGTTCCAGTAAAAAAAATCATTCTTTAATACACATGAATCTGTACAAAAAAATATGTTTAGATCAGTTAATTGGATTTAAGCCAAACGGTTTTACTTTGACAAATTAATTTTTTACCAATAGAACCAAAAGCTTATAAATGGGTAACGGTACCTACGTAGTTTAATAGAACTAGTCTTTTTTGAGCTTCAAACAAAAAAAAATTAATAGCTTTAGGGTATTGTACTTTTATGAAAATATTTTTAGATTTAAGATGTTAAGTAACTCACTTTTTCAACATTTAATAGTTGTTGTACCTACTTTGCTCAAGCAACGTGCATTATCATACATCCCGCTCCCAACATTAAAATTCCCAATTTAAATGAGATATTTCCACTAAACTAATGAGATCCATCTATTCATTTGAGTATGACCAATGCACAGAGGTATTAGACATAACGTTATTAAATTTTAAGAATCCTGCGTGTGCCCTAGATGGAATCAAATTATGGTTTTGCACTTATGACATCTCTCATCCGAGCCAGTCCTTTCTCCCCCTTTTTTTATTCCATAAAAACAGGAACTTCAAAATGGAAACTTTGAGGACGAATTGAATAGATTTTACTTCTTGAAATATTCATTTGAAATAACTTGGGGGAAAACAATGAGAACCCTTTTGTTAACGAGACCTCAAGTCACTTCTTCTCAGCAGGGTGCCATAAATATGGCCAACTCGTTTTAAACTACACTTGTTGTCCAACGAAAAAGCAAAATCCAATTGAACTCATCATAAAATACGCGTGATATCCTTTTGAAATTGGAATTGTAATTATTATACTCGTACCTAAATGTAGTAGGTATACAAAATTACGTCGCAGGACAAAAAAAAAGAAAGACTGCAACAAAATATACATTATGAAAGTATGTAGGTACTTTTATTTATTCCTTTAAGCTACATCATGTGCTTGAATTTCAAGTGCACCAAATTCTGCTTACTGGTGTGACTGCTTTTGCAATTTGACGCAATAGAAAATGGCGTTGCCCATGAATGAGGTAGGTATGTATTGTATATACGTAATATGTTCCTACCAACATAATTTTAATTTTGAAACACAATTCTTTTCCTTGAAAATAATGACAAATTTTACGATATATAAAATTAATGTGTTATTATTTTTTGCTTTTTTTTCAAAGCAAATCTTTTTTCTTAAAATGCGTCGTATTCAAAGCGTTTTTTTTTTTTCAACTATGGCATCATTTGCATATAAACGTTAATCACTCAGCCATGCTCATGTTAAATTTTTCTATATGCTTGTTTGAATTTTTTGAATTGATAAAAAGTTTGCCCGTTACCTTTTAACGGTTTTCCCCATTGAAGAAACTAAATCTTTTGTTCAAAATTATGCATTCGTTTTTTAGTCAAAGGAAACTGATGGCGACACACTAATGATTATGATGTTGAATCGAGTTGCTTGCATCACTTTGAAGTCGTTTAATGTGTGAAAAAGTAACTACCGTGTACAGGTGGGTGTATCTGTATATTGTGCAGTCATCACATCACCCTTCATATTTCGGCACTCGTTTTTTTATTTGTTCAACCACCATGGGCACGAGGGCCTGAAAACACTGCTTTGATATGCAAAATTTGGGCAGATTCTTGCAAAATAAGAAAGTGTGAAATGATTGAAAAATTTAATGGTTTTCATTTACATTATGCGTAATTCTTATAATAGGTATATGTAAGTATACATTATTATGTTTCTCGATTGTATAGAAGCTTTCTAGTTTGCAATTTTATATTATGTTCTTTTGATTGCTGGTTAAGATTTTTATTTCCCCCTGTTTGAAATTTTTTGTGATTCAAGTTTTTACGTGAATAGCTAGCTATAACCTAACTTTTAACTTATGCAGAAGTTTTTTACACAGAGAAAAAACCCAAGGTAAAATCAAAAGGAAAAGTTAATGATTAAAAAAAAAAGATTTTCAACCTTTTATATTTTTTTCAATTTCGTTGGCACTGGTTTCGTTTTCAAGTGGCATGAATTATACTTTTTGTATCCGAACAATGTAAGAAGATGTTTTAGTTTTGATTCTAGGTATACATGAAACACGGCATTTAGATTTAAAACAAAAAGATTTCCCTTGTAAATTGAAAGTCATTTCTTTTTCGATTAAAAAAAAACTTAAGAATCAAAGCTAAATTTAAATTCATTATGCCAGCTGTGACTCAGTTGATAGATGTGTTGCTCGGAACCAAAAGTACTCCAGGTTCATTTCCCGGCTGAGGTTGGAAGTTTTTTTAAATAAATGTAATTTAAACAATTCAACAAAGAGAGGAATACATTTAGAGAAAAGAGATAGAGACAGAGAGAGGGAAAGAGAGAAGTGCACAGAGAAGATAGAAAAGAGCAAATGTGGAGTAGTTTTTTTTTAGATATAAAAAAAAACCTACTCCGCACTGTATATTACGTATAACATGACGTAGTAACGAAGAACAACTTAATTTTTAGATCTCAAAATGTAACCTAGTTGTCTTTAGGTAAGCCATTTTATGTTAATACGACAGTAAGAGTAAATTTACATAATTTTAAAGGAGTTACGCTATGGGGAGGTGAGTTCAAGTTCTAGAATTGCCATTATAAGTTTAACTCTGCAATTGTTAAAACTTGAAAGGGCCATTCAAAAAGCGGGTTTTCGAAATTGCACAAGTTTCCGTATGATTTGGTATGTTTCTTCATATTTGTATTTATTATTATTTATTATTATTAATATTACAGTGCCTACTTTGACGAATCATACAATTTATAAAATAAAAAAAATTTATTTCGTTAGGTATAATACAAATTCTTCTATTAATCATTTACGTATGTCAAATTTTCGCAAGATCTGTGTACTCTAAAACATAACGAAATTTCCCTTTTACGATTTCATTGTGGCATTTTTATAAGGAATTTTTCGTTTCGCTTCAGCAGCGTACTGGGGTTAGGTAAGCATTAAATCAAACGTAATATCTAATGCAAAAAAAGTTTATTATAAAATATCTTTTGTTGTAAAAATATTTAAATACTTACATTATATATAACTCTAAGTACAAAACGAATAACGCATAATACTAGTATCCTATAAAGGTTCACTAGCTACAAGAGCTTTTGTGTAATTATAATAATCTTAATCATGGTTTCAATATAAAATAAATAAATCCCTGAAAGGGTCTCAAGTATGCTCAATGCTTATGTCAAAAGTATAAACAAAACTCTTACATAATTCCTTAAGGGCTCACACTTCAAGCTATCTTGCATTTAACGAAAATGAAACCAAAGCTAGCGCTATTATATCATCTGGTTGGCATTAATATATAATACTCCTTTTTCAACCAACCAACGTTCATTACGTGCATGACAAAGTGAAAAAATGCTTACATTACTAGGCGCATAAATAATCCCCTACCTCTTGTATTCATTGCGAGAAAAAAATATTTGCATGAAATTCATAATGACATCCTTTGATCTGTATTCAACAAATGGGATACATACCCGTGGGGAGTCCTGAAGTTTCATACACATTCAAAGTTGGCCTCTCACCACAGAGCACCTTCTCGTTACCACATTCGTTCGTTTTTTTGCTATCTTGTGAGAAAAAATTAGAAAGAGGGATGGAAAAATAAGTATTACCAGCTACGTATACCAGATACCACCCTCTTTACTTTTTCGCCATTAAAAGATGGAAATTATTCAAATTTACGAACTTTCTAGGAAATGGAACGCTCACACATAAACAGAATTCTATTTTTGCACACAAAGGACTCATTTTATCATTCGAAAATTTTATACAATTTTTGTGTCCCTCTAAGCATCCCAGCCGAATAAAGATGTAAGTTCTTTACTTTCTTTTTGAAAAGTGGATTAACCACAAACGCAACGTAAAAATTGTCTAAGGCGGTATGTTTTTCACGAAGGGCGCAAATCGTCTTACAATTCCTATTTAAATTCGGCCAGCAACTAAATCAACTTCAAATTTGCAAAAAGGTGGAGTAACTTAAGCAAATTTCTAGAACCCGGCCGAACAGCTCTGATTTTGATGATCTTTTTTTCGGTAAAACTATACTTTAAAGTCTATATGTTAAAAATTGGCGATGTTGCCGTATTGTTTTTATAATAATAATAATAATAATAATTAATTATAATTATTATTCCTCGGGGGTTTTGTAGTTTTTCCCCTAGAGGACGCGTCCACAGGTGGCGGATAGTGGAACGCTCGGCACTTCCTTTGGAATGCAGGGTATGTGGGAAATAAAATACCACACGCGGACCAACAAAAACTACTATGTGAAGGAACACAGAACAAGAAACCAAATATGGAAGGAGAAGATAGTGAGAACAATTTTACGGTGCAGGGAGTCGGATCCCCAGTACCGGCGTCTGTCGGGGGTGAGTACGCGGGCCCCGAGACGTCGATATACAGCGACCGCACAACAACAACAACATTGAGAACTGATTCGATGGGAGTGGAAAGCTTGGCTCCTACGGATCAAAATGCTACAAGCAAGAACAACGGTGACCCTTTTAAAAGAGTATCAAAAATACCTCGGACACCTCCGAAGAAGGGTACTCCTACAGGTCCTAAACCGCCTGAAGGGCCGAAGACAGCAAGACGTGGGATTTTCCCGATTCCCCGAACTGAAGCGGAGAAACCAGGAGAGGAAGCCAACACTGCTGCGCTACCGACGGGAGTAATTAATGCTTCTGCCTCCAAAGAAACGGACGAGGGAAATCTAAACGACGTTCTTGTCATGGAGATGCAGAAATGCCTTAATACACTTAAGAAAATGAAGGCAGCGTGTCTGAGACAAAAAAATATCAGCATAGATATTAAAGACGGCATAGCGTCATTGGAGGAGTCTCTTGACAAAATAAAATGGTCAAACAGAGAAAAGAAAAAGACCGATGTCTGCTGCTCAAAACCGCCCACCACGAGCCACGAAGCCTCACAGCAGAGGGTGGAAGCCGGTAAGAAGAAATTACCAAAAAAACCTTCAGAACCGGGAACCACCAAAAGACCACCGTCGAGTCCACTCCAAAAGGATTCCGAAAAGAAAACGAGAAAGATTTCACAAGCCGCGGAGTCGGAGGACAGACAAGCAAACACACTGACCGACGACGTCATCCCCGGTGAAGAGACCTACGCCCAAGCAGCCCTCAGAGGAAAGGTCACAGACGCTGCCAAGGGAACTGTACCTGCTAACACGAAAAAGAATATAGCAACCCTCCAAGGAAAGGACTCAGAAGCTGCCAAGGAAACGTTACCTGATAAGACGAACAAGAATAAAGGTAACCCAACTACCAAAGCAAGTGGAAAACAGAAGAAGAGAAAAAAGAAAAAGCCTAGACGGAAACAAAACCCGGGAGCTATTCTTATCAAGCCGATGGGAGAGGAAACCTGCTCCGGCATCTTGAGAGAAATTCGGAACAAGGCCAATCCAGACGCGACAGAAACAGTTGTCAAAAAGATTCGCGAAACCAAAAAGGGAGAGGTCTTGGTAGAGCTCGGGGCGAAAACAAAAAACAAGACAGCCTTTGGAAACTGCCTAAAGGAAATTCTGGGAGAAAAAGCCGTCGTCAAAAACCTCCAACATATGATTTCACTCGAGATTAAGGACCTTGACGAACTAACCACGGTAGAAGAGGTCCAGGAAGCAATCCGCAAAAAATGTACAGACTCCATAACAGAGCTGGAAATAGGGATCACTAGTAAAAACAACAGATCTCTGAAGATGGCCATTATCAGGGTGAATGCTCAAGCCGCCGAAGAAATGCTGAAGGCCAGCACAGTTAAAATTGGCTGGACACACTGCCGAATCAGACAGAGAACCGAAGTCCCACGCTGCTTCAAATGTTTCGGATATGGACACAAACAGTCGTCCTGTCCAAATCCGGACAGAAAGGGGCAAGGACTATGCATCCAATGCGGGGAAAAGGGTCATAAAAAGAAGGACTGCAAAAACCAGCCTAAGTGCTGCCTCTGTGTGGAATTGGAAACAACATCATCCATAAACCATGTACCTGGCACCCGAAGCTGTCAAGTGTTCAGAAAAGCACTTGAAGAGGCGAAAAAGGCCTCCTCAAAATGACCTTGATCCTCCAGGCGAATGTCCACAGAAGACTAACAGCAGACAGCCTTCTGACAAAACTTATCTCGGAACTTCGAGCTGACATTGTTATCGTAAGCGAACAATACCGCGATAAGGACGGACAAAATTGGTTTTCAGACCTGCTAAATACTGCTGCCATTTGGATCACAGACACAACAAAATTCCAAATTGATAGAAAAGGGGCAGAAAGAGGCTTTGTCTGGGTCAAAACTGGAAAACTTACAATAGTAAGCATATATTTTAGCCCAAACGACAGGATCGAAGAATTTCGCAAAAAACTGGAGGATTTGGAGGATTTTCTGAATGAGACTAGTGGAGATGTTCTAGTCGCAGGAGATTTCAACGCCAGAGGTCAAGAGTGGGGAATGCCTACTACAGACTCTCGAGGAAGGCAAATACTCGAGATGGCCGCGAGACGTGGACTATACGTAGCTAACGTAGGAAACACGCCCACCTTCAGGAGACCAGGACACAGAGGTACTATTCCAGATGTTACCTTTGCGACGGGCACCGCATTCGCAAAAATTAAGAACTGGAGAGTAATCGAGGACTACACAGGTAGTGACCACCAGTATATCGTTTTCGACCTGGAGGAAAACCAACGAGCCCTAAACCTACGTCACCAACCACGGACTCCAAGGTGGAACTTAAACAGGCTTAACGCGGATGTTTTAAAGGGAGTGATCGAGGAAGGGGCAGATGCTGTGCTACGAGTAGAAGGACCTGCTGAAACCAAGGCTGAAGCCACGATGCAACTAATTCGGCTCGCCTGCGACTCCTCAATGCCCCGGACAAGAGGTGCCAACAGAAACAGAGATCCAGTGTACTGGTGGACAGAGGAGATAGCTGCGTTACGCCGAAGATGTTTACAACTTCGACGAATAGTTACCAGGGGGAGAAGGAGAAGAAACGCTGAACCTATGGAGGACGCCATAGCAGAGTTCAGAACCAAGAGATCCGAGCTCAAGAGAGCCATCAATTCGAGCAAGAGAGAGAAATGGGAGGATCTCCGCCGTGATGTCAATAGCGACCCCTGGGGACTAGGCTACAAGATCGTTACTCGTAAACTAGGAGCTCAGATAACACCCCCAGTCCTAAGCGAAGAAAAAATGGAGCACATTGTTGGAACACTATTCCCAACTCATCCTGTCAGACCACCCGACAACACACCGGTCCAAAGACAGGATATCCCACTTTTTAACGAGGAGGAGTTGAGCATAGCTGTGCAGTCCTTGCAAAACCGAAGAGCTCCGGGCCCCGATGGAATCCCCGCAGAAGTCCTGAAAGCGACCGCCAAAGCATGTCCCCAATTACTTCTGAACATGTTCAACAATTTCCTCATAGAAGGCGTCTTCCCGAAGAGCTGGAAGAAACAACGGCTGGTGCTCATCAGCAAAGGCAAAGGAGACCCAGATTTCCCATCGGCATACAGACCTCTGTGCATGCTAGACACCGCGGGAAAACTCTTGGAAAAGCTTTTAAAACCGCGGCTTTCAGCTGCAGTACAAGCGTCAGGCGATCTATCAGAGAGACAGTACGGTTTCCGGAGAGGCCGCTCTACTATCGGAGCAATACAAGAAGTAGTGCACGCCACCCAAATTGCCCAACAAAGAAATCACTACTCGAAGGAGATCGTCTTGCTGGCAACGCTGGATGTACGAAATGCCTTCAACTCGGCCAGGTGGAGTGATATCCTACATGCGCTGGAATTGAGATTCCACGTCCCTGCATATCTTCTACGGATGACGAAGGACTATCTCAGAGATCGCGAGCTGATCTACGAGACCGCAGAAGGTCCGCGAAGGAAGGAAGTCACATCTGGTGCAGCGCAAGGATCAATCTTAGGACCAGACCTGTGGAACATCTCCTATGATGATATCCTACGCATGGAGATGCCTGACGATGCCTTCCTGGTTGGCTATGCTGACGACATCGCCGCGGTGATTACGGCACGAGACACCGATAGCGCGCAAAGAAAGCTAAACCAGGTCATGCGACGAACAAATTCATGGATGGAAGAGCATGGACTCAGCCTAGCCACGGAAAAAACAGAGATAGTTCTTCTGACGAGGAAGAGGATTCCTACACAAATCGACTTCCAAATCGGGGCCGAAGTGATAAGAAGCAGCGCGACAGTGAAGTATTGGGATTGAGGCTCGACACAAAGCTAACCTTCTGGCAACAAATAAAGGCAGCATCGGAAAGAGCATCAAAAACTACCACATCACTGAGCAGACTGATGGCGAACGTTGGGGGACCAACGGCCAGTAAGCGAAAGCTACTGATGGCGACAACGCATTCCATCCTTCTGTATGGCAGCGAAATATGGGCGGACGCACTTAAGCAAGAGAAGTACCGAAAGCAGATGGCAGCAGTACAAAGATGCGGAGCTCTACGCGTGGCAAGCTCTTATCGAACGGTGTCGGAACCAGCTGTCCTTGTAATCGCTGGAGTGACCCCTATCGATCTCCTAGCGACAGAAAGGAAGTACGTCTACGACAAAAAGGCGGAAATGGGGTTGGAAGCGGCAGCAGAAGAGGCTAAGCAGCTGACCATACAGAAGTGGCAAGAACGTTGGTGCGCAGAAAGCAGAGGACGATGGACGGC
Organism: Episyrphus balteatus; assembly: GCF_945859705.1. Taxonomy (NCBI): domain Eukaryota; kingdom Metazoa; phylum Arthropoda; class Insecta; order Diptera; family Syrphidae; genus Episyrphus; species Episyrphus balteatus. The sequence goes on along the minus strand of NC_079135.1, from coordinate 57,050,157 downwards.
GAGGCTGATTAGAAATGTGGCTGAGTGGAAAGACCGGAAACACGGTGAAGTTAATTATTACGTCACCCAATTACTCACCGGACACGGTTACTTCAACGCATTTCTCCACAAGATCGGCAAAACGAGTAGTCCAGCATGCCAGTACGGGGACTCCCAAGAAGACGATGCACAACATACCTTCTTCGTCTGCAGCAGATGGGCAGCACAAAGAGAAGAACTGGAGACAAACATTGGCACCATCACTCCAGAGAACATAGTCGAGAAGATGCTTACTAGCCAACACAACTGGAACGCGATCAGTGCATACACAAATCAGCTCCTCAGAAATAAGAAAAGAGAAGAAGAACAGTTCCGCGTTCCTAACCTTTCCTAACCTATTAACCAACTAACCTAACCAAATTTAACCAAACCACTTTCAACTAACGTAACCTAACTTCACCTAATCAAAGACTAATATTAAACTAACGAAACCCAACTAATTCCACCTAATCCTTACTTAACCTCCCTAACCTTACCCTTCCTAACCTAGGAACGAAGAAAGCAGAGGAAGAAAAGATCTCGCCACAAGACGTGAGCCCAGAATGGGCCGTACAACAGCACCCCCTCTTGAAGAAGTGCAATCCCGTGGTCCCGAGGGGGGGTTCTTCGTGACACTTTTGGAGGTTTAGTCGGTATGCCATCATAAGGTTTTAACATTTTTTCCTTGGTGAGTCCGACACACGGGGAGGTATGGATACCTCCTTATGGTGCGTAACGCATTCCTCCACAAGTAAAGTAAAAAAAAAAAAAAAAAAAATTATTATTATTATTATTATTATTATTATTATTATTATTATTATTATTATTATTATTATTATTATTATTATTATTATTATTATTATTATTATTATTATTATTATTATTATTATTATTATTATTATTATTATTATTATTATTATTATTATTATTATTATTATTATTATTATTATTATTATTATTATTATTATTATTATTATTATTATTATTATTATTATTATTATTATTATTATTATTATTATTATTATTATTATTATTATTATTATTATTATTATTATTATTATTATTATTATTATTATTATTATTATTATTATTATTATTATTATTATTATTATTATTATTATTATTATTATTATTATTATTATTATTATTATTATTATTATTATTATTATTATTATTATTATTATTATTATTATTATTATTATTATTATTATTATTATTATTATTATTATTATTATTATTATTATTATTATTATTATTATTATTATTATTATTATTATTATTATTATTATTATTATTATTATTATTATTATTATTATTATTATTATTATTATTATTATTATTATTATTATTATTATTATTATTATTATTATTATTATTATTATTATTATTATTATTATTATTATTATTATTATTATTATTATTATTATTATTATTATTATTATTATTATTATTATTATTATTATTATTATTATTATTATTATTATTATTATTATTATTATTATTATTATTATTATTATTATTATTATTATTATTATTATTATTATTGTTATTATTATTATTATTATTATTATTATTATTATTATTATTATTATTATTATTATTATTATTATTATTATTATTATTATTATTATTATTATTATTATTATTATTATTATTATTATTATTATTATTATTATTATTATTATTATTATTATTATTATTATTATTATTATTATTATTATTATTATTATTATTATTATTATTATTATTATTATTATTATTATTATTATTATTATTATTATTATTATTATTATTATTATTATTATTATTATTATTATTATTATTATTATTATTATTATTATTATTATTATTATTATTATTATTATTATTATTATTATTATTATTATTATTATTATTATTATTATTATTATTATTATTATTATTATTATTATTATTATTATTATTATTATTATTATTATTATTATTATTATTATTATTATTATTATTATTATTATTATTATTATTATTATTATTACTATTATTATTATTATTATTATTATTATTATTATTATTATTATTATTATTATTATTAATCTTTACTTTTCTAATAAAAGATACAAACTTATAATTAAATAAAAGATTTACAAGCATGGCTTATAAGCCGTCTGCCGGTTATTTCAGAGTTATTTCATTTTAAGAGAGAATTGTATTGTTTTTAAAAAATTCATTAAATTTAATACAGAGTTTTTCAAAGAATGGTCCTCAACTCAGAATTTTGGAATAATAAAAATTTGAAAAATAAATGCATTTTATGTTACGAAAAAGTTTTAAAAAGGACATGTAAAAATGTTTTCAATAATTTTTTTTTTTTTTCAAAAATCTGAGTTTAATTACCAGTTTTTCAAAAACCCTTTCCTCAATTTACTTGATTTTACAAATAAGAATAAGCTTCTAGCTTTTTAAAAGTGTATATTTAAATATTGTAGGTGTTGCCGTTGTGTTCGTACATTAATGTACTTTGTACTATGATATAATAATAAAAATATGTAGTAAATATTTTTTTTATTTTTAGTCATTTTTCTTTAAACTGCCCCTCCCTCCTAAACGTAGGGAGATAGACTCCCTCTCCCATGGTAAAAAAATACGTGTATTTGACTGCCTTACAAAAATGCGTTTCCCGTTTTCACTGCCTCAGTTTCTCAAAAAATGGCTCAAGGTACTCAAAAAGTTGTATAAGTCTTTTTTTGCTTTTCAAGGTGTTTGAAATCTAATTTGGTTTCACTGTGCAGAGATTTTTTGAATTCTTCAAACAATATGCATCAAAAAACGCACTCAGTCAGAGAATTCATAAATCCGCCTCTGCTTACCGGAATCATCCATTTGCTTTTCTCCCCCACTTTGGGGCCTTATTTGACTATTATGATTATGGTGATCACCAGTGCGAAGTCTGTTTGATTCAAATGGGCACACAAAAATGGGGGAAAAAATGAAAGAAATTATGAGGAAATATGGGTAAACGATGCTACGCTATCATACCTACTCGTAAAAAATTTGTTTGTGTTTGGGCCATCATTCTGACATGATGAGGAAGCACAACCTTTTTTCATTTATTTTTTTTTCTTTGCATAAAATGCAAATCCCGCCTGTGGTAACTGGAAGCAGAGTGTAAAAGATAAAAAAAATGTGAGGTACGGTAGAGATTTGCATGCAATCATTATTTTTTTCCACCAGAAACAGAAAATGAGGAAAATTCTTCATAATTTCTTTTTTTTTTCTTGTGTATTGTGAATGAATAGGGTACATATCCTCGTGCATGATGAGAACCACATCCTTTCGATGAAGTTATGCAAACCTACATCAGCAAAGTGATTTTCACTGCACAGCCACCGTATTATCCTTTGTAAGCGTTTGAGGTGTATTTTATCATGATGGAAAAATGAAATCGTAACTTCAGTTTTTTTTTGTGCCTTCCTACATTTCTGGGAGAAAATCCTTTTTTTCGTGTTGGTGATTAAAAGTAGCGCTAACTTCATGCGCTTTCAAAATAATTATCGTTATTTATGGATTTGTGTGAAGTTGAGTATGCGGGAGTTGATGGATAGATGACTGGTTCTTGTTCTTTGTTTTAATGGCAACGAAAAGGATAATGAGTCGTGATATGTAAATGTCCTACCTACAGGGAAAGTGATTTCTTTTTGTTTGAAATGAGTTTTGATGCGAAAAATTGTATTTTTTTGATTAAAAACGTTTTGCCTTTGATCATAAGCAATTTTCACCAAATTCCTTAGATCTTTTAATTTTTATTTATTCTTTGAAGATTAAAAAGTATGTTAGCATTAAAAAACATTCAATCAAATCTGCTGCCATTTTTTGTCTTTTTATTAATAAATATGTAGGTTAGGGTGGAGTGAAAAAAAAAATTTGTCTTATTTTTTGTTCTACATAGCCAGGATGGGTGCCATTTGGGACTTGAATAACGGAAAAAAAGTTTCAGACCGATCAAAGAAGTTTTAGAGGGTTCACAAGTCACTTGAAAAAAATGAAAACACCATAGAGGTTAATTTATGGAGTTTTTTTAGTTTTTACTGTTTTACTCAGTTTTTTTGATTCGAAAAACATGTACATTATTATTTATTGTTCAATTTTCATTAAAAAATTGCGATTTTATTGACTTAAGGCCCTTACTGCAAGAATCCATGGGCGACGAGCACTCCCAACCCCCATGATCCAGCCACGTAAAAACAAAAAATAAAGAAATTTCTTAGACAAAAGTAGTTTTGGTTTTTTGTTAATTTCTCGAAAATGACAAGATGTTTTTGGATGCGGTTTTCTGTTTTTCTTTAAAAACAAATAACAGCATCGAATTTTAAAAACTTAAGTAGTACTTATTTACATACAATTTTGAAAAAAATTAGTTTGAAAATTTTTTTTTTCAAAATTTTGGTTTCGAAAATTAATTTTTCAAAAACTGTGCAAAAAAAACGGACATATTAAACATTTTTGAAAAAGACGAGGTTTTTGGCTTTACAGAAAGGTATAGCACGTTATTGTAAGTATAACCGTTGATTTTTAATATTTTTTTGTTTCAAATTAAATAATTTCTTTTTTAAATTGCCCCTCCCCGCTAAACGAAGGGGAATAGACCCGCCTCCCATACGATTTTTTTCTTGTCTCGACCGAACCTACACACTCTAACTTTTTGGCGCATTGCTCCATCTCTTTTGAAAATTGCTCCCAGTACATTACTTCCAACAAGCATGAAAATTTTCAAGGGCGTTGTGAACCCTCAAGATATTTTTTGATCGGGCTGAGATTTGGTATGCTCTTTTTTGATGACTAATGGCACCCGTGCCTGGTATGTAGAAGAAGAAAAAAAAAAAAGAAAAAAAAGTGCAGTTTTACTCCGCCCTAATGTAGGTACCTACATTTTTGAATTGATGTATACTTTCTACATTACTCCAAGGATGTTATGTATTTAAATGACTATATATATATAAATATTTATCTACTTCTAAACTACAACTACATATGTGATAATTTAATAAATAAAGTATCGTTGGAGATTTCAATCGTCTTGGTCGTCCGTTGGTTATAGCGCTTATAATTACCTATATTTTGCTTATTGTACAGTTGGTTTGAACATTTTACAGCAACACTGCCGTGCTAAGCAAAAAGGACGCATATCCATTTTTGTAATTTTGAGATAAATGCATTTTACTGAAAAAGGAAAGACTTGAGAATTGTGTATGTGCTCAGTTTCAAAAGTTATTTTGAGCAACTTGTAGTAGGAAATATACATATTTTATTTTACACAGTAATAATATAATATTCAAGCTTCCCAAATGCGTATTTTTTTTTTTTTTTAAATTCTTAGTGTTAGAAAAAAAATGCATTTTTCTATTAGGGAATACAGTGGAGAAATATCGTTGTGCTCATCAATTTCAATTTCAATTTTGTTTTATTGAACATACTATATACAATTGACTTAAGCTTAACTTATTTCTAATAAGATACATTGATTGATATAAAATTTGTTGGCACATATGGGGCCTAACCTTATACAATGGATAAAAGATAAAATATATATAAATATAGTACATGAATAGGCTTAATTTTACAAGTCTGCTGACTAGGTTATCCTCGGGGTGTTCCGTCCCGGTTGTCCAGTTGTGGTATTGATAATGGTGGGTTGGGTGGTATGGCATTTAGCCGCGGTAGTAGGCCGATTGCGTATCGGCGTAAAAGTAAACTACTTCCTCGTTGTCGGTTGGGATTATGTGTTCATCCAGAATATCCAAAGCACTAAGGTATCTGGGTTCGGGATGTCGTTGTTGGGTTCTCATGCTTCTCATCAAACTTCCGACAAGTTTCTTTGCAGATTGCAGCAGATACTTTTCCAACGTCATGATGTTTGCTTCCTCGTAAAGTCGCTCGTTGCTGTAGTATTTTTGTCGCTGTCGATCGAAGTAAAGTCCGGTGCAGATCCTCAGGATTTTCCTCTCAAAAATTTGAAGTTCCTTCATGGCTGTCTTGGAAATGGTATACCATACCGGAAAGCTATAGGCGATGACAGGTCGTAGAAGCTGCTTGTAGATCAGGAGTTTCGTTGGTTGGCTTAATCCGTTTCTTCTCTTCATCAGGGGGTGAAGGCGATGGAAGGCGTAGTTGGCTTTTTTCAGGACAGACCTAGAGTGAAGGTTGAACCTCAGGAGCTCGTTAAAGTTGATCCCTAAATACTTCGCGTTGCGTTTGGCTGCCAGTTTAGTACCATCAGGTAGTGTAAGTGTGATGCTCCTACAGTTTGCAGCTGACCGAATGCTTCGTCCTCCTGTTCGTCTAAAGCACAGTAATTCCGATTTGGATGAGTTGATCCGGATACCCCATTTACTGTAGAACTCATACAGTTTTCGAATGTGAGCTTCAACTTTCCTGGCAGCTATCGTTGGCGAGACGGACTTGTAGTATGTGAGCGAATCGTCAGCGTAAAGCAGGTTCTCGCACTCACTTGCAAGCGGCTGGTCTGACGTCAGGATACTATAGAGGAAGGGACCAAGTTTTGATCCTTGGGCAACTCCAGCTCTAATGCACTTCTTTGCTGATTTTCTATCCTCCACTTGTACGAAGAAGTTCCTAGAAGAAAGAAAAGAAAAAATGATTTTTATTAGTGCTACAGGGAAGCCTAGTAAATGAAGTTTATGGATAAGGGCTTCTATCCATACGCTGTCAAATGCTTTCTCGACATCCAGAAAGCATGCGACGGTAACTTGATGGTTGTTCAAAGCTGAGGTGATGGCTTGGTGGAACTTCATGAGCGGATGCAGTGTGGAGTGCTTCTCCCGAAAGCCGAACTGCATATCTGGGATAATGTTGAAATCGCTGCAAAACTTCTTGAGCTTCCTCAGTGTCAGCTCTTCCAAGAGCTTACTTAGGTTGTTGAGAAGAGAAATTGGCCTGTAATTAGATATAATGTTCCTCGCACCTTTCTTAGGAATTGCCACGATTCTCGCAGTTTTCCATTTCTGCGGGAAGTAGCTGTTGTTGATGCAGTTGTTGAGGATAATGGTTAGGAAGATTAATATTGTCTGCGGGAGCCTCTTAATGACGAAGTTGGAAATGCCATCCGGTCCGGCTGATTTCTTAGGTTTGGATAGGCTTATTATTTCGGCAATCTCTTCTGGGGTGCTCAGGTTTGGGCTGTCAACTGGATCACTTGCGGGATTGGTGTTGCTGAATGTTGCTACATCGATGTTAGGTACTAAGGTCCTTCGGATGGATGCTTCCATTTCCTGTAAGAAGACTGGGTCTGCGGAAGGGTTCGGTGTGAAGTTACCTTCGAAGTGGGCTGCAAATGCTTCTGCTTTTTCCTGAGATGTTGTTGCTTCTCCATTGTTGGTGTTAATAACTTCCGGCATTGGTGACTTCTGTCCAACAATTCGGTTGATATTCTTGAAGGCATCAGGTCCGGGCTTTATTGACTGCAGTCTCTTCTGGAACTGTGTGTTGTTGAAGTGTTGAATGGCGTTACGGAGCATGATGTTGGTGCACTGCAGCTCACTCCACACTGTCCGGTAGTTGGCATTTGATGTGTTTAAGTCCCGCTTGTGGATCCTTTGGAGGCGTTTTCTTAACCGCTGTCTGTGTGCGTATAAATTTTGCACGTGTACTGGAAGATGTTGGTAGCGGTCCTTTGATGTCTTCGGCTGTTTTTGATTGTCCAGTGCACTTGTGATTGCCGTTTCCAGAGAATCAATAGCAGCATCAATTTCAACATTCTGGAGATTTCTGTTGTGTGGTGGGAAAGTGATGGATTGTTCAACCTCTCTCTGCAGCCTGTCTATATCCAATCTCCTATAGTTGATGAAGTGTTCCGCTGGTTGTGTCACTAAGTTGATGGGCTGATGAAGCTTAATACTGAGCTGAACTGCTTCATGGTCCGAGTCGCTGGATACTGTTGAACAGATAAAGTTGCAGAAATCAGGATGAATATGCACAAAATTTGATGTTACTAAGAAGAAGTCCAATGTTCGTTGTGCTCATCTTCATTGACTATTTTGAGCCACTTGGAATATGGAAATGCGATGTTTTTAGTTAACATATAAATGAGGTATTGTTTCAGGAAGTCAAATATACTCTTAACTCAATTTTGGATTTTTGGCTCATACGCCCTTTTTCGAATTTTTTGATTTTTTTATGTTTGCTTCGACTGTTTTAATATGGAATTGTGTTTTTAATTTTTGCTAATTATTTTGATAGCAAATTCAATTCCTTACAAAAAGAGTTGAATGCAAAATAACAAAATTTTGCTTTGTTTAGGAGATATAAAAACCAAAGAGGGGGCAAAAAAAAAAAGAAAATATTGGCAGAGATTGAACCTACACTAGGCGAATGCTGGAAATAAGGGTGATAAAATGCAAACACAAGCTGAAAACAGACAAAGATAACAAAATTTCCAACATTGTTTCAATTTTAATTTAAAGATGTTTCATGTTAGTTGTTTCAACATTAAATCAACGTTGAACATATTACATTTTAAGTTGCGTTTTTTTTCCTCAGTGCTACACGGTTTTATCTTCTTTTATAACCCATTGAACGATTCCTGCAATGAAAACCCGATAAAAGCAGAGACTAAATTGTTGACATTTGTATGTCTGTTGAATAAAAAAAATTATCTTTGACTCAATAAAGCTGTGTGAATTGGGATACATTTTTGAATTGGCTAAATATTTTGTTATTTAGTTTCAGAACAAAAGAAGTAATGGTGTTTATAAATAGGTAGGTTTACTTACACACGATTAGGATTTTTGAAAAAAGTAATTTTTTGGGGATTTTAGGTTTATTTTAGATTTTTTTTTAATATCTTCTAAACTTAGGGTGGACAAACGATGATTTTTGTTTTGTATCGTTTCTCGAGGTGGACAAACGACGAGTTTGAATTTTTGAAAAAAAAAATATTTTTTTGGGGAATTTAGAAAAAATTAAATTTTGTATGAGAGTTGCTAAAAAAAATTGATTTTTGGGGATTTTAGGGGAATTTCAATTTTCCACTGCAAAATTTGTTTGTTTTCTTTTAATAACTCCTAAACAGAAGGTTGAAAAACGATAAAATTCGGTATGTATATAGAACTCGAGATGGACAAACGATTGCAGTTGGTTTTATACCTACGTCTTTCTCAAAATTTGGGCGTTTTAGACGATTTTCATTTTTCAGACCTATAAAAAAAATAATTTGCTCTAAAATTTTTTTGAAAGGTGGACAAATGTGGAAACGGTGGACAGACGAATTAGACAAGTTTAGTTCACGGAGCTTTCCGACATAGTGAAATCGGCCCAAAACGCATTAAAACAAGATGAGAACTAGCGAGTATAGACTGTTAAAGCTGTATTTATTAAAGGGTAATTCCATGGAATGGTTTTGGCAGTTTTTTTTATGTTTTTTCGATCTTTTTTCTGTAACTATTCCCTTAATTAAGTATTTAAATACATTAACACTTAATATTTGTTTAATTTTTTATAAAAGTATTCCAACTATTGTGCTGGCTGAGAATATCTTAATATAAGATATAACGGGTGCGACTTTCTAATATAACATCTTATTTAAAGATTTTTTCAGACAGAGCAACAGTTTGAATACTTCTTACAACACATTAATAAACGAAGTGTTGATGTATTAAAATACTTAACTTAGTGAATAGTTGAAGAGATAAGAGCGAAAACATACACAAATCTGCCAAAACCCTTCCATGGAATTACCCTATAGGCACTCACATGCATAACGACTGATTTCAGCCAAAAAAAAAAATAAAACCTGAAAGAAGTCTTCGCTAACATTAAGCAGAAAAGTAATTTATTGAGGTGCTTCTGGTTAATACTTTTGGCCAAAGCTTTATATCTTTTCCGGTGTTTGCACAGACTGACAATTTACTTTTGAAATTAATGTCAAAGGGATTAACTTTAACAGGTAGCACAATCTTGCTTTCATAATTTAAATTAGTTTTCTTTGTAATGTGAATTAAGTGAATTTTTGTGAATGAGAACTATTACTTTAGTCGCGTATTCATGTGTTCAAAGTACACACATAACTAACATCTCTTTTCAATTAAGTAACAAATTATATTTAAAATGCACTTTCATTAAGCACTTAGGGCCAGTTGTACTAACGTCCGTCAGCCCCGGTTAAGAAATTTAACCCTCTGATTTTGGCGGATTAGCTGTGGATCAAGTTTGGTTCAAGCATGACTTTAGCTATTTTAACATAAGTAGACCTTGAACCAGTTCAAACTGCACTTTAAGCACCGATCTAGGAAGATAAAAGTTGCTGCACCGAAAAAAAAACCAATATCAATTTAACATTTTTTAAATATCAAATTAACATTTTTTAGATATCAGCCAAAAATGCTCTATAAAATTTGTTTTATGATATTTAAAATGTTAAAACAACATTTTTATTATCAGGATGATACATATTTAAATGTCACATCTTGGAAATTTTTTTTGATATTTTATTATCATTTTTTCATATCAATTTCTCATTCCAAATTATTGAAAAATATTAAATAAAAAATTCTTAATGTGTACTAATTTAAAGGCGCTTTGTGTTTTTTCGAAGTAAAATTTATGATTTGCTGAGAAAATTTGATCGGCAATAAGATATTACTTCACATAGTTAGAAAATAACAAAACAATTATATCACCTATAATAGAAAAAATAATATCACCACTATTTTGTAAAGAATATTCACTTAAAGTAATAAAAAAAGAAAAGGAAAGTAAACTTAAAAGTAAAATCTAGTCAACATTGATATTTTAACTGTCAAAGTGAAATCTTCACTATCCCATCTGAAATTAAAAAATGTCAAAATAATATGATAAAATATCAAAATTGATATTTTAATTGTTGGACGACTTTTGTCACTGAAAAATGTTAGTTTGATAGCTATTATTATCAAATTTTTTTTTCGGTGTGAACCACGGATTAAATATTTGTACAACTGGCCCTTAGAGAACTCAAATTCTTAACTAACACTTAATTTTTAAAATACAAATTTGAATCGCCCAAAAAGCAACTTGTTCCAAATAGCTTAAACAGAAACAATATAGTAATAAAAAAAACCTATCTTCTTCAGCCCAATTTATGTTTTATGTTATACAGGGTGTTCCAAATGTAATGGTCCAAATGAAATTATCCAAAAGGCCAACCTAAGGAAGCGCTCTCAGAATGTAGTAACTTGTTCATTCCAAATCTTAACAGATTTCGATTAAACGCAGTTCTGTAGTGTTTTGCTTCCCCTGTACATAACTAATTTCTGTTTTATTATTGTTCCTATCTTCGTCCACGAAAATAAAGATAATCATCAAACTTAGGCCTATAGCCTGCTAAGAAGAAATTTATTCAATTTCTTTTTTTTACAATTTCTTAATTTTAACATTGGTTACCTAATATTAAGGAAAACTTAATTTATCAAAACATTGTTTATCTCGTAAGTCATTTTGATACAAATTAATTCACAGTTAATTTCCTGAAAAAAATTGAATGGTTTTACACTGGTTTTTTATTTTAAAAACTGTTATTGAAGATTTCAAAGTTGAATTTAGATCTAAAGATATTGCAATTTGAATTGAATTGAATGAATAAAAGCGAAAAAAAAACAAACACAAAAAAGAGGCTTTCGTTGAAAAGAAGTAAACAAATGTACCTATTCCGTTTTGTTTGTCTTTTTGCTCTAAAAAAAAACGTGTTTTGTTGAATTCATACTGCAATATCTTATAATTGATGCTTTGTAATTTTCGAATACCACAATGATAAAGAAAATTTTAAAATATAAACCAATGTCAAACCAGTGTCAGTGTTAAAACCAGTGCTGTTCTGAAATAAAATTTGGAAATTGAATTTTATTAAAACATCGAACTGTTAATCAATTTGTAGCTGTACAGATTCGGAATGAACAAGTTACTTAATTCTGAGAGCCCTTATTTTAGTCTTACAGCAAATTTCATTTAACCATTACTTTTGAGACACACTGTATATTGTCCGCTTCTTTAAATAGATACCTATACAATACAAAATTTTTGTAAAAAGGTATTCAAAAACGGGGCTGTTCCTGAGGACTTCGAAGCAAAAATGTTCAATGATATTATCTCAGCTACTAGTAGATAAATCTTTTATCTGTGATACTCTGATACTATCCATATTTGACACCTCTTTAATATTAAGGGTCACGTGTCATTTACCTAACCATTGAAAGAAATTTAATGAGTCACGTGATATGCCTGTGTTTTTCAAGGCATTAGGTATTGCTTGCCACTTAATATAGAAAATAATTGTTATCAACTTTCGTATACCTATAGATCCATCTAAGTCGTAAATCCTATAAAAAAGAATTGAAAAAAGAAAAAATAAAAAAAACATCTTCTTTCGTTTTACTCGAGTCCTTGTCAAAAGATTATGACAATTTTCTCACCACACTTGTCGTCTTTCCATGGTACAAGGAAAAGGGAAAATTATTAATGATTCAGTTATTGAATGTCACAGAAGTAACAAATTGGAAAGGCATTGATAAGTGGAGTGGGGATGAAAGCAAGAAAGTCTTGGATAACTTCTTAAAGGAGAGAACAAAAATGCGTGCGCAAAATTTCCTAACATGTAGGTTGTAGGTATACACTATGCAGTAGAAGTGCTGTCATTGGATTAGATTTTCCACTCCAATGCTGCAGGGTTTATTTTTTCTGTTGATGTCTTCTTAGTCACCTCTTTTTTATCCTTTTTTCTTCCACTGGCTGGACGTTGGACAAGTTTTTACTTTTTTTTTATATTTTTATCTTCTTTCATTTGCTTCTATTGTATAATGTACCAGAATTGATTCAATTTGATATTGTCAAATTATAATAATGACAATAACGATAATAAGGATTGTTCGAGTGGAAAACAAGTCTTTTTATTCGTTCTAAACAGACAAAATAATACGAATTCAACGGATAAGGAATTATCCTATGAAAGAAAGGTTTGTCACTTTTGTTATTCAGTCCATTAGAGAAAATAAAAAAGTGATTTCAAGTGTGGGGGTTGAAAGTGTGCCTGTATTAGAAGATTATAAACGCGTATGATTTGAATAAAACAATTTTTGCATAGCGAAGAGATATTATTATAACCTGATTTATTGACAAATTACAACTTTTAAAATGGTTCTATTTTTTATAGAAGACTCTTCTCGCTAGGATCGGAGTTGTAAAAATATCAATTGAAAAAAAATGCATCTGAAATTAAAAAAAAAATTAAATTAATTTATTGCAACTGAAAAAAAATTTGCTCGGGGATTGCCGCGGTAAAGCTATAATTGATTAATGCATGTTATAATTGTTTATTTATTTATTTTTAGTCGGTGCCGTATTTTTTTTTTTTGTTTACTTAGGGGTGACCAGCGCCGTAAGGCGGCTACAGTCCGCTGTGGATTTGGGTCTCAACCAACAAGCTTCGCCAGCCAGCTCTATCTCTAGCTCGCTGCTTCCAGTTTCGCACGCAAAGTTGATTAAGTTGGTTGGTTGCGCCACCTCAAACGAGGTCTTACTCTACTGCACCGTCCCTCTGGGTTGGAAACTTCCCGGGCCGGAGCATTGTTGTCCATGCACTCAACATGACCTAGCCATCTCAGGCGCTGCACTTTAACTCTTATGGCTAGGTTAGTGTCCTTGTACAACCCGTAAAGTTCGTTGTTAAATCTTCTTCTCCAATCACCATTAATGCATACGGAGCCCAAAAATCGCACGAAGAACTTTTCTCCAAAACTAGACATAGCTCTATACAGTTCATCTCTATAGATACTGTCATATGCGGCTTTCAGTAAATGCGTCCGTATCCGAGGCTTGTCGTCGTTCCAAAACTACATCCCAATTCTGGTCGAGCAGTTACCCCGGCGGCAGAAGCCCCCAACCTGGAGGGCCAGGCCCTTTAATGACTCCAAGGACGAGGTTTTTTTTTGATATTACTTAATTCAAGCTTTTGTCTTTGGTTTTTAAATTATTTATATTATTATATATTATCATTATTTACTTATTTTATTTAATATTATTTACATTAATTTGTTAAAAATTATTCTATAAGAGATGTTGCTCTGCTTGATGAAATAATCAAATCAAATCAAAATCAAATTATTGTAAAAACAAAATAAAAACAAAATCTAAACCTTCAACATTTCAAAGAAAAACTATGCCACACCACACAAGCCAGATGCAAGATGTGGCAGGTAAGATTTTTGAGGAGTGTAAAGGGTATACAGGGTGTCCCAAAAGTTAGCGTCGAAACGTAAACGGTAGATACGGTAGGTGGTGACAGTTATCAGAAAAATAATAAAAAAAATCGCAGCCATATATTTTGTGAGTTATGGGCTTTTGAAAAAAAAGTCCCTTTCCCTTCAGAACCTTTCAGAATACAAAAACTTAAATAATATGGAAAAATTACCTAAAAAGAAGTCGGATTTCTTAAGAAAAAAAAATTTATCTCGGTTATTTATGGAATTTTCCCAACAATGTTATACCATTTTGAAAAGAGAATTGAAAACACCAACTTTTAAGGCAACTTGCCAAAACATCGTAGTGCATTTTTTTACACTACGGCTCATTGAATTAGAGTCATGTAAATTTGTTTAGTACTTAGTTGTGAAAAAAAGGAATATTTGCTTTAAAACTGATGTAGCTGAGTTAAAATTTTTGAATGCATTTGGTAGCAGGGTTATTCAAGGTTCCGTAACAAAAGAAAAAAATGAGAAAAATTAAGATTTGTAGTCACGGCACATGAAAAACCGTCGCAGGGTGACCATTTTTTGAACTTTTTTCAAATGCCCATGACTCACAAAATATATGGCTGCGATTTTTTTTATTATTTTTCTGATAACTGTCACCACCTACTGTATCTACCGTTTTCGTTTCGACGTTAACTTTTGGACACACCCTGTATACACGCCTATCTGAGACGAGTTGCGATGAGCCGGGTTTATGCATTAAGTCGGGCTGTCTGAGTCGGGCTATACCCTTCCACTAATATATTATATGGTAGGACAGAAAGTTTGCAAAGGCAAGTTGCATGTAGCAAGTGGCATGTAGCAAGTTGCATGTGGCAAGTTGCATGTGTGGCAAGTTGCATATGGCAACTTGCATGTGGCAAGTGGCAAAGCCATTGTTCCTGAAGTACAACACAGTGCTTCAATCGTCGCTCCCATTAAAGGCTTTCTTCATTTGCGGGCATAATAATTGCGCCGCGATGAAATAAGTTATCGGACACAAACTTTGAAAATTTTGTTTTGCTTAAAGCAAAAATAAACTACCAGTAAATTTATTCTAATTTTTCGTGTAATATGATAATATATGGGTTTTATTATTCTCGTGATCCAGATCAAATCATATTGTTTTTATTTGCCTTACAAAAAAAGCAGGATCTTGCTTTGTTATTGTACAGCTAACAAATAAAATGATCTGATCTAGATCACGTTAATAATAAAACACACCTTATATTAATTAATTTATTGAATGATTTGGTTTCGTTTGAATAAAATAAAATGTTTAATTAAATTTAGTAATTCATTCAATTACAATGTAATTACTTTCAAATTACCAACATATTTAATTACAATGCAATTACTTTTGTAATTTCAGAATATAATTACAATAAAATTACACGGTAATTTAATTGTAATTGCATTTTGAATTACATTTCCCTAGTAATGGGAAAGTAATTCGATTAAAATGCAATTACCCTGTAATTAGGTACATGCAATGTAATTAATGATTCGATTACCCAACTCTGGTTAAGTCAAGTTACAATAATTATTATCAAAAAAAAAAGTGGTTGTCTGTAAATCCGGTTTACGTTTGATAATTTTATGTGATTACGTCATCATTTATAATTTTGAAGATCAATACATATATATATTAACATTTCTCATTATGTAAATTTTTTTATATGCTAAGGTATATAAAAAAATATTATAACTTCAATAAGCTTTATTATTCTTCTAAAGAATTAAACCGTAGCTAAAGCTTATATGTTTTGTAAAAAGTGTAAAAATTATTTCTTAAAATCATACACTTTTCATGAAAAAAAGCATAGGACGATTTTAAGAAAATTAATGAATATAATTTTTCACCATTGATTCAATGTAGAACGTATTAAAAATTACTATGCATGTTTTCTCTGGGTGAAGGAAATCCATGATGATTTAATTTTAAGTTGCGTGGTTTCAACGCTACCAGCATTTGAACTTTTGAAAACGTCATTTTCGTGTTACTATAGTTTGGTGTCTATTGAAGAATATAAATGCAAAATTACTACCTAAAGTTTTTTTTGATTTTAAAAAAATCGAAAAAAAAAATCAATATGGTCACCTTCAAACGGTTATAGCATACGGACGCGGCACCCAATGTTAATGGTAATGGTCTTAAAATGAAGCTTAGAATATACAAATGGTTTTTGGTTTTCGGAAAAAAAAAATTTTTTTGAATCCAACATGGATGCCCCGGCCATAACAAAAAGTTAGAAAATAAAAAAAAAAAAAAAAAACAAAAAGGTGAAATGAGGAAATGAGAACCCTGCCCCGTGAACGCTGGAACAGGGTCATTGCGATGACACCCAGTCCTAAAACCCTATCAACGCGTCCCAATGGCATTGACAGAGAGATTACACGGTCAACGAAAACAGTCAATGCGTTGACCCAAAAATGTGTGCCAACCCGAGTGTCATCGTACCCGTCAACGCAATGACAGCAGTTTTCGTTGACGATCACACGACGTGACACTCTTGGGACAGATTGTGACGTCATTTTTACGTCAGAGACCGATTTCGTTGACTATGTAATCATAGCTTAAGGCTTGAAATATAAGCTAGTGGTGCACATTACCTTTTTGAAAAATCACCAAAAATTTGCATTTCAATATCAATCTAATTTCTATCACTTTTTGTTTAAAAAATAGGGTTTTCACTTTTTTATTATTATTTCCCTTTTAAATTTCAAAAGTTTAAAAATCCTGAATATTCAAAATTTTAAATATAATACATGCACTTACATGATATTTTTTTAAACCTCTAAGATTTTCCATATACATAAGCATAAATTCATAATTAATTCAAATTCAATATTCCATGGTAAATATAATTCATTTTTTGATTATTTTTGATTCTAATACGATGTATAAAATATATATGCGGTTCAAAAAATACATGTGCTGCAATGGTACCATTTCAAAAGTGTTCTTTTTCCAAAAAAAAAAAAAAACACCTTTTGACCTGAAATTTTTTGATGGACATATTTTATTATTTTTTTCTATGGTATATGAAACGTCCACACGAAATTTTATCAACCTACCAGTTTTTTTCAAGGAGTACTTGGTAATATTCTGACTCTTGTTCTTCGAGTAAAAGACAATTCATAAAGAGTCCAATAACTTTTTACATGATGGTCGACACATTTTGGTATTGATTTTATTCGATCGTGCGTTAGAAAATACCTCGAAATCATGTATCATATTAATACAAATGTTTCAATGTATTTATATTTATATTTATTTCATATGTTAAATGCTAACATTAGAAATAAGCTTAAATACTAACAATGGAATCATTAAACTTAAACTCAATATATGAGTAATAATTGTAAATTAATCACAATAACATATACATATATTAACATTGAAACTAAATGTACTAATATAAATAACAACAGAAAAAACAGCATTCTGGTAAATTAATTAAATTGATTAAAGAAGCTATTTTTGAATTTATGGGATTTAACATTATCATTAATAGAATCGATTATATGAAAGTTTTTGTTAAAAATATTAATTAGTTGATTCATAGAGCTATTGACGCCATAGTTAGATGGCAAATTGGTAACCTATTTCTTAAACCAGCACGCCCAACATTAAAATTCAGTCGATCCAACACTGAAGAAGATATTGAGCCTCTTGTAATCCCAATTATAAAACATAATTGCAAATACTCTCTGTGAACTGAAAGTGATGGTAAATTAATAAGTTTAAGTCTATCCGAGTATAGAGGTAGGACAATTCTATCGGACCATGAAAGAAAACGCAACGAAAATCTCATGAACCTTCTCTGAACACTTTCAATTCTGTTTATATGAATCATATAGTAAGGTGCCCACACTATACATCCGTATTCAAGAATTGGCCTTACAAATGAAATATATAGAACCTTCAAAACATATGGATCCTCGAACTCCCGCGCAAATCTTTTGATGAAGCCAAGTGTTACATTGGCTCTTTATTGCTCATACTATGATATGCTCAAAATAACTCTTATATTGAGTACTACCAACGGTGTTAATTTCATGCTTTTATCACAAAGTACACGATTGAACTCTTTTTTAATGCTAAGCCGCCTCAACTAGGCCATCTAAATTGGCAAAATATCACTTTCACCTCAATTTTGTATAACGATTAGGTCAGGTCGTCCTATATGGCGGGATCTTCTTCTATAAGTGGTGAGTTGTGAGTTTTTTTCTGTTTGAGCGTAAACAATTAAACATCTAGTTCCTAAAACACATTTTTCCTTTTCATAGTTAAAATATATGTTACGCTCAAAGAGAGAATTTTGTTTACTTACTCTATAATATAATACAAGCAGGTATTGAATTGGTTTCATGTAAAAACGATTCATTGACAAGGATTAAATTATACTTACCTTCCTAAGTTAAGATAATTCATGAGCCATTGTTATCCCTGTTCCATTGGAGGTGGTAGTCTAATAGTAGATGTAGATGTATCCAATAGTATATGTACTATAATCTACTCATGCAAGTGCGTTCCATTGAAAATCGCTGTAAACTACTAATAGTACTTTGCCACCTACCAAAGGAACAGGGCTGTTGTTGCTCACAGTGGTGTCTGAATATCATAAGTGGGTACGGGATAGCATACATATTTATTTAAATAAACAATATAGAGAGTAAAGAAGCCGTCACAAGATCCGTCAACTATTTTTACTTGCGATATAGGTACTATAGGGCAAGTTTAGGATTCGGCTTTCGCAGCAAAAGATCCACTGGCGATTTGATGGCATATCTTACCGAAAAGTGGAACCAATCTTTACACTTCTTTGGAGAAAGTAAGATTATTGCGCTAGATATTTCCAAGGCATTCGATAGAGTTTGGCATCAAGCTCTTATATCAAAAATGCGTGCTTTTGGTATCGATGATTGCCTTCTCCGTTGGATTAGTAACTTTCTTTCTAATCGTTCAATACAAGTTGTGTTGGATGGTTTTAAATCTGACACTCATTACATAAATGCTGGTGTGCCCCAGGGTTCCGTTTTGTCTCCGACTCTATTTCTTATATTCATAAATGATCTCTTATCAAAAACTACTAATCCAGTAAATTGTTTCGCCGACGACTCAACCCTAAGCTTCTCATATTCATTTCCTACTTCACGTCCCTGCTCCTCGGATATAGAGCGTGAACGGTTGCGTATGATTAGTTCATTGAATTCTGATCTCGACAGCATTGTAAAATGGGGATACGAAAACCGAGTAGAATTCAATGCTTCGAAAACCCAATGCTGTCTTTTGTCGTTGAAATTCAATGTACCACCTTTGCACTATCCATGAGTGGTACCTGCATCAATGAAACCGAAAAGCTGTCAGTACTAGGTATGTGTGTTAATGATGACCTACGCTGGAACGACCATATATTTCAAGTTGCCAAAAATGGTGCTAAATGCTTAGGTTTTCTTAAAAGGTGCAGGAAATTCTTCACCCCTTCAGACTTGGCATCAATTTATAAAGCCTACGTCCGTCCTAAACTAGAATATAATTTACACATTTGGTCAGGTGCTTCCCAAACATCTTTGCGCCTACTAGATAGGATACAGCATAGAGCATTAAAACTGATTGGTGATGGAGCAATTACTGAATCAATAGATTCTCTTGAACATCGTCGTAATGTCACCTGCCTTTCACTCTTTTACCGCTTTTTTTATAATCAGTGCTCTAGTGAAGTTGCTAGTTGCATTCCTCCCCTAAAAAATTTCAACCGCAATACCCGGCTTGCTAGGAATGCCGATAAATTCTACCTGGAACCCAACTTCGGCCGTACAGTTAAGTATAGAGACTCATTTTTTAGCCGTTCAACTCGTATGTGGAATGCTTTACCTGGCTCTGTCTTTCCTCCGCATTACAATCTACAAAGGTTTAAAGTCAATGTACATCGGTGTCTCCTACTTAATCCTCTCCTCTTTTCCTAAAAGCTCGCACTGTGTTTTTATAACATTTTAAGGGTATTCATAACCCCTTGATGTGCGCGTTAATAAAAATAAAAAAAAAAAAAAAAAAAAAAAAATTCGTAAAAAAAATCGAACTCGAGATAACAATTTTACATGACATTACGATGATGGAGAATGCCAAAAAAGTGGGTCCGGCAATTCTGTCTGTCTGTCTGTCTGTCTGTCTGTCCGTCTGTCTCTATCTGGAGCTGCAGCCTAAACGAGTGAAGTGATTTTCTTCAAACTTGGTAGTTAGCAGTTTTTGGTGATTCCCTAGAGGGGAAATTGAAATTTTTTTTTATGACCAAAACTAACGGTACCTGCCATATAACGGAAATAGAAAAGTTAATTTTTTTTTCAAAAACGGCTCTAACGATTTTGATTAAAATTTTTGTGTGTAATACTACACATAAGGGCCAACTTTTTAAATTTTTAGTGTGTAAGTAAAGATAATATTAAAATTTTAGAAAATTTTCAAAAAACGCATTTTTGGTTTTTTAAAAAATATTTCAAATTTTTTTTTTGAAAAATCAATTTTTTGAAAACGGATCAATGAAAAATTTTGAAATTTAGTTTTTATGTGTAAATTAATTATTTCTTCAAAATGGCATACCAACTTTTTTTTTGAAAAATGTTAAAAAAATTTTATATATAAAAAATTATTTTTTTAAAAAACGGCTCCTACAATTTTCAAATTTTTTTTTCTAAAAATACCTTTTTATACGAGAAATAAAATGGCATATTTGTTTTTTTTTTTTAAGATATTTTAAAACGGAGTTTTATTAATTATAAAAACAGATTTAATTTTTTTATACTACTTATGAAATTTCTTCAAAATATCGAATTTTAAATTTCTTGAATAAAAAGCTTTAACATTATAGTTACTTTAAGCATAAGAGCAAGTAGGTGCGACCCCAGTCGTGCAATTTATTTTTATTTCTTTGATTCCAGTTTTCATTAAAATAAGCAATCCTATACCACAAAATCTCCCCTCAATCAAATGCTCCTTAAGGGAATTCCACCATTTTTTTAATTTGTGTAATTGATGGTAATAGCAACAGGACAACTTTTTGCACTTGCCAAAAAAAAAAACGCTATACCTTAAACCGCCAACAACCCTTTCGGGCACTGGTAATGGGTTAAGTCAACCATTTTATTTCTTTACATTTTAATGTTTTGACATACAAACAATACAATATCACGATTATAAAAACAAGGAAAAAAACGGAAAATGGATTTTATTTTTGTCATTTCCTTTTCATTAAAGAATTTCAAAGGTCCTTGCAATGAGCGTATCATCAATGGTATTAGATGATTCATAATAAGAGGGGGATATCGTTTATCTAAAGGATGTTGAACAATTAAAAAAGAAAGAAAAAACTGAAATAAATATTTGTCATTTGTTGAGTGTTAGACGGGGATTGATTTCAAGAACTCAATTTTATATATACCTACCATTTCAATACAATATAAAGGAAGTTTTCTGAAATGATTCAAATACTATACCTTACCTATGTTGGTTTTAATATATTGGAGTAATAGAAATGCGTGCAATGATTTTGTCTTTGTTTTCTAAAAAGGGATGAAAACGTGAAGGTATAACCTACCTATAACTAAGCTTCAAATCAAAAATAACAGGTTGCTTCAGTGATGGTGTGAAATGGCGTTGTTATTTACTCAAATTCTGTCAAAATATTTTTACGATATAGGAGTGTCTGATTTCAAAAAGGAGGATGAAGAATATCAATTACGACATTATTTTTCGTCCAACTAATTCTTTTCTTATAATTTGCAGAGATAATAATATGCAGGACTCATGCGCACATACAAAGGTACCTACTACTTTTCATAAGTAGATTTTTAAATCTTAATAAAATATTATACATAAAAGGGAGTTTGAACAGCCTCAAATCATCACCTTTTCTTCCAATTTTTTTTTTTTAAGGAAGAATTAATTTTTTTTAAGTTGTTGTAACAACAGCGACTCACAGACTGGCGTGCACTTATGATAAATCTATTGTTTTATTAAATAAACTTATTAAAATATTTCCATCGGTAGCATATCTGCGATATCTCTGTCAGAAGTGAAGTGTAGGGTAGGATGGTATTAGAGTGCGCGGTCGATAAGAGTGCGAAAGCGATTTTCTACGATTTGATTGGGAATATTAGACTAAACACTAAATGCACTTATTTTGGAAAGATCTAAGTGAGTTTGATCTGCTGTAAAAAATTCATGCAAATGTATAAACAGAGGTGCTAGTTAAGTTTTAGTTTTTAAACTAAACAACAAAAAATTATAATAAACAAAGTATGGGATATTGAAAAGTCGACAAAAAAAAATATTTGAGGAACACGGAAGATTGGTCATAAAGTGCATTGTGAAATACATATACTCTTCGATTGCCTACATGTCTGAACGTGTAAGAGTGCGCACCATGAGAGCAGTAAATGTTATCCAAGGCTTCAAAATAACTGGCATTTGTCCATATGCCAGCAATCAACAGCTAGAAAAAGCAATTCCAACCAAAAATAAACCAAATGCAAGTTTTGCAAAAAACAAGCGAATGGAAGTAACTAAGAAATGTTGAAATTTTTTCGGAACCATTAATCGAAGACTAAATATAATAGTCGGAGAGGCGACCGTCGAGTTACTTAGCTCATAAGGTTAGAGGTTAAAATTGGTGTCAAATGAAAGATAAGTTGATACTGAAAATAAAAAAATAGGGTTGCCACTTCTAACATGGGAACTTCCATGTGGCAACCCTATTTGAAAGGAAAAATTGTCACATAACTAATACATTCATATCTTTGTTATTTGGCCAGATAAAAGTTTTTTTTTAAATGCCAAACGAAAGTCAAAATATTAAAAAAAAATAATAAAATAATATAAAGAACGTAACCCTACAAATGTGGCAACCCCATTCAAATGAATACAACACTGACAAAAATCTTCTTTGAACAAAACAGTATAACTTTTTATGCACTAGAAAGTTAAACTATACGCCATATTTTAGATAATACTCTCTTCTATCTAAAAAATGTCGGGTGCCACCTCGCAAGTGCAGACAAGTACTCGGCAACCCTACTCAAATGCTAAAAAACCCAAAAATCACTTGTTTTTTGGCCAAAGTGTATAATATTTGATAGAGTTAAAGGCTGTAAAATACATCATGTTTAGCTTAGACTCTCTTCTATCTAAAAAATGTCGGGTGCCACCCCGCAAATGCAGACAAGTACTCGGCAACCCTACTCAAATGCTAAAAAACCCAAAAATCACTTGTTTTTTGGCCAAAGTGTATAATATTTGATAGAGTTAAAGGCTGTAAAATACATCATGTTTAGCTTAGACTCTCTTCTATCTAAAAAATGTCGGGTGCCACCCCGCAAATGCAGACAAGTACTCGGCAACCCTACTCAAATGCTAAAAAACCCAAAAATCACTTGTTTTTTGGCCAAAGTGTATAATATTTGATAGAGTTAAAGGCTATAAAATACATCATGTTTAGCTAAGACTCTCTTCTATCTAAAAAATGTCAGGTGCCACCCCGCAAATGTAGACAAGTACTCGGCAACCCTACTCAAATGCTAAAAAACCCAAAAATCACTTGTTTTTTGGCCAAAGTGTATAATATTTGATAGAGTTAAAGGCTATAAAATACATCATGTATAGCTTAGACTCTCTTCTATCTAAAAAATGTCGGGTGCCACCCCGCAAATGCAGACAAGTGCTCGGCAACCCTACTCAAATGCTAAAAAACCCAAAAATCACTTGTTTTTTGGCCAAAGTGTATAATATTTGATAGAGTTAAAGGCTGTAAAATACATCCTGTATAGCTTAGACTCTCTTCTATCTAAAACATGTCGGGTGCCACCTCGCAAATGCAGACAAGTACTCGGCAACCCTATCCAAATGCTAAAAAACGCAAAAATCACTTGTTTTTTGGCCAACGTGTATAATATTGGATAGAGTTAAAGGCTGTAAAATACATCATGTTTAGCTTAGACTCTCTTCTATCTAAAAAATGTCGGGTGCCACCCCGCAAATGCAGACAAGTACTCGGCAACCCTACTCAAATGCTAAAAAACCCAAAAATCACTTGTTTTTTGGCCAAAGTGTATAATATTTGATAGAGTTAAAGGCTATAAAATACATCATGTTTAGCTAAGACTCTCTTCTATCTAAAAAATGTCAGGTGCCACCCCGCAAATGTAGACAAGTACTCGGCAACCCTACTCAAATGCTAAAAAACCCAAAAATCACTTGTTTTTTGGCCAAAGTGTATAATATTTGATAGAGTTAAAGGCTATAAAATACATCATGTATAGCTTAGACTCTCTTCTATCTAAAAAATGTCGGGTGCCACCCCGCAAATGCTAAAAAACCCAAAAATCACTTGTTTTTTGGCCAAAGTGATTTTTGGGTTTTTTAGCATTTGAGTAGGGTTGCCGAGCACTTGCCTTCATTTGCGGGGTGGCACCCGACATTTTTAGATAGAAGAGAGTCTAAGCTATACATGATGTATTTTATAGCCTTTAACTCTATCAAATATTATACACTTTGGCCAAAAAACAAGTGATTTTTGGGTTTTTTAGCATTTGAGTAGGGTTGCCGAGCACTTGCCTTCATTTGCGGGGTGGCACCCGACATTTTTAGATAGAAGAGAGTCTAAGCTATACATGATGTATTTTATAGCCTTTAACTCTGTCAAATATTATACACTTTGGCCAAAAAACAAGTGATTTTTGGGTTTTTTAGCATTTGAGTAGGGTTGCCGAGCACTTGCCTTCATTTGCGGGGTGGCACCCGACATTTTTAGATAGAAGAGAGTCTAAGCTATACATGATGTATTTTATAGCCTTTAACTCTATCAAATATTATACACTTTGGCCAAAAAACAAGTGATTTTTGGGTTTTTTAGCATTTGAGTAGGGTTGCCGAGTACTTGTCTACATTTGCGGGGTGGCACCTGACATTTTTTAGATAGAAGAGAGTCTTAGCTAAACATGATGTATTTTATAGCCTTTAACTCTATCAAATATTATACACTTTGGCCAAAAAACAAGTGATTTTTGGGTTTTTTAGCATTTGAGTAGGGTTGCCGAGCACTTGTCTGCATTTGCGGGGTGGCACCCGACATTTTTAGATAGAAGAGAGTCTAAGCTATACATGATGTATTTTATAGCCTTTAACTCTATCAAATATTATACACTTTGGCCAAAAAACAAGTGATTTTTGGGTTTTTTAGCATTTGAGTAGGGTTGCCGAGTACTTGTCTGCATTTGCGAGGTGGCACCCGACATTTTTTAGATAGAAGAGAGTCTAAGCTAAACAGGATGTATTTTACAGCCTTTAACTCTATCAAATATTATACACTTTGGCCAAAAAACAAGTGATTTTTGGGTTTTTTAGCATTTGAGTAGGGTTGCCGAGTACTTGTCTACATTTGCGGGGTGGCACCTGACATTTTTTAGATAGAAGAGAGTCTTAGCTAAACATGATGTATTTTATAGCCTTTAACTCTATCAAATATTATACACTTTGGCCAAAAAACAAGTGATTTTTGGGTTTTTTAGCATTTGAGTAGGGTTGCCGAGCACTTGCCTTCATTTGCGGGGTGGCACCCGACATTTTTAGATAGAAGAGAGTCTAAGCTATACATGATGTATTTTATAGCCTTTAACTCTATCAAATATTATACACTTTGGCCAAAAAACAAGTGATTTTTGGGTTTTTTAGCATTTGAGTAGGGTTGCCGAGCACTTGCCTTCATTTGCGGGGTGGCACCCGACATTTTTAGATAGAAGAGAGTCTAAGCTATACATGATGTATTTTATAGCCTTTAACTCTATCAAATATTATACACTTTGGCCAAAAAACAAGTGATTTTTGGGTTTTTTAGCATTTGAGTAGGGTTGCCGAGTACTTGTCTACATTTGCGGGGTGGCACCTGACATTTTTTAGATAGAAGAGAGTCTTAGCTAAACATGATGTATTTTATAGCCTTTAACTCTATCAAATATTATGCACTTTGGCCAAAAAACAAGTGATTTTTGGGTTTTTTAGCATTTGAGTAGGGTTGCCGAGTACTTGTCTGCATTTGCGAGGTGGCACCCGACATTTTTTAGATAGAAGAGAGTCTAAGCTATACAGGATGTATTTTGTAGCCTTTAACTCTATCAAATATTATACATGTTGGCCAAAAAACAAGTGATTTTTGGGTTTTTTAGCATTTGAGTAGAGTTGCCGAGTACTTGTCTACATTTGCGGGGTGGCATCCGACATATTTTAGATAGAAGAGAGTCTAAGCTATACAGGATGTATTTTGTAGCCTTTAACTCTATCAAATATTATACACGTTGGCCAAAAAACAAGTGATTTTTGGGTTTTTTAGCATTTGAGTACGGTTGCCGAGCACTTGTCTGCATTTGCGGGGTGGCACCCGACATTTTTAGATAGAAGAGAGTCTAAGCTATACAGGATGTATTTTGTAGCCTTTAACTCTATCAAATATTATACACGTTGGCCAAAAAACAAGTGATTTTTGGGTTTTTTAGCATTTGAGTAGGGTTGCCGAGTACTTGTCTACATTTGCGGGGTGGCACCCGACATTTTTTAGATAGAAGAGAGTCTTAGCTAAACATGATGTATTTTATAGCCTTTAACTCTATCAAATATTATACACTTTGGCCAAAAAACAAGTGATTTTTGGGTTTTTTAGCATTTGAGTAGGGTTGCCGAGTACTTGTCTGCATTTGCGAGGTGGCACCCGACATTTTTTAGATAGAAGAGAGTCTAAGCTATACAGGATGTATTTTGTAGCCTTTAACTCTATCAAATATTATACACGTTGGCCAAAAAACAAGTGATTTTTGGGTTTTTTAGCATTTGAGTAGGGTTGCCGAGTACTTGTCTACATTTGCGGGGTGGCACCCGACATTTTTTAGATAGAAGAGAGTCTTAGCTAAACATGATGTATTTTATAGCCTTTAACTCTATCAAATATTATACACTTTGGCCAAAAAACAAGTGATTTTTGGGTTTTTTAGCATTTGAGTAGGGTTGCCGAGCACTTGTCTGCATTTGCGGGGTGGCACCCGACATTTTTAGATAGAAGAGAGTCTAAGCTATACATGATGTATTTTATAGCCTTTAACTCTATCAAATATTATACACTTTGGCCAAAAAACAAGTGGTTTCTGCGTTTTTTAGCATTTGAGTAGGGTTGCCGAGTACTTGTCTACATTTGTGGGGTGGCACCCGACATTTTTTAGATAGAAGAGAGTATTATCTAAAATATGGTGTTTAGTTTAGCTTTCTAGTGCATAAAAAGTTATACTGTTTTGTTCAAAGAAGATTTTTGTCAGTGTTGTTTTCATTTGGATGGGGTTGCCACATTTGTAGGGTCACGTCCTTTATATTATTTTATTATTTTTTTTGTACTATTTTGGCTTTCGTTTGGCTTTTCAAATTTGTTTTTATCTGGCCAAACAACAAAGATATGAATGTATTAGTTATGTGACAATTTTTCCTTTCAAATAGGGTTGCCACATGGAAGTTCCCATTTTAGAAGTGGCAACCCTATTTTTTTATTTTCAGTATCAATTTATCTTTCATTTGACACTAATTTTAACCTCTAACCTTATGAGCTAAGTAACTCGACGGTCGCCGCTTGGACTATAATGTTCCTCATGCAAGGAGTGATAGGTCGAAAAGTTCTCTGTTTATTTAAAGATAGGCAGTTTTATTTGCGACTTTTGTGCGAACTTAAACCTCTCCGCATCTGCGCACTCTTACAAACTAAGCCGCGCACTCTTACACAATAGTATGTATAAGAGTGCGCAAATGACCTAATGTGGTATTTTTAGACCGAGAGCCCAGAGCAGATTTTGGGAGTTTTTGGATAACCGAAAATGAGTCATATGTATGTGTAGGTAATACCGTCCTGATGAAGAATTCGAAAGTCTGGCAGGTTTATTTCACGGCATTCTATGGTTTATGGGGAGTTGAAAAATGCATTTTTTCCGATTTTTGTGTCGAGTATATAACCACTTTAATTCATATAGAGCCGATAGAGGGCGATACCTTGATTGCAAAAAGTTCGGTCCCAGACGTTTTATTCGCGGCATTACCCCCGCCAGACGTCCTTGAAGAGTCGCGAAATGGCGATTTTCATACAAAAGTCAGAATATTATTTTTTGCAAGATATATAACCGTCTGGTGGTACCTATTAAAAAATCACCACTACCCCCTGATAGAAAATAAATTAGTGCCAGACGTTTTAACCACGGCATTACCCCCGCCAGACGTCCTTGAAGAGTCGCGAAATGGCGATTTTCGTACAAAAGTCAGAATATTATTTTTTGCAAGATATATAACCGTCTGGTGGTACCTATTAAAAAATCACCACTACCCCCTGATAGAAAATAAATTAGTGCCAGACGGCATTACCCCCGGCAGACGTCCTTGAAGAGTCACGAAATGGCGATTTTCATACAAAAGTCAGAATATTATTTTTTGCAAGATATATAACCGTCTGGTGGTACCTATTAAAAAATCACCACTACCCCCTGATAGAAAATAAATTAGTGCCAGACGTTTTAACCACGGCATTACCCTTGCCAGACGTCCTTGAAGAGTCGCGAAATGGCGATTTTCATACAAAAGTCAGAATATTATTTTTTTTTTTTTTTTTTTTTTTTTTCACTTCAGATTCTTTGATGTAGTAAGCTTAGAACAAGCTTTTAACTACAATCAGAGGCTCATCATAAGTGCATGTTAGTGGTTAGTAGACAAAAAATACAACCTCCCACATGCACAATATAAAAACAAAATAATTACAAACAAATTTACAAGTTATAAAATTATAAGTACAAAAAATCCAACATTTATTTAAAACATTGATTAACAGTCACGATTGTGGAGCACTGGTTCGAAACAATGTTTTTAAAACCATTTTCGTCAAATTAAAGTCTAAGGATGAATGGTTCAAGTTAAAAAGTTTACTCATGCGACTAAGAGGCTCATTAATACCATAGTTTGTTCTATGAAAGTCGATATGCAAAGGTTCAAATCTTCGTAGGAGGTGAGATCCACCCGGATAATTTATACCAATACAAGCTAATAGATCAGGGGCGTCAATTTGGGAATTAATAAGCTGATGAAGAAAGATTAAATCATTATTTACACGTCTCTGTGCTAAAGTTTGTATCTGAAGAAGTTGAATGCGATGTTCATAAGGTGGCAAGTTGAAAGGGTCGGTCCAAGGAAGACCTTTTAGAGCGAAGCGTACAAAATTGTGTTGAATAGATTCGATTCGGTTTTTATGAACTTCATAAAAAGGACTCCATACTTGAGAAGCGTACTCAAGATGGGGTCGAACGTAGCAGTTGTACAAAGATAGAGTAACAAATGGATCATCAAATTCCTTTGCCCAACGTTTAATAAAACCAAGCATTGAGCTCGCTTTATTTACTATAAAATTGATGTGTTCAGTAAATCCTAAATTTGAACTAAATTGGACACCCAAGTCTTTGAAGCTAAATACTCTACATAGCTTATGTTGCAAGATGTAGTAATCAAAAATATTAATGACTCGTTTTCTCGAGAATGTAATTGTTTGGCATTTAGCTGGGTTTTGCAAGATATATAACCGTCTGGTGGTACCTAATAAAAAATCACCACTACCCCCTGATAGAAAATAAATTAGTGCCAGACGTTTTAACCACGGCATTACCCCCGCCAGACGTCCTTGAAGAGTCGCGAAATGGCGATTTTCATACAAAAGTCAGAATATTATTTTTTGCAAGATATATAACCGTCTGGTGGTACCTATTAAAAAATCACCACTACCCCCTGATAGAAAATAAATTAGTGCCAGACGTTTTAACCACGGCATTACCCCCGCCAGACGTCCTTGAAGAGTCGCGAAATGGCGATTTTCGTACAAAAGTCAGAATATTATTTTTTGCAAGATATATAACCGTCTGGTGGTACCTATTAAGAAATCACCACTACCCCTTGATAGAAAATAAATTAGTGCCAGACGTTTTAACCACGGCATTACCCCCGCCAGACGTCCTTGAAGAGTCGCGAAATGGCGATTTTCATACAAAAGTCAGAATATTATTTTTTGCAAGATATATAACCGTCTGCTGGTACCTATTAAAAAATCACCACTACCCCCTGATAGAAAATAAACTAGTGCCAGACGTTTTAACCACGGCATTACCCCCGCCAGACGTCCTTGAAGAGTCGCGAAATGGCGATTTTCGTACAAAAGTCAGAATATTATTTTTTGCAAGATATATAACCGTCTGGTGGTACCTATTAAAAAATCACCACTACCCCCTGATAGAAAATAAATTAGTGCCAGACGTTTTAACCACGGCATTACCCCCGCCAGACGTTCTTGAAGAGTCGCGAAATGGCGATTTTCGTACAAAAGTCAGAATATTATTTTTTGCAAGATATATAACCGTCTGGTGGTACCTATTAAAAAATCACCACTACCCCCTGATAGAAAATAAATTAAAGCCAGACGTTTTAACCACGGCATTACCCCCGCCAGACGTCCTTGAAGAGTCGCGAAATGGCGATTTTCATACAAAAGTCAGAATATTATTTTTTGCAAGATATATAACCGTCTGATGGTACCTATTAAAAAATCACCACTACCCCTTGATAGAAAATAAATTAGTGCCGGACGTTTTATCCACGGCATTACCCCCGCCAGACGTCCTTGAAGAGTCGCGAAATTGCGATTTTCATACAAAAGTCAGAATATTATTTTTTGCAAGATATATAACCGTCTGGTGGTACCTATTAAAAAATCACCACTACCCCTTGATAGAAAATAAATTAGTGCCAGACGTTTTAACCACGGCATTACCCCCACCAGACGTCCTTGAAAAGTCCCGAAATAACGACTTTTGCATGAAAATCGTTATTTCGCGACTCTTCAAGGTCGTCTGGCGGGGGTAATGCCGTGGTTAAAACGTCTGGCACTAATTAATTTTCTATCAGGGGGTAGTGGTGATTTTTTATTAGGTACCACCAGACGGTTATATATCTTGCAAAAAATAATATTCTGACTTTTGTATGAAAATCGCCATTTCGCGACTCTTCAAGGACGTCTGGCGGGGGTAATGCCGTGGTTAAAACGTCTGGCTTTAATTTATTTTCTATCAGGGGGTAGTGGTGATTTTTTAATAGGTACCACCAGACGGTTATATATCTTGCAAAAAATAATATTCTGACTTTTGTACGAAAATCGCCATTTCGCGACTCTTCAAGAACGTCTGGCGGGGGTAATGCCGTGGTTAAAACGTCTGGCACTAATTTATTTTCTATCAAGGGGTAGTGGTGATTTTTTAATAGGTACCACCAGACGGTTATATATCTTGCAAAAAATAATATTCTGACTTTTGTACGAAAATCGCCATTTCGCGACTCTTCAAGAACGTCTGGCGGGGGTAATGCCGTGGTTAAAACGTCTGGCACTAATTTATTTTCTATCAGGGGGTAGTGGTGATTTTTTAATAGGTACCACCAGACGGTTATATATCTTGCAAAAAATAATATTCTGACTTTTGTACGAAAATCGCCATTTCGCGACTCTTCAAGGACGTCTGGCGGGGGTAATGCCGTGGTTAAAACGTCTGGCACTAATTTATTTTCTATCAGGGGGTAGTGGTGATTTTTTAATAGGTACCACCAGACGGTTATATATCTTGCAAAAAATAATATTCTGACTTTTGTATGAAAATCGCCATTTCGCGACTCTTCAAGGACGTCTGGCGGGGGTAATGCCGTGGTTAAAACGTCTGGCCTTAATTTATTTTCTATCAAGGGGTAGTGGTGATTTCTTAATAGGTACCACCAGACGGTTATATATCTTGCAAAAAATAATATTCTGACTTTTGTATGAAAATCGCCATTTCGCGAATCTTCAAGGACGTCTGGCGGGGGTAATGCCGCGAATAAAACGTCTGGGACCGAACTTTTTGCAATCAAGGTATCGCCCTCTATCGGCTCTATATGAATTAAAGTGGTTATATACTCGACACAAAAATCGGAAAAAATGCATTTTTCAACTCCCCATAAACCATAGAATGCCGTGAAATAAACCTGCCAGACTTTCGAATTCTTCATCAGGACGCTATTACCTACACATACATATGACCCATTTTCGGTTATCCAAAAACTCCCAAAATCTGCTCTGGGCTCTTAGACTATTTGTTTATAACTATTGAATTAATAAATTTTTGTTACCAGTTTTAAGTTTTTTTCGTTGTTTTGATTATAAATAATAAAATATATATTAAAAAATAGTAAAATTCTTTTTGTTATTGTATTATTTGGTGTTTTGTCTAAAGTGCGCACTCTTGTACCACCTTACCCTACTCTTTGTCGTATAAATCTGTTTATTATTTTTTTTTTCCTCTGTCATTACTACCTTTTTCAAGCGATTTTTTTATTTTCAGATCTCAAAAGTGATTCTTTGAATTTGAACTTCGGGATTAAAGAGAATCTACTTATGCATCTTTTAAATTCAACTCAATTTATTTTGAGCATAAACGTATTTTTGTTCTTCGAATAGTAAGGAGAAATTTCTTGACAAATTTTTAGATGAACTTATTTCTCACCTTAAATGGGAAATAATTACACCACAAAAAAAGGGACAATATTTCCCACAACAGGGACCCAATTCGGCAAGAGTGAGTTTTTCTGTGGAGTTTTTCTCTGCCTTGTTTGCAATGCAATTTACACCTTTTTTCGTGTGTACCAAGGAACTCACTCTTCTGGAATTCCGTCCTAAGAGAAGTTTTTTTTTTTTCTTATTTGAAGATAGGTCTGTTGAAGTTAGTTCCCTATACTGATTTACGGTGGGTCGAGGTTGGATATGAATAAATGGTCCTCTAAATTTTAAATTTTCCTGGAATCTAGAAGAAACTTTGTATACACCCAACCTTACCTCCACCCAAAATCCTATAATGAGCCCAAGCAGGGGGTTGCAAAGCGAAAAAATAAAAAAAACAAATAAGGCGCGACGTTAAAAATGAAACAAGGCCGCAAGCATTGTCAGTTGGTAATTTCCATTACAATTGGAATTAAGGCCTATGCGGCCTTATTTCGTAGGGCGTTATTTCACCTTGTATGTATTATTAAAACAAGATGATGCTATATACGAATAGGAATATCTTCTAAACGGTTAAAGCAATCAATTTGGTGCCGAGTATTTTTTGTAGAACGTTTAAGCCTCTACCAGAACAAGAATACATCTGGATAATTTGATAATAATGACTTTTCAGTAAATGGAAAAGTGAAGTGAATTTTGAAAAGTAAAAAAATGTTTTTCTCATTTGTTACAAAATTAAGAACAAAAACGAATTTTTGAAGATTTTCCCAATTTTTGGACCTTAAATATCTTTTAAATCGAAAAAAATTGTTCAAGTTCTTTTTTGTAGACCGTTTAATTTCCTACAAGAGTGTGTAAAGAAATTTTCTAAAAAGTCCATTTATAAAAATATTATTTTTTTTTGTAGTAGAAGATTGATTTCGTCTTCGTTTGAAATGGACCTAGGTCTGAAGCTCTCAATTTTGATAGTGCGATTAAAACAAATCAATATAGTTATATTTTCATACTGTAGGTAGGTACATAATATAAAACAAATCTTGTACTTGTGCGAGTAAACACATTGTGTATCTCAAGAAAATATTTATAATTTCTTCTACTGTTAAAAATATCCCACGCTCCGAATTCAAAGCAAAAACACAGAACTGCCTCTTTTCCAATTAAGCCAAACATCAAAATCAAACAGTGCACTGTTTGACATTCGAAGTCACAAACACAGCAGGATATCAAAGTGATTTGTAATTTTCAAATTTATTTGTCAATTATGTTAGCATTTTCATGCTCCACACTCTTTGTTATCCCATGATATGTCACAAACAAATGTCTAGTCTCGTATCTCTATAAGTGGCATCATTTTGAAACAAACCTGATTCAATAAAATATCGAATGACATGGTGTATATTAACTCTGCATACACGATGATAGAGTAGCAGCATAAATTCCGATATAATACGCAGTCTTAACGTTTTCCTTCGCACTAAAATATGCAAAACAGGGTGTTCGCAACAGTGAATTATAAAAGAGCTTAATAGGCTTAAGATTTAAAGCAACTGAATTTGAAGGAGAAAAAGAAGATGAAGAAGAACAAGAAGAAAGCAGCGACAAAGATAAAAAACAATAATAAGAACAAAAAAACAAGAAGAAGAAGAAACATCGATTGGGACCTGCAATTTAAAGACCTTTTCAAAAATACCATTCACAATGGTTTTTCCTAATACTAGATTAGGTACTAGAATTAGTAATTAAACAAATAAGAATTAAATGAGTACTATTAAGTATGTATTTTTTTTGGCAAATCTATCCGCAGTAGGATATAATAAATATCAACATTGAAGAAGGATGCAGGCACCAAGGACCAATATAAAGAAAAAGAAACTAATATATAAGTACTTTGTCAAAATTCTATCCGCAGCTGGATTTGGCTTCTATTCATATCGACACCTGCGTGTTGTTTTTTAACTTCAACTGCCGTAACGGATAGCAATCCAAAAAAAGCATCTATTGTATTTTGTGCTATTTTTTCAGTAAAAATATATGAAAGATTAAATAAAACGAAAACACCCTGTATTCAAAAAAAAAAAAAAAGACACATGGATCATGGACTACGTGTCGAAAATGTAACAAAAACAGCACGCATCGTTCACAGTGTTTAATATGGAAATCCAACTCAAACTTAACTTTTCAGTATTTTTTGGTTAGCTGCTATACGAATCGAATTTTGCTCTACTCTTGCTCTTTTTATCTGTTTATTAGCCAAATTTACCAAATATGCCAGATCATTGGAAACAAAAGCTTTTTTTTATTTCCCAATGTTGTCGGTAAACGTACAAAAACGTGCGTGATTCATGATGCACTGGGTATCGTTCATTAAGCATTGATAAATGAATATCCTTTTAGGATAGGGTGAAAGTTGTGATCAACTCATGACAGTAACAAATTTGTTATTTAAAACAAACGTGTTCGTAGCATATTTGTATAAGTTAAGGATGTATTTCTAGTGCACATGAGACAATTAACTGACGAGTACGCGACCTTCCTTGCAGGCATATAACTTATTAACACGCTCCTATTTTTTTTTTTGTTTTGTTTTTTCTTGTTAGCTTTATGCCTTTTATTGCTCGAAGGTATAAAGAGCGTGCAGATGAAAATGCTGTTCAGTCCTAGCAAAGGGCCCATACACTCGCCAAGGATTAGTCAATCATAACCTTTTACCTACTACTTTATTATAACGCCTTTTCGGTGACATCATTAAGGGTTGTTTTTGACTTGTTATTTTTTTCGTTAGCCTCTGAATTTGAGGGTATTTGTTGTACCACCTCTCGCACTTATCAGATGACCATCGATAGGGAAGAATAACAAGGGGAGCATGGGCTGGTGTGCAATGAGGTGATTAAGGGATGATTGAGGATTTGATTGATTGGAAAAATTATTAACTTCGGTTCGTTGGTTATCGCTTATTGGAAAAAATAATAATTATTTTGATGAATGAAAGTTTGATGGGATAATGCTGTCAATTTGCGGTCATTGGTGAAGACAGGATAAGCTAAGCAGCAATGATTGTTAGACCAGGATTTCGAGTTTTTGTTACATAACGTGCTCGAAAGATGATTTATTGATTTATTAAAATACATTTCTTTTCATGTAATCTGTTAAGAGGTGAATTTTGACGGGAGCTTTGAAGCTTTTAGCGAAGCTGTTTGAAGCAGCAGGCGATGACCGGAGCACTAAGAGGTATTTATCCGATCCTTAGTGTGACTTTACGCTAGGCAGATCTCGGAAAAAACTAGTGATATCCAATCGACAACTGTCAATCTATGGAGTCTATTATTGAGAGATTCCGTAAACCATTGTGACGTTATTTTTTTTTTTTTTTTAGAATGATTTCTAAGTTTTTGAGAATATGATTTTATAGATTTAGAGTTTAGACTTTAGACCCATTTGCTCATACAATACTAAAAATTTGATTTTTCCATAAAGAGCTAAGTTCTACATAACGGTTTACACGAACTTGAAACTACTTCCTAAATCATACTAAGTTGCATATAACTTAAGGGGAAGAAATAGGTAGAAGAACATAATAAGTACATTTTCCACTTAGGCACTTTTTATTTCACAATTATGTAAATAATGAAGCTTAAGAAAAGATATAGCAGGTGATAAAATGAGTAGGAATTACCATATTATCGACAATTTAATAGCATTGAGATCTAGTAATATTTCCGTATTTTTACAGTTAAAATGAATCAAAACACATGAAAGTTAATCATTGTTAGTTTGAAGATACGAAAAATTGTCAAAGAAAGGAAAATAAAATGCACGACTGGGGTCGCACGAACTTGCTCTTAGAGTTAAAGTTGCTTAAATTTTTAAGACTTTTTATATAGAAATTTGGAAAAAAAAATAAAATTCGTTTTAAAAAAAAAATTAAATAAAATCTGAAATTAAATTGCATTTTTAGAAAAAAAATTTTCAAAATCGTTAGAGCCGTTTTTTAAAAAACTAATTTTTTATAAATAATTTTTTGGAAAAAAAGTTTAAAAATAAAATTGGTATGCCATTTTGTAGAAATCACTAATCAACATCTAAAAACAAAATTTCAAAAAAATTAAATGTCCCGTTTTCGAAAATTTGATTTTTCAAAAAAAAAATTTCAAAATTTTTTTAAAAATCCAAAAATTATTTTTTTCAAAATTTTATTTTTGGCTTATACTTAAATTATATAAATGCTTCTTCACAAAAAGTTTCGTTGAAATCGAATACGCAGTTTTGGAGATAATCGGATTTGAAAAAAACGGTTCTATGGCAGGTACCGTTAATAATGATTTTCAAAAAAAAAATTTTTCATTAGAAGATAGACCTTAGCTTAAAACTAACATTTGATTTTTTTAAACAAAATCGTTGGAGTTGTTTTCGAGATATTTCAATTTTACTAAAATCGGTATATGACAAGTACCGTTATTATTGGTCCAAAAAAATTAATTCCAAAAACCCCTCTGGAGAGTCGCCAAATAACGCTACATACCAAGTTTGACATCAATCGGTCCATCCGTTTAGGCTGTAGCTCCTTATACAGACAGACAGACAGACTGACAGACTGACAGACTGACAGACAGACAGACAGACAGACAGACAGACGGACTTCCGGGACCCACTTTTTTGGCATTGTCTACCATCGTAATGTCATGGAAAAATGTTATCTCAACTTTTTTTTTTTGTACGAATGCATAACTTGATATATAGTACCTATATCGCAAGTAAAAATTGTAACATGCTGATTTTTGGTATAAAGCTTGGTGTTAGGGTGGCTTACAGTTTGTGAAAAGTCCTGAAGTTTCCTCCGTCCGCTAGTCCCATTATAAGGGGTCAAGAGTCACACTTACCGTTTAGGCATTACAACATTTCAAACTATGTCATGTAATTTGATAAAAAAAAAATTAAACAAATAAAAATATCAAGAAAAACATAAGTGAGGTTGAAGTGATACAATTTCTAAACGGTGCGTGATACAATAAAACTTTGTATGAAATTTTTAAATAACCTCAGTTACAGTTTTGTGGGACACAGTTTTTGTCTAAAACCTACCGTTTTTAAAATAAAAAATGTTGTGACTCTTGACCACCCCTTATAATGGGACTAGCGGACAGAGGAAACTTTAGGACTTTTCACAGATTGTAAGCCACCCTTACACCAAGCTGTATACCAAAAATCAGCTTGTTACAATTTTTTTCCTTGAAAAAATCTATTTTTCCTGGACTATAAATACTTTTTAGCAACTCAGAATAAACTAAGTAAAACATAACAGCTTTGCCCTCCTTGATTTTATTTAAAGAGCCCGTTTTTTTTTCAAATTTTAAATTGATTGATAGAGGTTTTGTAAAATGATTTACCAGTTGCAATCCAGAATATTTTATTGATCCAACTAGGTGCATGATATTACCTATAAAATCGGGGCTACTGCTTGGAATAAAACTAAAAATAAAACAGGGATACAAAATCAAGGAGGGCATTTTAAATATTTGTTTTAATTGCATTTTAAATAAACAACAAAAATGCATTTTTATTCTTAGCATTTTACGATTACTTTTTTTAAAGTTTTTTTTTTTTAATTTTACCTGGTGAAGGTTCTCCCAAGTACCTACATACATATCATAAAATGTATGAGTTGTTTGGTGAACTTGTGAAGCACTTTTGTGTTTATTAATATTTTTTTTTATAAGAATGAAATAATAAAATAATATGTATACCTACTACACAATTTTCAAATAAACTTTGGAAAAATTAACACCTTAAAAAATGAATATATGATTAAAAGAAATAGATATTAACATTTTTTAAATGCATTTATAAAGAATAAAATTTCTTCTAAAAATAAAGACCTTAATCAAGTATTAGTATTAACAGAGAAATGATCATTTGCACGAGTAAAGGTATACCAAATATAAGCGTTTTCTTAAATCGTCGCTGAGGCCTGGCGATAATAAAGTCCCGACTAAGTGGTCGGGGCTTATTTGTTCCCGTATTCTCCATACATCAAAGAACAACATAAAATAAATTACACATTGCCTCAAATGCATTTTTGGAAAAATAAAAAAATATTTTAAAAAATGTATGTATTGATTTAGACACGCCAGGTCTGCAGTTTCGTGTTAGGCAGTTGTAGAAGACCTATCTGACAAGTTTTCAGCTTGCCTCAAAAACCTTCCCAGCTCTCGGACTATAGGCAGTACTCGCCATAAGTATTTGCACATAAGACATGAACGCTTAGACTTTTTATAGTAACAAAAAGCTAATAATTCACAAATAAGGTTGTGTTTTCATTTACTCGATATAAACATATACTAAAAGATTCAAGCGACCAAACAATTCTAAAGTTTTTGAGGTTTTTCAAGTGACTGTATTTTCTAAAATGTCGTACTGGAATTTTAAAAAGAAATTCGAACTTTGAGATCTTATAATGAAAAACTTTTTAAAGCGTCTTGTGGCGGATTTTGGGGTACCTAATTAGGCGCCAAGTTGGAAATATCGAGAAAACAAGTAATGTGGATTGTGCCTGTTAGAGTGTAATATGCCCACAAAAATCCTACAAAGTTTCGTTTTTTTTTTTGTTTAACACTGTTCAATTATGTAGCAGAGCGGGGACGGAATTGAATTCGGTGGTGGGAACCGTTTTACAAACTTGGGTAAGGTTTTCGAGATATTTCGAAAAAAACGACGAACATTTTACCTAATTGTCAGTATTTTGAGAGATTCGACCTAAAATTTTATTTTCGAAATATCTCAAAAACCTGACATAAGTTTTCAAAACTGAATTCAGAATACTAGAATTTACTAGAATCGATGTGTCTCCTTTCTGCTACAAAAAAAAAGTTCAAACAACTAGCTATCACAGTGTAATGGTTAACATTCATACATATGGTGAATATCTAACTTTCTTTATTTTACCTCATTCTCAAAAAAGTCTTGTTTCAATGTCTGCTAGAAGCGCCCTCTATTTGAAAAATTGAATCTGGTTCAAATAATTTATTTAGGACACGAACCTATGCAATCAATTAATTCACCATAGTAAAAATATCCCAAGAACTACATTACTTAGTTCATTTTGTTCGTTTAATTCATTGCTCCTGTGCCCCTTTTCATACTTTTTCCTTTTCAAATAAAATTCACCTCTTCATTCATGTTCCCTGCGCAATGTTGTACTTTGCTCGGTTCCTGCATTCTGCTCTCGTTTAGTTGTTAATCATTTTCGTCGTCTTCGTTGTTTTTACCATTATTTGTTGGATTGTTCTTGGGAACAAATACCCTCTCCTCTCTCTTCTTACCTTTACTAATTATTGTGAATTCGTTTTTATTTATTTTTTTTTTTTGTTTAAAATTTCAAATGGGTTTCTCTAAGGAAAACAAGTTTCACATTCTGCATATAAATCATGCAATTCTTTTGCCTCTCCGTAGGCGAATAAGGGTGGGTAAAAGTATGAGTTATTATGTCTAGTGTATCTTTTGAATTTTATATAAAAAAAACACCCTTATCGACATAAACAGAAATGCATTTATAAAGCCATTTATTTGTACTGAAACAAGTGATAATCATTTCAGATGAACTCTTGAAATTGCTATATGCAATGTGCCTACTTCTGCTTGACAATTTACGGTGCAACATGCGCTCGTCAAGGATCTTTATTGTTTTAATGCTCACATTTCTCAGTTTGATGTTATTTATTAGACTTTGATGCTTTTCTAACTAGGTACCTTCTACCTACCTATAAGCTCGTTTTTATCTTTGATTGTAAGGACAAAAATGATTGCTTATAATGACGGAAGCATTGCATCAATTTTTACTTTTGTTTTATTTCTTTAATTTTTGTATGTGTGTATTGCGTTTCCTGCCTACATTTACTTTTTGAAATTGAAAAGACGTTTTAATTAAACCGCATATCCTTGCGTATTGTCAATGTGTATGCTTGTGAATGAGAGTTTGAAGTGGACGTTTATAATTGGATAATATATTAAAATGGAAGAAGCGAAGTGCACTTTATCTTGGCGAACGAAAATCTATTCAAGGGAAGTTGATGGATGATGTTAAAAAAAAAACAGCAAAAACCATGGCAAATAAAATTTAATAAGGTGGTGGTCTGAATTTAAGCGTTTATTTTAATTACGTTTCAAAACTCGATCCTGCCGCAAATTCTTAATTTTTAAGTCTAAAAAGTCTTAGGGCCATTTGCTGAATCGAAACTCAAGCTTTTAAGTTTAACATAAATCTTATGTGACAGTTAACGCAAAGGAAAAAGTAGTAAGAGTTTATGTTCAAAATAAATGATTAAAGTTTCGATTCAGCAAATGACCCTTAATTGTTATTCCTCAAAATTCTTAATTTTTATTTCTAAAAAGTACCTACTCTCCCAAAATCTTGACGCTTTCAAACCATTTGAAGTTTTAATCAAGTTTTCCAATTATTTTAACCAGCTGATTTAGTAGTTGAAACCTACTTTATTGAATAACACTGTGCAAGTTTTTTGAAAAAAATTTTTGAGACAGGTGCGCGATTAACTGTTTCGCCCTATTTCGGACCCGAGAAATCGATTGGCGTCATTAGTTTTTCGATTTATCGGTACGACTTCGAACAAATTTTTTTTTGAAAGATTTTCAATTATTTTGAGAATATTCCACTTTTTTAGTTATTTTTCAACCAAAAACAATATTTATATTGTTAATAATTCTGGTCAAACGTTATTTGCTACCAGTAGAAAGACATTATAAACAATTTATTTGAAAATTAAGTTTTTTTTTTTTTAAATTAAAAAAATCGAAATTTTTTACATTGTTTATCGTTTTTTCGCTGTTTTGATTAAGTGTTGGTTAAACTTCGACAGTCTATCGATAGCATCGATAACAAAAAAATAGCGAGTATATCGATACTTCACAAAACTATCGATAGTTTCAATACTTCCAAATTATTTTACCACAAGGCTACCGATATTATCGATAGCTTTGAAATTAATTAAACACAATTAAAACTACAAGTTAAGTTTTCGTTTGACATTGGATATAAACAACGAATTAACATAGTGTTTGGTAGATATCGATAGTTTCCATTATCGATTGTATCGATAGTTTTGAGAAAAAAAGTATCGAGTACTAAATCAACAGTTAAATTAATTTTTAATGGAAAACATGCAATGCATTTGTGCAAAAGAGAACAAAAACAGTGAAAAAACGATAGACAATGTAAAAAATTTCGATTTTTTTTAATTAAAAAAAAAAATCACTAAATTTTCAAATAAATTGTTCAAAATTGTTTATAATGTCTTTCTACTGGTTGCAAATAACGTTTGACCAGAATTATTAGCAATTAATATTGTTTTTGGTTGAAAAATGACTAAAAACAGTGGGAAACTCTCAAAATATTTGAAAAAACTTTCAAAAAAAATTTTGTTCGAAGTCGTACCGATAAATCGAAAAACTAATGATGCCAATGGATTTCTCGGGTCCGAAATAGGGCGAAACAGTTATTCGCGCGCCTGTCAAGAATTTCGACTTGCACAGTGTAATGAATTAGCTAAATCGTTTAATTTAACAGCGTCATCGTTTTAGTAAACTTGCGAGGGAAGCGAAATACCAGTGGTAACCAAACACTGAAGGAGTAGACGGTCTAGGTTCTAGTATATAATTATAACTTGGAATATTATGTGCCATCTCAACCCTGATTAGTATTGCTAGTCGTGTTTCTTTTGAAGTTGAGAAGATAATCTAGTAGATAGTACATGCGCTCTTCTTCGCTCTGCGAAGTAAATGGGAAATGCATTCATTTCTTTGAATTGTGTGTCCATTAAAATTCTTAAATGAATCGTTGTCTATTTAACTCTCATATCCATAGATAACAATTTCTGGCGAGCCGCAGTCATTTTAAATATAACTTAATTATGGACTAAAAAACATACATACATACATATCGCACCCTCAGTGCAAAAGAGCGAGAACTCAAAAAAGTTCATTTCGAGAAAACGCTTCTGCAAAATACATACTGACTTTAAACTTTCCCCTATAACTTTCCATGGGACAGCAATTTCCATAGTGTCAAAGCTCTATTACAAGAACCATTATGTTTATTTTGTAGTTTTAATAAATTTATTTTTTAAAATTGTTTAAATTAGGAAAGAGTTTGACTTTTAATATAGTAGGAATTGGATGAAAACAGTCATAATCTTTCGAATTTTTCGTTTACGTTAACAACAAGCCCTTCAAAAGAAAGATAATTTAAAAGCAACATTTCCTCATCATTATCTCAAAAATGTCATTTTTTGACTTATCGCTCTTTTGCACTGAGGGTGCGATATGAATATGTTCTTACAAAAATACTCTATACTCTGTCTGATGAAAGTTGTCATTACAGGCCTTATGGGAGAGCTTTTTTAAAATCAGTGGGACTTAAGGATTGCCCAAAAGCAATTCACGAAAAATATGCCCCTGAAACACACAAGAAAACCACAGACTCAATCAACAAAATTGTTCACTAAAAGTATTCACAAATCACAATATATGTAAGAGTTACCATTGGTAAACTTCCTTCATAAACTACTAATTTTCTATTATATTATTTCAGGATTAATGCTTTTTTCAAGCTTTTAGAACGAAAAAAAGGCATAATGTGTTGTCGTGGTGTTGGTGGCTGTTTGTTTTTTTTTTTATTTTGTGTATGTACGAAAACAAATAATGTCAACATTTTCACATTTTAACAAGAAAAATTTGTTACGCATGCGTGGGGTTTGTTTTATTATTTTGGTGGAAAAAGAAGAATTTGTTATTTTTTTTTTCGTTTGGGAAACGGACACAATCCCGAAATTTTGAATACAGAAAACCCAGAATTACGAAAATCCGGAATCCCGGATCTCCACAATCCCGAAAACCTAGAATCACGAAAACTCAAAATCCCGAAACACACAAAATCCCGAAAATAAAACAGAACAAGTAAAAAACTCTTCAAAATTGTCTGTTCACTGAAACTTTAATTGAACCCTAAAACAAAACCCAAATAACA
Source organism: Episyrphus balteatus (assembly GCF_945859705.1). Classification (NCBI taxonomy): domain Eukaryota; kingdom Metazoa; phylum Arthropoda; class Insecta; order Diptera; family Syrphidae; genus Episyrphus; species Episyrphus balteatus. The sequence continues at coordinate 57,006,229 of NC_079135.1, read as the reverse complement.
TAACAATTTCAACATTTGACGCTAACGGACAGTTTAAAACCTCCATTTACTCTAAAAAATCCTCTGAAAAAGTCAAATTTGTCGTTTTATCTTAAAGGACTTTTAAATTTAATGGTTAATCAGTAAATGATGTCAAAAGAAATTATTTGGCCAAACATCGAAAACTGGATTTGGATATTAATTTTACGCTCTCGTCTCGTCACGAGTTTAAACAAAAGAACGCCTTTTTTATAACTTATTAAAAACTGAAATTTTGCTCTTAAGCTCTCAACTTCAACCGCATGACTAAACATAAATCAAAGACTTTGAACAAAACAAATATGCTCATCTTATCAATTTAACTGTTACGTTTAGAACACGTGATCTTTTTTTGCCTATAACTTTAGTTTAAAAAATAACCTTTATATCACAACACTATATGGGGCTGCCCGACTGTGCGTCGCGTCGTCTCGCAATATTGTGATCAGGCGTAACGCGTAGGGCCCATTGAATCTCCATTAAATTTAAAAACAAAATTCATTTATTCAGGCTGACTGATTGAGCATTAAATTTAGAAGTCCTTTTAGATAAAACGACACATTTATGCTAGTTAACTTGTAGATTTTAAGAGCCGACATTTAGGTCAAAATTTTGTTAAATACAAATGTTTTTTTGTCAATTTACGTTTCTGAGAAAAACTAAAAATTCAGTTTTATTGCAATTGCTCTGAGAATTACGTCTGCAAGGCTTCATCAAAATCGTTAAAGTCGTTTTCGAGAAATTAGCTATAATTTGAAAAATTTCTATGTGAGGTAGATACCTACATTTTCTAAGCGAGATAAAAAAAAAAAACAAAAACCAACTTTCCGAATTCTATAAAAATCATCTGTACCAAATTTGCAGACAACTCGTCCACCCGTTTAGGGTGTGGAAATGTGTTCAAATGGACGCATAGACGGAGGAAATTGCGAGACCCACTTTTTCGGAGTTCTCCATCATTGTATTTGATTAAAACCTCAAATTTTTTTCCTCGACACGAAACCAATAGTTGCCCAATAGAACAAGTAAAAACAACATCTGAAATCAAATTGAGCTCAAAAACAAGTATGCAATTTCATTTCTTTTATCAAGAAGCATTTTTAGACAAAAATTGAAATTTCTGTCTCGAGTAAAAAAATCATAACTTCCACAATTTCTAACTGATTTTGATGAATATTAACTAATTTGATTCAACAAAAATAGAAAAATAAAACTGTTTATAAAAAATCACAAAATGTAGCTTAAAATGGTCTCCGAATTTCTAAAAAACGGGGAAAAATGTTGTTTAAAAAACCGTTGAAACGTGAAAACATTGAAAAATAGTTTTTTGACGATAACTTGAAATTTTGAGGGTCTATGAAAAATTTCAAGTATCGAAATATCATGTACTCAATAATACCTACCTGAATGTTTTTTTAGCTTTGGAGTGTAAATTTGTATTTTATTGTTTTATTTTATTTTATTTATTATTTGAAATTTTTCTGTGCACCACATAAACATTAAAAACAAATTAATAACATATTTCTTTTTGAAAAAAACTCGAATGAAATTAAATAAAACAAATAGAAACGCATTTATTTCAACAGAAACGAACTTAAATCAAACAGTAATGCGTTCAAATTATTTATATACTTTGAACTTAACTTAATAGAATTCTATTTAAAATAAACTCGAATCGATGCCATGCCAAATCGCAGTCGCATGCGAGGTTTGCCCAAGGTTAGCTCAGGATAACTCACGATAGCCCAACTTTTATTTTCGCTATCCTACGCTTAGTTTAAAAATTATGGAAGAATTAGTTTTTATTCAATACACAAAAAAGTACGCATACACCACAGTGACCCTTTTTTAAATTTATAATTAAGAACAATTAAATCAACTGGTGCTTGCATTGCGCATCAAATGTTATTTATTTGACTTAGAATTTTTACTTGATTGAATGTAGTCCATAAAACATTCCTGTTAAGAAGCTTAAGTTGACATGAATCGAATCATTCTATAATTAAAATTAGTTAAGTTCAACTCACTTAACTACGCAGCTGATTTGACTAGAGCTGTAGCAAATCGTATATATTCGTTACTAAAATGCGGGTATTTCCTTCCGTAACAAGTAACGAAACGTTACTTTCTAAACAGTATCGTTACTCGTATGTTTCGTTACTGGGTACTGAAGTAACGAAACATACAAGATACGAAACATACAAGATACGAAACATACGAGTAACGACCCCATTCCAATTTCAATACTAAATCATCCGATATATGAGATACGAAACAAAGTGATACACTCAATTTGTCGCATTTAGCATCTCGTATCGATATCGTTAACGTAGTCGGAATGCTAACTCCAGATAATTATCTGGAGTTTACAGTAGTGCCAAGGTATCTTTGTGTTATAGATAATAATTTATACAGAAATATCAAAAGAGACGTTTTAGTATTTTCTCTATGTGGCCGAAATATACCCATGCCGCAACCAATGTGCTTATGACCTTTTTGTTAATGGTCTTGAAATATAGCTTAAGAATGTACAAAAGTTTTTTTGTTTAAAAAAAATTGTTTATTTTCAGTGCAAAATTTTCAACTAAAAAAAAAAGCTGAGAAAACGAGGTTTGAAAATCACTCTCAATAGAAAAAAAATGAAAAATTGTTCGACATGGTTGTATTGAAGTGTTAATATTCCGAGATCTGTACTAGTATTGCGATGTACTTTTAAAATATAGGTCTCTAAAGAATTGTGATAAGATTACTGAACGAATATAAACAAAAAAAAATTACCAAAGTTTTGTCGAAAAATTAGGAAAAAAATAAAATAGAATAAAAAAAATTATTATAGCTACCTTCAAACTCTTATAACAAGAGAACGCCGCAACTTAAATTAAGGGGTAATAACACCTTGTAAACCACGAAATCGAGCGTCATTTTCATCACCGTATAAAACAAAGAAGAAATATTATTTTCTTTTTGTGTTTGTTTAGTTTAATTAAGTATATTAATAGGTAACAGAATAGGCTAATGTTAAATTTTTTAATGATGTGAAATTTTTTAAATGGCGGTGTAGCTCAGGATGATAGTAAAATCCTGTGCTCCCACCGGGCGACCAACTAACTCCTACAGTTTTTAACCGATTGGGCTGAAATTTTGTGTGGAGCTTAAAAATACTATTCTCTAGTGAAGTACGTAGGATTTTTTTGAAATAAATAAATTTTTATTTATTACATATTATTTTTATTTTTCTCACTTGCATCTCTGGTTCGGAAGATACGATGGTATTTAATTTGAAAAAAGGTTTTCGCGCAAGGTTTTGACATAATATTGTTGGGCAATAATTATTTTTAAAAATTAATCATATTTGTGTGTCTTTTTTACTAATTATTTTTTAAATCAATTTAACGGATACCTTTCGATGCCAGATAAAGAACGTAGGTATTATTAGTTCAGTCAATGGGGAAAAATCGGAAAAAGGTTTTGACGTCAGCTAAGTTTGGATGCAGCATTAACAAGGGTTTTGTTGTGATTATAAATCTCAGTTTCCGTATTAATTGGTTTTGTGGGGCATCCGCCAATTTGGAAAACGTTAAACGTCTCAATATTTCGCGAACGACTTGTCGCACAGAAAATTTTCAAATACTTGGATGTAGCTATCATTATTTCCCCCTCATATAATTTTCCGTTTAAAGTTATTCTTCAGAGTTCCTTCCTGATTTGAAAATATTACTCTCATAAGAAAATGATGTATTAGAGAAAAAAAGATAATTACATTTTCAATCAGAAAAGTCCTTGAAAATTTTCTGTGCTACAAGTTCTCGAGATATTGAAACCTACGAGTTTTTTTCAAAATGGCAAATGAGATTTATACTCACAATAAGCCCCTTTTCAATACCGTATCCAAATTTTGCTGACTTCTCAACTTTTCTCATATTTCCTGCATTTGACTCCTCATTGACTGAATTACATGGCAAAACTAGTAATGAATTATTTCTAAAATTGACCTTATGACTTTCAAAATACTCCAAGATAAGCCAAACAAACTTTTAATATAACCTCTAATGCTATAATGTATAATATACATGCTGATATGGTAATCTATTTTAAAATTGTAGATTGCTCCGTAGTTGACTGCTTGTAATCGGTGTGCAATAGATTTAGCCTACAGTTGATTCGAAAACGTATCATCATGAAGTGTGTTATTTGGGTTGCTTTTCTTTTAACTGTATTTTCGGCTACATCTTTAGCTGCTGTTGCAAGCGGTCAATTTAAAGATCCGAGTAAATTACTTCTTTCGATATTATAACTAAATTTTTCAAGAGTGTTTTATTTTTTTTTTTTCACCTTTCTAAAGAGCATCCAGGCAAATGCACAATTAAAGAGAATTTGATTCTCTCTCCTGGCGAGGAAATAAAGAATCCTGATGCAGATTGTGGCAGAATAATTTGCGGAGGTGATGGCTATGCTGAATTTCAAACGTGAGCATTTAATTTCTTTAAAAAAAACAACAACACACAATTACTGTCTAGTAAAAAAGAAACTATTTAATGAAAATATTCTAACAATATGTTGCATTTTTCCTGGCAGGTGTGGTGTGGTAAGCATTGTTGGCTGTAAGTTAGGGGATTATATTGATAAAAGCCTTCCATACCCGGATTGTTGTAAACGCAAGACAATTTGTTAATAAAATCATTGTGCTGTAACTTACTTCTATTGTAAAAATGTGTTTTGAAATATACATACATAAGGTATTATATAACATAATGCCTTGACATTTTTAAAAATTTGCAGCCCTACGAGTATTTGACATTACGGTTTTAGGGGTTGAATTTTGTTTCTTGTGTTTTCGGAAGACACAATTTTCTTTATATCTAGGTGTTTTAATTATTTATTTATTTGTTTGTTTAATTATTTTTTTTTTATTGAAAAAAAATTACATATAAGTAAAGTGAACAACGTGGTGCACCTCAGGAAACATTACATAAAAGAATGATTTTTATTTATACCACAACACCAACCAACTCAACAATACTAGGATGTTTGTACAAATGATCATCTCTTTAAAAGCCAGAAGCTTATTCCTATTTTTTAAAATAGAAATCAAGCACATTTTTTTGAAAAACTGGTCATTAAACTTAGAAAAAAATATCTACTGTTTATACAAAATTAAAAAAAAAACTATTTATTTATAGAATATTTGATATAGAAATGTTTGAAAAAAAATTAAAACTTATTTTGTTGAAACGGAATTTTTGATATAGAAATGTTTGAAAAAAAATTAAAACTTATTTTGTTGAAACGAAATTTCTGTTTATGCCTAACAAGAGAATTCAATAAAAATGAAGTAATCTTTTTTATCCACTGTTTTGTTTTCCTTCCAAGTAAACGCAACAAGTTGAGATATTTTCTTTGAATATTTTTCGACTAGGTATTTGAGATTTCTAGAGTTAAATATTTTAGTCACATAATGTGAGGCGGCATTTTAGAAAGGTTCTGGTGGGACATATCCACAGGAAAGGTTGGGAAACACTGCTCTAAGCCGACGAAATGAAACCCTTGCAAAATTCTGTGAAAGCATTACATTTGGTATGAAAACCATTAACCAAAACGCTTTATTCGAATATCCAAGGTGAAAAATGTTTTTTGTTTGTTTTTTTTTTTTTGAAAAATATGCGTTTAAAATAATGACATTAAAGCCTTAAAAACAGTTTTAAGTCCTTTGAATATGAGAGCAAGTACATGCGACCCAGTGGTAGATTTAATTTCATAAATCATGCAAGGAAGCTATAATCATCTACTCAAAGCCTGGAAACAATTTTATAAAAATTACCACAAAAGCCGACCCATTTTATCCTTGATGCAAGGTCTGGTTCTTTGACGTTCTCCCCTTTTAATTTTTAATTATAATTTGTTGCAGCAATTATACGCTATGTTGCTCACAAATAGCATTCAAAATTTTATATACATTTTTTTTTGTATTCATTCTTAAGCGAACAAAAAATCCTTATACACTATCACTGCTTGACAGAGTATTAAAATTAAGTTATTTCCTCATTTCTTCCTCGACATTTCCTCCAGCAGAAACCAGCAAGAAGCCAAGCTGGCAAAATTATCCTGCAATTCAATCTCTAAAAGAAAAGGACGCTCGCTCGCGCGAAGCGTTTTGCATTTTCTTTGCCAAATTGGAAAAATATTCAACAGAAAAATTAAGTTGTTTATTCAATGATGATGATCATGATGATGAGTTCTTATCCAACTTTGTGGCAACTGTCTAAAATTGAATGTTTTAATTGTATGTTGAAAAAAGGGTGAAGCAAGGACAAACGACGACGAATGAATGAATACAAAAAAGTCACACCACATACCAATTCTGAACAGCAAATGGATGAATACATATTTTTTTAATTAAAATTAAATCTCACACATGAGCTCACCAAACCACCATCAGAAGCGCAACAAACCCGTGAAAGGGCCAACAGAAAAAAATCATGTTTCCTGAATCGCCTTTCACGATGTTTTCATTTTTTTTTTGCTTTTGTCCGAAAAAAAATTTGCTTGCGACTGTAAGTCTTTGAAGGGATTTTTTGGTGGGCTTTAGCTCGCTAAGAGGAAACTTGTTTATTTTGTACTTTTTTTGTTGTTAAAAGCTTTACTTTTATTAAAAAAAAAAAAAATAAGTGGGAACACATTTAGATTTTTTTTTATGTTTACAAAATGTTTTTCAAATGTATTTTGCGTTTAGGCATTACTTTTCAAGTATTTCGCGGTCAAATTGATGTCGCAGTTATGTTCAAGTCTTGCGTTTTTTTAATTGACAGAGAATCATTAAAAACTTCTAAAGGCTATATAAAATAACAGATATTTTTAAACATGTTGCATTTGATATAATGCTTTTTGCATTTGCTTCACTCGATGCATTGATGTTCTCGTATGTTGTGACCTAAATATACATATTATGTTATCATTATTAGGGTTTAGTTTTAATTTGCGAAATTAGAGTTAACTCTCAACAGTTGGAAAATGTAATTGAAAATCAAATATCTTCAAGCTTTAAAATAACAATATATTTGAATCAAAGTTTTAGATAGAATAACAAATTTTCATTGAAACATTAAATATAAACATACTACAAACAATATTGATGCTAGATATATAAAACAAGTAATGTACAGTAGATTCTTAATAATCATATAGAACTCCAACATCAACTGAATGGATTTATTTTATTTCACTTAAAACTTCGTACAAAAAATATAAGTCTGTTTTGCATAACCTTAGATAAGCACTAAATTAAGAACTGTGGTTTATAAGAAAAGCACACAATAAAAGAATACGTTATATATCGTCCCGTTTCTGCTTGAACCTACATTTTTTTAAAGATTTGTTTTTTCTCTTAAACATTGCTCTCAAACTCACAGAAAGAATAGATACACGGGCAGGGGCGTACACACCATATTGGGGCAAGCGGGCGATGCCCCAGGGCCCCCGATACGCCATCATCAGGGCCCTGTCTAGAGACAATGCAACTTATCATAAAAGTAACGAAGCAAAAAGATAAGATATTTGTCATGAATCAGTTTGGACACAAGAGAGACAATTTATATTCTTCAGTGTAATTCTTCTGAAATATATAAAAAGCACGCGGAATCGATTTCACATGCTATCAAACAATCTTCCGACGCGGTATTGTTCATTTTAGGTGATTTTAATATGCCAAAAGTAAACTGGATTCCTGACCCCGAAGCCGGCTCTTTTCTTATTCCTGTTTTACCTGAAACTCTGAATGGAGATTGTTATTCCTTTGTCGATGAATGTTGTGTTAACGGTATTGTTCAAATTAATTATGTTACAAATAATAATGAGAGATCTTTGGATCTAGTGTTAACTGATTCACCTGAAATAACTTCTTTGGAAAAATCTGATAACTTCCTGTTTGCTGAATCGGAACATCACTCTCCAATTAATATTAAATATTTTGTTAACCTCAAAAAACTGCAAGATCCTATAAACTTGACTTCAACAAAGTAAACGAGCCTCTGTTTTTAAATCTTTTTCAATCATATGATAGGGAAAATATGTTTGTGAACCCTGATGTAAATGCTTGTTGTGCTGCCTTTTATGTACACTTAAAAAAAAAGTTTGTCTGCCTGTACTCCGTTGATGAAAGTGTCGGTGGACTTTTAAAGATCACCTTGGCTATCCAAGGATGTTCGTACTCTCCGAAATAAAAAAACTAAACTTTTTAGAAAATATCAATTATCCTCATCTGTCACCGATTATGTTAAATATAGTGCTGCCCGCAGGGATCTCCAATTTAAAATAAAATCTGCATACATGAATTATATGAGGAGAATTCAACATCAGATTTCGGAAAATCCCAAGTCATTTTGGAATTTTGTAAAAACTAAGAGGAACGAATCCAAATTTCCAGCTACAATGAACTTCTGTGATAATACTTCTAGTGAGACTGATACAATCTGTGATATGTTTGCTGACTTCTTTCAACACGTTTACAGATTACCTGATTCCTGTGATAATAAGAACTGTGATACCTCAAATAACAATGTGCAATATTACCCTCAACTAAATTTTTCCGTCCCTATAATAAGTGAAACTCTGATAAAAGATTATATTTTAAAAATGAAAAACTCAATGTTCTACGGTCCTGACGAAATTCCTTCCTGTATAGTGAAAAAATTTATGTCTGTTCTTGTACGCCCATTGTGTTATTTATTTAATTTATCTATAAAAAAATCAGTTTTTCCGGAAATGTGGAAATCTTCAATAAATCCAATATTGAAAATTACGGAGGTATTGCTTAACTGTCTTGTATCCCAAAAATGTTTGAAAACATCATGTGTGACCTCTTAAAAAGTAACTGGAATCAATTAATTTCTCCTTATCAGCATGGCTTCACAGAAGGAAAATCTATAACCACAAACTTAATGTATTTCTGCTCGGAAACTGTGATAAAAAAATCAGGATGGTTTTCAAACTGATGTTATATACTTAGATTTCTCCAAAGCGTTTGATCGTGTTAACCATTTGATATTACTGAAGAAATTAGCCCGTATAGGCTTTCCCAACTGGTTCCTCGTGTGGCTGAAATCCTATCTTTTAGAAAGAACTCAATATGTACTGTTTAAGAATAAAATGTCTAAAATTATAAATGTCTATTCTGGTGTCCCTCAAGGAAGTCACATTGGTCCTCCATTATTTGTGTTATTTATAAACGACATGTGTAATGTAATAACTCATTCACAGATTCTTATGTTTGCCTATGATACAAAATTATTCCATTCTTTCAGGAACCATGAAGATGCACATTTTCTCCAAAGTGACAAATAAACTTTTTAATTGGTGCAATATAAATGATAAGTCTTTAAATTTATCAAAATGTAAAGTTATGACCTTTACTCGTAAGCTTTCTCCTTTGATAATGAATTATACCATTGCTGATAAATCATTGGAACGTGTCAGTTATTTTTGTGATCTTGGCGTTATTTTGGATGCTAAATTAACTTTCAAAAACCATTGTGACTATTTAATAAACAGTACAAATCGTAAACTTGGTTGCATACGACGGTGGGCAAAAGATTTTAACGACCCATAAATACTTAAAACTTTATATTGTGCTCTTGTCAGATCTGGGCTTGAATATTGCAGCAGTGTATGGTGTCCACGTTACACTTCAAATATAAATCGGATCGAATCTATTCAGAAAAAGTTTTTACTGTTTGCGCTTCGAAATCTACCTTGGAACTTTAAGTAAAAGAAGAACCATTATAAATGTCGTTTTTGTGTTTAATTTATTGACAAATAAAGTTAACTCAAGTGAATTATTGTGTAAAATCAACATAAATGTCCCAAGCAGATCTTTTCGAAATTATGAGCTTTTAAATTTAAGATTTAACAGAACTGTATATGGTCAGCATGAACCCCTCTTTGCAGCATGTGTCGATTTTAATAATTATAGCGATTATATAAATTTTAATAATAATTCAAACAATCTAAAAATATTGTTAAAAAATGTAATTGAATGAAAGATTGTAAATAGGCTAAGAATATATTTTGTAGCTAAATAAATAAATAATGAATTGGTAGCTAGCCACATACTATTTCATCTAAAAAATAATAGTAGGTACCTACCTCAAACAAAATAAATCGAAAAATTATAGGTATATTATTTTAGGGCCCCAAAATATGTTACGTGGAAAATCTTAGCAACCAATGTACCAAAATGGTACATCAGGGGCCCCAAAAACGAAGTAGGGCATATACGTTCTTTTTTATTTGTTCTTATTTTTTATATTAAAGAGGCCCCAAGTATCAAATAATCCCCAAAATTTAGTCTTGCCCCGGGGCCCCGGCAACTCAACGTACGCCTCTGTACACGGGTTTTAGTTTAAAAACAACTCAATCAATATGTCAAGTAACTTGATTTCCTTTTGTTCAATTCATATTTTTAATTTCAAGAAAAATGGGCACGTTCAAACACCTATCGGATAGGCTATTTGGGATACCCGTATCGGGAATATCTTTTTGGACGAAAAGCTATCCAGATAGCTTGCAAAAGCAGCAACAAAAATATATGAAAAAAGAAAATTGATTCTTTTCAGCAAATTCCTTTTTTTTATTGTTACATAGTACTTGCACAATCTATTTAACTATATTTCTTGCAAATTTATTTTATTTTCAAGCTGAATAGTCGCGCAAAAAGTAATCAAAATAAAAAAAGGCCAAGTGTTTACCAGCTGATCAATCGGATACGTGAGGTATGTATACCAGAAATTCTCGGATACCTTCAGATTATTTTTTGACAGAAAATGGTTCGTTTCTTTGCTAATTTTTAACATTGTTTACAACAACAAAAAGCTATCCGATAGCTTTATGTTAACTGTTTGAACGTGCCCAATGTATATTTCTTTTAAGAACTGAACAAAATTTTCTGTGTAGATACGTGGTTCGCGCAGAAACGGGACGACATACACGGAGAAAACACACCACAAAAAATTAAGCAGATTCCTCTTTAAATTAAGCGGATTTCTGCATGGTTTTTTTGCGAAGATGACTTCCACCATAAATTAAGGTGGCAAATCATATTAGTTTCTTGAATGCGCAAATTAAAAAAAAAACTGCCCCAGTCGCTGCCGAACCTACAACTGTCACTAGGCGAGTGCCTTACCACCGTGCTATCTTACTGTTGGAAATAAGCATGCACTTAGTTCTTATTTTCATAAGTGGAAAATAAAAATAAATGAAACCAAAACTCAAACCATGTTCTTTACCCGCAGAAGGCATCCTAGATTTTTACCTAATAGCCCACTTAATTTAAATGGTTGCAATATAGCTTGGGCCGACAATGTTAAATATCTTGGCATCACCTTAGATCAGGCTTGTCAAACTCAATGGCATTCACGGGCCAAAATAGCAGGATCTAAATTTCTATGGGCCGCAAAAAAAAAGATATTAGAATTTTTACGAAACAGATTTATTTTTATAAAAGAACAAGAACAATATGTAGTAATATTAATGTTTTCTGCCTGACACTTGGCATTTCTTTTCTGTACCATCTTCTCTACTTGTGATGAAAATTTTTTAGAAGTTATTACTTTTAAAACAGACCCAAGGCGTAGATCTGTTATTCTGGATTTAACAGGTGACTCATTTCGATTCATAAGTGAAAACTGCTGCTCGCATCGATGAAGTGCTTCCAAACATACAAATGATTTCATATGCCAATTTTCGAGTGTTCTCAAATCTGCTTGTTAGATACTTGTAAAATTCAGGTATCCCAGCTTCATCGAATTTATATCTTTAAACGGAGCCACACTGGATTTCGATTAGCTCCATTTGCAAATGATTACGTACTGATTCTATATTTATAAACCCGTCTCAAAAAGAGATTAAAAAAGGATGGATTTTTCGGGACAAAGTAGCGAAAATATTTGCATTGATGTTCATTTAAGAAAAAAGTAGCGACTGCAAGTCGACTGGAAATCTAATTTTCGGTTGCTTGGAAGTCGACTTAAATATTTTGTACAAATAAACAAATTCAGAGCTTATTCCCGAAAATTCACTAAGGATGAAACAAATCGTATGGAACTTTTTCACTGCTTTCCCATTGGTCAAACTGCACTCCAATACTAAATACAGCAAAAAAAAAGCTTGTTTTCAATACAAAAAATGTTTGTTTACCTTTTCACCCATCAAGAACTCATATAAGCTGGAAATTCTCCATTGCGACATAAATAGCAAAAAGTTAAAATCTCTGCAGTGAACATCGTGTTGAAATGGAGAAATTCAAAACAATTTTATTGGATTCCCCGGTTTGTTCGTGTTCATTAGAGACATTTAAATTTTATTTTATAACTAAAATTAAATGTAAAAATTGAAAATGCAAGTTGTACCTAAATTAAGCTTGGGCCGCACAAATATACGATGTGGGCCACATGCGGCCCGCGGGCCGCAAGTTTGACATGCCTGCCTTAGATAAAACTCTTACATTTGGTATTCATATAAATAACGTAACTAACAAACTAGGTATTTTGATTAAAATTTTATACCCGTTTATTAACCGAAGATCCACGCTTAGTTTGGAAAATAAGCTCATACTATTTAAAGTAATATTCCAGGCTATTATTGTCTACGGTGCTCCTGTTTGGTATAAATGCGCGCAAACGCATATCAAAAAACTACAAGTCGTACAAAATAAAATTCTTAAAATGATTCTTGACTTACCATGGCATTTCTCCACCTCCGATCTACATAATATGTCGAACGTTTAATTTGTTTTAGATAAATTAAATACCCTAGCAAACAAGTTTTTTGATAAATGCACTTTTTCAGAAAATCCACTTATAGGTGAACTTTTGCCTACTTAGTTTATAAGTATTTTTATTTAGTTTTAAGTTACAAAAAAAAAAAAAAAAATAAAAAAAAAAATAAAAAAAAAAAAAATGTATAAAAATTGTCAATGGGTTTTCATATGAACTAAAGCTTTCCCAAAATTGAATGTTAAAAATTAAGATTATTCTGTTACACTATAAAATAATATTAAAGTTGAATAAGCATTGTCTTCAGCACTTATTTTAAGAATATCATATTGTATATATTATTCACTTTCTACTATACCTAAATAAATGAAATGAAATGAAAAATAAGCATGCAACTTAAGCAAAAGTGTGCCTATAATTTTTTTAAGATGAACATTCACATTAAAATAAGATGAAGTTCACATTAAATTTACCGGAGTGGAAACTAAGTGGAAACACCTTATTTTAATCGCATATCACCTTATTTGAAGGTGGTGAAATTTAATGAGCGCATCTTATTTTAAGGTGTCCTTTTTTTCTCCGTGTAGCATTTCATTTCTGCTTAAGCGAAAAACAAAAGAGCGATATGTAAAAAAAAACTATATTGAAATTTTTGAATCGTTCGAAGAATTTTGTCGGATACTGTTTGTATTCAATATTTAATTTTATTGATTTTCTAGACTTTTATATTTTGATTCTATACACACAAACTGCTTCTTAAGATAGCTGGGGAAATTCATTAACTAACTATGAGTTAACTGAGCACTGAAAAACTAGTACTTACTTTATTAACTGATCCACTACTAACAAATAATTATTAAAACCATTAGATTTAGATTGGGGTGAGAGGTGGGAAAAATTCGCCTTATCACTGCGGCCTCTGATTTCCTCTTTTTTAAAGTTCACATAGAAATCCTGAGTTAAGAAAACTTAGTATGTTATTGGGTGAACTAGAGTCTATCTTTTCCGCTTCGAGATAATACCCTCCGAGGTGACGTGGACGTGTTTTGGTTAAGCAATTACAGTGACGAAGGATGTGTTCTGCTGTTTTTTCGTCTTCGTTACACTTTCTGCAGGTATATCGTCTTGTGTAATGCCCATGGTCTTGAGGTGTTTTTTTTTTTACTGAGCAGTAAGGATCCCTTGGGTTATGCGAATCTGACTCCTGGTGAGTGTGATGAGTTGTTTCGTTCTGGAGTGGGAGATGCTTGGTATACATTTTTTGGCTTGTCTTTTACCTTCCGTGTCCGTCCTGTAATGATTAGCTATATCTCTTATTAAAACCATGTTCGCACACCACACTGTACGTAAAACGTGACACCAAGGGCGTCGCGCGAGATAATTAACTATGTAGGTGTACATTTTTTTATAATTACCTACTTTTTTTTTTTAAATATCAATTACCTACATAATTTATAAAATAATCACTTCCCATTTATTGTTTCCTTGATACAAATGAAAAAAAAATATAGCAACAAATGTCCTTAGTTTCGTGCATTGCATTTTTTCGCACGAGCTATATGTAATGTATTATATAGGTCTACAAGGTTTTTGGTGGCGAGACTAAGATAGGTTCTATAGGTTTTCGGTGTGCTGGATTCGAATCTGAAGTCAGAAATATCCTATCAGCTCCCGTTTTTTAAATAATACCGTTAGAAGATGTAAAAATACTACTTTTGAGGTTATGCTTTTATGTGAAGACATTTTTTTTAGTAGGTATAAATTATAACGATTTATATAAGAACAATTTTTTCCTTCTTTCAAGATCTGTTTAAATCTTTTCGATATCTTTTTCATTGTTCGAGATATCGTCAGTTTTTTGGCCTATTGTAATATATCAAACAGATATTACGTTTTCATCTCCTTTTTTGTAAAAACACACTTATTTCATCCTAAGATATCTCGGGCAGTATAAAAGATATTGCAAATATTTAAATACGTCAGATACGTGTAATAATTTTACACGTTTCTGACAAATTTTCGATTTAACTAATTTTTTTTAAATACTTTTATTTCATTTTTAGAAAACACACATGTTTTGATATGTCAATTACTGCGTTTAAGAAAAATCAAAACTTTAAGATTCTTTTCCCGGGATCAAGTGCATTTTGTTAGGCTAGTTTACAAAACTAGAATTTTTGCAAAGAATGAAGGTATTAAAACCGTTTTTGTGCCATAATCCACATATTTTTTAATAAAAAGTATGTTTTTTGGCATAGCTATCAGTATTCCCAGTAGGTAGAAGCTAAATTGAACTTCGGATAAAATTTGAAAAAGTGTACTAGTTTCTTTTCTTCTTTATCTTGGTGCGTGGACATACAAATTTGTTCAATGTTTATTTTTGGAAATTCTACTGCGAATAGGGTTCTAAAAACCAGAAGTCTTCCCTGTTCTGAGAAGATTGAGCACTGTGCGGTGTGCACCTCATCCATTTAAATGCTGATATTTGTGTCAAATTAAAGAAAATAACATCCTCTTTAAAAGTTCAGAGATCTTCCAGGGTAAATTTGGCAACTTTGCTTTGCATCTCGTTTAAAGGTTAGAAGCGATACACGTGATTATTTTTCATAGAAGATATGAATGCTCACAATCTCTAAACAAGCTGCATGAAAAAACTTTCAAATTTTTAGTTGGAGGACTAATGATTTTCAAAAGTAGCCTTTAATACTTTTATTTGATACTTAATTTGCTGTTATTGTATTGCATTAAGGATTAATCGCAGTTTCAAATATTCTTTGGGTAGTTCTTCAGGAACTATATCAAGCTATTCCTGAGTCTTACCCCTGTTTTCATAACTGTTGTCGTACCTAGTCGGTCGCTACCGCATGGGAATCTAATCAATTTATTTAATTATTTTTGATATTTACATGCTTCTCATAACTTAAACATAGAAATTATAATGTTTTAATGACAACTAGCCGACCCCGCCGTCGAAATTCGAGTGCCAATTTCTTTACTGGTTGAACAGAATGGAAATTCGCTTGTGCCAAGGAAAAACGCCGTGGTATAAGATGCCAAATAAAATCGCTCAAAACGTAGAAAAGATGAACAGAATATGTGGCGCACTAAAATGTCAAGTGCGTTGAAAAAAAATAATTGTAACCGAGCAACCACATTAGAAACGTCAAGTCATTGCGCTTGTAGCTTGAAGTAAAAGTCGACTCGACTTGTACCACAGCGAATTTCCTTGCCACAGCCACAGCTACGTATTCTGGCACCCATATACTAATTTCATACTTTTTAACTTTGACAGCGCCACAAGACACAGCCACAGCTACATCATTCTGGTCCACCAGTTATTTTTTTTTTTATTTGCAACAATTTTAAACACAATTATGACAAAATTGTATAGTATTTGTTGTTATTTTCTTGACGATTAACTACACTTTTTGAACACAAAATACACAGGTATATATAATATACCTACTTTTTGATATTTTTTAAACCTGATTTAGATATTGTTGAACTACGTTTTAACTGCGCTCAACTACGAAAAAAAGTATCGAAAAAGAAAATGCAAAGTGTAATCGCCTTAATGCATTGTGTTTGCACCTTGCATTTTGCGATTCAACTCAACCTGTTTCATGTTCCATTCGTTCAAATTCCATCATTCAATCATTCAACCTCCACCAACTTCACTCAAATTTGTCATTCACACTATTGTATCACTTTGTAGGTTCTCGTCTTTGCTTAGTTTGTAGAAGTTTAAATTCCGGAAGGGAGCGGGCGATATTTATCGCACTTCAAGTTGGAATGATATTTATGAAAATTAATGAATGCGTTCAGATATTAATAAGAGATTAAAGATAGGTTCACATTTATTAAAGGTGCGTTCAGGTGTTGATCTTCACAGTATACAGTAGTAAAAAGGTAATCCGTGGTACTGTGTGGCAGTGAAATTTTAAGCAAAACATCCCTTTGAAAGTGAGAATCGACATTTTTTAATCAAACAAATCAATTCTTAAGGCCTTACCACACCAACTGCGTCGCACGATAACGTTTTTTTTTATGTTAAAGCCATACCTACAATGACCTAAAAAGTAAAAAGTGGGAAATTTACAAAATTAAATTTTTTTTATTTCTTTCTAGCGCTGTTTGTTTTTGGAAAAAACTACAAAAATTGTTTTTGAAACCAAAAACTAAGCTTTCTGCATCATTATTTTTAATTTTGTTGTCGGAAAAACTGTCACAAAAGGAGTTTGAAAATTATCACATTTTGACTTTTTGCAAAAAGTTGTTGTTGTAGTTATACCTTTAAAGCCTTAACTACTACAAAAGTAAAAAGGTGGGGAATTTACATAAGTACAAATTTTTTATTTCTTTCTAGCAATATTTGTTTTTGGAAAAAACTACAAAAATTTTGTTTGACACCAAAAAATAAGCTTTTTGCATCATTATTTTTTATTTTGTGGTCGTAAAACTGTCACAAAATGAGTTTGAAATCTATCACTTTTTGACTTTTTGCAAAAAATGGCCGTTCCCGACAAACAATTTTGGTTCTATAAAGCTTTACAGATGCAATTGTTGCTTCTGTAAAGCATTATAGAAGTAAAATTGTTAGTAGGGTTGTAGTTATATCTTTAAAGTCTTATACTATGTTTCCACCTACGCTTAATCTGAGATTTAGCTAATACTATGTTTCCACGATTCTCGAGATTTATTTTAAATCAACTTCGCTAAATCTCAGATTTGGGTTCAGCTACCCTAAATCGAAGATTTTCACCTACTTTCAATCCCAGATTTAGAGTTAAACTCGAGATTTATGCTAAATCTTATTAGCTAAATCTCGGATTTATGGTAAGTGGAAACGTAGCATAAATGGCCTACTACATTGGCTAAAAAAGTGAAAAAGTACAAAAGTGAAAATTTCAAACGCATTTTTGTATGGTTTTTCGGGCTAGAAAATTAAGGCAAAAAATGCGGAAACCCTTTTTTTTTGTATAAAAACAATTTGTTAAAGGTATAACCACAATGGCCTAAAAAGTGAAAAAGTGGGAAATTTTACAAAAGTAAAAAATTATTATTTCTTCTAGCGCTATTTTTTTTTTTTGGAAAAAACTACAAAAATTGTTGTTTAAACCAAAAAATAAGCTTTCTGCATCAATATTTTCAATTATGTGATGGGAAAAACTGTCACAAATATGAGTTTGAAAATGTTCACTATTTGAATTTTTGCAAAAAGTGGCCGTTGTTAACTCTTTTTTACAAAATTTTCAAACTCATTTTTTGACAGTTTGCTTATTTTTGCTTTAATAAACAAAACAAATAGCGCTAGAAAGAAATAAAAAAAATTTAATTTTGTAAATTTCCCTTTTTTTCACTTTTTAGGTTATTGTAGATAAGGAACAAAAAAGACGTTTTTGTTATGTCGTTTTCTATTGACTTTTGAGATTTTTGTGTAAAATTCTCAGATTTTCCACTGCAAATAGAATATGAAATCTAGTTTTGTAATTGTGTGCGAAATCTGTGCGTATAAAAAAAATAAAACAACAACAAATGTTCAGACAAATGTCAAACAGAGGAGTGTGTGTGAAAGTGCGTGTGTTTGTATGCGTGAATCTTGATAAAAATCCAGAATCAGATTCTTGAATCTCAGATTCATTTTTTTGTCATTTTTTTGAATCTCAGGACGCAAATAGATCATGAAATCTGAGATTTGTCCACTATTTCTCCTCTTCACCCCCCCTTTCAGCTGTCAAATTCACAAATCTCATTCTGAGATTCGTCAATAGAAAACGACATTAGTTTTCCCTGAACCTCATAAGAAAAACGCTTTGCCATGCGGCGATAAAATATTAGTGCCTTTTATGCAAAAATGTAAACGTCTAAAAGTGAAAACTTGGTAAAATGGTAAAGGAACTGTCAAAGTCACATGAAGCCTCAAGAGGCTTGACTCTTTTTTCGAATTCTCTTTTGATAAATAATCATTCTGTGAGGCGCGTACTATTACACGATGCCTCTTGAGTCAAGGACTCAAATTTGACATTTATCTTTTGAATTAAAATTTGTTGTTGTTGTATTGCACCAAGAAGCAAAAAGAAATGTGAGGGAATGTTGAAAAAACAAAAAGTGGAAAAAGAAACGTCAAAAAGAGCCTCGGTCGGATAATTTTTTCTTTCATCTTTTTTCTCTTTTGCACACAGAGAAAAAATAAGGCAGGGATGACTATGCTTCTGGTATATTTAACTTTATTTCTGGTATATTCAACTTTATTCTGATTAAGTATACTAGAAGTAAAGTTATCCCTGGCGTTATGTTTTCTCCGTGCACTCATTATGTTTAAAAAGAGTCGCGCCTATTGACGCTTCATGTAATAACTGACAAATTCTTATGTTATTTCTAGAGAGAAAAGGACGAAAATAGATTTCATTGGTATCAAAAGTGTTTACAAAAGATTGGACCTCAGTAATAGACTCGATTTTAATAGAATTCTATTTTAACAAAAAAAATCATGGTAATAAAACAAACATCTTACTTCTAAACCTAGATAACTAAAACAATGAAAGTTAACCATAGTTAACATGCGATCTTAAAACAACGCACCAATGTGAACCCACCTTAATGTTTTTTGATTTTCGCTGAATGCTTTCATTCATTCATTCATTCATTCAGTCATGAGTGACATTTCATTCCAGTCGATTGGAAATTTTCTAACAGATATTTCCAGTTGTTTTTGTTTTGTTTTTTTTTTTTATATCGAATTTTTAATTAAACAAATTTCGGTATTTCGGGAGAAAAAAAGTAAAAAAAAATTTTATTGTGCACGTCTAGAAGTCCTTCGCTTTAGTTCGGTGTATAATTTACGCCCCATCGGTTTTCGTGGGCCCGGTATTTTGTACCACAAAAACCACGTTCGCCGTTTTATTATATTATTATTATTATGATGATGATAGGGGTGAATATTGTAAAGAATTTATCAGATTGTACTTATTAATGACTTGAAAGCATTTTTACTAAACAGTCTAGCCAGCTTTATTTTCACCAAAACCAAAAAATACCAAGCCCATCGGTTTTCGTGGGCCCGGTATTTTGTACCACAAAAACCACGTTCGCCGTTTTATTATATTATTACACTGGTTTACAAAATTAAACTTTTTTTTTGTTGGCGGAACAAAAATATACTTTTCTGAAGGTTTTCGGTGTGCTGAACTTGAATCCGAAGTCAAAAAAATTCTAGCAGCTCCCGTTTTTGAGATATTACCGTTAGAAAGTGCAGCACTTCGGACCTTATTCTTTTATATAAGGAAAATTGTTTGAGCATATTTAGTAACGGTTTTTATAAGAACTATTTACCACCTTTTTAAATCTGTTTAAATCTCTCCGATATCTTTTTTACTTCCCGAGATATCCTCAGTTGTTTGATATTTTTAAAAATTTTATAATGTCATTATCTTCTTTATGATATATGAAGCCAAACCCACTGATTTCAGTTTAAGATATCTCGGGCAATACATAAGATATTGAAAAGATTTAAACAGGTATCGAAAGATGGGAAATAGTTCTTAAAGAAACCGTTACTAAATATGCTCAAACAATTTTCCTTATACAATAGAATAAGGTCCGAAAAACTCAAAAAAACGTTTTTTTGCATTTTCTAACGGTAATATCTCAAAAACGGGAGCTGCTAGAATTTTTTTGACTTCGGATTCGAGTTCAGCACACCAAAAACCTTCAGAAAAGTATATTTTTGTTCCGGCAACAGAACCCTTGTTAACCAGTGTTATTATTATGATGATGATAGGGGTGAATATTGTAAAGAATTTATCAGATTGTACTTATTAATGACTTGAAAGCATTTTTACTAAACAGTCTAGCCAGCTTTATTTTCACCAAAACCAACTAATTACAAAATGATCAATCCCATATGTCATGCCAAAACATTTCTATAGCTCATAATGATATCCTTGTTTAAATGCAACGGTGAAGAAAACATCAAGCATTGTGTATTGTGGCTTCGTTAATGTGAGCTTTTCAATTTTTACATATGGTTACGTAAACAATAGAAAATTAGAAAAAAGAACAAAAAAATGCATTAAAAGTCCTTGAACAGTGAAGTATTTTAATTTGCTCTTATACGTGCGAAAATAACCTTTTCACACGCCCGCCGCTACTTATCATACACATTATATTTTCACATAGGTATAATACAAGAATAGGTATGTGTACAATTTTCTTGCAACAATAATTTGTATTCGTACTTTTTTTCATTTCTTACAATGTTTGAAAAAAAAAAATGCATTGAATTGAAAGCCACATATTAGCCTATGCATAATAAGTCCTTAGGGAATTTATATTTATGCATTTCTAAGTGAGGTTTCATTTTAATAAGTGCTTTCGATGTTGAATAGATGAGTAATCTTGAAATCACAACATGAATATTTTTGTATTGCAGTTTCAAAATGTGTTTTAATTATTGCTAATATTTTGAAGAAAGGAGTGTAGGACATGCATGAATAGAAATAATCGAATTCCTATTGGGATTTCACGCTGAAAGTAGCATTAAGGAACATAGAATGGAAACAAAGGTCAAAGCCTATATGCACGGTGGGCAGGAAGCATCGATAGGTTGCACAAAAATGTCGACAAAAACTGCAAGTTGGGTTGTATTTGTTGATGATTATACGTGCAAAATCCGTTGGAATTGAAATCCTAGCTGCTCCTTTTCAAAAGTTATTCATATTTTTGTATTTCTAATCCGGGCAATTTGGAATAAAAATCAAAAGTTCTTGGGCGACAAGAATTGATAACATTATTTTGTAGAGAAGTTTAATACAATAATTTTTTACTATAGGAGGGGGGGTCCATCTCCCTCCGTTTAGTAGGGGGGGGGGGGGGAATTTTCTAAAATATCACGTTACATACAAAAAAAATTATTAAAAAACAACGGCAACACTTATAGTTATGACTGATACCTTTTAAAAAGCCAGAATTGTACACTTGATTCTAATTTTTAGCATGGATTTTTGTGATGATCTATCCTAGTTAACATTTTATTTTCAATTTAATGGTTTTTCTCTCTTATTTAACGATTTTTTTTATCGCACAAAACCCAAAAAGTTTCCACTTGGCTAAACTTTGATTTAAATGATAAACAGAGCTTCCAATATAGATCGACAATAAAGGAATTTCACTTAAAAATACATTTCCTAAGTCATATAATGTATAATTTGCTATTAAATAATAATGTTTTCAGTTTGTAATCTTTAAAAAAATTGTTTTCATAAGATGTACGATACGAATATGTTGAATAGAGTGAGCAAAAACCATAGCAAAAACTTTTTCGCAATATCAGAGATTTTATAACCCGACATCCAGGATATACTTGTTCTTACTTTGTACAGCGTTATTATGATTTTGATGTTTAGGGTATTATTACTATTCCACGTATCTGCTTTACACTAGTGGTGCACCGCAGAAAGCGGAAGCAAGCTTTGTGGTTTTCAATTGTTCCATTTCTGACGCCAACAGGTGTTTTTGAATTTGCTTTTACCAAGAATTTTAAGGCTTACCTTGTAGTATTGGAACATTGTATGATATTGCCTTTTTTGAACGGGTTCTGATGGCCTCTCCAGTGAACAGCTGAGTGCTCGTGTTCTATTTTTTGAGAAATAGTATTTTTAACAAGTAAGCTTCCCCGCATCTTCGCACTTCTTATTCGATCAAACTCCTGCGGTCATACCAATCATCTTTAGCTCAGCTACCATTAACCTGCACTCATACTTTTTGTACATTGTGCAACATTGTGAACCGTATGTGAGTATTAAACGCATAACTGCGATGTAGAACCTTCCTTTTGTTTGGAAAATTAATTTTTATAAAAAAGAAAGATCTACTTTTTCTGAGATAACCGTATTTTATAGAAATTAATCGTTTATTTCAGAAACAACATAATTCCATGAGCACTAACTTTTCAGGAGCAACAAAAAACTGTCTTTCATGTTAAAATTCCACGACACTTCATATTTACAGTATGCCAAGTTATAATCTAGCTAAAGACGCATTTGAAAACCTTTAAAATATAAACATTTTTTCAAGTAAAAAATGGTGCCATAGCGTGAAATCTTTCTATATATTTTGAACCCTTTACTTTCAGTTTTCATATTATGGGGGATCTGGCATACTTAATTTTTTTTCCAGAAGATGAATAACTATACATAAATGAGAAATTTCCAAAAAAATAAATTTTGGGAAAAATGGACTTATGCTGTTTCTGACATAAACGATTCAAAAATGTTGTAGTTACCTTTAATTCTTTAAGTCTTATGAAAAACATGTGCGGTTAGTTTGATTTAGCCCTCTGTCGGCACACGGGTGCGAATTTGGCAGGACAAAAATGAAAAGTGTTCACAGAAAAGTGTCTTTATAAGGGTGAAATATATTTTTTTGGAATTGTGAATCCAATATTCGAATTCCTCGGAAAATTCTCCATAAAATAGTGAGACCGAAAAAAGTTCTAGCGCCATGAAAAAGTATAAACCAAATTTGCAAAAAAGAGGTGTGCCTACAGAGGGTTAATTTATAATCTTAACAAAATAAAGTAGATAGGTATGGTAGATAGAATGGCTTATTCTGTACCAGATTTTGTGAAAATCTCAATTTCTGTGTTACTTAATGGTATTCATGATTTTACGATATTTTGTGTGTTTTAAGAGAAAATTGACATGCGCCCTTTTTGCTTAGTAACACATAGCTAAGAAATGCAAATGTGCCCTTTTCGCTTAGTGAAAACATTCGTAAAAAGTTCTTGAATTTTTTATTTAACTGAAAACAACTACGAAAACAAATTTTAAATGGTTATTTTTTTTTTTTTATTGTTAGAGCGGTTTTTTTTAATAAAATTTTGTTTGTACAAATTAAAAAAAAAAATCAAAAACAAATACGCCGTTCTCAAAAAAAAAAATAATTCTTGACATTGGAAATGCGAATTTTATTTTCACCCAAAAATAAAGTTCTTCAAACTAATTTCTTTATTTTTGACTCATACGCCCTTTTTGCTTACCACCGCATGCAGTATAACCAAATTTAGGTTTTTATATCCATTATCATTTAAAATCAAAACAATGCACAGGCGGTACACTCCCATACAAACTGTGGTCAAAATAAAATTATTTTAAATAAAATAAATACATTTTTGAAAATGAGGTTTTTTAAGAAAATAATTTTCTCAAAGTAACGAGCAACAATGAAAAACATTGTATATTGAGCATAATTGTGCATAAAATCGGGTAAAGTAAATTTTTGTTTTACTAAATTTCATTTATTTTATATTTTCATACATAGGTATAAATTTTTCTTGAAAACATATTTCAGTTTTTTCTTTTCTAATAAAATGTTAGTCAATCGAATAAGTACAGTATTTTTGCACCACCTTGTATAATTCGAAAAAAATAACGAACAAAAAAAAACGGGAAAAAACTATGTTATTTCAAAAAGCAGGACATTATTCTTCATTTCAATAATATATCATTTTTGGGAACTCATGGGAATACCAACTCACTCTCTAATTTACTGCTAAGTTAGGTAAAACAAAAAGTAACACTAATTGCTTTGCTTAATAAATGTAGTACAATAACTAATAATAATTATTTAATAATAAAATTAATGTTTTTATATACAGGGTGTCCCACAGTCACCGCCCCAAATGAAAACCATGGATTCCTGAGGTCATATTAAGTCGAAAAACTTAAGAGGTAATTTTCTCGTTTTCGTCCCGTTTTCGAGTTACCACGGTTTTTATGATTTTTGCTCTCTTGTCCTTTAACTGGCCTTATTTTGCCAAACTACGTTTGATTTTAAAGATTT
The DNA here is from genome assembly GCF_945859705.1 of Episyrphus balteatus. Taxonomy (NCBI): domain Eukaryota; kingdom Metazoa; phylum Arthropoda; class Insecta; order Diptera; family Syrphidae; genus Episyrphus; species Episyrphus balteatus. Next base: position 56,981,606 of record NC_079135.1, on the reverse strand, counting down.
TTTTTACAACCAATCAAGAATTTATTACAGTTTTAGTTTGTCTCAAAACTTTTTTTTCTGCGGACAACCGTTTCTCCACAATTTTGCATCAAACACAATTTTCTTCGTTTTTTTAAGTTGTTTTTTACACTTTAATATCATTTAAGTCAAAAAAACGCGTTAATGACCATTAATTTTTTGTGCTTTTTATTAAAGCCCAGTTTATTTCCATAAAAAAAATAAGTTTTATTTCATAAAAAAGGCTACTGAAAGTAATTTAAAAAAAAATAAACAAACTGAGTAAATTAAAAAAAAATTATTTTTAAATAAAAAATTAATTTAAATGAATTATAAACTTTTTCTGAGCTATTGTGGTTAAGAAAAGAACAAATAGATAAAGCTCAGAAAAAGTTTTAATTCATTTAAATTTCCCCCTTCGGGTAGGGGAAAAGAAAGAATATACCCGAGGTAGGCATGCCTGTCGTAAGAGGCGACTAAAATCCACCCTCCGTATACTGAGAATGACGTATACAAAAATATGGAATGAATAAAACAGAAAGATATAGTACCCCAGGTGGCAATTCAGATTTTCTGGAAAATCCACCCTCTTCGGAGGTCGGCTCTAAGGATTCTGGGGAGAGCCAATTATTCCAATTCGAGCACTTGATAAATCCGTTTTCAAGAAAAAACATGATAACGCGATCACCACCACCAACATCGAGTGCAACCGGGCAAAAGAGTCTGCCTAAACTGCCAGAGCGTGCAAAAGAAGACTCAGAGAAAAAAGATAATCTTGAAAAAGACAATAACGATCTTCGTCAAAGACTCGACGAAACATTGAAACTCTATCAAGAGTTGAAAGAAGAAATCAATTTTCTAAGAATTGAAAATGAGGCCTTAAAGAAAGCCCATCAAGAAATCGATCTTCTCCGCAAGGAAAATGATATGTTAAAAATAGCTCAAACACTTAAAGAAACAAAAACAACTCCACAGCAAGTGGTAATTCACGAATATAAAACAGACGAAGAAGAGCTAGAACGTGAAACGGAAAGATCCTCCAAAAATTCAAAAAGACGTACCAAAAAACGTAAAGTTTTCTCCTCACCAGAGGGTGCTTCTTCTTCCGAGACAGAAGAAATAAAAGAAGTAAATGCACCAAAAGATACAAATATCAAAGAAAAACCGGTTAAAATAAGGCCACCGCCACCGATTAATGTTGTCGGAGTTGCGGAGTTCAATAAATTACAAACCATTTTAAAGGCGTTACCGCCAACGAATTTGAAAGTTATCTCGCTTAATAACAACAAGTGGAAAGTTTGTGTAAAAGACTCCGATAACTATCGTCTCCTTTCGCGAAGACTGAATGAAGAAAAAGTAGAGTGGTACACATATGAAAACAAGTCGGAAAGACCCCTACGCGTCGTGGTGAGGGGCTTACACTCTTCATGTCAAAAAACCGACATCATTAATGATCTTAAAGAAAAGAATTACAAGATCTTAGATGCGGAAAATATAGTAAAGAAAGAAAGACAACAAAAAGATAAAGAAACAGTCGTGGTACAACGTGGTCTTCCACTATTTATACTCACGTTCGATAAAACAGAAAAACTAGAGGAAATTTACAAAATCAAAAGAATACTTAGCCTCGTAGTTAAGATCGAACCTCTAAAAAAACATACAAAACAAGTTCCTCAGTGTAGACGCTGTCAAGGGTTCAACCACACACAAACTTATTGTAAAAAAGAACCAAGGTGTGTGAAATGCGCGGGAAAACACTTAACCGCAGATTGCACCGGAAATAGCAAGAGTCCAGCGAAGTGCATAAATTGCAACGGAAGTCACCCGGCAAGTTATAGAGGCTGTGAAGTAGCTAAAGAGCTACAAAAACGCCGAGAAAAAATTCATGCCCAAAGAAAACCCACAAAGAACGAAACTTCTAAGACCCCTAAAAGGGTAAATACAACAAAACCCGCCACTGGTAAAGAAAATCAAACGCCAACAACATCAAACACGTCTCCAAAGAAACGTAATGGAAACTCATACGCTGAAATGGCGGCTTCACCCGTAATCAAAAATAATTCCGAACCTGTCGCATTCTCTCAATGCTTGGCTATAATTTTGTCAAAATTTGAGGATCAGTTAAAACTTAACAAATTTATGTCTGAAAGGCTTTCTAAACTCGAAGATTTTATTTTATCCAACACTATTCAAAATATAAATGATGGAAAAGCTTAAAATTATAACATGGAACGCCAACGGATTATGGCAAAGACTTGGAGAATTAGAAATGGTTATGCGGGAAAAAGATATTGACATTTGTCTGATATCAGAAACCCATGTTAAAAAAGAATCAAATTTCAATATAAATGGTTTTCTAGATTACCACGCAATTCATCCGTCGAACAAAGCAAGAGGCGGAGCATCATTATACATAAAAGATTGTGTTAAACACTCGACAGGCCTTAAGCTTGAGCTTGAATCGATGCAACTTATAAGTGTGCAAGTTGAAACTAAGCATGATGTACTTAATATCTCATCTATATACTGCCCTCCGCGGTACAAAATTGATAAAAATGAATTTTCAAACTTGCTAAAATTACTTAGACCAACTTTAATTATCGGCGGCGACTTTAATGCAAAGCACACGTTTTGGGGTTCTAGATGTATATCTCAAAAAGGCCGAGCGTTATACGAAGCCGGTATGGAGAACAATTGTGACTTTCATTCTACTGGGAAACCAACTTATTGGCCGGCAGATACCTCCAAAATACCTGACCTGATTGATTACTTTATAGTCAGGGGAATACCGTCAAATCGAATTAAAATAACGGAATGCTTTGATCTTTTTTCAGACCACTCTCCCGTTATACTCACAATCAGCGAAAGTCTTGTTAAAGTTGAAATGCCACCTAGACTAACAAACGGTAAAACTAACTGGGAAGGCTTTAAGAAAGATATTGAGGATAATGTTGAATTAAGGGTATCACTACAGACACCTCTTGAGCTTGAGAAAGCGGTAGATAATTTTGTGCATGTTGTTCAAAAAGCCGCATGGAACAATACCCCTTGCCAAAGAGAAATTTCAGGGTACAAAGATTCTAAATATCCCCAAGAGATAAAAGACGTACTTAAAGAAAAGCGAAAAGCGCGTAAAAAATGGCAACAAACTCGTGCTCCTCAACACAAATCTAATTCAAATCGCTTAAGTAATTTGCTTAAAAAAATGATATCAGATTTCAAGAACCGCGAAGCTAAAAATTACCTTGAAAATTTGACGGCAGGTAAAGAATCTAACTACTCTCTATGGAAAGCTATAAAAGCCACGAAAAAACCTAAGCTTCCAGCACCTCCGATTATGAAAGACCAAAATGCATGGGCAAGAAGCGACAAAGAGAAAGCAAACGTTTTCGCTGATTACCTAGAGGACACATTCAAACCATTCAATGGGCAAGCATTGAATGATAGTATAAATATGAATTTAACGTCAAGTGAAAGCTTTATCACAAGAAATGTTACACTCGCCGAATTAAAAAAAGAAATTAAGAAGCTAAAGCCAAAAAAAGCACCCGGATACGACTTAATTACAGCGGAAATTCTTAAAATGCTCCCACGGAAAGGTTTAATAAATCTCCTCTATATAATGAATGCCACTTTAAGGTTAGAATACATTCCAAATCAATGGAAAGTCGCAGAAGTAATAATGGTCTTGAAACCTGGCAAACCATCACACGAAAAGAAATCATACAGACCCATTTCACTGCTTCCTGTAGTATCGAAGGTTTTCGAGAGAATATTTTTGCAGCGACTTCAGCCAATAATAGAAGAAAAAGGTCTTATACCTGAACACCAGTTCGGTTTTAGAAACAAGCACTCAACGATAGATCAAGTGCATAGAATCACCGATGTCATTGAGAGAGCTCTCGAAGAAAAGAAAATTTGTTCAGCGGTCTTTTTAGATGTATCTCAAGCTTTTGACAAAGTATGGCACGAGGGCCTCAAATTCAAGTTAAGACAAGTCCTACCTGAAGGACTCTTTACCATTCTTAGAGAATATCTAGAGAACAGAATTTTCCGCGTCAGACACGGAAATGATTACTCAGACTTTAGGGAAATAGTGGCTGGGGTACCACAAGGTAGTGTTTTAGGTCCTATTTTGTACCTTCTATTCACACGCGATATACCTCAAACAGAAAACACAATTGTAGCTACTTTTGCTGATGATACCGCAATACTTGCAGTAGGCAAAACAATCAACGAGTCGACAAGTAAATTGCAAAATGCCCTTAACAATGTCAATGAATGGACAAAAACGTGGCGAATAGCGCTTAACGAATTTAAGTCAGTCCACGTGGACTTTACATATAAGAAAATAAATAGACTACCTGTTTTTATTAATACTACTCAAGTCCCATTTGCAAATGAGGCAAAATATCTCGGGATGACTCTCGACGCGAAATTAAAATGGAAAGCGCATGTTAAAAATAAATGTGATCAATTAAATATGAAATTGAGAGAAATGTACTGGTTGCTAGGACAACATTCTAGACTAAGTATCGAAAACAAATTATTAGTTTACAAGCAGGTACTAAAGCCTGTCTGGACATACGGTATTCAACTCTGGGGTTGTACACGCGATACAAATTTAAATAGATTACAAACTTTTGAAAATAAATTATTAAGATCATTTGTAAATGCGCCGTGGTATATAAGAAACGAAGATCTTCACAGGGATCTTGGAATCCCCACGGTTCGCGAAGAAATAAAAACGTTTGCCCAAAAACATCGAAAACGGTTAGTCGAACATACTAATAGAACAATACTAGAAATTCTCGACGAGACAAACTTAGTACGACGTTTGCGAAGGACTAAACCTTCCGATTTGGTACAGTGAAATTTTTCAATTTAATTCCTTTATTTCGAAATATCGGCATTGATTAATATAAATTTAAATGTTTTAGAGATTTTATTTATTTAACTTCCTTTAAAATATTTTTTTGATAACAAAAATTTAAACCATTACTTAATGATTTAATTTAAAACAAAAGTTATTTATTTATTTTTAAATATCATCAGTAGGAACTTTCATCGGAAAGTTACCTACAACACGTAACTTAACTTCGAGAAAGATAAATTGCTAGATAAGTTCCATCTGAACTTAGTTGCAATCGGGAGGAGGAGGTGGTTTTAGTGGTTAAGAGTCCCACATATCTATGAGCACGCGTTTTCCGGTCCTCATAGAATCTTTTGAAGATTTCAACACCTACCCACGGACAAAAAAAAAAAAAAAAAAAAAAAAAAAAAATTCATTTAAATTAATTTCGTATTTAAAAATTATTTTTTTTTTTTAATTCACTCAGTTTGTTTATTTTTGTTAATTACTTTCAGTAGCCTTTTTTATGAAATAAAACTTATTTTTTTATGGAAATAAACTGGGCTTTAATAAAAAGCACAAAAAATTAATAGTCATTAACGCGTTTTTTTGACTTAAATGATATTAAAGTGTAAAAAACAACTTAAAAAACGAAGAAAATTGTGTTTGATGCAAAACTGTGGAGAAACGGTTGTCCGCAGAAAAAAAAGTTTTGAGACAAACTTAAACTGTAATAAATTTTTGATTGGTTGTAAAAAAGTTCTTTAAAATCAAACGTAGTTTGGCAAAGATAAGGCCAGTTAAAGGACAAGAGAGCAAAAATCATAAAAACCGTGGTAACTCGAAAACGGGACGAAAACGAGAAAATTACCTCTTAAGTTTTTCGACTTAAAATGACCTCAGGAATCCATGGTTTTCATTTGGGGCGGTGACTGTGGGACACCCTGTATACAGAGAAAAAAAAATGCAAGGAATCAAAACGAAAAAGTTGATGCTTTTTAAAATAAAGATTTTCAACATTTTATATTCAGAGAAAAGAGAGAGAGAGAGAGAGAGACGGAATTGCACAAAGAAGATAGAAAAAAAACAAATGTGGTGTAGTTTTTTTTAGGTATACCTAGTTATTTAAATAAAACTTTTGTTTTTTTAAAAGGAATGAAATGCTTTCAAAATAATCCCAAACACATATGGAGCAAAATCATTGGTCAAATTATAATGAATCATGTTTATTTTTATTTATACCCTTGTTTTTCTTCTGGGTAGCATTCACCTTTTTGTTTAATATCCAAAATAATTTACTGCTGTTAACAATTTTTTAAAACAAGTTACCTGTGTCACAAGATTGCAAGTAAAAAACTGCAGCCATATGCAAGATAATGATTTTTATATCTTAACTTTGAATGGCTATAAAACAGTGAAAAAAAAAGTCTACGCTCTTACGTTATTCGATCAATGGTTTATAGATTATTGACACTTCCGATTTTTAATCGTGATCTATGGCGGTACCCACTGTGCAATGCAAAAAAAAAACATACATAAGCATATATATCGCACCCTCAGTGCAAAAGAGCGAGAACTCAAAAAAGTTCATTTCGAGAAAACGCTTCTGCAAAATACTGACTCTAAACTTTCTCCTATAACTTTCCATGCGGCAGCAATTTCCATAATGTCAACGCTCTATTACAAGAACCATTATATTTATTTTGGATTTTTAATAAATTTATTTTTTAAAGAAGACTGGGCACTTTTGTATGGGACGTGGCCCATCGGTGTAACACATTGTGACATACATCAAATACATCAAAGGTCTCGATGAGTGTATTATTTTTCTATATGGGCAAAAGTCTGTGTCTCGTGCAGGGAAAGTGCAGTGATGCATTTTATGTTCAAAAGTGTATGTCATAAAATTCAGAAAAGTATACATTTTGACTAGATGCTCGATTAAATTGATTCAAAAACATTATAATAACTGTGTTGGAAGTTCAATATGGGCTATTCCATCACCAGTTTTCACCCATGACGCAATGCATTTTTCGGTTTTTAGAACACTTTGGTATGGGCCGTGGCTCATTGGTGTAACAACATTGAGACATACATCAGATGAAAGATCTCAATGAGCGTATTATTTCTTTGTATGGACAAAAGACTCTATCTCGTGCAGGGGAAGTGCAGTGGTGCATTTTATGCTCAAAAATAAATGTAACACGTTGAGACTTACATCAATCGAAAGGTACTAATGAGCGTATTATTTCTTTGAATGGTCACAAAACTCTATCTCGTGGAAGTGGTGCATTTTATGTTCAAAAATATATTCAACGTTTTTTTACATGTTTGTGTTTTTAGAACAAAAAAAGGTGGAGAAAAGACTAAATCCATTCCGTATGGTTTGTAGTTTAAATTCATAATACCTATCAACATTTTTTTAGTAATATAACTTATAGTTTGAGTTGCATTCTTGAAAAATAAGTCGCAACCTTCGTGCATTTCATAAATCCATAAAAACCGATGAATGCATTTTTTTGAAAATGAAAGCAGTTTATGGATAAGTTCAATAGAACACCGTTATAATAAAGTTTTTGAATCAAGTCAATCGACCATCTTTTCATTTGAAGTATGTCTCAATGTGATACACAAATGCGCCATGTCCCATACAAAAGTGTTTTGAAAACCTAAAAATGCATTGCGTCATGGGTGAAAACTGGTGCTGAAATTGCCCAATTGAACTTCCAGCACAGTTATGTAATGTTTTTGAAACAATTTTATCGAGCGCCTTGTCAAAACGTATACATTTCTGAATTTTATCACATATATTTTTGAACATAAAATGTATCACTGCACTTTCCCTGCACGAGATAAAGACTTGTGCTCATACAAAAAAATAATACAATCATCGAGACCTTTCATTTGATGTATGTCTCAATATGTTACAATAATGGGCCAAAATGCCCAGTCTCCTTTGTTTAAATAATATAAATAATTAGAAAGGAAAAATCTTTTTTTTATTGTCGCTCTTTTGCATGGAAACATTCAGATAGAATAGGAGAACTATTTTGGTGTATCGCTCTTAAGCACTTAGAAAAATTAAATATTTTAAATTTGTTTTGTATTTGTTTTGCATTGGAACCAAGAATTGTTTGAAGTGGATTATTTTGGAATGTCTCTGTTTTGCATAGATTTTTTTTTTTCAAAATGAGAAAATCAGTGTGATTTATGGGACTATTTTGGATTATCTCTTTCTTTCATTGAAATTACTGAAGAAAAAAGGTGAGCATTTTGTGTTAGCTCTGTTTTGCACTGGAAATTAGGAAAGAGTAACTTTTAATATAGTAGGAATTGGATAAAAACAGTCATAATCTTTCGAATTTTTTGTTCATGTTAACAACAAGCCCTTCAAAAGAAAGATAATTTAAAAAGCAACATTTCCTCATCATTATCTCAAAAATGTCATTTTTTGACTTATCGCTCTTTTGAGGGTGCGATATATCTATTAAAAAATGGTATTTTGTGAGAAAGGGGAACATTTTTAGAATTTTTTTTTGACCAAGTACAAAATAAACGAGCTGACCGAAAAGAATATTGAAATATAGTAGTAAAATAAATACATATTTCATAATTTTGTTTTATTGTAAGAAATATTTTGTTGTATTTCTATTCAAACCGTAAACGTCTGTCATTTAGGAAACTTTAACTCTAATTGTAAAATGAAGGTTTACGCCAGCAAAATGAGATAAAGACTTGTGCTCATACAAAAAAATAATACAATCATCGAGACCTTTCATTTGATGTATGTCTCAATATGTTACAATAATGGGCCAAAATGCCCAGTCTCCTTTGTTTAAATAATATAAATAATTAGAAAAGAAAAATCTTTTTTTTATTGTCGCTCTTTTGCATGGAAACATTCAGATAGAATAGGAGAACTATTTTGGTGTATCGCTCTTAAGCACTTAGAAAAATTAAATATTTTAAATTTGTTTTGTATTTGTTTTGCATTGGAACCAAGAATTGTTTGAAGTGGATTATTTTGGAATGTCTCTGTTTTGCATAGATTTTTTTTTTCAAAATGAGAAAATCAGTGTGATTTATGGGACTATTTTGGATTATCTCTTTCTTTCATTGAAATTACTGAAGAAAAAAGGTGAGCATTTTGTGTTAGCTCTGTTTTGCACTGGAAATTAGGAAAGAGTAACTTTTAATATAGTAGGAATTGGATAAAAACAGTCATAATCTTTCGAATTTTTTGTTCATGTTAACAACAAGCCCTTCAAAAGAAAGATAATTTAAAAAGCAACATTTCCTCATCATTATCTCAAAAATGTCATTTTTTGACTTATCGCTCTTTTGAGGGTGCGATATATCTATTAAAAAATGATATTTTGTGAGAAAGGGGAACATTTTTAGAATTTTTTTTTGACCAAGTACAAAATAAACGAGCTGACCGAAAAGAATATTGAAATATAGTAGTAAAATAAATACATATTTCATAATTTTGTTTTATTGTAAGAAATATTTTGTTGTATTTCTATTCAAACCGTAAACGTCTGTCATTTAGGAAACTTTAACTCTAATTGTAAAATGAAGGTTTACGCCAGCAAAATGAACTTGTCTGATTAATTTTTTACGAATAGAACAATTTCCATCAAGATTTGTTTATACAAAAAGTTACACATACACCCGAGTGACCATTTTAGTTCTCCGTGATTTAATCACAGACTGAATAATGAAAGAAGTGTACTTTCGCTGATCATTCAGTGACTTTCTAAATTGTATAGTTCTAGATAGCCTTAGCTACACCCATTGACTCTGGTCAATGTACATTGTACATGTACAATAATAGATTAAGGTTTCGTAGAAATTTTACTATCGGCTGAGATGTGATTTTTAAAGTACATTCAGGTAATGAGAGAGTAAAAAGTGTAATATAGGTATGTAAGTGATACATTTGCATCTTATCTGAAGATAAATCTTAGAAACTAGAAGCACTGCAGCGCTGGAAACTAAGTCCATTGACTGATACAATACGAGACCTTAATACAATACAGAAACACAAAGAAGATGAAGAATCACTCATTATAATATTATAACACTCGTGTTTCTTAACTATTATAGACCATAGAGGACAATGATTTAATTTTAAACATAAATAACACTGCACAACAAGGTTTTGGATGAATAAACTATACAATACTTTTCCAAGGGTTTTTGGTGTGCTGAACTCGAATCCGGTTTCAGAAATGTTCTATCAGCTCTAGTTTTTGAAATATTGCCATTAAAAATCCAAAAACACGTTTTTTGGCTGAAAGCTCTGGTCAACGAAATTTGACTATTTTTATTATGAATAAACCAAAGAATACTTTTCCAATAGTTTTTGGTATGCTTAACTCGAATATGAAGTCAGAAATATTCTATCAATCTTAGTTCTTGAAATATTGCTGTAAGAATTTGCGAAAAAAGCGTGTTTTGGCTGTTTTTGAGGTTATGCTATAATGTGAGGTACCTTATTTCAAAACAATTTTTAACGGTTTCTATAACTGTTTTTCTTCTTTGAAAATCTGTTTAAATCTTTCCGATATCTGTTTTATTATCCGAGATATCTTAAGTTTAAGTACGTGTGTTTTGGCTTATTTTATCAATAACGTTATTTCAAACTGCAGTAACTTCAAATTAAAATATCTCGGATTATAAAAAAGATATCGCAAAGATTTAAACAGATTTTTAAAGAAGAAAAGCAATTCTTTATACAAACCTTCAAAAAGAGTGTTGAACAAAATTCCCTCACAACTTCAGAATCAGGTGTTTTTGCATTTTCTAACGGTAATATTTTAAAAACGGGAGCTGATAGAATATTTCTGAATTCGGATTCGAGCTCAGCACATCAAAAACCTTTGGAAAAGTATTGTTTGGTTTATTCATCATACAAAAACTTTAATTTTGTTGTGCAGTGTAATTACTCGCCTGGTTTTTGTTGTAATTTGTAAAAAAGTCGATTGATAAAAAATAAAATGCACAACCGGGTCGCACGTACTTGCCCTTTGAAATTAAAAAGGCTAATCAAGCTCCAAAAAAAGTATGCAGTTTGATTTGTATAATAAAATGCATTTTTAGAAAAATAAATTTTCAAAATCGTTAGAGGAGTTTAAAAAAAAATAATTTTGTATAATTAATTTTTTGAAAAAAATGTTTTAAAACAAAGTTGGTATGCCATTTAGTAAAAACTATTAATCAACACCTAAAACCAAAATTTCAAAAAAATTCAATGTCTCGTTTTCGAAAATTCGAAAATTATTTTAATTTTTTAAATTTAATTTTTGATTTATATAAAAATTATAAAAGTACCAACTACCAGACAGTGTGGAGTGAACTACATTCCACTAACATCATGCTCCGTAACTCCATTCAACATTTTAACAACACACAGTTCCAGAAGAGACTGTAGTCAGTAAATTCCGGACCTGATGCCTTCAAGAATATCAACCGAATTGTTGCACAGCAATCAGCAATGCTGGAAGTCATTAACACCAACAATGGAGAAGCAACAACATCTCAGGAAAAAGCAGAAGCATTTGAAGTCCATTTTGAAGTTAACTTCACACCAAACCCTTCCGCAGATCCAGTCTTCATACAGAACATGGAAGCATCCATCCAAAGGACCTTACTACCTAACATCGATGCAGCAACATTCAGCGACACCCATCCTGCAAGTGATCCAGTTGACAGCCCAAACCTGAGTACCCCAGAAAAGATTGCCGAAATAATTAGCCTATCCAAACTGAAGAAATCAGCCGGACCAAATGGCATTTCCAACTTCGTCATTAAGAACAACTGCATCAACAACAGCTAATTCCCGCAGAAATGGAAAGCTGGAAGAATTGTGGCAATTCCTAAGAAAGGTGCTAGGAACATTATATCTAATTACAGGCCAATTTCACCTCTCAACAACCTAAGTAAGCTCTTGGAAGAGCTGACACTGAGGAAGCTCAAGAAGTTTTGCAGCGATTTCATCATTATCCCAGACATGCAGTTCGGCTTTCGGGAAAAGCACTTCACACTGCATCCGCTCATGAAGTTCCACCAAGACCTCAGCTTTAAACAAGAATCAAGTCACCGTCACATGCTTTCTGGATGTCGCATGCTTTCCTGAAGCACTAATAAAAATCATTTTTTTTTTTCTTTCTTCTAGGAACTTCTTCGTACAAGTCAAAACTAAGCCCGTTCCTCTATAGTATCCTGACGTCAGACCAGCCGCCTGCAAGTGAGTGCGAGAACGATTCGCTCACATTCTAAAAGTCCATCTCGCCAACGATAGCTGCCAGGAAAGTTGAAAACTGTATGAGTTCTACAGTAAATGGGGTATCCGGATCAACTCATCAAAATCGGAATTACTGTGCTTTAGACGAACAGGAGGACCAATCATTCGGTTAGCTGCAAACTGTAGGAGCATCACACTAACACTACCTGATGGTACTAAATTGACAGCCAAACGCAACGCGAAGTATTTAGGAATCAACTTTAACGAGTTCCTGAGGTTCAACCTACACTCAAGGTCTGTCTTGAAAAAATCCAACCACGCCTTTCATCGCATGAAGAGAAGAAACGGATTAAGCCAGCCAACGAAGCTACTGATCATGGCCTATAGCTTTCGACCTGTCATGGCCTATAGCTTTCCGGTATGGTATACCATCTCCAAAACAGCAATAAAGAAACTTCAAATTTTTGAGAGAAAAATCCTGAGGATCTGCAACGGGCTTTACTTCGATCGACAACGACAAAAATACTACAGCAACGAGCGGCTCTTCGAGGAAGCAAACATCATGACGTTCGACAAGTATCTGATGCAATCTGCAAAGAAACTTGTCGGAAGCATCGCCAACCACCCCAGTCAGCTGATGAGAAGCATCAACAACGACATCCTCAACAACCTAGATAACTTTGTACCTTGGATATTCTGGATAATCCCAAACGCCGACGAGAAAGTAGTTTACTTTTACGCCGATACGCAGTCGGCCTACTACTGCGCCTAAATGCCATACCACCCAACCCACTATAATCAATACCACGCACAGTGTGCAATTTTACATATCTAGTGGAACTTTACTAAAATTCGAAGTTTTCCGAATATAAATATTTTGATGTATAATGAAAGGTTAAATTCCATTCAATGAAATGTTAACAAAGAAACAAAAATTAAAACTGAATGTTGTTGCGGAGATATGGACTGGACCATGTTTATGATATACAGAATGGATATGTAAATAAGAATAGTTGTTCCAAAGTACTGTGCTTAAAAAATATGTTTTGTATAATTTCAACTGTCGAATATTATTGTCGTTTTCGATTGGTTTCACTCAAGGATTCACTCATTCTGAAATCCAATAAAACAGTTTGAATCGTTTCCACTCAATTCTGAAAGTTTGTATCGGTGTTAGTGAATAATCAAATAAAAAAAATTAATTTTGTACGAGAAAATTTTGTTTGACATTTATTTTCTATGTATAAGTAATTTTGAGTCGATTCTGATTTAAAATCGAGAAGAGAATTTTACTTCTGAGAAACGTTTAAGCTGTCATGTTTTTGTGAATAAAATGCTTTCAGAAGGCTTCTGAATGCTTCCGGACGCTTCCGGACGGCCAATCGAAAACGACATATAAATATTCTCGTTTTCTATTTTTTGTATCTGAATTATTAATATTAAGAATTTTGAGGAATAAACATTTAAATAGTCTAAGAGCCCAGAGCAGATTTTGGGAGTTTTTGGATAACCGAAAATGGGTCAAATGCATGTGTAGGAAATAGCGTCCTGATGAAGAATTCGAAAGTCTGGCAGGTTTATTTCACGGCATTCTATGGTTTATGGGGAGTTGAAAAATGCATTTTTTCCGATTTTTGTGTCGAGTATATAACCACTTTAATTCATATAGAGTCGATAGAGGGCGATACCTTGATTGCAAAAAGTTCGGTCCCAGACGTTTTATTCGCGGCATTACCCTTGCCAGACGTCCTTGAAGATTCGCGAAATAGCGATTTTCATACAAAAGTCAGAAAATTATTTTTTGCAAGATATATAACCGTCTGGTGGTACCTATTAAAAAATCACCACTACCCCTTGATAGAAAATAAATTAGTGCCAGACGCTTTAACCACGGCATTACCCCCGCCAGACGTCTTTGAATAGTCGCGAAATGGCGATTTTCATACAAAAGTCAGAATATTATTTTTTGCAAGATATATAACCGTCTGGTGGTACCTATTAAAAAATCACCACTACCAATTGATAGAAAATAAATTAGTGCCAGACGCTTTAACCACGGCATTACCCCCGCCAGACGTCTTTGAAGAGTCGCGAAATGGCGATTTTCATACAAAAGTCAGAAAATTATTTTTTGCAAGATATATAACCGTCTGGTGGTACCTATTAAAAAATCACCACTACCCCTTGATAGAAAATAAATTAGTGCCAGACGCTTTAACCACGGCATTACCCCCGCCAGACGTCTTTGAATAGTCGCGAAATGGCGATTTTCATACAAAAGTCAGAATATTATTTTTTGCAAGATATATAACCGTCTGGTGGTACCTATTAAAAAATCACCACTACCAATTGATAGAAAATAAATTAGTGCCAGACGCTTTAACCACGGCATTACCCCCGCCAGACGTCTTTAAAGAGTCGCCAAATGGCGATTTTCATACAAAAGTCAGAATATTATTTTTTGCAAGATATATAACCGTCTGGTGGAGGTGGTACCTATTAAAAAATCACCACTACCCCTTGATAGAAAATAAATTAGTGCCAGACGCTTTAACCACGGCATTACCCCCGCCAGACGTCTTTGAAGAGTCGCGAAATGGCGATTTTCATACAAAAGTCAGAATATTATTTTTTGCAAGATATATAACCGTCTGGTGGTACCTATTAAAAAATCACCGCTTCCCCCTGATAGGAAATAAATTAGTGCCAGACGCTTTAACCACGGCATTACCCCCGCCAGACGTCTTTGAAGAGTCGCGAAATGGCGATTTTCATACAAAAGTCAGAATATTATTTTTTGCAAGATATATAACCGTCTGGTGGTACCTATTAAAAAATCACCGCTTCCCCCTGATAGGAAATAAATTAGTGCCAGACGTTTTAACCACGGCATTACCCCCACCAGACGTCTTTGAAGAGTCGCGAAATGGCGATTTTCATACAAAAGTCAGAAAATTATTTTTTGCAAGATATATAACCTACTGGTGGTACCTATTAAAAAATCACCACTACCCCTTGATAGAAAATAAATTAGTGCCAGACGTTTTAACCACGGCACTACCCCCGCCAGACGTCTTTGAAGAGTCGCGAAATGGCGATTTTCATACAAAAGTCAGAATATTATTTTTTGCAAGATATATAACCGTCTGGTGGTACCTATTAAAAAATCACCACTACCCCTTGATAGAAAATAAATTAGTGCCAGACGTTTTAACCACGGCATTACCCCCACCAGACGTCCTTGAAAAGTCCCGAAATAACGACTTTTGCATGAAAATCGTTATTTCGCGACTCTTCAAGGTCGTCTGGCGGGGGTAATGCCGTGGTTAAAACGTCTGGCACTAATTAATTTTCTATCAGGGGGTAGTGGTGATTTTTTATTAGGTACCACCAGACGGTTATATATCTTGCAAAAAATAATATTCTGACTTTTGTATGAAAATCGCCATTTCGCGACTCTTCAAGGACGTCTGGCGGGGGTAATGCCGTGGTTAAAACGTCTGGCTTTAATTTATTTTCTATCAGGGGGTAGTGGTGATTTTTTAATAGGTACCACCAGACGGTTATATATCTTGCAAAAAATAATATTCTGACTTTTGTACGAAAATCGCCATTTCGCGACTCTTCAAGAACGTCTGGCGGGGGTAATGCCGTGGTTAAAACGTCTGGCACTAATTTATTTTCTATCAAGGGGTAGTGGTGATTTTTTAATAGGTACCACCAGACGGTTATATATCTTGCAAAAAATAATATTCTGACTTTTGTACGAAAATCGCCATTTCGCGACTCTTCAAGAACGTCTGGCGGGGGTAATGCCGTGGTTAAAACGTCTGGCACTAATTTATTTTCTATCAGGGGGTAGTGGTGATTTTTTAATAGGTACCACCAGACGGTTATATATCTTGCAAAAAATAATATTCTGACTTTTGTACGAAAATCGCCATTTCGCGACTCTTCAAGGACGTCTGGCGGGGGTAATGCCGTGGTTAAAACGTCTGGCACTAATTTATTTTCTATCAAGGGGTAGTGGTGATTTTTTAATAGGTACCACCAGACGGTTATATATCTTGCAAAAAATAATATTCTGACTTTTGTACGAAAATCGCCATTTCGCGACTCTTCAAGAACGTCTGGCGGGGGTAATGCCGTGGTTAAAACGTCTGGCACTAATTTATTTTCTATCAAGGGGTAGTGGTGATTTTTTAATAGGTACCACCAGACGGTTATATATCTTGCAAAAAATAATATTCTGACTTTTGTACGAAAATCGCCATTTCGCGACTCTTCAAGAACGTCTGGCGGGGGTAATGCCGTGGTTAAAACGTCTGGCACTAATTTATTTTCTATCAGGGGGTAGTGGTGATTTTTTAATAGGTACCACCAGACGGTTATATATCTTGCAAAAAATAATATTCTGACTTTTGTACGAAAATCGCCATTTCGCGACTCTTCAAGGACGTCTGGCGGGGGTAATGCCGTGGTTAAAACGTCTGGCACTAATTTATTTTCTATCAAGGGGTAGTGGTAATTTCTTAAAAGGTACAACCAGACGGTTATACATCTTGCAAAAAATAATATTTTGACTTTTGTATGAAAATCGCCATTTCGCGAATCTTCAAGGACGTCTGGCGGGGGTAATGCCGTGGTTAAAACGTCTGGCACTAATTTATTTCCTATCAGGGGGTAGTGGTGATTTTTTAATAGGTACCACCAGACGGTTATATATCTTGCAAAAAATAATATTCTGACTTTTGTATGAAAATCGCTATTTCGCGAATCTTCAAGGACGTCTGGCAAGGGTAATGCCGCGAATACAACGTCTGGGACCGAACTTTTTGCAATCAAGGTATCGCCCTCTATCGGCTCTATATGAATTAAAGTGGTTATATACTCGACACAAAAATCGGAAAAAATGCATTTTTCAACTCCCCATAAACCATAGAATGCCGTGAAATAAACCTGCCAGACTTTCGAATTCTTCATCAGGACGCTATTACCTACACATTAGGGTGGGTCAAAAAAATCGAAATTCTTTTTTTTTTGAATTGATACTCCAAAAAATCGATTGCTAGACCCCTCTAGAATATGCACACCAAATATGAGCTCTTTATATTAATGGAAAGGTCCTCCGCTTTGCAATTTTCCATTTTTACATCAAGCTTCTACTAAAAAAAAATAATTTTTTTATTAATCGACTTTTTAGCAAATTTCTTTTCATATTCTTGTAGGAAATTGAACGCTCTACAAAAAAGGCCTTGTACACTTTTTTCGTTTATCTAACCGTTGAATAGATATTTGAGGTCCAAAAATCGAAAAAATCTTTAAAAATTCGTTTTTTGTTCTTAATTTTGTAACAAATTGAAAAATTATAATGATCAAACGCGCAAGACATATTTTTGTTGAAAATTGATTGCTCCACAAAAAAGGTCTTGTTAACTTTTTTCATTAATCTAACCATTCTAAAGATATTCCAGGTCAAAGTTAAAAAAAAATATAAAAACATTTTATATTTTAAAAAAATTTCTAATTCACTGAAACTTCATTATTTTCAAATTAGCAAGATATATTCTTGTAGGGGCTTAAACGTTCTACAAAAAATTCTTTGGAATGAAATTGATTGCTTTAACCGTTTAGAAGATATTCGTATCCAAACCAATGCTCACTGATTTCAATAGTTTTCTTATGACCCGTATGCATTGCGACGTTTCGGTGAGGCATGGCATTCAGCTTGATCAGCTCGCTTCTGATTTTGAAAATCGTCCCAGTGACAAAACAGGAATAACGACTGTTGAAATAGTTGCGCTCATTTAGATTAAGGTTAGCCTTTGAGTAATACACTCTTTCTGTCGACGAACGAGCTTTTGCCATAAAAGCATTCCTTTCATTTTCGTCAGTGAGCATGATGACTTCGTATAAATCCTTTTTCCAGTTAACTATGTTACTCTCCTCCCAGTTCATCGTAACACCACAATCGGCCGCTATTTTTGTCCATTCCTTGACAAAAAGAGTTTTATTTTGTATTGCATGGCGCATTATCAGCTTTGGCTGCCTGGAATCACTCATTTTTACCACCCTTAATAGATAGTCAGCATTCAATTTTAGAGTTGATATGAACATTGTTGGCAGACCAGATTCTAGATTAGGTATACATATACTTTGGTGTATTAATTGGTAAGTAAAAAACTTTTCTTAGAAAAAAACGTAACAGATATTCAACGATTTTGAATTTCTGTGCACCCCACACCAGCTCTCCATAAAAGAGAATGGCCTGTGCCGCAGCATTAAAGACATTATACTTTGTACTAAAAGTTATCAGTTTGTTGCAAAAGATCCTTTTCCAATTGGAGCAGATTGCTATCTTAGCCTTTTCCAATTTAGTTTTAAGGTGTTTTTCCATTTTCAAATTAAATGTCAGGTCCATACCAAGATATGAATATTTTTTAACAACTTCCAGTGTTTGTTCTCCAAATTTCCATTTTGCACCTCTTGCTAACCTGACAGCTCCTTTTTGAAATATCATCACTTTCGACTTTGCGACACTAACTTCCAAGCCCCATAGTTTGCAATACTCAAATAGTTTGTTGATCATTAGTTGAAGCGCGCATGGAGTCTCTGCGAGTATAACTATATCGTCTGCGTACATTATTGCTTTTATTTTTGAACTTCCAATTTCAACTCCACACGTTAACCAATCTACTATATCATCTAAAAATAGTGCAAATAAAAGTGGGCTCAGATTACAACCTTGTTTAACTCCGCTGTTTATTTCAAAGCTTTCTGATTGCTCTCGACCATTGAATATTTTTGCTGTTGTTTGCTGGTATATCTTTTCCAACGCTCGCACGAATCTAGACATATTTAAAGTTAGTTGATTTTTGAGTGAAAATAATAGTTGTGTATTTTATTATTTATCAAAGCTAGCTGGACAAACATTTTTTTTTATTATTTTTTGGTATTCTATTATGATGTTACCACAAAAAAAATGTGTTGTTAAGTTACCAACGTGCTTTTTTGCGAATTTCATAGTTTTCAACATGCTTTCAAGAGGTTAACTAGTGCTTTTCCTGCTGAATAAGTCCCAAAATTGTGTTTCCTAAGTCTCCTGGGAATCTTTGCTTTCTGAAGAGGAATTCTTCTCTAGGGATTTCATTTCCAGCTCCATGATATAAGGGTTCAATCTGGGATTCAAAGTGAACTACGCAAAAAAAAAAATGTCTTTTTTTTGTGTAATTTTTTGTTTTGTACAGATTCATGGCTGATTCTACTCAGTACTCGTACTCTTGTGTTTCTTTATTAGCTAAGACATAATTTGATGCAAACAAATCAGATCTCCATTGATTTGTTTAACAGGTAACGGGAATTTTAACTTGTAACAATAAATGCCCAAATTTCAATATTTATTTGCGAAATGTTTCCAATTTTTTTTTATGAATCTGAGCCTTTACATGTTCAAAAGTTTGATACATGCCTAAAATAAGCAAAAGGTATTACTTTACATTACCAAAATTGAAAAAGAATGCTGGTCCAAATACTTATGCCGCTCAAAAACCAATGAAGCATTTTATTAGAAATAAGTAGAGATGCCGCGAACATTGATTTGGCCGAATACCGAATACCGAATACCGAATATTCGGCCACGCTCCTCGACCGAATACCGAATATTCGGCCAAGGACACTCAGAAAAAAACGTTGGTAATTTCAAAAATTTTATACTTTGTCTTAAGAATAGATGTGGCTTAAAAACTTCCCAACAACATCGTATTGTAACGATGAATAACTGAACTACTTTTAAGATATGTAAATGTCTGAACACACTACCTACTACTGCAAATGTAGACATCCAAAATCGAATTATATATGAGGACTGTTCGGTGTTCGCCCAGATCGAATGGCGGCGGACCCATACAAGTGGTGGTCAACACATACTACAAAATTTCATATTTTGACAACATTTGCTAAAGTCAACCTTTCTTCTCCTGGGACAAGTGCTTACAGCAAAAGACTATTTTCGAAGCAGCAATAGTCTACGAAGATATACGTAATCGTTTACTACCAACAAATGCGGAACAAATAGTTTTCATTCACCACAACTTGCCTTTAGTAGATTATGAGTACTAAAATTGCAATTTTTTAATAAAACACACCAGAAAAATAGGCCGAATAGGCCGAATACCGAATAGTGGCCGAATGTTCGCGGCATCTCTAGAAATAAGTTAAGCTTAAGTCAATTCTAATAAAAGTCAATTCAATAAAAAAAAATTGAAATTGAATTGCTTTTGTTTAAAAAATTTCGTTGAAACTAAGCAAGTACCTATGTAGTTTGGGAGAAAATCAGATAAAAAAAAACGCTTCTATGTACGGAGGTACCGTTAATAACGATTTTTGAAAAAATAACCTTTTGATGAAATATCAATATCACTGTGAGCCGTTTTTGAGAAGATTAAACTTAAAATTGGTATATGACAGGCACCGTTATTTTTGGTCCAAAAATTTAACTGCCATATACCAAGTTTGAAGTAAATCGGCACATCCGTTTAGGCTGTAGCTCCTTTCGAGACCCACTTTTTTTAAACTGCGAAGCGGAGGATCTTCCCATTTTTATTAAGAGCTCATATTTGGTGTAGCAATCCATTTTTCGGAGTACAAAATCCAAAAAAAGGTATTCGATTTTTTTAACCCACACTAGTTTTATAATACTATGGCATGAATCAGAGATTTGCATTCCGATTGCGTTTATATAATATCGATTATATACCTTATATCAAAACGTCTTCATAGACATCGAATTTATTTAGAAACGTATTAAAAAAATCAAATTTTTGCTCTTAAATAGTCGATATATTTAGAGCAAAAATATGGATATTTAAGGCTTTTTTCATCACCCTCTTAGTTTTTATTTGGTCTGATACAAACGTTTATTTCATAAAAGAAATTTTAAATCTATCTTCCATCAAATTGTTGTATTTTTGGCGTTATTTATATCACAAGAAAATGATGTGATTTATGACTTTAAAAGAAAATGTATACCCAGCCAATTGCCAATTTATGGCACCGATAAAATTCAATGGAGTGGCAAGTTATACGAATAACAAATCGATTTATCTGCCTTTCCATCATTTTGTCACATTGTATTCTTCTCCCCTTGTTGAAAAAGAAGACATGTCTTTGGCTCAGATATGATGGTAAGTTTAAAATTTTCTATAAAATGTAAGATGTAAGAAACTGAGATGTAGTATACTTTTTCATCTTGAATCAATGTGTCCAAACGCGAAACAACACTATTGTCTTTAACATTGTTTTAACGTCTTATTCTTCTACTTATAACACCGTGGCCTTCACATTTTTATCCAGTATTAGAGCTATAGGTTAAAATAATGGAGGAATTCATCAATTGCTCCATTGAGCAATCATCCAATGGTAATGAATATGTAGTTAATTTTGAAATTAATATTTTTGTTTGACATTATTCTAAAAATGTGTAATATGTGTCTACTACAGTAGCACAGTAGGTGGCCACACACCCAAAAAAATTTGGTTGTAGAAATTGACCCGACAACCAAATGTTGTCAATTTGATCACCAAATTGTAAAAACTACAATTTTGCGATCGAATTCACAACCATGTAGTAATTTTAACGATTTGGTAATCAAATTGACAACATTTGGTTGTCAGATTGACAACAACATTGGGCTGTCGGGTCAACAAATTTTTTTGGGTGCATGATTATGACCGATGAAAATTTTCACAAATATGTAACTAATTACACTAGGGTTGCCAGGCGTCCGGGTTTTCCCGGACATGTACTCTTTTTTGGCTGTGTGGGCGACGTCCGGGATAGTTTCTATCAATTGTCCGGGATTGTACTCTTTTCTAGCCTTTAATTATCTCAATACTTGTATGCTACTCTTAATTCATTTAGGCCCAATTGCTCCAACGAAACTTAAATATTTATGTGAAACATAAACCCTTAAGTTCTTCATATTGGTTTGCACGAACTTCAAATTGTGTCATAAATTCGTCTAAGTTTAACATAACTTAGGGGGAAGAAATAGTAGAACTTAAGTAGTTTATGTTTTACTTAAGCACATTTATTTGATAAAAAAGGGAGAATTCAGCTCAAAAACTGACGCCATGTTACCAAAATTAACAAAAACTTTTATAAATTGTAACCCTCTGCAAAATGCAAATGCAAAAATTCTCTGCACAAAATTTTAAGGAAATGTTCACCCTTTTGTTGTTTTTTTTTTTCCAATATTAATTTTGACACACACATACGTTCACAAAACACATACACCCCTACTAACAATTTTGCTTCTATAATGCTTTACAGAAGCAACAATTGCATCTGTAAAGCTTTATAGAACCAAAATTGTCTGTCGGATTCGCTAAAATTACTTCATTTATTAAATTTAACACCAATTCTGCTAGAATTTCACTATTTTCACCTTTTTCAATTAATTCACAGGCATTTTTCACAATATTTTTGCTAAATTTTCTCAAAAAACAAATAAAACAAACTGACGTTTTTATTGATTTGACAAATTAATTTGAAGTTCTCAGCGATTTCTCGCATGAAAGTAAATCATTGCTAGGTTGAGCATAAATATTTTTTAGCAACTTAGAATAAACTAAGTAAAACATAAGAGTTATGTTCGACCTAGCTAAGATTAGAATTTATGACTAGTATGAGCAAATGGGCCTTAGCCCTAATTTTTCAATCGTCAGTTAGACTATCATAAGAATAAATGTCAATATAAAAAAAAACTTTTATTCCTAGGAATAAGCTCTGAGGTTTATCTGACTATTGAAAAATTGGCCCTTATTATTCAAAAAACGAATCGAGTTCATTAAAAGCGAGGCGTTTTTATTTTGGTTTATTATCTGCTCAATTCTGTTTTGTATTCTGTTCCAATATAATCAAAACTCAAAAATATAGAATATGGCAAAATTTTAAACGATTAAGGAAAATCTAAAGCCACTTAAGTAAGTTGCTAAGTCAAAAAGACCATTTCTTTACTAAGTAACTTACTAAAAATTTTATTTGCATTTAACTTATTCGTTTAAAATTTTGCGCAATTGGTTGTCAATGGAATTTTAAAATTTTTTTAACTGGAATTGCATTACAACTTTTGTAGTATTATAGCTCAAATGTTTATTATAATACTATACCGAGAGGCCAAACTTTGTCTCAGAGTTTTTTATTTATTTTTTTTTTTTGTGAAAAAATAAGAAAAAATGCTATTGGAACAAGGGTTAAAAATGTGATTTTTAGTTAAATTTTAATAGGATTGTTCGGTTATTTTTTTGATAAAATTATGCATTTTTTTTTGTCCTAGTTTTGTACTCTTTTTTTTGTCCTTATTTGTCCGGGAAAGTCCGGGTTTTTGCATCTCGATTACTAATTTCGTCAAAATATATCTGGCAACCCTAAATTACACTGGTCTGCAAGGAAATCCTCCTTTAAATAAAACTATACTTTTCTAAAGGATTTTTGTATGCTGATTCCGAATCCGAAGTCAGAATTGATCTAGCACGTCACGTTTTTTAGATATTCCCGTTAGAAAATCTCAAAACCCATTTTTTTGCTGTTTTCGAAGAAATATTTTGGCATAATGTAATATTTTTCAATTAAAATTGTTACGGTTTATAAAAGAACTTATTTTTTTCTTTCAAATTCAGTTGATATTTTACATTTTCCTTTATTAAGGTGTTTTTGTTTCTGTAGGATTTACTAAAAAGTAAAGGAGATATTTCTGCTAATTTTAATAAATCAGTATTTTAAAATATGAGAAAACAATAATGTAAAAGGACATATTTGGTGTCAATCGATAGGCCATATTACGAGGAATAAGTCCTTAAAATTTGAGCTCAATGCTACAAATAGTTTTAATTTTGCACGAGTTCAAATAAATCTAAAAGGTTGATTTTTTAGAAACTACCCACATTTTTCAAAAATCATTTTTACAAAAATGGTACCTGATAGAATTTTTCTGAAACCAGATTTAGATTCAGGAAAGTCTAATCTTTCATAATATCAAAAAAATGTTTGAAGGAGAAAAAAAAGTTAAATTTTGCAAACCAGTGTTATTTAACTAGATGTCTAAAAAATAATTTATTTTTATTACTTGCTCTATAGGGCAAGTATTGGTTTCGTGTCGAAAAAAAAAATTGAGGTTTTAATCAAAACCAACATTACGATGATGGAGAATTCCGAAAAAGTGGGTCTCGCAATTCCGTCCGTGCGTCTGTGCGTCTGTGCGGTTGTGCGGTTGTGCGTCCATCTGTACACATTTCCAAAGCCTAAACGGGTGGACGGATTTTCTTCAAATTTGGTACAGATGATTTTTATTGAATTCTGAAAGTTGGTTTTTTTTTGTTTTTTTATATCTCGTTTAGAACGTATACCACCCATACAAAAAAATACGATATTGCGAATTTCTCGAAAACGGCTCTAACGATTTTGATTAAACTTTGTATACGTAATATTTAAAGCAGTGGCAATAAAACTGCATTTTTATTTTTTCTCAAAAAAGTCAAATAACAAAAAAAAAATTTTTCATTTAACAAAATTTTGCCCTAAATGTCAGCTCTTCCCCAAATATCAATTTTGTTTTATTTTAGTGCCAGCTTTTAAAATCTACAAGTAGACTAACATAAAATTGCTTTGAACTGCAAGAGCAAGTACGTGCGACCCCAGTCGTGCATTTTATTTTTTCTGTACAGAAATTATTATTACAGGTGTGTAAAACATTATGTTATTTTTAAAAGAGGTAAAATCAAAATAAATTGATGACAGAAGAGACAATATTTCGTGTCTTTTCCTCCTGTTGCAAAAATGCCTATATTCTTTCGGGAACTCTCTTTTTACATGAAAGAGTTGTTGCTGCGTGCTTGCCACCCAGGACTAAGCTTTTCCAGGTTTTCTGCAGCTATTAGCCTAAGAATCCCCCAAGTGGTTGTTCTGTGATCCCAGGGCAAGAATAAGGCCTTCTTTAAGCTCAGAAAAATACCAAAGGCAGGACCAAAACAAAAAATGGCTTGAGAAATTATTGATTTCATGAGTTCAAAATCGGGTTTTGTAGGGCTGTAAAAGTAACGACAAAATGAGTACCCGCATGTATACGTTACTTTTGATACTAGTACCCGCATCAATAATATCGTTACTCGTTATTTTCGTATGCTTCGTATTTTTCGTATATTTCGTATGTTGCGTGTGTTTCGTATGTTTCGCATGTTTCGTATGTTTCGTTACTTTCGCATGCTTCGTACGTTTCGTACTTTTCGTATATTTCATGTATTTGATACGTTTCGTATGTTTGGTATTTTAAGTATGTTTCGTACGTTGGTATAAGGGTGTACAAATTTTTTTTTTTTTGAAAAAAACTTAAAAAAATTGGTATAATCTAAGCTACATTTTAAAGCCATAAACATTAATTTAAGTTGCGGCGTTCTCATGTTATAAGAGTTTGAAGGTAGCTATACTGATTTTTTTTTTCGATTTATTTTTAATCAAACGTGGAAACTTTTTTTATTTTTTTCTATTTTTTCGACAAAACTTTGGTAATTTTTTGTTTATTACCGTTCAGTAATCTTATCACAATTCTTTAGAGACCTTTATTTCAAAAGTACCTACATCGCGCAGATCTCAGAATATTAACACTTTAATACAACCATGTCGAACAATTTTTATTTTTTTTTCTATTGACAGTGATTTTCAAACCTCGTTTTCTCGGTTTTTTTTTTAGTTGAAAATTTTGCACAGAAAATTAACAAACTTTTTCAAAAACCAAAACACTTTTGTACATTCTTAAGCTACATTTCAAGACCATTAACAAAAAGGTCATGAACACATTGGTTGCGGCATGGGTATATTTCGGCCACATAGAGAAAATACTAAAACATCTCTTTTGATATTTCTGTATTATTATCGATAACTCAACTATACCTTGGCACTACTGTTTTTATCGAGACAAAAGTAAAATCCAGATAATTATCTGGAGTATACGAGATGCTAAATGCGACAAATTGAGTGTATCACTTCGTTTCGTATCTCATATATCGGATGATTTAGTATTGAAATTGGAATGGGGTCGTTACTCATATGTTTCGTATCTCGTATGTTTCGTTACTTCAGTACCCAGTAACGAAACATACGAGTAACGATACTGTTTAGAAAGTAACGTTTCGTTACTCGTTACTGAAGCAAATACCCGCATTTTAGTAACGAATACATACGATTTGCTACAGCTCTAGTTTTGAAGCAAGAAGCTCCTGCACACAGAGAAAAAAATAGTCATTTTCAACTATTTGTTAACTATTTTCATAAAAATCGGGATAACTTTTTTAAATAGTTAAAATAGTTATTTATGACTATATTAATTTTCAATCGAAGTATTTTCCAAATTAACTACTAAATAGTCAACTTTTACTAGGTATTATTAGATATATCCATTAAAAAGAAGAGGATCAATTGGAATAGAGCCACAAGCGTTTTACTTAAAGAATAAGAACGATTTACTCAAAACTTTACAAAACAAATAGTAGCTGATTATCAAACTGTTTAAAAAATATAAAATCAGTAATCGTTATCAAATTGGAAACGAAGAAGCCCAGATCGATTTGTTTGCTTGAAACATTAAAATATAAATATTTTGAAACGGACTTTTAAGATTTTTAATTTTCCACACCGTTTCTAACAGTATTAAAATAGTTATTTGTGACTAGGTATTGAAATAGTCAGATGGAGGAAGGGACTACTCAAGTAGCACAAAAGTCTGAAATACACCAAAATATTTGGTGTATTTTTTGCACTTTCTTGATATAAATTTTGGTATATAAATAGCGCTAGTGGTATAAAAAATGATCTGGTTTTTGGTGATAATTATTCTTTTGAAATTGAAAAAATACACAATAAATCTATGAATAAAATACACCATTTAAATTATTCTGATTTATAATTTGAACCAAAGTTTATTTTTTTACCTCAAACAGTTTGAAATGAAAATGAATTTTTATTCACCATCACAATAATAAGAAACTAATGATTAAATATGAATTTGAGTGCCTAATTTAAGAACGAAACACATTTTGTCTACTGATTTTAGAAACTACCCCGTCTAAAAATCGAGCGCCTCAAAAATTTCAATGAATTCATGATTTTTTTCGATTTTAAAAATCAGTTTTTCAAAAATTATAATTTTTTTGTCGGTTTTACATTTTTTTGAAGAGTTCTTTTATAATAGAATATAAACGAATCGAAAAAAATAAGAATGCGGGGTTATAAGGTCGATATTATATACTATTATAGTAAAATAATTAATCGCTGTCTTCAATTTTTAAATGGCGGCCATTGAAAAATATCGCGTCTCCCACTTATGCAGTCTGGTGAATTTTATGTCCACAGAGTGTACTTCCTACACCAAAGAGAGTGTACAAAATATACCGTTTTGGTTGATTTCAGAATCGATTAATTTTATGCACCATTAATGGTATATTATAAAAACAACCGAGTATAGGTGTATTTTTTGCTCGGAATCTTAAAAAAATGTTGAAATTTTGTACAAAAACCCACAGTGGTATAATTTTTATACCACTTAATTTGACAAATACACCATATTTTTTCAATTTTCTCAATTTACACCAAAATTAATGAATTAACACCAATTTATACACCAGTGTGCTACTGGAGTATGGGACTATATACTAATTATGATATGATAATATGAAATAATTTTTTTTATTTAGAAACGTTTTTTTTTTATACGAAATTAATGATGCAAACGAATATGCTGTGCAAATAGTTACAAAATAACTATTTTTTTCCCGGAGTGTATATTCTGCCATAACGCTAATAGTTTCACGTTCTTCCTTAGTAAGTAAAATTAAAGAATAAACAGGCTTGGTAATTTTCCGGAGCTGGATTCCGCAAATAACGCATTCTTAGGCGATTCTTAGGCGAAAAGATGCAGAAAACCTTAAACCAACTGGTGAAAAAGCTTAGTGCTGAGCGGCTGGATCAGCACAGCAGCAACAACTCACTCATGTAAAAAAAAGCATTTTTGCAACATATCGTCATCAATTGTTTTGACTTTACCTCTTTAAAAAAAAATAGTAATGATAATGTTTTACACACCTGTAATAATAATAATTTATGTACAGAAAAAATAAAAATTAATTTTTTGTTAGCCATCGAGTTAAAGAATTAGTTACAAATTTGTGAACATTTTCATCAGTCATAATCATGTGGACACCTACTGTACTACAGAAGAGCGTTGATTGGTTGGTTGAAAAGCCATGATACCTTATATCACTTTACTGCAGATGCATTTGCCTATTGCTTACATTTGGACAATTCGTTTGTCCGGTCTTATTGTTTAATGTTAGTTTACTGACTCTAGAAATCTTATAGGACTAACTGCTTATGAACCATCAACAAACATTCCACATAAATTTTTTTCGTTGCAAAAAAAATAATAACTCTTTAACAAGATATCGCAACGATATCTTAGAAGGAATTTCCCAAAATATTTGTTTAATAATATTCTTGTGATTCTCTTACTGAAAAGTGGAATATATTTGATTTTTTCTAGGGTGACAATCTAATTATCATGATCCTTATTTCAGGCCGTTTTAAATCAAAAGTCCCATGGAAAATTGAGCGAAAATAAAATAAAACTCATTCGCTTAAAAAACAATAAAGAACAGTCCTTGATATCACTTTATTAATGAATTGATCCGTCTGTGAGATTCGCTGGTTTATCCCGACTTTTCACGAGTCGATTTAACTGCACGATATGTCGCACGGCTTAAGTCGGCTAGGATTTTTCTATGGGGGTTGTGACTTTAGTCAGCTGCGACTTACGTTCACACGAGTCGAAAAGCTTAGCCGCGCGGCAAAAATAGACTCGTGAAAAGTCGGCATTAGCTTCAGAAAGCGGAGGCAAGTCTCCTGGGCTTTCATCCATTCATATCCGCGGGAAAAAAGCATATAATTACTTGATTATTTCTATTTCATATTAGAATTCACTCAAGAAGTACTAATATATATGTACATAAATATTCAAATGCAAAAAAAACTCAATCAGTGTGTTTTTTGTTTCATTCAAAAATTAATTGTTTTCTGAATTTGAAATTCATTACAAAATAGAAACGGATGCATTAAAGCGATCATAATTATAATTTTTC
Source organism: Episyrphus balteatus (assembly GCF_945859705.1). Classification (NCBI taxonomy): domain Eukaryota; kingdom Metazoa; phylum Arthropoda; class Insecta; order Diptera; family Syrphidae; genus Episyrphus; species Episyrphus balteatus. The sequence goes on along the minus strand of NC_079135.1, from coordinate 56,952,324 downwards.
AACTTTATAATTCCATGTCATTAGTTTGCCAGAAAAAAAAATTTATTCAAATTTTTGACTTTTAAAATTTTACACAAACGAAAAAAAAAACAGAACTGAACGAGTGAATCCTCGAGTGAAACCAATCGAAAATGACATCAGAGTCAGGACTTTTGATTTGAAACGAGCTGTATATCTTATCCGTTTTAATTTAGATCCGAAATTGCTATGGCTTTTGACTTTCGATTCGTTTTGTAGTTTGTACTCTATCTTGCAATAATTAACATACCATATTATTTTATCATAATGACTTACTGTAAAATGTATTAAAAGTTATTGGCAAACTTAAATTTCAATTTAAACAACAATCTTATTTTAAAATCCTTAAAAAATGTTGCATTAAATCTACTCGCATTTGATTCATAGTAAAATATATGTATTGTGTGTAGGTAAGCGAAACTTTAATAAAATATCACTCTTGAAATTCAATATTGTTTTCAGCACTTGAATTTAATTAAAACCTGAAATAAAAAAATCTAAAAAAAAAACAACAGCAGCAGCTAACTGCCTCTATCCCTTACTGAAATGAAGCACCCACGCGTTAATAAATGTTTGTAGGTAGGTATAGTTCCGCATACATAATGATTTCTACACGTAACTGGGCAAAAAGCAGTTAACAAATTTTAAAATACAATAGTTGCCTGTATCTATTTTATTAAAGCAATTAACATAAAAAGTGGCATCCTAAATTTTATTGGCACCAAATCATTGATTTAATTATTATGCATTTTTAATTGGTGCTATTTTAGTGCAAACACCTAACTAATATGTATATACTTATTATGTATTAATGTGGTTTATCCTACACGCCCTCTAGCACTGATGCTATTTGTATTCGACTCTTTATTATTTGAGAATTTTTATTTAAAGTCTAAATCTATTTCAAAGCACTACAAAAATAAAATTTTTTTGGTTTTATTAGATTTTATGTTTTTTACATCAGCAACAATCTGGAGGAAATCTCACTTGGGGGTTTGGCCAGCATCGTCAAAAAACGGCATCAGTAATGTAGTTTATGGTTGAGCTATATCTTTTAATCTAATAATGTTCTTGAGAGGTCAAAAGCCAAAAAAAGCTGAATCTAACAAAATTAAAACCATATTTATGTATGTAGTTACTATTTTCAGTGCAACTACATATTTTCACAAAACCCATTTAACTTGAACGTTTCATTTGCAATGAGAAGCAAGAACCACAAGAGTACATCGAAATATTTTGGGTAAGTTTTTTTTTTTTTTTTTCTTTAAGGAAGAAAGCAAGTGCAGCAAGTAGAACATCGGACGATGGATTGCATAAAAATGGTCCTTAAACGATAGTACAACAAATATAAATGTGATACGTAATTTTTGAGCTATATCTTAAGTTTTAGATTTTAGACTTGGTGGCGTAATTAACTCTTTTGGATCCCAATTGTTAAACTTCTGAGTAGTTGCGTTCTTTGAACGGTATTATGTGGAACCGCCTTTGGTTGGTGGTGTAAGGGGGCCACACCATTATGACACTAATTTATCAGTAATTCCTTATCTTCAATGCTCACAAATAATTAAACTTTATTTTTTATGGATGCTTTATTATTATTAAGTCTGTTCAGCGAGGATTTTTCTAGATCAGAACAGGACAGGACAGCACAGTTTCGTGAGAAACGTCAGATCAAGTTAGAACAGTCACTTAAACGTCAGTTGTCAAAATAAAAAAAAAAAAAAAAATTGGAAATTATATGAATTTTTTGCTTATCGGTTCTCGTTATAGTTTTGTCTATTTTTTGAGTTTTTACTGCGGAAAATATAATTAAAAATTGTTTTTAGTTAGAAAAACCACGAGCACCCGAGAAATATTCGCACAATTAAATCAAAACAAAAACAAAAAATGACAGCTTTACTTTTGACACTTCTCACGCATCTGTTCTAACCTGATCTGACTCAAAAGCAAGAACAGAAAATCCTGTTCTAAACTGTTCTAGTTTTGTCAATGAACAGGAAACTAGAACAGTTCAGCACAGAAAAAATCTCAATGAACAGCAAAAAGCTGTACTTTTCTGCCTAGAACAGTCCAGCACAGCGTCAGTGAACAGACTTATTATTAACTGTTAGACAGTGCGGTATTTTGGCCTTAAACTTGGCCAAAAATATTTGGGCACATTTTTTACACCAAATAGGTAAAAATTATTTGGAAGGAAAAAAGTTCATTTTCTTCGTACAGTAAAACCCACTTACCTCCTGTTGTGCTCACTGTTGAAAATTATTATTTTATAGGTATCAGATTTGCCAACACAAAACTGTGTTATACGGCTCATCACTTAGTGCAGTGTTAGTAGTTATACTCTGTCCGATAAAAATTGGCAGTACAGGCTACAGGCCTTATCGGAGAGCTTTTTTAAAATCAATGGGACCTAACGATTGCTAAAAAGCAATTCACGAAAAATATGCCCCAGAAACACACAAGAACACCACAGACGCGCCATGGCATTGTTGTTGTTATTTCTTTATTAAGCGAAGTACATCCTCCTATGAACGATCTGCCACACGATCTGTGGCAGAATGAAACTCAGTCATAAAAGCTATTTATTAAAAGTATTCACAATACATAAGAGTTACCATTGCTAAATTTCCTTCATAAAATACTCCCTTTTCTATTATTTTTCTGAAAGAGCTTTCAGGATTAATGCCTTTTTCAAGCTTTTAAAACGAAAAAAAGCATATGTGTTGCCGTGGCGTTGGTGGCTGTTTGATTTTTATTTTGTATATGTAGGAAACAGTTAACATTTTAACATGCATTTTAACATTTCAACAGGGCTGCGTCTTAAATTAGTGAATTTTTTGATTTACTATTTTGGTTTTAAACGAAAAATTAATTTTTTTTTTCGTTTTTGTGAATTTTTACTGACAAAATGGTAACGCTGGTTCCTTTTCGAAACATTTTTTTTTCGGATAATAAGGCTTCGCTGTGTGAGCTTTTTTATGTGATAGACATATCCAGAAGGCGTGAAGCAGAGTGAGATGCAAATGCCCTATCTTCCCTGTAATGCCAATTTTTATCGGACAGAGTAAAGTAAGCAAATAAAAACTACAAAAACGTACTAAGAACGTAGGTACTAAGAAAACAACATTAAAAATTAAAAATAAAATGAAACATAGATACATTAAACAAAATATTTAGTTTTAAGTAACACAAAAAAAAAAATAAGCACAGAAATATATGAGCGTGATATACTCATAAATTTAAGACAGTTTTTAATGTATTTTTATTTAAGCTTAAATCAAAAAGTTTTGAATTTAGATCTAAAATTTTGCACTTTGGGTCGTATGCAATAAAAATGAGCTTTAGCTCTTATCTCACTTTTCAGTACATTTTCCTGAGATCTATCTCATTTTCTCTAAAAAATGTACTGAAAAGTTAGATTGAGCAAAAGCTCATTCTTTTTGCATAAGAGCCTTTGTTACGCGTGTTAACGGTTCACGCAAGCAATATTGTTCGGTGTTCTGGAATATTTATTAAATTCATGCATGGGAGGCTATAAGCAATCCCTCGATAGTTAAAACCAACCGAATTGAATAAATTTAAATTTAAATATATAAAAACGATAAAACATTAAAGAAAATGTATGTAACTGTTTTTCATCATTGATTCAATGGAGAACGCACTTAATTTTACAATGCAGTCTTTTCCGTCACTGTGTGTATATGTATTTATACTTCAAAGTACTCTAATAAACTCGTTTGGTTCCAATTTCTTCCGTTTCAATAAATCTCCAAAATATTAAACTAACTAATGAGCCACCAGTTTGCTATTCTTTTGGTTCTTTACTTAAAAAACCTAGTAAACGGAATTTTTCAGCGAGAAAAACAAACTTCAAAGCAGTGGTAACGATCCAACGAAGTGGAATAAATATGTTGCACACTTTTTTTCTCGTTCGTCTACGAATATCTTTCATCTTTTTATCGATGCAATTGCATATTGCAAGCACACAGAAGTCGCCCAAGAATCAGAATTTAACCATTTCTTTAAACAAAAAAATCAAATGAATCTTTCTGGCAATGAATAAATCGAAATAACAGTTTATCGAAGTTGGCATTCGTTAAAAAACCAAAAATGCTTTTATCGCCAACAATCAATTAAAGAAACCTTTGTCGGAAATACCTTCACGAATACATCTCACCACCATCCTTAAGTGTAGAAAACTCAAACCGCCATTCAACCCTTTCAGAACATGCAAATGCATTTAGATGCAGAAAGTAAATGTCCTTTTTCGTAGCCCTTTGTTTTTGTTTGTATTTCTTTTTTATTTGTTTCTGGATAGGTGTATAAGGCATTACCTGCAATGTTGATGATGGCTGCAACTTATTGACGGCAAGAGAAACGGGCGGTTTCATCAAGGTGGGAGAAGCAGGCGGTGGTTAGTAATTGCGGTTCATAGTGGTTGCAATGGTATGCAAATATGTTTGCGATTTTATAACATTAAAAGAAAAAAATTCTTTTGAAATGTGCCGATAGAGGCTTTTTCATAATCTTATAAAGTAGGTACCTACATACAAATATGCTTGGCATGCATTACATTTTGATTTACGGGTACAGCGGATACTTTGGTGAACACACGATACAATTCTCGAATGCGATTCAAATTGTGTACGATAAATCGGTACGATAATTTTACCGTGTATTCCATGCTTAAGTTAAGACCTAAGGGACAAAGGTGTGCATTAAAAGATAATCTTGAAATTTAATATATAAATATGAAATTTCTGCAAAAAAATGTAAGATGTAAATTGAGCTTAAAGTCTAATAAATACTACACTCAGTATCTTTTTTAACTGTATTTCTGATAATTCGGTGTTAGATTAAATATACATACATAAATGTCTGTATGACAGTTTCGTTAAAATTTGGATTTGATTCCTCCACCCCAAGTTCTACCCAACATGGTTTGAAATCCGGCCTAACGCCTAGCAATGGATTAAAAGTAGATGGACGTTGTCAACTAAATTTTTAAGACTAGTAGGTACTTGTATGAGTACATTCTCACTTTAGCGAATTTTAACTTTGAAAAATAAATGAGATAAAATCCTTTCGTTCGTTTGTAGATTCCAATTGAAAAATTAAAAACAATAATATAAAACAAAATCAAAAGCTCAAAGGAAATGAAGTGATTATAAAGAATTAACAAGTGTAATGGCCGTAATGGATTTTGGTCCTTGTATTCTATGAGTTTGTTGTCACTGAAAGAAAAAAGATAAACACAGAAACAGAATAAGAGGATATAGGTAAATGATGGTTTGTATAAGATGGGACAAAATTTTAAAACTGCTTTAATACAATTAATTTTCAAAATAAAAAAATTAAAAAAAAAATCGGTAAAATATTATTTTTTTTTATAATTTTCGAAAATGCTATGTTTGAACAGGTGTAAATTCTGCAGTTATCAATATAATTAACCGAAATAAAAAGAAATAAGAAGCTCTAACATTAATACCTTGAAGTTTTTGAGAACTTTAGGGGAAAAAGGGTAAAATGAAGAATAACATTTAACTTTGGAAAAATAAAAAAAACCCAAATTGATTATCCGGTTTGATATTATTGTCTTCAGCCCACTGAGACAGAGCCCTGTTCATAGGAGGCAACTACTAAGTCACCTTCTAACACGACTTCTCAGGACATGAAAACTTTTATTTATATAAAACCATATAAAAGTTGGAGCGCGTAGGTTGGGTCGAGACAAGAAAAAAATCGTATGGGAAGGGGGGGGGGGGGGGTTATTCCCCTATTTAATTAAAAAAAAATAATAAATCCTTCAATTTTTTAACTTTTTTTTCATTGATTTTAGGTTAGAATTTTATTCAAAACTAATTTTCAAAATTTTGTAACCACCTTAACTTGATAGAAAATTTAATTTGCTATGAAAATTGTCCTTAAACTATTTGAAAGTAATAGTCTAAGAGCCAGCGACCTAAAGTTTGCAGGTAATTGCTTAGTATTCAGAGTCAAACCAATTTAGAGTCTTCACCGAGTTATATAAGAAACCGCTGGTCTGCCTGGCCGTATATGTGGCGAACATGTGTAAAATTTGTCATGAAGGTGAAAAAAAATTTAAAATTAAGAAATCGACCTTAAATCAAAAAAATTATTTTAAGACAACGGCAAATCCTACGAAAATAAACGATAGCTTTTTTCAAAGATAAAAACTCAAACTAATTGCTGATTTTTAAATAAATGTTTTTTGATCAATAGTTTTTGAAAAAAAAATTTTTTGAACACAAAATTTTGAAAAAAAAATTCAAAAAAAAGTTCAAACAGTTTTTTTTTTTTTCAAAAAATAAAGTATTATTTTTTTTAAATTTTAATCTCTCTTATATATTTTGAATCAAACACCGAAAACTAAAAGTCAAAATTTTTTTTATTTTTTGAGAAAACTGAAAATTACCAAACCTTCTATTTTTTCACCAACGCCAAAATTACGGCTTTTAATTATGTCTTTCAGAAAGGAAGTACGATGTTCACGGGTTTTATTGCAGGAATCGTTCAATGGGTTATAAAAAAGATAAAACCGCGGAGTGCTATTAAATAAGAGGGTGGGAACTGGAGATATGGGTGCAAAAGCCTCCTTTTTGGTTTTTTCAATATATAATTTTGGGATATTGTTCTTTACAAATTTTGTAGAGAATTAAATTTCCTATAATAATAATGTTTTTTTTTAAAATTGATAAAAAATTTTCCTTACCAAAACAGTCAAAACAAACAAAAAAAAAATCAAAAAAAAATCAATTTTTTTTTAGTTTTTTTACATTTTTGGTTGTGTCCAGCGACCTAAAGTTTGCAGGTAATTGCTTAGTATTCAGAGTCATACCAATTTATAGTCTTCACCGAGTTATATAAGAAACCGCGGCCGTATATGTGGCGAACATGTAAAAAATTTGTCATGAAGGTGTACAAAATTACAAACTATTGCAGGTCATTGCTTAGTATTCAGTCATATGAAATATGTTTAAGGACATCCCCAGGCATGTTACTGCAAAAAAAAAGTCTAGTCTAGTCTAGTTTTTTGATTTAAGGTCGAGTTCTTAATTTAAAATTTTTTTCACATTCAAGTGCTTGGCAGACCGTTTTTGCCACGGCTGACTAGACTTTTTTTTGCAGTAACATGCCTGGGGATGTCCTTAAACATATTTCATATGACTGAATATGTACTAAGCAATGACCTGCAATAGTTTGTAATTTTTTACACTTTCATGACAAATTTTTTACATGTTCGCCACATATACGGCCGCGGTTTCTTATAAAACTCGGTGAAGACTATAAATTGGTATGACTCTGAATACTAAGCAATTACCTGCAAACTTTAGGTCGCTGGACACAACCAAAAAAGTAAAAAACTAAAAAAGTTGATTTTTTTTTATTTTGTTTGTTTGTTTTGACTGTTTTGGTAAGGAAATTTTTTTTATCAATTTTTAAAAAACATTATTATTATAGGAAATTTATCTCATTTAATAGCACTTCGCGGTTTTATCTTTTTTATAATCCATTGAACGATTCCTGCAATAAAACCCGTGAACATCTTACTTCCTTTCTGAAAGATATAATTAAAAGCCGTAATTTTGGCGTTGGTGAAAAAAAAAAGGTTTGGTAATATTCAGTTTTCTCAAAAAATAAAAAAAAAATTTGACTTTTAGTTTTCGGTGTTTGATTCAAAATATATAAGAGAAATTAAAATTAAAAAAAAATAATACTTTATTGGGTAGATTTTTTGAAAAAAAAACTGTTTGAACTTTTTTTGAATTTTTTTTTCAAAATTTTGTGTTCGAAAATTTTTTTTTCAAAAACTATTGATCAAAAAACATTTATTTAAAAATCAGCAAGTAGTTTGAGTTTTTATCTTTGAAAAAAGCTATCGTTTATTTTCGTAGGATTTGCCGTTGTCTTAAAATAATTTTTTTTTGATTTAAGGTCGATTTCTTAATTTTAATTTTTTTTTCACCTTCATGACAAATTTTACACATGTTCGCCACATATACGGCCAGGCAGACCAGCGGTTTCTTATATAACTCGGTGAAGACTATAAATTGGTATGTCTCTGAATACTAAGCAATTACCTGCAAACTTTAGGTCGCTGGCTCTCGGTCTATAAGGCTCATTTCACACATAGACGGCGACCGGCCCGAGTAGCCGGTTTTACTTCATACGTTTGCAATTTATTCGTGTTAAGGCGCCCATAAGAACGTGTACCTAGCAACCAGCTATCCGGGCCGTTTACCCGGTTTCCGGCTATGTGTGGGGCCTAAGGTTTGGTTTTCGAGTTAAGTCCAAGAAACTGAAAACCGACCAGTGTTACCGTTTTCTCAGAAATGCACCAATGGATTTAGTAGCATTCTTGTCTGGAATATACTTTTATGTCAAGGAATTATATTCAGCAATAAAAACTCTTAAACGAATTTGTTCCATTCAAAAGGGTCTATTCGATAGACTAAAAACTGTTAAGGAAATATTGAATCATGCATGATTTTATAACTTTAAAGATTCTTAAACTGTACAATTATAGTCTTTTTGATTATCATTTTAAAAATTACGGAATGACCCCCCAGTTCAAGTTTGTCGCGAGTCAACCACATATAGGTACAATACAAATTCAAAGTATGAGAATTTGGAAAAACATCGGGATTCCTGGCGGGTACTGCATAAGTGCGAAAAAAATAGAATACCTATGCTGCCTGTTTTCTAATTTTTGTATTTATAGTATAATAATGACAGCCGTACATTAAGATTTACTTATAATTTGTACAGACCATAAAAACTAACATTGATGTCGGCTGGGCGTTTGATATTTCTGTATGAATTATCAATTACACCACTGTTAGACATCGGCTAAAAAGTTAGGCCATAAAAGGTTCTTAAGAAACATTTGAACTGGAGTAAAAATGGAAATCCATCGAAGTACCGCTGCGCCGCGTCGCACCCCACTTTTTTTCAGAGCTGGAGCACAGCTTAACCACAGTCGCGCCACGCTCGAAAATTACTTTTCAGCTCAACCATAGCTGAACCACAGCCGCACTATGCCAAACGGCTGCACTGGAGTTGAGCGCTCAAAAAATAATATTTTCTAAAAATTCAATTTCCATTTTTACACTGCAAAAAACTAATGCAAGCAATCCCCAACATCAAAATGGAAAACACTTTTTTTTTTTTGAAGGGATTAAATCTTTAAAAGACACTTGGCAGTATTCGACACCAAGTAGTGTGGTACTCTTAACCACTAAAACCACCTCTTTATCAGGACCAATCTTGAGAGATCGACATCAGATTTTTCTTTCTTAACTTTGTAAAATCACTTTGGGGGAAGTTTAAACTTTTAATACTTTCCCTTTTTTTTTAGACCATAAGCTCATGAGGCTTGGTTCTTCTTAATCTTCGAACATGGTTTCTTGTATTCAAGACGGACACCATTTAAGAATTGGTATGACTTTGCAGTCTCTGATTATGGGATACAGCGTATTTTTTAACAACTTCTGTAACCGTTTCTATTTGTAAGTCACGATGTAGATCGCTGTTTCTTATGTACCAAGGTGCATTAACTATTCCACGAAGGACTTTGTTTTGGAATTTTTGGATGATTTCGGTATCTATTTGTTTTCTTTGTACAGCCCCATAATTGGATACCATAGGTCCAAACAGGCTTTAGTACTTGATTATTCAGCATTATTTTGTTTTGGGTTGATAAATCAGAGTTGTTACCAAGTAACCAGTACATTTTTCTATATTTCAAGTTTAGTTCTTCTCTTTTTCTTTTTGATGTGCTCTTTCCACTTTAGCTTTGCATCCAAAGTCATTCCAAGGTATTTGGCCGTATTGGCGTAAGGTACAGCTTGATTATTAATGAATATTGGAATATTGTTTTTAAATTTTTATTTGTAAAGTTTATATGTGAAGATTTTGTTTCATTGAGTTTGATACGCCATTTTTCGGTCCAATCTCTGACTGTGTCGACGGCATTTTGCAGTTTTACTGCTGCCTTAGAGACACATTTGTCGGGTACCAAAATTGCGGTATCATCTGTAAAAGTAGCCATTATGGTGTGATTCCCAACTGGGATATCCCTTGTGTATAGTAAATACAGGGTAGGACCTAGGACACTTCCTTGTGGTACACCGGCTTCTATTTTCTTCAATTCCGAATATTCTTGATCGTACCTTACTCTAAACAATCGGTCTGAGATGTACGATTTTAATATTTCATAGTACTGTCTGGGAAGATCCCTTTGCAGTTTGTACTCAAGTCCCTCATGCCAAACCTTGTCAAAGGCTTGAGCAACATCTAAGAAAATAGCTGAACATACTTGTTTTTCTTCTAATGCTTTTTCTATTACATCCGTTATTCTATGAACTTGGTCTATCGTGGAATGTTTATTTCTAAAGACAAACTGATGATTTGGGATTAACCTTCTTTCTTCTATAATTTTGCTAAGTCTCTTCAGAAGCAGTTTTTCAAAAACTTTTGCCATAATTGGTATAAGCGATATTGGTCTGTAAGACGTCACTTCTGTAGGTGGCTTACCTTGCTTGGGTATGACAATTACTTCAGCAATTTTCCAATGGTGTGGGACATACAGTTGCTTAAGGCATGCATTTATTATATATTGGAGTTTTATGAAGGCTTTTCTTTCATAACCTGGGCAGTAATTAGATCGTAACCTGGTGATTTTTTATTTGATAGTTGATGTAAACACATACTTTTTATTTCTTTTAATCTTACAATTGGTATTTCACTTTCATCTATCTTATCAACAAACTGTAAGCTATTTTCAGCCGCGTTTGTTGGGTATGGCTTAAAAACATTCGCAAGATGCTCCGCGAAAAGGTTAGCTTTTTCTTTTGGGTTACCGATCCATTTCCCATCTTGAGATTTCAAGGGAGAGTTTACTAACTGCGGTCTTTTCAGGCGCTTGGCTGCTTTCCATAGCGAAGAATCGGTTGAAGCATCAGTCGTTAAATTCTTTAGGAATGTACTGAGTGAATCATTTTTGAATTTATAAATTGTTTTTTAATATTGTTGCTTATACGGTTAAACGTTGTTTTATCATCTAGAAATCTAGTATTTTGCCATTTTCTTCGAGCTCTTCTTTTCTCTATTATCAACTCTCTTATCTCTAAAGGATATTTTATTTCATTTTGTCTTCTATTAGAAAATGTTGGAGTACTTTCTTCAGCGGCCTGTTGCACATCAGCAATAAATTGTTCCACTTCATGGTCAATTTGCTCGATTGTATCCATGGGAGATCTTAAATTTATAAAACTTAAAAGCCTTTCTCTAAAATCACTCCAGTTTGTTTTCTTATTTACAAGCTTTGGATTACTTTTTTCTATTACTTCCGATTCACTTAGTGTTAGAATCACTGGAGTATGATCTGATGACAAGTCATAATTACCTTTGACACTAATGTGATTTCGTTTGATTCCTTTAGCTACGAAAATGTCAATATGAAATGGAAAAGACTGATTTTAAAAAAGCTCATTTAATTTGTATTATTCCCACTGTCGACCGAACGGTGGCCCTCAAGAGACACGCTTGAAACCTACAAATGTGGTCCCTACAGTAAAGCAAAACGGTTGATCATTACACCAAAACAGCGCAATTAGATAAAAATCATTTGCAGTATAGACTATACATTTTGGAGTCGATAATGCCTCCATATGGAGAAAGCTTTTGGTATTCCAGCAAGTTATAATTCCAAAACTACGAAGTTGAATAAATATTAAAACAATTTTAATTGATGAAAATGGTAAAAAAAAAAAATCCAGAATGTTTTTAGGACTGTGTAAGTACACTAAGTTTTAATTCAATTGCAATAGCTAGCTCGAATCTACTTTTACTAACCTTGGGTAAGTAGTTACCTACTTCATCTCCAAACCGGAGAGACAGACCGTGCAGTTAGGGTTGCCCACCGTACTCTAAGAAGAGTATTGTACTCTATTTCATGTATTTGTACTCTATAGTCTATAACTCTGATAGAGTACGCCAAAATACTCTTTTTTTTACTTAAGGCTAAGTGTACCGCCACATAAACATCTTAACATTTACAAATTGGTGGATAATTTTTATATTTCTAAAGATAATTGAATGAAAAGGAAAACGATAAAGGAAAAGAATATTTTAAATATTCGACCTTATAATTTCTAAATTTGAACAATTGTAAGTTAGAGATTACAAAACACTAAAATTTTGGTCGTTGTTTTAGTATGACCCACTTGTTTTGTTTGTTTCTTAGTCGGACGTAAAATTTAATTTTGTTTTTAATTCTATTTTGTAATGAAATTGAATCAAAGGATTTTTCAAAAACTTAAACTTTGTTTTTTTTTTAATAGAAAAAAATTAATCGCAACTGATGCTATTTTTCTTGATTTTGCAATGTTTGAACTGGTGTAACTTTTGCTGTTATCAATATAATTCATCGAAATAAAAAAATGTATAGAATATTAATACCTTGATTTTTTACAAAAAAAGATTTTAAATATTAATCAAAGAAAAAATTTTAAAAAGGATTTTTTTACTTTTTCAGAAATATTAGCTTAATTTTTTTTAAATTCTAATTTTGTTCTCTATTTTACTTTGTTTTGTTTAAGACCCCAAAACATTAGATTATTTCTTGTAAAAAATCAAGGTATTTATGTTTGAGTTAAGCTTCTTATTTCTTTTTATTTCGATGAATTATATTGTTAACTATAAAAATTGTGAGCTATAAAATATCTGTTCTTGCAACTTTAGCATTCACTGAGAGAGTATTTTGGGTCATGAATATGAAGTGATGAGATAAGAGGAATAGAGCTTCATTGAAATTGATCAAAAATGAGCTCTTAATTTATATGAATTTTGAATTTGAACGGTTAGAGCTATACACATATTTAAAAAATAACAAAAATACTGTTATATACTGCAAGAAGCACCAAAAAATACATTTTGAAGACTTTAAATAAATGGTACTCTTCTTTTTTCAAATGAACTCTTTTTTTTCATCTCTGAAATCAAATATACTCTATTCCTTCTTAAAAAAGTTGGCAACCCTACGTGCAGTATAGGAAGACCTCGTCTAAGGTGGCGCACGCAAGTGGAAGCGGCCTCAATAAACTTGGCGTGCGAAAATGGTCACAGCGAGCTAAGGATACACTTGACTGGAGAAGCTTGTTGATTGAGGCCCAAGTTTTTGTAGCCGCCTTATGGCGCTGGCCACTCTATGTAAGGAAGAAAGTAAATACCAATAGTTGTCACAGAAGTATCTACTACATGGTATCTAGTTAGATATGCATTTGCAATTAGTTAAGATAGGCACCTCTCTACTCTACCCTACCTACCTACATGCATTCGGTTTACTTCAAAATATTTATTTCACATAAATACATAGGTAACTATAGGTAGAATTGTACTTTAATATCTAGGTAGGTATCTACCTATAAGTTGAGTGCTTCCCTACCTATAGAAATAAGTTTATAGGTACATAGTTTTATTATTTTATTTAAGACAATGCCTATGGCATCATCAAATAATACAAAATGTAGGTAAGTTTATTATTTTTTCATTCCATTACTACATATCTATATATAACATTTCTCTGTTAAATAAATCCAAATAAACATGAATTAACAAAGTGAAACCAAAAACACAAAGTAACAATATGAAGGAAAGGGAAGCAACGAAGGCAACCCACATTCAGTTTCAAAAGTTAAAGTGATAGAATGAGAAAAAAGAAACATCCTCCAGCTAATCGATAAAACTGACTAATTATTGGCATTGCTAGGTAAAATTCTTAATTAACATGTTCTCTCCACTCAAGCTAGCTAGGGCGGCAAAATCTCACAAAAAAGACATGAAAAAGATAAAATTCAAACCACCCACCCATCCAACAGATCAGATCAACCAGAGAAACAAAACGATGAACAATCGAAATGAAACCAAGCTATCTAATATCAACCAGCCAAAATGAGATGCCAATAGGTTTGTACAAAAAAAAAAAAACTAATTTCACAATCCCATCCTACGCCTAACAAGTATTCCTCCACCAGCAACCCTACTCAGTTTTATTATTCAAAACTCAACCTCTCTTTCTTTCTACATCCGAAGATACACACTAAACCAACACTCTCTCAAGGTATCTCACGGATACGTAGCGTGTTTACACACATAGTGTCGGTGTAACTGGCAACTGGAAGTCTCCGAAGAGCTATGAGTGAATTTCCAATGGAAAATGGATAAGTGGAATGCTTGTTTTAGCTCCACCCGTGCAAAAGATACATTCAAAAAGAGCAGAGGTTGAAAAGAGTTCGAGATACTTTCCAATTCGTTTTACAGCTAGAGCATCCCTTCAGTATAGAGCACATCGCGGACGGTACCAAGTTCAGCTCAGCTTCAAGGGTGGGTTGTGGCATTTGTGTCCGTCTCGGGGAAAATCGGTCTGTGGAGCGTGGATTAACCGGAATGGCAATTGGAATTCCTACTCGGATGCGTAGCGATATCTCGAATCAGTTGTTCTTAGTACAGCATATCGTGTACACGGTGTGAAAATTTCTATTTTTTGTACGAGCACCTTTATCAAGGAACGTTCAACGAACTCATTTCGTCGTCGTCGCCTTGTTTTGTTTTTTTGTTTTTGGCCTGTGTCTTTTCTGTGGTGGATGATTTAGGATTTTTTTTTTACCTCATTGAAACTTAATCCTGGTAGAGCAGTTGTTTCTTCGCTAAGATTTTTTTCCACCCTTCGTTATTTTGTACCTTGAATATCTTTTGTCTTTGGGCTGGAATTTAATTGAGTGAACGGATGTTTTAATACTAACATATTAGCAGTGAACTAAAAAGTGCAATATCTTTGCTATTCAAAACAAAAATATATCATTGCAAATTGCAAAATGCAAATAAAAAAGAAAAACGCGTAAAAGTGCAGAATTTTCTTTCAATTATTTTATAGAGTGAATATACCGTCGGCAAAGCTTTAGTTGATAAAATGCAGGCCACAAAAATGCGAACCCCATTTGCCATTCAAGAAATTCTTGGACTTGGTGTAGGAAGGCAATCAAATAATGTATCACCGCCGATAAATGTGACATCATCAGGACTTTCACCAGCGGGATCAGGCAGAGATACAGGCTCTATGTCTCCGGATGCTGTTAAAATGGCAAGTGTGTCCGCATCAGCCGTCAATCACTGCCAATTACCCGTTTTTAATCCGGCGAATTTTTATGCTGCGGCTGGTTACGACCATAGCACGTTAAATGCGGCACATCACCACCATATGACAACCTTAGCAGCAGCGGCTTATTTGCGTGGATTTTTACCGCCGGGTTTTAGCACGCCTCATGAATTTAGGGGACATTTTCAACAGCATTTTGGCAGTCAATTTGGTAAGTGATCTTTTTTAAGTTTCTTTAGTTTTTTTACTAGAAACAAATTTCATATACCTATAGGAGGAAATGCTATTTAGTTTAAAATAAGAAGCTCTGTAAAATAAAGTGAAAATGTTAAGTTACTCTAGGTCGATTTGATTAGATATACTTGTGGCCTAATAGAACACAAATGACAGCACCAATAA
This sequence comes from Episyrphus balteatus, assembly GCF_945859705.1. Taxonomy (NCBI): domain Eukaryota; kingdom Metazoa; phylum Arthropoda; class Insecta; order Diptera; family Syrphidae; genus Episyrphus; species Episyrphus balteatus. Next base: position 56,936,729 of record NC_079135.1, on the reverse strand, counting down.
TGTTTGGATGTGTTGATTTTAATTACAACTAAGATGGAGACAAAGAAAAGAAAGGTACATAACTAACTATCTCCAGATAAAAAAAAAACCTACGACAAAAAGCATACTATGTAAAACGTAAAAAAAATGAAAATTTTTAAACTCATTGTTAATAGTTTTTCCGACTGGAAAACTTGCAAAAATGATACAGAAAGCTTATAATTTTATTATTTTTGTTTAAACTCTTTTGTTAAATAAAATGCACTAGTCAAAAAAAAAAATTATTTAAACTTTTGCAACCTTTTTAAAAAAAAAACTTCCGAAAAAAAAATATTTGCAAAAACCACCCATTGTAGTACCTGGGCGAAACGCTTTATAAATTTGGATTTGAGGTCACTTGAACCTTAAAATTGAGTTAAGGCTTATACATCGTTCCGTTTTTTAATTTAAAGAATTGATTTTTTCTTGTCTTAGAAAATTGGTGTTTATTTCCAACAAATCTCAAATTACATACATTTTCGGTTTTTCAGGTTAATATTTTTCATTCGTCTAATGACAAAATAAACTGTGTAGTTTGTACATATAAGTAGCTATCTGATTCGCAAAATACAGAAAATCATAAACCACCAGTGTGAATAATTTTTTTAAAAACAGAATACTGTTGTTGTTTTGCCATTGTCATTAAAGTAATGAATGAAAATAATTTAAAAAATATAACTACGCTGTGTGAAATTGTGTTATAAAACTGTGGTGGAAAAAATAAAATTAGACAAAAGTGTTTTAATGGGAGCAATAGCAAAGCAATTTAAAGTGTCCATCAAAAGTATTCTAGTTTTAGGGTTAATCTCGCAAAACTCCCACCAATTCCAAACAACAGTTTTGTGTTTGTTACAAATAATGTGTTATTGTAATTGTACTGTCTAAATTATGTAAAACTCTTGTCTATGGGAATTTTAGAAAAATGTCGAGCAAAGTAGGTATCTGTTTTCTTTTCCCAATTGATAAAAACGTACAAATTAGCGTAGTATGCATTGGTCGATAAATAGCAAAATCTGAGAAATGTCTCAAGTTTTTAAAGAGCTTAAAGCTAAAAAATTAATTAACGTTAGCACGGAAATGAATTGACTGTAAAAGTTTTGCAATCTATGGAATATGGAAAAATAATTTTATTGAGAAAAAAAGATTTGCATTTCCTAGCTTAACGCTAATTTAAATAACATTTTTCAAAACACACTCTTTTTTCATCGCATTTTTGATATATTTTTTACTTTTTTAGCCAGTTTGAACAGAATTCGTCTTATCAAACCAGTTTAATATCAATACGTATAGGTAGAAGCTCTATTTTTTGAAATATTTCCGTTTTACAAATTTTGGGAGTTATTTCTTACGAATTTTAAAGTGATCCTTATTTCAACTGTTTGTTAACATTTTTTAGAAAAATGTAGGTATATCAATTCTTAAATGTTTGGGTTCAGCCAAAAAATCACACTTCTAGGAGATCAAACTTTTGAAAATAACAAATAACACTGAGTTACAAAATAAAAATCATGTCAATCACTTTGGAAATGACCTAGCAGAAATTGTAGGTATTACTGAGTATTTCAAGTTGTATTCAAAAAACAAAAATTTTGATACAATTTCAAAAAATCATGAAAATTGGGTTTTTTTTGCAATAAATTGGAATTTCTTTCTCGAGTAAAAAAACCATAACTTCCACAATTTCTAACTGTTTTTAATAAGTAAAAGCTTTCTTAATTCAGCATAAATAGAACAATAAAACTGTTTATAAAAAAAATGTTGGTGAAAAAATGTTGATTCAGCCCATAAAATCTATTCTCAATTTGGTGCTTGAGCATAATAAAAAAATATTTTCGAAAAGAACAAGTACTCCTTTGTTTAATAATATAAAAGTTTAAGGTTCTGTGTATCACAATATAATGAAAAAAGTGTTAAAATTTAGGTTTCTTTTTAAAAATCTTTTGCGACTTTTTTTAATATTGTTTCTCAAAGATGATAAGGAAGTTGGTTTAGTTTTGTTTTTATTTGAGCTTTTTAAACAGAAACGCACTTAAGTTTTATTTGACTTTCATGAAATCAGTTGTCTGAATATTAAAGAAGTTGCAAATCTCGTAACATGACAGAAAAATTCCATTTTTTGAAAAAAAGGTGAAAAATTAAACCAATATTGAGATTTCAGCGCAAACAACTAAAATTACACTCACTGGTCAACAAAATTTATTTTTTTTTTTGCAGTTACCAAATTAAATTTTCAATAGGATTTTGATCTCCTGAGGTTGAATCCGAAACTAAAAAAAAAATTCTATCAAATCAGGCATTTGAGATATTTCCGTTGGAAAATCGAAAATGCCGCTTTTTAACAGTTTTTGAGGTTATTTTCTAGCACGTGATTATTTATTTTAGTTAATTATATAACTAAAAATGTTTTCTCTATTAATCCGTTTGAATATTTGTTACACATACTATGTGTATATCTCAAGCTCATCTCGAAAAGTTCTTCACCGATCATTTTCATATTTTGGAATAACGTTCCATTTACAATGTTTATTTATTTATTAGATACTACATATTTATTTTATACATATTTCCTTACTTTTTTTTGACAGATTTTGTGCATACAAATTGCATTAAAAAATATACAATGCAGGAAAGCACCGTATTTCAAAACTATCATTTTTATAATTTTTGTAAGTTGTAGTGAAACTAACTGTTTTTAATGTTTTAATTAATACAAAAGTACTAAAATAATTTGTTATTTGTTAAGCCTAGTATCTAAGCTGCTGATGCGAAACCAAAAATACCCTAAAAAAAAATGCCACAACGAAATCGTAAACGAAAAATTTGTTCTTCGGTACCTACGTTTCGGCTTCGCTACCAGCGAAATTGAAAATTATACTTATTTGAAGAAGAAAAATTGACATTTGAGTTTTTGTGCGGGTTTTTGTTGTTGATTTTGTCATTGCATGCCTTTCTGAAATATGTGTTTGATTTTATTTTATTATCTTTGTCTAGCTATATGTGATACCCCACATGAATATTTTACCGTTAAGATTTCACAAGCATTTCATTGTCCTGGTGGAGACGGACGTATAGTAAGCGATCTAGACTTTATTCTGCATTTATTTTTTTATTAACGGTGTCATGGTTTAAAGATGATTTATTGACCAATTTTTAATTCAAATAAATGGCTTATATCAAAATCTTGTTGGTTTTTGACTTTTTTGTTTTAAGTTCAAATTGCCTGAATTCACGCACCTACACACCCACATCTAAAATTATTACAAAAACAATTTTTCAAATTATTGCCACGCAAAATATCTTTTCAAATGTAATGAATAAATGTAAAATATAATATATATAATTCAGAAGTAAAATTTACTACTTTGTTTTTTTTTGCACGTTTCACGTTAACATTTAATGCCCAACAAATAACCGTGCTGTTCAGAGCGTACGGTATGCTATACGGTGCCCATCCGTCCCGGTTTACCCGGGACTGTCCCGTATCTCTACAGCTTGTCCCGGGTTTTTATTTAAGAAACCCGGGAGGGACGTATTAATACTTTGTACGGAAAACAAGAAAACAGTGGTTGGAAATTAAAATTTTTCAATTTTTCGGATAAAGCATTAAGCATTGAGTCTCCAAAGTCAAAAATCTGTTGCTGCAAGAAAAATTGCCTGGATAAATAAATGGGAGTGAAAAACGATTGAAAGCTCTCCATTTATTCTAGCACAAGTAAGAAATTCGTTACCTTAGCTGCGCATTGTGCAGCTAGTGCTGTGCTAGTTCCCATACTAGCACATGCCATTTTGACATTAGGCCATGCGAGCTCATGTCTATTATAGTTGGGCCTTAACTACGTTGAGTAAAAAACTTAATTAAATACGAAGAAAGTAATTGTGTACCTGGTTGTTCTTCTTACCCAAATAAATCATTCAGCAAGCACGTGGAGCAAAAAATAGCATAGACGCCATTTGGGGGTTTGTTATATTCGAAGAAGTAGATAAGCTGCAACGCTACTTTATAAACTGATACTAGAACTACCAGCTATCGTAAAACTTTGCGTTTTCACTTGAAACTGGTGTCGAAGGACATTTTTTAAGCTAAGGATCTTCACCCTGTTCGATTTCAATGAAAGGCTACCACATTGACTCTCGAATATAAATCAAATCAAAAATCAAAATCGAAATTCTTTTACGGAAAATTCTATTTTGGGTAAAAGAGTAAAATGAATTTGGATCTGAATTCATACATTGTACACATGTACATTGGGATGAACTTTTGGGGTCAGAGCAAGAATGGATCAGCAAAAGTATCGTACTTTGAAATTGTATAAGGTATAAACCACTTCAAAATAAAAGAAAATCATTGACAAGCAGCTCAAGCATCTACAAGCTCTTACATCATTCAAGGATCTCTTAAACAAAAGAATTTGATGTTTTTAAAATAAGCTAGATCTTGAAAGTTAGATGTGATCTAATCTTTTCTGATTGGAAGAAAATATAGCGGCAATGAATCATCCTTATGTAACCTTTGGAACATGATAAAGGAAGAAAATAATCAACACTTTTGGGCCGATGCCCTGCACTGCGTGAATTCAAAGTAAGATAAGTACTTCGGAAAACCTAACGCATGAAGGAAAATGGGATCATACGTTTTTTATTTAATTAGCTTGGAACAAACTCGTCAAGTATTTAACTATGGACAATATAGAAAATTTCAGCTGAAAAAATAAATAAATTGTCTGTTTTTTGTACTAAGTTTTATGGATGACAAATTTTTTTCATTTTTCTTGAAATGAGTTGGAATAGACTTGTGCTGTTTTTCCCCTGGAGTCTTCAAATGCTTCTATATATTTAGGATTTTACTTTAAACAAAATCTATTTACCGGGAAGTTATAAGGTAAAAAAATTTTAATTGCTATTTTACAAGTAAGTATTGTAATCGTATTTTATTTCTATATTTAATAGTTGAAATAAACTTCAACTTGGAGTTGATACTTGAAGATATAAAAATGGTGTAGGAACCTACTGCTACAGTAAAACCATGAAAATAAGAACCACCAAAATGCATAATTTTAACGGATTAATTATATCTTATATTTCAGATTAGAACAGAAGTAGTCAAATGTACCTACTCTATTTTTGGATGGGCAGTAAACGACTACACCGATTAGAAAAAACAAAATTCTAAGAAACGTTTAAGTAATCGTGATATTTAAATTTTTGGATTTTAAAAATTAAAATTATGTTTTTTGGAAAAAAAAAAAACAAATTAGCAAACTTTAAAGACAAATATTTATTTTTTCAAATTCGATTTTGGGTCATTCACTAAAAAATTTTGGTCTTCTCAAATACTCCTCTTGGGATCCAAGGGTCGTCGGGAGTATGTGAGAAGACCAAAAAATGCATCAAACGATTCACGATACACCGTGAAAACGGTGAAGCATGGCGGTGCGAAACTGATGCTTTTCATACAACGGGGTTGGGCCTATTTATCCCATCAAGCCCCATCAGGGGTATAATGGAGTTCGTAAAAATTCTCGAGGAGGTTATGTTACCCTATGATACAGAGGAAATGTCTTTGGTTTGGGTATACCGACAAGATTATGGCCCAAAGAATACTTCGAAAGGGGAAAAATAATGGTTTCAAGAGTAAAAGGTATGCGCTATGGAGTTACCCGCAAAATCCCTCGACCCTAACCCCTTTCAAAACTTGTGGGGGAATGTAGGTAAAGAATGAGGTCCATGAGGTGAATCCCAAGAATTCGAAAGAATTGTGGGAGGTAGTGCGAGATTCGTGGATTTCAATACCAGTCGAGAGGTGACAAAATTAAACGAACTCTATGCAACGAAAATGCATTCTAGTCATTAAAATAACGGTTATTCCACAATGTATTAATGGTAATCTTAAATAATTAATACACTTTCATACAATTTTCAATAGTTTTTCTTACTTTTTGCCTTGTAGATGCAGTACAATGCATTTTGTGAACAACCACAATTTTTTAAAATTGATGTATCTGTGACAAAAGCAAGGTTAAAAAATCAATCTTAATTTTTTCTGGTAATATTTCTAAAATACTTTAATTTGTTGTTTGAAGTTTTTTGAAATATACTACAACGTTGATAATATTAGCCTTTTTGTTTTATTTGGGGAGCATTGCTATTTTTATGAACACAACTGTAGGTTGCGAATATTCGCATCCGCATCCGCAAATGCGGAACATCCGCATGAAATTGGGCATCCGCATCCGCGGATTTTCATGCCGATGCGGATGCAAAGAAGTTGCGACATGAAAGAAGTTGGACGGAGCCGGCGAATGGCGCGCACCAATGGGATTCACATCGAGTAATGGTCTGTGACTGATTTTTTTAGGCAAAACACAGAAAAAGTGCAAAAGTGTTAGTTTTCACTAAAACCCAAATTAGATAATTTCGCAAATTATCTCATTTCGAATTTCAAATTGCATAGGAAATTCTTAGAATTCGGAATTCGAACTGACTAATTGGCGAAATTATCAAATTTGGGGTTAAAACAGGCTATTAATAGAGATCTATTTTTCCGGGCAAAAAAAGGGCCAGTGCCATTGAAGTCTTAACGATATTTTTTACCCACTCCACAAGGTTGTTTTCCTAGGGAAAATTAATAAGTAGAGCGGGGTTTAACTAACCAACCTCTGTGTAACCGAGTCTAATGCACCTCTTTTTGATTTCTCTCACTAAACACAAATAATAAAAAGGTTATTTATAACTGTATTATTGTTTTAATGCATTTATATTAATTTTTTATATAAGATCTTAAACATCCGCGTCCGCATCTGCAGATGTTAACTTTCAAAAATCCGCATCTGCAACATCCCTAGTAGGTACATGCGCTATCTACCTATGTACATACCTAGAGGTTTTAACCTGGAATGTTTATATTTAAATTCTTTTTTGTAGTAGAACATTTCTAAAAATAAATAAATAAATTGGAGAAACCACATGCTCTTGAAAAACGATTAAAGATTTGATTGTTAACTTGAGCTATACGCCTTTGTTTCTTTAAATAGTCATCCTTCCCACTATTCATGCAACACAACTAAACGCTAATTTACAAACTTTGTTGTATGAAGGATTTCAATTTTTTCATCCTTAGTCAACCTAATACAAAAATGTCAAAATGTTCATCGCTTAAAACAATCCTTTCGAATTACAAGAATGCACCAAGGAGCAATAAGCAAGTACAATATTTCGTACACGCGATTGTCCCTGAAGCATTGCACTCTTTTTCATCCACTATTTCGCCACCTCTCATTCATCATCACATATCCAAACACATATTCTGATGCAAAGTCAAGATGGAAAACAATATACAAGCAAAACAGAATTCGTACATAAACAAACCTACAAACAACAAAACATTAGCTTGAGAATGAAATAATTGGCTCACGGAGTAAAATCTCCTACATGCCCTAACGAGCATTTTTAATTTATAGTTTACTTTATTCATGATAGCAGAATGCAAGGCCCTGTATAATTTTTCAGACGTTTTAAGAAAAGAATTCTACGTGGAAAGAAAAAAAAACATTCCAACACCTTGACAATAAATCTTTTGAGAGGTTATACTGGCTCTCGCAGAGAGCTTTTAATCTTGGAGCCCTCCTGTATCTATGAAAGTCTACTTCAGAATTTTCATTAGTCATTTTCTTCAATAACATAGGTACATACTCCTTTCATTATTTATACCATGTAAGATGCAAATAAAATGTATGTGTATGGCTCATCCTGATTTCTAAAACTTTTCTTACATAACCGCATGAGCTGATTTGCTTTATAACCTCAGAAGGCCCGTTGTCAATAATCTATAAGTTTAGTCAAACAAAAATTATCCTTAGAAATTGTTTTTTGTTGTTATGTTTAGCAAATTTGACTGAGCTACGTACACAACACGGCTTTTACATATATTCTATGGGTTAGTTCTCAAACTAATAAAAAATAAACTGTGCTAAATAAACACTAATTAAAAAAAATCAAAATATATTGAAAATATTATTGGAAAAGATGATATCCCGACGCGTTTCGAAGCTATTTCACTTATCAATCAATATCAAATAGGTATTTTTTTTTTTCTACGATTTTTTTTACAAAATTATCAGAAATTGTAAAATTGTGTCTTTTTTTTAACTTCCAAATTCCTGAGATGTTTCGCTGTTGTCCCTTTCTCACATAAGAACTAAAGCGCTACAGTTGCGATAGCAATTTGTTTCTATTTATTGTAAGGTCATAGCCGTATTTAGGGGGGGGGGGTATTGGGAAATTGGCAAGTTTTTCGCTTCGACACAGTTTTAATGACCATTTGCTTTAGCGGAATTAAGAATCGACTGCAGTAACATATAGTTGATAAAAAAGTTCTGTGATTCCTGAAAAAATTTCACTGATGTATATTATTTAAAAATTTATTTAAAAATTGTGTAATAATTTTTATGTCTAGGGTGCAGTTCTTTTGGCTGCAAGTGTACCTACCTATTTTTTTTTTTATTTTATCTTTACGCGCCCGTCTTCAAAATTATTTGCAGTTTGAAACTACAAAAACGCACGAGGTGTGAAAGATAAGATTTTTAAGTTGTTTCTTACACGTGGTAAATCAGTGCATGCCCTCAAGTGGAAATTAAGAGAAAAAAAGCTTCAGAATAAATGTGCAATGATAAAAAGCGGATGGATTCACCTTGTCTCATAATCATCCAACAAAATTTCATCGCATCATCCTTCTTCATCCCTCATCTCCATTATATGAAAATCTTCTTAGTGTCACATTGCAATATTCCATAGTTAGGTGCATAAAATAATAGACACCTCAGCGAGTCCTTGAGAATACAAAACAAGTGCCAGGGCATAAAAGCATCTAATTAGCTATGCGAGTGAAATGACGTTTAACACGAAACGTCAAAGAAAAAATACTAAAGAAGTATGTGGCAATTGTGCTATGAATGGGAAGAGTAAGGTTGCAATTTCTAGCTTTCTTCTTAATTTTTTGCACACAAATAATAAAGAATACCTACTGAAGATGCTTAGCATCGCATGTCCTCTTATTTATGTATATGGATACTTATTTATATGTATGCATGTCCTGTTGAGCCACTCAGTAGCATAGAAAAATTGCAAATCTACAGTGAGTGCTGGTGTGAGAAGTATCCCTTCAGGACTGAATTGTCACTTCTTTAAAGAAGCTTTCCTTAGGTTGAATCGGCAAAGGTAAAGAGGGGTGCAGGAATAATAAAGAGTGGCTTGAAAAAAAAAATTAAAAACAATGTTATACATATATATATGTATGCAAAGAATATGTATTCAAAGCATGCACTGTATTTGTATTTGTTGTCTTTTGTTGAGCCTTGCCCTTCATTCGAGAGTAAAAGTAACTTTCTTACATTCAATGTGACATAAATAGCGAAACATAAACACATTTGGTCCGTGCAACACGAAACATAAGGTTTCAGACTTGGTCGCAAATTCTGGTTCTTATATGGCTCTTTTAAATATTCAAAATCTGTAAATTAAGGGTTTGTTTCAGAATATCTGAATTTCTTTCAAGTAAGTTTTTAAGAACTTTAGTTCCTTATTTGTATAATGTTAAATAAAAATAAATTTTCTACAGCCCATGTTGTCAAATTATATATTTTACTAAATACCTTACAGGACATTAGGTAGGCGATGACTTCATAATGTATGGGTAAAAAAGAATGTGCATGTACGAAAAGAATTAATTAATTTTAATAAATTCTTAGCTGTTGAAACATTGTTGTTTTTTTGTGCAAATTAGCTCTTTCAGAATGAAGAATGAGGTGGCAGGACCTTTTGTATGGTTGAGACTTAGGAGATGAAGATAATACAAAAATTTATCTGAAAGTTGGTGTCGATAGTGTATATGGTATAGGTAAACCTATGTAAATACTTCTTTTCTAAGCCTATTCTGATGCCGCAAATGGTGTCACAAAAATGTTATTCCTTGATCCCATTTTATTCAGCTTTATAAACAAAATTGACCAAACTTATCGATCACGTGAAAAACTTTTCCACAACGCTTTAGAAATAAAATTGATAGCGACACTAAGGGTACGGCCACGTCCTGAGCAGCTGAGCGGCAATCCTGAGCGACGAGGTGGATAAGTCCTGAGCGGCGATCCTGATTCCTGAGCGGCAATTTCAAAACCCTACAAGTGCAAAAATATCGATGAGTATTCGGCTTACACGCGGGCGTTCCAGGTTCGATTCCTAGAAGTGCCTATTTTTTTTTATTTTATAATTCTAAGTAAAATGAAGTTGGTATGCCGTATTGTAGTTAATATAGATCTATAACTAAAACCAAAATTTCAAAAGAATCTAATGACCTGTTTTGGAAAATTTGATTAAAAAAAAAAATTCAACATTTTTTCAAAATTCCAAAAATGCATTTCTTCAAAATCTTATTTTTGATTTATACTAAGACTATATAAATGCTTTTGTATAAAATTTTTTTATAGAATTAAATTAGTCGTTTGAGAGAAATTAAAAGCTTAAAAAAACGGTTCTATGACAGGTGACAGGTACCGTTAATAAAGAAATATTTTTTTGTTAAAAGATAGGACTTGTCCAAAAACCCACACTTAATTTTTTTTATTTTAATCGTTAAAAGAGTTTTTCAGAAAATCATACTTTTCTAAGATTGGTGCATCACAGGTGTCGTTAGATAAGGTTCTAAAAAAATGAATTCTATAGAATCATCTGCACAATCTCCAAAAACTGCTACATACCAAGTTTGAAGAGAATTGATCCATCCGTTTAGGCTTTAGCTTCTTAAACAGACAAAGATTCGAGTCCCAGGTTCGATTCCTGTAGGGGCCCATTTATTTTTTTTTTTTTAATTTTAACGAAAAAAATTAATATTTTTCTTCAGAAGAAACCATAATTTTCAATCTTTACTAAAATGTTCGTGTTAATTAAGAATATAATGTAATTCGCCGCTCAAGATTTCAAAAAAATAGAACAGAGCTGAGTGGCTGAGCGACGTCGCTCAGCCGCTCAGGATTGACGCTCAGCCGCTCAGGGTGTATGTGGCCACCCCCATACATTTCCATACGTTCTAATTTAGTTTTGCCGCTCAGGATTGACGCTCAGACGCTCAGGATGTGGCCGTACCCTAAAAGGGATTTCAGTGAGTTCCTGTTTATCTTTCTGAGTTTCCAAAAAATAAAGAAAAAGAAGTAGGTACATTGGCAATATTCGTAAGATTGTCAAAAAAATTATCGAACTCCTTGATTGCTCTAGACTTCAGAGCTTCCCAAACGGCTTTGTTATAAGTTAGTTTGAAACTAGCAACATATTGATTAACATGGCACCATAGTCGGGAGAATGTGCAGGCCACTCAATCATCAACTCGTTGTACTATTAACTCACAGGGCTTAGTTGGTATCCTTAGGATCGTTATCTTCCTGATAGATCAGTGGCGTAGGTAGCATTATCCTAACACAGAGATGCTATAATTCGGTGTATGTGGGCCAACACCATAGATAGAAAAACTTGCACACCACTAAGCTGGATCCTCTGTTTTTAATTTTGTTTTGCTGTGGAAGGTGGAGTATATTTGGTGTTTGAAGGTCTTCTTCCAAATTGACAAAATCATTTTCTACCATATAAAGTAATCTTAGACTCGCAGAATATTTCTCCACTTTGATGCAGGCCAGTCCAAGTATTTCTTTGTGAATTTTACATTTTTGTTGTCAGCAATGCCAATGGTACTTTTCGTGGAATGTATACCTACTGTTTGAGCATATTCTGTAAACGTCTATAAACCGTTTCAGCGCTGGCATAAACACAAAATATGTCTATTAAACGCAGATTTTTTAATACCTGACAGCTCATTTTATCAATTTAAGTGACATTAACGACTTCCGCCCTCAAATTTCTGAAATTTCTGACTTTGGGAAGTAAATACATAACTGCATTTCTTACCATTGTTAATGAGCATTCAACTAGACTTTGAACCTGTGCATAAATTTTGCTCTCCGAATTCAAAATGCTTATTTAATGTATAGGGTTTCCTAACTGCCTGCAAAAAATATGATGAATTTTTAAATAAAAGCTATAGACTGCTATAGAATATTACTGTCATCAACAAGTGCATCTCAACATTCTCGCTAACTGCATATTTGCACGCACTGAGGGAAAAGCCACCATAAAACAACGTAAAATCAATGAAAACCACATAGATTTTCGTATCTTAAAGCAATATAAATTTAAAGATCATCTTTGAAACAAAGACGTTTCAACTTCCAATTTATTTTTCCCCACAGTGTACATACCTATGAATGGTTGATGCTTTGATATTGAAGGCCTTTCATCTTCAAGACTTTTTGTGTGACCGATAAAAATCTATAAATGAGTTTTCTGGTCTTTTGTCCATTAAATTTTCAAACGTTCAAAAAGTTTTCAAGGCTTTTTGTGTGAACGATAAGAATGCATAAATGAGTTTTCTGATCTTATGTCCATTAAATTTACAAAGGTTCTAGGACCAATTGTGGGACAAAGTCTAAGTCAAATTGTTTTGAAAGCAGCTCTGGTTACAAAGTTTATTTCTTTGTTATAAAAATATAGCCAAGATCATTTACGCTCCTCTAGTAACTTATAAAATAATTTGTTTACTCTTCTTAGACCTAAATATTAGTTTTCCCAATTATTGTGACATCAATAATTAGTAATGAAAGATGTAGTTTAAAACACATTGAAAAGGGCCTGTCGAAAATTTCCAGCAAACAGGATATAGATATCCCTATTATCTCGAGAGTGTTTCTTTGTTGAAATTCGCTATTTTGCGAGCATATACAAGACTCTCATCCCGTCAGTAACTTGATACTTTCTCCCAATTATCATTTCATCATCATCGTCATGGTCGTCATCTCGACAATTCATATTCAATTGAAAACGATATTTAATTGATGACCACATACATATACCAAACAAATGAATCGAAATTAAATCAGTGGAATTGCTGTATACAAAAGCAAACGGTGCTTGTGTTCGAACGCCTAATTGTTCAATTAACTAATTTCCCTCGCAGTACATCTGATATTTTGTTGTCGTCTCTTCCTTTCATTCTTCTTCGCTTCTTTTTCTTTTCATACGGATACAAAAATAATTTTATTTCTCAGTAAAACGTGCTGCATTATGCTCAAGTAGTTAAATACCAATGAAAACACTTGACGTGAAAATTATGAAAGATAATGATTCCTGGAAATCTGACTCGCATCTCTATGTAGTGTTTGGCTCCTTCTCGGGATCAGATGCTTTAGCACTGTTTGCATTGTACTCTGTAGTCTAGAGTTGCTGCTTTTTTCACGGAAAGCGAGTTGGGACACACGCCTCACCTGATGTATGCATAGTTGTAGATTTGCTTCTACACTCTGCACACTAGATCCATCATGCCTCAACTATCCGCCCTTACCAGCTACAACGACATTCATAAGTACGAACGACCGACATCAAGTGGAAACATTCACTCATCATGATATTCACTTCTGGGGCTGTCGTCACTTAGGCCAGTGGATGCAACCACGTCATAAGGGATCAGAAGTCATCAATGTTATTACTATGTGTTCACTTTTAATACCATATGCTTTTCCAATGGACGACAACAACAAATAATAGGGAACCACCACAACTGAGTGTGATATCGAGGAAGTGCTTCTTTTTGGGTTGGGTTTCACTGTGTCGTAAGTCTTATTCAAAAAACGATTGACGCAAGTGGGTACATATTATGCATGTGAAAAATAAGAAGAAGCAACTGATACAATGCTTTTGGAGAAACACACTGTTATTACACGCAGTTTTAAACAAACCTCCACATATTTGAGTGTCGTTTTATTAAACAATTTGATGTGATTAATATACAAAATGTTTTTGGTTTCATGGTTCATAAAGTTTTCGATCATCTCTAAGTTCCTAAGATATTATTGCGAGCAATAAATAATAATAAATAAATTCATAAAGTTACGCAAGAAGGGATATTTGTTCCTTAGTAGATATATTAGTCTGTACCTGAAAATTAAGTTGGAGGAAGTAATGTTTGTTGATCAATTGTTCATAATGATTGTAGGAAATAGTAACACCGTCTTTCTAGTATGAAGTTGGAGACTCCATTTGGTCCAACTAATTTTTTTGGCTTGAATTTAGCGAAAATTTACTTGATATTTTGGTATCTGGAATTCTTTACCATTTATTTATTATCTTGACAAACATTTTTGAATTGTTATAAAATCCTGTTCATTTGATATTACAGTGTTACCCAAATTGGAGCAGTGTTCAAAGTTTCAAAAGAAGGTTAGATTTAAACAGCAAGAACAAAAACATTTTTCTAACATTGATGACCTCGCAATATTGGTATGGAATGGATAAATATAAAAACGGAAGAAATAATTGAACTCGCTAAATACGTACATACTCCAATTTAAATTAAAGTTTTCCAAAATGGAAATTATATATCTTGAAATAAAAAATAACACAAAATCATTTACATCAAAATTTACAGCATCAACAAAATAACGCAAAGCCATTTGCTTCTTCAAGCCTTGTTCACATTTTTAAAAAAGTAAAGACTATAGATATTTCAATGGAAATCTATCAGCACTTGTCCTCTCGATTCTTCGACCATTTGGTGTACAAAATTGCTAGTCCCAACTATTATTTTCATACAAAATGTACAACACAAAGTGTCCTGTAAAAACATCCTTGAGTCATTCGTGATGGTGTATTCTTTTCGCACCTACTACTCAATAGCCACTTCAATAAAACGGTTGAAAAACCAAAAGAAAATTGTTTGCCAAGAAAAAGAAACACTCCACAATATATAAAAACTATACACAAAAAACTCTGTAGTGTCCTTAGGAAAAACTTTAGACCATAATCTCTATTTTTACCAGAAGGTATACATACTACTGGAATTATCCTTGTTTGTTTGCACTGCAACAACATAAATGGAGTAGTAGAGGCAACAGGAGCATGAAATTAAGGAAGCTACACCACCACACACAGAAGAAGGATAATATGTCATCATTAAATTATTTACACAAAACGCCTACTTTCTTCAAGTACTTAAGGCAAAAGGACCAAAAAGGTGCACTTGGTTGAGTTAAAGGTAAGAAAGGACGACATTATCATGGTGTTGGTCTCATGTGTCCGGACATCCTACTTGGCTTTGTTAAAAAGATTTTTTTTCTCTCTTTTTGTGGAAGGCTGTTGATGTGAATTGTAAAATGCGGTTGCGCCTTTATTTTATTTTGTCGGTCAGGAGTGCAGTAAAACTCATCTACCTAAATAATCAGGATAAGTGCGCGGTGCTCTCGTGTAGTTGTGGTATTTGTAATTGTAATCCACTTAACAATTTAAAGGTATTTAAGAAGTATTTAATGTTCTCAGTTTTTCTTTATTACAGGGTCCTTTTTGGTGCAATTTTCAGTAGAATTTGATACTTATTTTGAAGAAATTAAATACACGATCAATTTTACGCTGCCTATGGATCAATGAATTTCAATCAACAATATCTGATTGCTTTTTTTGATGCCGGGTGCGGCTTGGTAATGCATAAATAAAAAAAGACCCATATTTTTCGGAAATCTCATTTATTTAAGGAAAAATAATCAAGGTATGAAATGTCGAAGATAGGAAGGCTTTGAATAACAAGTACAGGAACGGTACTATTCTCACCAGTTTAGCCGAGAGGGGCAAATTTCTAAAACATTGACTCAATTTGGAAAAAATATTTAACATGAACGGTTACACCTACATTTGCAACTAGTATTAGATGAATATGCACGAGTTTTTTTGCGAGTTTTTTTTATCTTAAAAGTGATTTTGGTGAAAAAAAGTAATATGGATATCGACTGCCAAGATATGTATAGTATTTTATGCGAAAATGTATGTGTATATTTAAAACACATTTTTTATAAATTATGTACACAAATTATGTCCAAAATTTCAAAAGAATCGGTGCAGTAGTTTTGAAGTTATGAGGGGCACCGACTTTGGGGGGAGAACAATTTAAAGTTTTGAACATTGGTATAAAACGTTCATAAGTGAAGTATTAAATTAATTACTTGGTCATTCAATATTCTTGAGATATTATGCATTCAGTTAAAAAAATTAAAAGAAATGCAAATTAAAATATTTAAATGCAAATAAAAAAAGGGGGGTTTTCGGGAAAAAGTATCTTTAATTTTTTTTAATTTTTTATAAACTATGATATTTTTTATAAGAACCACGTTTTCAGTATTTGGCATTAAATTTTTTTAATTAGTATTTAAAAATAAATGTGACTTAATCACCTCAATTGAGTATAACACATTATCGCAAAAAGAGATTGACATGATCAAACTTTAATTTTACAAAGAATTCCAAATATAAAAAATCCCTTAAATATTTCATCGTCTCTTGTCAAATTACCCAATTATTTCGAAAATAGCTTTTTCTTCACGTCGTCGTTGTCGTCGTCTTCAACTGAAATCCAATAGTATTCATCAAGTACCCATCTTCATTATTTCTCTCATCCTTTGCCCCGTATATCCTCATATTCTATATTTCCATACACAGGGAAATCCAAGAAACCAGCAAGCATACGTATCTACGTATTTCTGTCTGAGTGGTTTGTTAGCAGCCATCATTATTTCCGAGTACCTTCCTGGGTATACTCTCTGCGTGCTCTTCTCCCCTGTTCCAAAATAATGTTTGTAACACTACCATGCCATAGTTACGAAGATTGGGTATCACATCAACTACATCCACCGCACCACCCTACAAAAGAAAAAAAGCTATAACTTCTACAAGGATAAGAATACTAACAAAAGTGCGCAGCGCAAAATCATAGTCAATAAGGACCCACCATCATCACATCATTTCCGAACTCTCGTAGATGTAAGCATCCCCAATATGCCCCCATTTGGAATAAATACGTATATCACCATTTTTGTTTTTTTTTTTTCTTCAAACGTTTAAGAGATCTTTTTTTCAACCCTACTCAGTTTCCAAGGTATCTAAATGTACATAGACTAGAGCCAAGGCAAGAATAAAATTTGAATTTAGAACTCTCGCGACGGTTTTCAGCAGCCATCATGCAATGAGTTTGAAGTCGCGTAACTAATAAACATATCGAGTTTTAAATCGCAAATTGGCAATTTTGTGTATATCCTGTCAACACCGGGAATTTCCTTGAGATAAGTATTTTACGTGTTACCGATATATTTGTATGTGTTTATTAAGGTCTCTTCTTGGAATCAGATATTGGTTACCATCGATGTCATAAGATAAGATTGACAAGCATGTTTACGAGTAAATTTGGACTTTTGTACTAAGTGAAGAAAAAATTCAAAACAGATTTTAATTTCCTTTTTGGAAAATTACGAAAGGAAACAAATTTCTTAACAGTCGAACCGATTTTTGTATACCTACTTTCAGTCAAAAATCTAGAAATGAAAAATCTAGAAAATGTTTTGACGTCAGATAAGTATATTTTGAGTACAATTAGCGAAATTAATTTTGATTTAGGTAATGTTTGGAATTGTGGGACATCTGTCATTTTGCCACATTACTTTCAATCGGCCCTAGCGAGGTATCTGTCGCAACGGACATTTCTCCGATTTCAAACGAATTTTGATTCGAGGTGTACTACCGACAGGTAAAAACTCTCCGATTCGTATGAAAACGGACAAATATCTGGGGAAGGAAGTGTCGCACAGAAAATTTGCAGACGTTTCTGATCGGAAATATAGATAATAACACTGTGTGACAAAAACAAGGTTTAAAAATATACGCGACCGGAGACTTACCACGTTTTGTAGAGCTAGTTGCACTGATTACGAAACGTTTTTTAAAAGCAAACGAAACGAGGAGCCGTAGTCATGACTATCGTCGATAATGGAGAAGAAGAAGATGGGAGGGGGTCCTGCTCCCCTCTTTAGGAGGGAGGGGCAATTTTATAAAAAAAAAATTAAAATACAAAAAAATTATTCAAAATCAACGGCAACACTTACAGTTATAAGTGATATTATTTCTGAAAGGCAGAATTGTAGGTACATTTAATTCTAATTTTTAAATCAATACATACATTTCAACCAATTGTTTTTGAAATAATCGATTTCAAAGTTAAAAATAGGCAAATATTTTTTTTAAACTCATTGTAATCAATGGACGAAACTGTCCAGACTGTGAATTTAAATAAAAATTTGACTCATACGGAAAACTGCCTCAATTGATTCCTTATTGATCAATGTTAACTACATATTATGTTTCTATGCCTTCTAGGTTTTCAGAAAATTGAAAAATAAAAAAATAATAAAAAAAATTTTAAGAAAAGTATCTGTTTTCAAAACAACGTGGTGTTTTAAAATTATATTCTTAAATAATATTTATTTCCAAATGAAACGAGGTATTTTTTTATGGAAATCAGTTCAAAATTGGCTCAGAAAAAAAATTTACGATTTCAACCAAGATACAGAAATTCGAGCGCGTAGTACGATAACTTGGGCGCCAGGATTTGACAACGGATTTTTGTAGAGGAGTTCAATACAATCATTTTTTTACTATAGGAGGGGGTCTATCTGCCCCCCTTTAGGCGGGAGGGGCAATTTTCTAAAAAAAAAAATCCGATTGTACTTGTTTTTGTTCCAAAATCATTGTTTACATTTACGACTATGCATACAGCCTTGGCCAAAAGTATTAGGCCAAGGAGGAAAAATTAAGACTTGTCGACATTATTAAAAAATTAATGATCAAAAGTAGTGACATCGGCCCAAAACCGCATACAAACAATATGAGAACCAATGGATAAATTGTTAAAGTTGTATATATTTAAGACACTTACATGCATTACGACTAATTTCAGCCAAAAAAAAAAGGAACCTGAAACAAATCCGGGCAGATTTATCCAAAAGGGCTTTTTTTAGGGTGCCTAATACTTTTGGTCAAGGCTGTACATAGGTACCTAAATATGTATGTATCTTTTTTGCCGTTTGGGTAAGACTGTACAATTAAATGGCACAAAATTCAAATTTTGCGTTAATTCTGGGTCACCCCTTTACATATCCTATTATATAATACACCAACTTGTTTTTGTTTATTTTTCTTAATTTACAAACAGAAAAAAACACATTTTTTATACTTAGGTACTAGTCGAGTTCTTTTTTTTACGAAACCAAAACTTGTCATATTGTATTTTCATACAAAAGGTAAAAAATAGAAAAAAATGTAACGTAAAGGATGAAATTGCTTTCAATTAAACTGGGTAATAATGTTATTTCTCATTCCAATTTAACATTTATTACCCTGTCCAAACGCCTATGGCATATACGAAAATAAAGTAAAACCCATCCTAAGCATGAGGATTATCACCCTTTTTTAAAACCTTTCTAGGTATTACTTACTGTTCTGAGGCATGTTCATACATGGATATACATAGGTATATAAGCGTAGGAACACGTAAAATGTAGTTTCACCAACACCATGTATTTATGTACTTTTTACACAAAAAAACATCAAAATTAGAAACATACCAGGGTTCTCAAAAAGTAAAATAATACAAGCCGAACACACATTTTGACACCCTTTGCCTTAACTATATAGTAACAAGTCGAAGAAAAATGTAAAAGTTTACACCCTTTTTCTCTTAATAATAAAGGGGATAAAGCAAAGGTTTTCATGTTGTACCTACTTAAACTCTGAAAAAAATTGAGTGTTCTGGTGGTAGGCCGTTTTCAAATATTTATCAACCCATCAGAACGTGCAAATTGCGTTCTGGGTGTGATGGCAACGATGATGGTGACATTTCCACCAGTGGGGCTAGCAAAAAAAAAAAAAAACAACAAACAGCTCATGACCAACCCTCTAAAAGACATTAAGTGTGAGTTAACAAATTGTACACGGGTAATATTCAATTTAAGCGTAATGTTTCTTATGGCAAAGATATACATTTTCAGTGCCAGAGACGTTTACGAAATTGAATAACCGAAACAGTGGAACGAATTGTTGTCGTGTCAGCCTTAAGTACGTACGTCGTTGCTCAATATGACATCTTATTTTTAAAAGAGCACTTGAGATGAATAATTTATTTATCGAATCAGTGGGCGGCATTGGTGAAATTCTTTGTGAGTCAAAATTAGAATGTTATCTATGTAGATATGCATTGGATTTTTGCTGTATTTTTACACGAATGTTGCTACTAGATGTATATTTTTTCCCATTTTTCACAAAACGCACTGTTTTTTACATTTTTCTTCTTTTTTTTATTAAATAAAGACTTTATTATGTTTGTATATTCAATTAATTTTACGAAAACCCACCACGATTTTATGAGAAAAATATTATTTATTTCTTCATCCCGACGCACAGTGGTGCCTTTGGTGCTTTTTGGCGTCAAAATTCATCTGCACGCTCGTTTCTTGACGAAATGTCATGGTACACTGAAGGATTTTAGTACCTATGGAAAATACAAAAAAGCTACTAACTTTTTTTGTATTCAAAATGTCAGCTCCAAAATGGCAATCGATTCAGTTTGCTTCGGTGACTTTAAGAAGCCATATTGTAGATTTAATTCCATCATTAAATTTCTCACATTTTCACTTTCATTTTTTGCCCACTGGTGGTCAACTTCCCTTCAAAATAAAAATTTTAAAACTGTCCTTGGTTTTGCAAATTTTGTTAAAAACAAAAACCATGATCGTCTAAGTATTCATAGGGTCTTCTTAAATAAAAGTGTCACAACAGTGGATGCTTAAAATTAACAAACCTATTTCTTTTTTTTTTGAACGCACACTAAGCCCTTTTTTGCATTCAATAAGAATATTACTGGTGCTTCTTTTTAGATTATTGTTATAGAATACGCTCTTATTGGTCTACAAAAATTGTTATTTTAGTGAAACAAACAATGGGCGCATTCACAAATGTAGTGACTACGTAGTAATCTCGTTCTAATTGGCTGAAAACAAGTACAAAATTAGTTAAAATTTCCCCTCCGACCGACGTACAGTGTGTCGTCCCCTTATGATAAATCACTTTTTTTTTTGTTAAAAATTAATATTTTTGCTATTAAAATATAATTTAGAAGTGTCAACTCATATGAAAACATATTTATCTTACAAAATAACCCAGGTTATGTATTCAAAATAAGCTCCGAAACATGAGTACCTCGGAAATAGAAAATATTTTGAGGAATTTATGGGAATCTTTGAGAGTATATATTTCACGTTTGGTAATTGTTTGAAAAATTTTGTTAATGTTATTTTGTTTATTTGAGTGTTGTTGTAAAACGTATAACAAAAAAAAATTAAATTTATAAAATTATATATGAGTTATTAAAATTTCTTTGATAAATGGCCAAAAAAAAAAAAATTTAATTTTTAAACTTAATTTAAAAAAATACTTATTAAATCATATCGATAATTTTTTTATATTATTTTGCCATAGGCCTATACTTAATATTGGCAAAGTTTGGTCTGCTTCTGTTTGCGATTACCAGAGATATTCACATTTATGTGCTACGAGTCAAGTACTCAAAATAATTCATTTTTTGAGAAACATCTTCAAGGGGATCACAAAAATGAAAAAATCGATGTTTTTAATAGTTTTTAGCCATACACAAGTAACAAAAAGCTGTTTATGTTATTAAAAATATTTTAAATATTGTTTTCAACAAGAAAAAAATTATATTTTTCTGTATACTAGATTTTTAATATAATTACTTGACCCGGCCAGGCTCTACTGTGTATTATAGCGTATTTACCAACCTCGCCGATATAAGAATTTACGAAAATGCAAATAAAACGTTATTTCAAAATTTGAAAGCGATTGACAAAAAACTATTCGAGATTTGCTATGAAACGCAAATAAACATACGATTTTTTTGTATAGAGAAGATAAACAAAACAAGTTGACTTCAACTTAAGATTTCTCAAGGTAGAAAAAAGATATTGAAAAGATTTAAACGGGCTTTAAAAGAAAACATTTAGTTCTTTTAGAAACTGTCACAAATTTATTTAAAATAAATCACCACGTTCAAGAACATAACCTCAAAAACTGTTAAAAAACGACATTTCAGATTTTCTAACGGGAATATTTCAAAAACGTGATATGATAGAATTTTTCTGAGTTCGGATTCGATTTCAGCACACCAAAAACCTTACGAAAAGTATATTTTTGTTTATATATAAAAAAAAATTAATTTTGCTCACAAGTGGCTTCTTCAATAAATGTTAATTTCATAAATTATACTAAAAAAAAAAGTAATAGGTTGTTTAATTTGTTAATTTGTAATTCTTTTTTCTATTCCTGCCATAAAAACACAAAAAAGATATTAAAACTCCAAAAACTTAGCTGCAAGTATTTATGATAAACTTTTGTATGGGCTCGACACACTGTGCGACGTAGTGTAAAAATTTCAGCTTCAAAGTTAGTTGACAATTCTCAGTCAGCTGTTTGATGGAAACAATTGTATTTTTATTATAATTTTTTTGGTGGAATTGATGAAAAAAGCATTCAAAATGAAATTAAATGTGCAGTATTTTAATATAAATAATTGTGGAATTAAAAAATTATGAAAGCAAAAGCTATTAAAACCACTAAAAAACACAATTTTTTGTTTATTTTATATGTTTTTATTTGTCAAATACGACAGTTTTCGTTTGACTATAATAGCTTTGTAGTGCAAATTCGCATTCCAAAAGTTAGTTGAAATTCGACTACGTAGTAACTTCATTCGTGAATGCGCCTAATGTCTTTTATTTCTCCATTGAAAAAAAGGATATACGATAAAGGTTGGGAGATCTTGAAGACCAATGTACCTACTGGTCCATTTCTTCCTACTCAAAGATAACCGTACTCTTCATCAGCCAATTCCTCAATTTATGTCCGTACATGGTAGGAGCTTTATCTTGATGATAATATGGTATATCTAGTTTAATCAGTGGAATATCCAAAGGATCTGATAGATGAAACGTACCTTAGAAATAAGTTAATTTTAAGTCAATTGTAAATAACAAGTTCAATAAACTAAATTGAATTGATAGATTCATTTTGCAAAACCTCCATCCTTCTTTGAATACAAAATATTTTAAAGAACAAAAATAGTTTTCGCATTTTTAGCTTTTAAAGTCTAAAGCACAAAAACACATTCTTTTAAGATTTTACCTCTTGAAGGTTTTTCCAAGTAGGTATCATAAAATAGGTGGGTTTTTCGGCAACCTTATGGATCACTTTTTTATTCATTATTACTATCTGCATAAGAATAAAGTAAGAAAACTCTATATTTTAGACGACGCATTTTTCGAAGAAAACTGACCTCAAAGTCAAAAATCATCACGGGCGAAAAAAATGAAAATGCCTTGAAAAAATAATATCTGACCCATAATTTCAATTCTATTAGAAATAAAAAACAAAACAATAAAAATAAAAATAAAAAATCAGATTTTGTATTATTGCCACGACTTTTCCCTTTTTGGACAACCGTGCGACGGACGTTTCGAAGAAGTTTCAATCTTCGTACTTCGTGCTCACGGGATTACACTGGTTTGCTAGAAGTAATTAGACGTTGTTGATGTTTGATCTCGTTCGAGCTCGTAAGTTGTACCTGTGCGTAGTTGTTAATGCACTTCCAATTGCAGTGAGTTATGAAGGTTTTGGTTTTTCTTGGTTTGAGCTTGCATTATCTTGTGTTCGCACAAACATCAGATGCTTGTATTTTTGTTTTTGTTGTTTTTAGTTTACTTATTGTCGTAAGCGGGTCCCATGTTGTGGAAAGTTTGAAGCTAGAATCTCTGTTGAAGTTTTTGTGTATTTTGAATTGATTTCTATTGCTTCTCTTATTATATGTATTTGTTACTATAATATAATAAAACTGAAACTGAGAATATTCCGCTTGGAATCTAAGTAAATTAAACAAATTACTTAATCGAAGTCAATTACCTACTTTTGGCTTTTAACTAATGCAACTGAAATAAGATACACTCTTCTGTTGTTCTCTTTCAAGGATAGTCAAATATAAATTTATTTATATAGGGACATAGAATGCCACTTCAACAAAAAAAAAAAAAAAACATACAATGTAAGCAATAAAACACCTACTGATGCATGATTTTGTCCTTCTTTAAATTCATATTGTGCCCACAAATTTCTCGAAAATCAATTTACCATAAACGAATTTGCTTAAATTATAAGGTTTACCTATTGTGAATTCGTTTTGTTGTCACAATATACCAAACCCACTTTTTTATTTGATCCTATTTTCCATTCACTAAATTAGGGTTAAATACACTTTCAATAAAAAATGTTCATACATTATGTATGTATATGTACTTGTATGTTAAATGCAGCACATGTCCTTTCTTTTGGTAAAAGGATAAAGATTTAGCACAGATTACAAGGAAAGGATTCTTCCTTCTTTAAATGGGATTTATAAAGAAATGCTTCCCTAACATTCTTAAGGCACTCAAATCGAAAGGTGTTAGGGATAGAATTGATATTTGATATGATGAGCATAAAGGATTATAAAATGTTCTTTGATAACTTTTTTTGTTTCTTTTATCACCAAGTACTCATTCTTCAACTTGTGTTTTTTTATTTACAGACCAATCCCGCAACGAATATCACAATAGTTTAAATGTGAACGACGAACACTGTAGTAGTGGCACTGGCTCTAACACAACGAATACTACTTTGAGACTTCACACTGGTGGAGGCATCTCACCAGTGGAACATTCCCCGGCAGCCGCAGCAGCTGCCCTAGTTGGAGCACATCATGCTGCCGCTGTGGCAGCGGCTGGACATCACCACCATCACCATCTTCACCACCCGCATCATCATCATGACAGTGGTTATGTCAATGGCAGTAGTAATGGAGTCTCTGGAACTGGAGGCCTGCTTGGTAGCAGTAACAGTGGCAAGAAAAAGAATAAAAGGCGACATGGAAGAACAATTTTTACCAGCAATCAATTAGAAGAATTGGAAAAAGCATTTAAGGAAGCACACTATCCAGATGTTAGCGCTAGAGAGTTACTGTCGATGAAAACCGGCCTGGCTGAAGATAGAATTCAGGTATTTACTTGTACATTATTGTTACCGAATGAAGTTAAACTTTTCACGAGTTTTTGCATGTTTGTGAGGTCTTTTAAACTAAATTATCTACTCCTTAACCTCAAGCAGAAAAAATCGGGTTCGTTTTCTTAAAGCCTACTGCGTGGTGTTTAAAGCATCAAAGCTTCAAGAATTATTGGAGTGTTTCACTTCTTTTTTGTTCTGATTTATAACTTTTATATGTCAGAATTGCGAGCAGTCAGAATTCAATTTAAAATTTATGTCTTTTCTATGTTGAAAACTGTTTTGAATTAATGATATTGCCAGAAGTCTCACCTTTTGAATTTTTGGAAATCGACACTAGTGTGAGATTTTATTTTTTTTTTTTTTTTGTTTTTAACGATTTTCTTACCTACATTCTACTACCACTATATTATGTAGTTAACCTCTCTAAACTACATATGTAGATTTTTTGTTTAGAAGAGGTTTGTGTATACTTGCAGGGAAGTTACCTGTGTAATCAGTTTATACTGATTTTTTTTTTAGTTTCTTTACCTAATTTTTACTATAATATGGAGAGACGAAGGCCAACAAATATTTGAAATACAAACAAGTACTTGGGCAAGGCAAGGATATCTGTCTTCATTCCTCTTTTCAATGCATATCCCGCATAAGTTGTGATGGCTGGCTTATTACGCACACGATTGACTTGAAAACCACCATACCAGCCATATTGCATCACATTCTAGGATGAATGGTTGCACGAGTATGCTATAGCATATACCTTTACTCATGCATAATAAACATATTATGTACATGGGGATCTGGTTTAATGGAAAAGTTACCTTGTGCCTCACAATACTTGTCGTCCCACTTAAAAAAGGAATGGAAGCCAACCAATTCGCAATTAAAAAAAAAAAAAAAACATACATGGCTTCTTTTGGTCCCTTTATGTCTACGTCTGCATACGTGCGTGAGTACACTACAACGAATGGCAATAAGTGAAGAGGTCCTTTTATTAATACAGAAGGAAAGAACACGCTTACATTCGGGTTACACAGAGCTGGTTGCAAAACTTTTATGTCCGCTCTCTTTTTTACTGAACTTTTTGCATTTGTTTGATGTCTTCTTATTTGAGCCGCCATTGTCAGGTGTAAAACAGAAATGGCTGCCACAATTTTTAGCAAAGCAAAAACTGCAGAACTTGTTTTAATGTCTTTAACTATTGCGCAATGCTCAGTACCGTAAAAAGACTAAATTATTCGCACGCACTTTTCCAATAATAACTTTATAATTATTTGAACAATAATTTATCGTTTTCTATTTAATTTGTGTTAAAATTAATTACAAAGTGTAGGTGCTCCGAAATTAATAACCAATTAATGATAATGAAAGAGTTTCTTTATAATATTAGATACTTCAAACATGAAAAAATCTTAAAACTCTCCGTTGGATAATTCAGATAACTTATAGTACAATACCTATGTACATTAATCGAAATAAACTGCTCCAAACTATCCCGAAGATCTGAAGTATTGGGATTGTCAGCAAACACTGTTTGTCACTTGAATAGCACTTTTCAATTACAGTTGTGTTCAAAATAATAGTAGTGCCTACAACAAAATAATATTTTTTATATTAACAGTGCTTGTACGGTTAAAAATTTAAATTCTTTGATGTCAAAGTTTGTAACGGTCAATAACTAATAAATGTATCGTAGTTTTAAAATGAAAAAGAAGGTGCCAAATAATTTGTCATTGACCTTTGGTTTTTCTTTCTAATTTGACCTGTTCAAAATAATAGTAGTTAAAGTTATTTTTGAAGAATTTAAAAGCGGTTTATAACTTAGAATATTTATTTTTGGTTTAAAAGTAAGTACTCATATAATTTGAACAATTAATTTTAAAAATTCGAAAAAAATATTTCATTAAATATTTGTTTAAGGTTTCGATGGCTTAATTGAAAGATAGTGACGCCTAGTTACTGGATTTGTTTTTGATACGATAATACTGAAAAAACATTTTTTAATATTGATTTAATATTGAGCTTGGGTTCGAAAGGGTTAACAATTGTTCGATCATAATTTTAACTTATTTATTTATTCAATATTTTTAATTAATTTCATTGTCAATTCACATAAACCATGTTGACCTTCAAGTGTGCAATGTTTTTGTCTAATTTTTACTAATTTAATTTAATTATAATTCATTGTGCGTATCTTGTTCTTCATTGTTCGTTTATTAAAATTTTTTGTTCGTTACTTGTTACTTGTATACTGAAGTTAGCCCCTTAAATAGAAACTTGTACTTTTTATTATAAAGCCTAGTACTTAGTACAAGCGATGCGAAACTTTCCATACAAAAATAGCACAACGAAATCTTGAACGAAATTTATTTTTTTTTGTTTGTTTTAGATTTAAAAGTTGTTTTCTTTGTCGAGATTTCGCTATTTTGGCGAGTGAAGTTAGTCGACTCGCCACCTCGCCCTACTCATCTCACTTCGATTGCAAAATAGATTTAGCTATTTAGCGAAATGAGTAAGTTCGAATTTAGTTTCGAACTCATCATAAACTCATCATATTGTCATTTTAAACGTCATTCGGCTTGTAAAATATGGAAAATAATTTATACAGAAATATCGGACGAGTAATCTGACAATTCATTCCGTCGTCGAATCGCTCACCCACTTCTACTAGCTAAATCGAAAATCGTCGAAAAGTGACTCATTGCACTTAATTCAACAATATTTTAGATTTTATCTAGAAAACAGTTGCAGGTAGAAGGTATAAATACAGTCTGCAAAGTCCTCTTCCTCAGAATTATCACTTTTTTAAGCTACCAAAGCATCCAATTTCGAACATTGGCGGTCTTGCCCCAGTCATATCATATATGATGTTCTGGATTTTTTTTTTTTTATTTATCTTTATGACTCCTTCTTTCAAAGAAAATACTTTTGAATATTCACTTTCTATTATAAAAAAAGAAAAAGTTAAAAATTTTTATTTTTTCAATGTTAAAAATATAACTGAGTTTTTACATGAACGATAACAAATTGATGAAAAATCACAAAAATTAACCGTAACTCGTCCGTGTCTAGACTGAACTTGCTTAAACTTGCAGACGTGATCGATCATACTATAGGGCACCTATTTTATATTAAAAGTGTTGCCAATTTTTTTTCATACAACATAGCACAAAAACGGTCTCATAGGCGGTCTTGTCCCCACCTCCCCTACTCCATTTATATTTCACTTACTTCTAATTTATTACTATGATACGCTTTCATCCCACACACAAAATAGATATTTTAATTTATTTTTCTTTTATTTGGTTGATTTTACAGAAAAATGCTTAAGGCAATATTTATAGATAATTTTATGACGAACAATTTCTATAGACCCTTACTGACCTCCGAGCAACTGGTCGCGAGATATATGCGAAAAACCTTTTGGTGACCTTTTGATCTCTATAACTTCTAACACCGGCACGATATTAGTGTCGATTTTACACATTTTCATTACAACGCCGTAACAAAGGTGTATACCAAAATTCAGCCCAATGGGAATTTTTCCGCAGATTGGGGGTTGTTCATGATTATTCACTGATGTTAATAATTATTTTATATAATGTTATATAATTGAATGGGAAATTTGTTATACAATACCAAATAGTAGTTGTGTGCTGTTCTGAGGTTGGAATCCAAGTGACAGAGGAAAAACAAATTTAAAATACAAAAAAAATGAGCTTCAAAAATGTATTCCATACAAAAATAATTACAATGATATATGAAATTTGCCTACTTATGAAAGTAAGGTTGTTAAGTGAGCCCAACCGGGGGGGGGGGGGGGGGGTAGCGAGCGTGGTCTTATATAATGCAATTGAAATCATACCCGTCGGCATCGCGCAAGCTAAGAAGAAGTCTTCTTTTGGTTTTGGTTTAATTCTTTTTGATACCTAACTATGCTTTTTGCGATGCTCTGTACACGAAGCTGAAGTTGCGCAGTAAAATTTCTGAGAGCAAATATGAGAAATTCTTGATTCAACCGCAAAATGATCTTTTCTTCCAAAAGCTTTGGATTATTATAAAGGAAGACAAAACTACCAACAGTATAAAATATTTATGTCTTACCATTTTCTTGAACGACTTATGGTCCTCTTGAACTTAGGTCACTTTAGTGCAATCCATAGTATATTATTTTATATTCTTTTATACCTTTAATTCCTTTATCACCTTCAAATTAGTATGGTAATAACAAGAAAAGGACATATTTTTTCCGACTTTTTCTTACTCGACTACTTCTGATACGTGCTTAGCACCCTAGAAAGACATAGAAGGTAATCACCAAAAACAATGACATCAGAACTTTCTATTTTAAATACAATTTGACTAAGGGCCAATTTTTCAATAGTCAGTTAAACAGTCAGTTAGTACTTGTTCCTAAGGATAGAGAAAAAATCAATTTTTCAACAGGCAGTTATAGCTTATTCCTAAGAATAAAACTATCTTCTTCTTTCAGAGACGAATAAAAATTATTCTGAGGAATAATTTCAACAAAAATATTGTGTCAATTGTCAAAGCTGTTTTGAAAGAATTTTGAAAAAAATACAGTGGAATACAAAAAAACAAAAACAATCATGAATAAAAATGACGTTTAATTTTAAATATTTTTGAATTTGACAATTTTTTTTGTTATTCTGTAGAATAAATTATTCATGATTGAAAAATTCAATGTTTTTATCTGATTGTTTATGAGCCTAATAAGTTTATTCGTTGAACAGTTAACTGACTGTTTATTAGAGGATTGAAAAATTGGCTCTAAATCAGGACAGATATCGGGAGGTTTTTCACAAAAATCGGAACGTCTGGTAGGATTTGTGTATTGGTAGACCTCAGCTTGCTGAGGCAATTCAATTCAGATAATTTTTTCTGTCCTGCCTCTTAAAAAATATCATAACACATAATGAAATTGTATTAAAATAAATCATTATACTTTGTTCTCTTAACTGGAGTAACCATATTCCCTTTTTACCTGCGATATTTGGGATCAATTGTATACAAAAAAATGTGTACTTTTGTAAATATTGTCTATTGTTTTATTGTTCGCGGTATCTTTTGCAGGACTGACACGTATCACAAAAACCGTACAAACTAAATTTTTTTAAGGCTTATTAGGTACATTATTTCTTAACCGCATTTTAATGAAATAGTATAGAATAGGTTATAAAGTTATACAAAATTCAGAAAAAAAATAGTTTTTTTTCCCTTTGTATTTTATCTTTTTGAATTTTCATTTGAATTTGTGCATTTATGTGTTGTATACCAATTTAATTTATTCCATAAATAATAAAAAATGAAAAAATAACAAAAATTTATGTATTCAATTTAAAAAAAAAAAAATGTTTTATTATAAGGCGAGTCCAGAGGAGTTATTAATTTTAAAATCTACGATCTTGGGTTACTTAAAAAACCCAACCCATTTAAGTAAATTTGTTAACTCAAGTGATTCTTAAAATGTGTTTTTCAGTTTTTCATTCATAACTCGTATATACCTATCATCAATATTACAATTCTGTTGCAACTCTAATTTTTTTTAAAGCTTGAGGTAACATCATATTCTACACAATCATAATGACATCATAAATACATTAAATATTTGAAATAATTGCTAGCCACCTAATTGCAATCTACACCGACTTTAGCAAAGCTTTCGACAGAGTGGACCATTGCTTACTTCTTCTAAAGTTAAAAAAACATGGTATTCATTCAACTTTGTTAAATTGGATTGCGTCCTATTTATCTAACAGAACACAGTGTGTTAGGTTTTGTGATGTTATATCTCGTGAAATATATGTAACCTCGGGAGTACCTCAGGGCAGCCATCTTGGACCTCTACTTTTTTTGGTTTTCATTAATGACTTGCCCTCATTGTTGAAAGGCTGTAGATACCTTTTATATGCCGACGATCTTAAGTTGTTTCAAAATGTTAATGCTGATGTTGATGGTTTTTTGTTACAGGAATGTCTAAACACACTTATAAGTTGGTGTAAAATGAATGGAATGTTGATAAGTGTAACGTTATTTCGTTCTTAAGGAAAAAGAATCCAATAATTTTCAACTACACCATTGTTGGACAGATATTGGTTCGAAAGGAAGAAATAAAAGACCTTGGCATTATTGTAGACAAAAAACTCACTTTTAAACAACAAATTAACAAAATACACTCTAAAAGTATGTGTATGCTAGCGTACTAAAGCAATTTACTGTTCTTTGGTCCGCCCTTTGTTAGAGTATTGTAGTGTTATTTGGTCTCCTTTTTATGATATCGATGTTAAAAAACTTGAATCTGTCCAAAAGCAATTTTTGCTGTTTGCATTAAGAGGTCTTGGATGGAGCACTGAGTCGTATGTGCTACCTCTATACTCTCATCGTCTAAGGCTCATTGATATGTGTAGTCTTGCTAATCGAAGGAAGTTATCAGAGGCTCTATTCGCGTTTGATCTTCTATAAGAAAATATTGAATCCTCGTACTTATGTTCTAAAATTACTATCAATTCTAATGTGCGCACTCTAAGACATACCAGGTTTTTAAAGGAAACATTTACAAAGACTAATTATGCCTCCCATGAATCATTTAATAGATGTTCAAAAACTTTTAATAAATACTCTGACCTGTTCTCATTTGACATAAGCAGAGAATGCTTTAAGAAAAAATCTTGCAAAAAATGATAGATGAAGAATCTTCGTGATACGTTGCCTATGTCGTTTTTCTATTTTCATTGTTTAAAGTTAATAATTTCATATACCTATTTATTCGTTTTCGTAGTAATTTAAAAATGTATAAACAATTTATTTCATCTCATTTATATTTTAATTTATTTTCAAATCTTGTTATTTATATTCTTGTAATCTATATACATAATGTATGTTGTTATTTATCTTTTTTAATTTTGTAATTCAAAGAAAAATTTTTTTACCTTTTGTTGTCTCATTTTGACAAAATATATATAAACTAAACTAAATCTTATATATAAAAAAGAGTTCGTTAACTGTGTGTGGCCGATAAACTCGCGTTTGGCTGGTCCGATTTTGGTAATTTTTTTTTTGTTTGAAAGGTATTAATGTGTAG
This sequence comes from Episyrphus balteatus, assembly GCF_945859705.1. Taxonomy (NCBI): domain Eukaryota; kingdom Metazoa; phylum Arthropoda; class Insecta; order Diptera; family Syrphidae; genus Episyrphus; species Episyrphus balteatus. Next base: position 56,904,547 of record NC_079135.1, on the reverse strand, counting down.
ATGGTTTGTATAAAAAAAAATTAATACCTTTTCTCCCATCTTTACATAGCTGTCAATTTGTACGAGTGATGAAACACTCTCGCTTTTTAAAAAATTTAACTTAGCTTAATTTGTAAACAAATTAATTCAGACAGGATTTCAAAATTATTATAATTATTATCGTTTAAAGCTAGCCCCACCCGCTTCGCTAAGTGCATTTATAATAAAAATTTAACCTGTGTGAAAATATTTTAAAACCGAAAAGTGAATTTATATTTAATGCAGTGAACATTTCTCAATTTATTCTAATGTTTTTTGGTTAGATCAATACCTCATATTTTCAACAATGGGCTTTGCGCTTTATTTATGGTTAAAGCGAACGTAAGATGAACACAAAATCAAAAAAGCAAGTCTGACGGAATCATTTAAATTCGATGAAGCAAAACATCTTTGTCTTTGAATTTTCCACAAAAAATGGTAGCTTAAATCAGAGCTGCCATTAAATTCCTTACGGGAAAACTGGTATTATTACAAAGTTTTAGGTAGGTTGATATTTCGGAGCAATATAATTGGTGCTCCTATTGCGGAGTTCCTGGTTAATCGAAGGAATTCAATAACTCCGTCGGGTAATTAACTACATCGTTTTCACTTCTAATTGTGTCAACTGATTTGTGAAGGCTGATATATAGGTAGATACATTATACCAGAAGAAGCACGATCCAGTGCTTTTTATTTTTAAGATGTTTTCCCAGTACCAAAAGTTAAGAATTTAAGGAGGTATGGTCATTCAGTGTTTAGGTTTGTGTTTTTCATATGCACCTGGTTTCTGATGGTACGGGGAAAACATCTTAAAAATAAAAAGCACTGGATCTGGCTTCTTCTGGTATAAAGTATCTATATGTATATCAGCGGCAGAATTTTCTAAGTAGGGTTATTGGATAACACAATAATGCCACTTGATTCTGAAGGCCAAACTACAATACGAACGAATTTTTTTTTTTTTGAAATGCAAGTTCGAGGAATGATTTGATTCAAACTGAGTGTCCAAACATAAAAATTACAAAAATCACGGTTCGTTAAATGAATAAACAATAAAAGCAAAAAGTTTCTAAAAATCATAGTAAACTTTAGCACGATGCGATAGCCCAGTAATTTTAGGCATTTTTAACCCCAATCTGCGGAAAAATTCCTACTGGGCTGAATTTGGGTATACACCTTCGTTACGACGTTGTAATGAAGATGTGAAAAATCGACATTGATATCGTGCCGGCGTTAGAAGTTATAGAGGTCAAAAGGTCACGAAAATCAGTTTTTCGCATATATCTCGCGACGTGTTGCTCAAAGGTCAATAGGGGTCTGTAGTAAAATTATCTACAAATATTGCCTTATGCATTTTTCTGTAAAATCAACCGTTTTCGAAATAGACGCTACCATATTTTGTGGAAAATTTAAAGACAAAGATGTTAAATGATTCCGTCAGACTTGCTTTTTTGATTTTGTGTTCATCTTACGTTCGATTAAACCATAAATAAAGCGCAAAGTCCATTGTTGAAAATATGAGGTATTGATCTAACCAAAAAACATTAGAATAAATGTAGAAATGTTCACTGCAATGAATATAAATTCACTTTTCGGTTTGAATATATTTTCACACAGGTTAAATTTTTTTTATAAATGAATCATTATTTTCAAAACATGATAAGTCCATGATTTTAAATTTTGCAGGAGAAGAAAAAAACGTTCCAGTAGCTTGATATAGCATTTACACATAAAAAAGCTGTTGTTTATTTTCAAAAGATGATAAGTCCGGGACTTATCCTGTTTTTTGATACTAAAAAAATATTTCGCTTAGCTGTAAAATCGGATATAGATGGAGTAGATACTACATTATTTTGAAGATAGACGTGGTTATCCTTAGAGTAACAATTTAGCCAAAAAAACGAATTTTGAAAAAAAGTGGACTTATCATGTTTTGAAAATAAATGATTCAAATGCACTCAGCGAAGCGGGTGGGGTTAGCTAGTTCTTTATATAAACCCAAATAAAAAATATTTTTCCTATGCCCTACAGTTTTTCACTGATTCAGACAGTTATTATCTTTGGAGTTGCAAGAGTATTGTAATGTATTGTATTGTAAAGTACCCGCATATTAACATTGTGACGCTGTAAACCAGATCAGGTTTGTATATAAAATAATGAAGTTGATTTACACTTCTTCATGACAAGGATACTAACGAGAATTTGCTCATCAATCCTAGAGAATAATGTCGTTCTCTATTGACTTTTGAGATTTTTGTGTAAAAATTTCAGATTTTCCACTGCAAATAGAATATGAAATCTAGTTTTGTAATTTTGTACGAAATCTGTGCGTACAAAAAAAATAAAACAACAACAAATGTTCAGATAAATGTCAAACAGAGGAGTGTGTGTGAAAGTGCGTGTGTTTGTATGCGTGAATCTTGCTAAAAATCCCGATTCAGATTCTTGAATCTCAGATTCATTTTTTTGAATCTCAAGACGCAAATAGATCATGAAATCTGAGAGTTTTCCACTATTTCCCCTCTTCACCCCCCCCCCCCCCCTTTCAGCTGTCAGATTCACAAATCTCATTCTGAGATTCGTCAATAGAAAACGACATAAGACTATTTCTGTTCTTCAAAACAACCTATTGACCCTCCATATACATTGCATCCATCTTTTTAACTCAACACTAGGCATATTGCAATCCACTTGAAACAAAACACATAAATAAGAGAGATGAAAAAGAATTAAACGATTATCCTATTTCATGTATAATGAGCACGAAAATTATATTCCCCCATCTCTTTCTCTCCCTCTTGAAGAAGCAACATTTGCCCGGCATCAGCCAAAAAAAGTCAAAGTGTCAGTCATAAAATCCTGGTTTTGTTTCCTGTTCTCATTTAATGTGATTTTTCTCTTCTTTCCTTTTTCTTTTCATTCTTGATTTAATTAAATTTAATTTCACAAAAATAATCATATAATTATAATTCGTAAATGACTTCCCTTTGTTGTAGCTAAATAAAGCGCATTAAATAAAATAGTTAAGATATTAAAATTTACCACAAAAGAAAGCTAAAACTAAAATGAGAATACAATTGTCACTCTCGGAGGCCCTGCAGTGATTTATTTTTAAATTTTTAATCGTTACCTATACTTATGTTTTGCTTTTTGTGTGGAGTTTAAAGCGGTAGCGGTTTGGGGTAGGAGGTTTAATAACTGATTTTATGTTCATGGATTTAATCGTCTTGTATATAAGGATTTGTCTTCTAATATCTTAAAAAATTATAATGGATCCTCACCATGGTTTAGGACATGTCCTTCAAAATTACATTAATAAAAAAAAACGATACGTTCTATTATGTCAAATTTGCTGTGAGAAGCGTTGCTGAAGCAATATTTGAGGGTTATCTAAAGTAAGTTCTAAAGGAGCAAAAGTAATTTCGGAGTAACGTTTCGATCAATTTTTTATTTACAGCTCCATTATAAGTGCAATAAAAATACGAAAACCACTATGTATTATTACTTAAACCTGTACCGGTATCTTTCTTCATAAGTGGTGGGGCCAAGCCAGTTGATTACACTCAAAATATTCTACGTCGACATCAAACATAATGAGTGATGAATTAATTTCATATATATTTTTGTACTAATAAATCCGACAAATTATAATTTGATAAACTTTCTACACATGTTTTATTTTATTTTATTTTATTTTATTTTATATTATTTTATTTTATTTTATTTTATTTTATTTTATTTTATTTTATTTTATTTTATTTTATTTTATTTTATTTTAATTTATTTTATTTTATTTTATTTTATTTTATTTTATTTTATTTTATTTTATTTTATTTTATTATATTTTATTTTATTTTATTTTATTTTATTTTATTTTATTTTATTTTATTTTATTATATTTTATTATATTATATTATATTTTATTTTATTTTATTTTATTTTATTTTATTTTATTTTATTTTATTCTATTTTATTTTATTTTATTTTATTTTATTTTATTTTATTTTATTTTATTTTATTTTATTTTATTTTATTTTATTTTACTTTATTTTATTTTATTTTATTTTATTTTATTTTATATTATTTTATTTTATTTTATTTTATTTTATTTTATTTTATTTTATTTTATTTTATTTTATTTTATTTTATTTTATTTTATTTTATTTTATTTCATTTCATTTCATTTTATTTCATTTCATTTCATTTCAATTCATTTCATTTTATTTTATTTTATTTTATTTTATTTTATTTTATTTTATTTTATTTTATTCTGTTTTACTGTAGCAAGCAAATGGATACTCTACGTAAAATTATTTACAGTGAAAGTAACAATCTTAAATTTAAATTATGTGAGTGTTTGCGTACCTCTGTTATTCATTCTGTCTATAAATGCGCAGTTGATTTTCTCTTCTTTTCGAAATCAGAACTGTCATTTAGTGCAAAACGAACAATTTCAGAGTAACTCGAAAGTAACTACTCTTGACGGAGAAGTTTGCTGCCACGCTTTGAGCAAATTCCAACTCATTTCGAGAAAAAAGCATTTTAAAATTTTGTTCCCCATACAACTTAGTACTTAAAGCACACAATTTATTTATTTTTTAAGCAAGGCTTAAATTTGTTTTATAAAAGTAAAGATGCCATCAGATAGTGCTCAGTAAATACTACAAGACCTCAACATTAGTTTATTTTTGACAAAAAGTGGACATGTGCCGTTTTTCCCCTGGACCCTTTATTTATTATGTTTAGTTTATCCCACTAATATTATTGTAAAAGTTTTAAGCAGTTATCTTAATCGTGTTTATAACAATAAACAGCGGCGTGAGCTCCTTTTTTTGTATATCACCAAACAATTGTTTGGTGTCCGAAATTTGTAAGATGGTTATAATTTGCCAAATAAAAATTGTAAAATAAATCTAGCTATAAAGCCTTTAACTACTGGCATGTGAGAACCTATTTAGATTTCATATTTTTGTAGTGCGTTGACAAAAGTATCACTGTAGTCTACAGAACGCCTGAAATTAGGATCAAAAACAAGATAACCAAATAATAAAAAGAAATTATAATAAACTTTGTTGCAAAATACGGTGGCAAGACAACACATAAGATTTGGTTTGCTCTTATTCATTCATATATAAAAATAAATCATTAAAATCATCCTCATTCCTCATAAACAAAACGATTTATATTTCAAAAAAACTGCCTCCACTACTATCCAAAGAAATCAGTGATGTGTAAATTAATTATGATATTTCGCCGCAAAGGCATGAATAACAACAATTTAATGTACTTTTAGGGATTTGTTACAGCTAAAAACACCAACGATATCAACGACGAACGGCCGCGCCTCATGTCGGACACCCTGCGCTGTGCGCCGCCAGCCGTCCACAGAAAATTACAAATTTTTGTCCACAACTTAAACGCATATTTATAATATCGAGTTATGAGTGCTTAAAGTTTTTGGTCCCAATGGCACATCGCATAGCACTAAGAATTCTGTAAGAAGATGGGGGTGAAGTTTAACTAGGTGGAAGGATTAGTAAACATACATATTAATGTAGGTGATGGATCTGCTACAAAAGATACAAACACAAGGGTGCGGTTATTCTGAGTGAAAGAAACAAGGGGCGCAAATTTGTCTATCTATAAAAATCCCTTAAGAATAATACACTAGCACCAGCGCAATTGAAAGACTCATACTGTTTACTCATCCTGATTTAATTTGACATACGAACAAGTAGTTACAACAATTATTTTGGCAAACACTTATTTTATTCTATGTTTATGGTCCTCGGAGAATCCATGCACACGTCAGAGTCTCGTATTCGTGGTGGGAAAAATTGTTTTTTTGGGATTATATAAACTTTTTGTCAAGTGGTTGCGTTGTCCTTTGGGAAATTCTTGAAATTGACCGGTTAATGGTGCGCAAATTATGTGATGTGTTGGTCTGTTTGAGGCAATTATTGAACGTAAACTGAAAATTAAAATTTAAAACACATAACATGGGGGTAATTTTTAATGACTGTGAGACGATTTCTTTGTCAATGGCCACTGACATGGGTACAAAGCGTTTTTTTGTATAGAATTTACTTTTATTCATTTTAATCTACCTATATGCAAAGATGTTTTGTCTTCCTTATTTCTTATTTCAGTGTGCAAATATTTATATGCAAAAATGGACTTTTCACACCTCCAATGCTTAGTAAAGATTCAATCTTTTGTATGAATAACAAAATTGGTCATCCACATATTTGCATGGTATTTGGATCAAATTACACAGGAGTATGCGTTCATTACTCAGTGTTAAAACTAATTATACGTTCCAATAAAGAATTAAAAAAAAAAGGTAACTCGTTTTTGAATTACGAGAACATTTGTTTGTTTGTCCTTGCTCTAAGGTAAATGCTTCAAAATTTTGTCGCTATCCTTTGATAAAGAAAAAAAAAAACCAAGATCCCCCTTACTCAAAAGAATTTAAGAAGGACGCATTTTCATTTGAACCAATCATATTTCTCGCTCGGCAAACCACAAAAATATAATTAGACCTTAAGTATAAGGCCGTATATAAGTAACCAAGGTGTATTTCCACTATGCAATTTGTTTCTTACTCTAGAGGATAATGCTACCGCACGTCACGTGTGTGTTGTAACATAATGTATCATTTGAAGGTGCCGCATATCAGACTTGTTATTCAATTATGCTGCATTGCTCTTAAGCCTGATTTTTTTATTATTGAAATCTCATTAGGAATATTAGTGAAAAATAAAGGAGTAATGGCAAATAATGAAATAATTACATTGCAGAACTTGAGACTTTATATGAACCCTCGAAATATTATACAGAAAATGCATTAAAACCGCACACACTTAACAGTATGGCTTGATTTTTTATAATTAAAATCCACTTTGAAAGCAGTGCGGTATATTAGAGGACTTCGTGCAGTAACAAGTGCATAGCGCTATTGCGAATTGTCGATTTTTGAAAAGAGTTTTAAGCTACTAATGGGACATTTTTTGGTGAGTTTCCTGTAAAAAAAAAATACACAAAATGCGGTTTTGCAGATATATTTGATTGATGTTGTGAATAAAAGAGGGGTTTTCCATTACATAAAGTGCATTTTCTTGAGATTATAAAAGAACTGATCGCTCTATGGGTTTGATGCTTTGATCAGATTTTGACATTTTGTTTCAAGTGTGTACATGTACCTATGCGGCAAAGAGTATGTTGCATCTATTGTGAAAGCTTAAAATAAAAAAAGCGAAGAGTGAATAACTTGAATTATGAGTACCTACTTAGGAACATGAAAATATAATTTATATGTAGACATTTCATTCTCCAAATAAAGAATTATAATAATTGCAGGCGTTTTAACTGAGCAAATCTCTTAATTGAATTTTTTATACAATGTACAAATAGGTACTTATTTACATAAGATCCGTTCTTGTGTTTCGTTTTTATTTGCACGCATAACTACTGCCAACCCAATTTTCATGTAACAATATTTTACCCATTTATTATGTTATTAATTTTTTTTTATTTCAAGGATTTTTTAAATAAACATTTTTTGTTTTATTTTTGCAGGTTTGGTTCCAAAATCGACGTGCAAAGTGGCGAAAAACTGAGAAATGCTGGGGACATAGTACAAAAATGGCCGAATATGGTCTTTACGGTGCCATGGTCCGCCACTCTCTCCCATTACCTGACACAATTTTAAAATCGGCCAAAGACGATGAATCTGTAGCTCCATGGCTTTTAGGGATGCATAAAAAATCTCTTGAAGCTGCTGACATTCTTAAGAGTGATGAAAGCGATCGCGAAACACCTACTTCAGATGACACCAATACCTCATATTCGGCCGGAAGTACGCATAACTCGCCGATATCATCATTTTCAATATCACGATTACTATTCGATGGCCCCAGAAAACCTGCCGAACCACAGCAACTACATCATCAACAAATGCAGTTGCAATTACAACTGCAGCATCAACATCAACTTCAGCACCAACCACAAAGTGATGAACACCACCAAAACAACATACAGCGACATGAGTCTCAGTCGCATGAGGGACATTTGCATGAATCACAGCAACATGAATCCCAACAATCACATCAACAACAAGAACGTCAGTTATCTCATCAACAGCAGCAAATACTTGTTAAACAAGAGCATAATGTAACTATCAAGGAGCAGGACTCCAGATGAAGGCCGACTTATATGTAAAGAAACTTAAACGCCGGGTGTTGCATTGACCAGGATCAACGCAAATCAGATATTAGATCAACTTAGCATCAAGCTGTCTATAACAAAACATGTTTAATTGCTTTTGACAGCTGGTCAAACAAAAACCAAAACTTCAAGTTGAAGAGTTATCTTATTCGCGATAAGCCTGGTCACTTAAAAAAGTAATAAACTTATTTTAAGCAAATTTGTTAGGAAATACAGACTCGCATTACAAAAACAAAATTTAATAAATTATTTACTGTATAAAGATTTGTTTGATGTTCTTTTAAAATGAAAATAACACATCGAATACCATTGAAAAAGACTACTTAAAAGTCCGTGAAAATTGCAAGCATTTACAACCAGAAAAAGAGCAACGATTTTTGTCTAATTATTATTTAAAGGAAGAAAATTTGCACATATGTATGTAGGTTTAAAATAGTTCATATAGTTTTGTTTGAAGGACTTGAAAATATTTGTTCTACAATGCGAATCTTTTGTTTTAAAAATTAAAGTTATAACTGAAATAAAAAAAAACTCTGTTAAATCTACCATATTGATATTGTTTTCCCGTTAGCTGGTTCGAAAGAAATATTTAAAGTTGGACATGTTTTTACACATCATGACAAAGTGTGATGGCTTGAGTAAACCAATTCATCGCTAGCTCGATACGTTCCATTCCGTAAGATTTAAACTGAATTGAATATAAGAAGTTTGCACGCCGAGTTGAAGCGAGCTTGAACTGTTCTCGGAATACCTGTATTTTTATTATCCAATTGCCGATAAATATTTCTGAGCTGTCAAAAATTCATATTGATACCATAATACTCAACTAATTTCAAAATTCATAAATAAGCAATTTTTTTCGGTTTAGATATAATGGATTTTATTTTATAACAATTCAAAAATGTTTATCGACAATGCAACTGGAGTTTGAGCTACTTCAAATGAGCAGAGTTTCATCTATCTCTCTTATGATTCTGGAATGCATTATGTACACACAGAAAAAAAAATCAATGTAAAATCAATAAACATAAACAAACTCATCAAATTTTATCATTTATTTTGCTTCATTGGCGTTTGGGATATTTCATTCCTGTTAAAACAACTTTCTTTATCAAAAAAAATTACCCGCATTTACACAAATTCGGAACTTCAAAAAAATAACTAGAGTGAATTTTGCTTTCGGCAACTTTAACACATATTTCGATTCAACTAGAAAGGCTAATTTATTTTACAGAATTTTTTAACTGACATTATTTATGCTATTTATGCTTCGGAGTTTTCTTCAGCTTTAACTTTTGTTTAAATTCAAAAGGTTATCAATGTCTGCAGAATAAGTACCTACAACAAGAAGAGTGAAAAATTAAATTTATATTATATACAAAATAATAATTGCATAAACGTATTATTATGTCACACTTGTAAATAAATTAAAAACACATAAAATTACCTAGCAAGCATATTACAGTATTATAGAATCGAAGAAATTAAGCAACTGTAATTTTTTTCTTCTAAATGTTAATTAAATTGTTAACGCTGCGTTTTCTTAAAGCAAAATATTGATATTTTTTTTATATAAACTCAGCTCTTATTGTGATTTATTTTTATAGTTTCATTTTTTTATAAGTACATATTCATATATTTTTCTTTTACGAGTTTTATGCGAACAAATTTTAATATTGGTTTGTAAGATAATATGAAAACAATTATTTTAACTTGTATTCAAGATTTTTTTTAAATATGTAGTTAATATTAAATAAGTAAGAATGTATGTATATTTCACATTAGTTTGGCTAAAAATAAATAAAATATATATACACATACAGATTATTAAATAATTAACTTATAATAAAAATGGTAAAAAAGAAAATATAACACATTTAATGAAAAGAATAGCATTTTGTGTTGATCATTGACATAAATTAAACACGTACTTGTACATTATGCTATGCGACAGTGGCATTAGATAAGGAGGGGGATAAGTTTCGTGGGTAGATTGAAACATGGAAATTAAAATAAAATAAAACTGAAAAATGGTTATTATTAAATTTAATAATTTAATAATAATGACAAACCCTAGATATTAAATGCAAATATTAAAATTGAATACTTAAAGCTTATAGTTTTCGGCGAATGAAAGCCTTTTCATATGAACATTTCAATGCACATTTCGTCCCGTTTGTGCTTGAACCTCGTAAGTACATTTTTTTAAATATTTGTTTTTTCTCTTAAGGGGTTATATCTAGTTGTAAGTGCAAAAAAAACCTTCTTTTTTGTGGATTTTTTGTAAAGAGGCATTTAATTATATAAACCTAAAGAATACATACCCCTATAGCAAATTTACTGTATTAAAAGAATTCGCTGTGTATTTAAAAAAAAATTGGGTTCCGTTATTTTTGTAGTAGATCTCCTAGACGACCTCCAAAAAAAATGTGTCTGGCGGTGAGCACGATTACTCCGGAACGGCTGGACCGATCGGCTTGAAATTTTTACTGAATTTTTTTTGATACTTTTGTCAGGTAATGAACGAAGGAAAAAGGTTTTTGACAATAATTGGATTTTTTATGCCATTTTAAAGTGTAAATTTTCGTGAAAAAAACGATTTTTGTCTTTGAGAAGCCGCCATTTTGTCAAAAATCAAAATTTTGACTATTCCTTCGTTCATTACCTGCATTTGTCTATCCTGGAAATGAATATTTTGGATTTTTCAATTTTGGGTGACTTGTATCAGAGATATCTTGCTCACCGCCAGACAGCTTTTCTTGGAGGTCGTCTAGGAAATCTACTACAAAAATAACGGAACCCAATATTTTTCTAAATACACAGCGAATTATTTTTATACATTAAATTTGCTATATGTACATGTATTCTTTATGTTTGTATAATGAAATGCCTCTTCACAAAAAATCCGCAAAAAAGAACGTTTTTTCGCACTTACAACTAGATATAACCCCTTAAACATTGCTCTAAAACTAACAGCAAGAATAGATACAAGGGTTTTAGTTTAGAATTCACAAACGCATCAGCATCACTGCTTTTGCATCACAACTTTGTATGGAAAGAAAATACTACTTTACGTACAAAGCATCACGTTTACACCAGAAATATTTTTGATGCAAATTTTTGATGTGTTAATGAATTCAGCCACTTACACGAAAATTTTAAAAACAAAATATCTACAGCACAACACGCTTACTGTAAAGGACAATCGGTTGAAACTACATTGCATGTAGTACGGACTGTTAAATATTCCCTCCATCACAATGAGTTCACTTTAGTTGCATTCCTTGATATCGAAGGCGCCTTCAACAATGTCAGTATCATAGCAATCACAAATTCGCTGAAGAACCTTAAAGTAGATAGTTCACTGAGTGAGCTAATAGCAGAATGCTGAAAAGCAGAATCATAAACTCAACTTTAGGAGACTTCTCAGCAAGAAGATCTGTTAGAAGAGGTACACTACAACGAGAAGTTTCCCACTCCTGTGGAACTTGGTGGCTCTAGAAATAGACGATGCACAGTATGGTTTTTCATAACAAAAGGTGGTCATAACTCATAACTAATTTTCTTTTAAATGGCAATATCTTAATAAATGATGTTGCCACGTAGCTTATACACTTCGCGTCACTTGAATAGAAACAACATTTTTTCTTTAGAAAATAGCGATTGGCGCTTTGGTGAGGTAACTTAGTAGATTTTTGGTTTTGCATTTTCAAAGAGGAACTTTTAACAAACAATGTTGTAAAAACAAAAAACCCAAAACATAAAGCGTATGGCTTCTAGTTGCGTTTTTTCGCATTACCTCACAAAAAACAGTATTTTTTTTGCGTCACTTGAATAGAAACAAGCTCTTAAATTAGATAAAAATGATGAAAAATCATGGAAAACACTAATTATAGTAAAGCAATATTAAGCTTTGACATTATTTGCACATTATAACCAATTATGGGCTACGAGCTACCAATAGGCACCACAGAAAATGCATAAATAGAATTTAACATTGAAAATGCACTTCTACTGTACACAATCGTGGACCTAATTGGAGAAAGTGATAAAAGTGTTTGGTAACTTCTTACAAATTAAGAAAATGACATTGTCTATAATTTAAGGATTGAATAAGTAAAATAAACTTTCGTTTTTATCCGGAATGCATCTGTTTTGTTTTTATTGCGTTGTTTTATTTGAACTATCCTTGTGCAATCTCTAAGACGGTTGTTCTTCCACGTTCCTAAACTTGTCAAGAGCTTCTACCATTATTTCTTTGTAAAAGTTAGCATCTGTTTTTGAAGCGTGAAGCTTCAATTTTGCTATTGCACATCATAAAAACAAAGCGTATTACTATAACACATTTTTGTGCCCTTTATTGGCGATGCGATAAAGGTTATTCTTTTATAAACCAATGAAATAGGGCTAATATTAACGTGGTCCATCTGAGTTGGTATGTTTTCCTTTAAAAAACCACTCTTTACCTCACTACTTTTCAGTTCGAATGCAACTATAAAATAGTTAACTTTTTTGTAATCTTAGTAGAACTTAAAATGTTGTTATTTTGCATTTTGAGGCTTTTTTAATGTTGTGCACCTTTTATAACTTCCAGGATGGAACAAACCAACACGTTTCCATTGCACTAACACCACGTTTTTGACCGATTTTAGCGGCAAAGAGAAGAAAATTGCAGCTAGTTTTTTAGTTATTTGTTTCTCTGCTCGTGACTTGGGTCTCACCTGTCTTATTTTTTGATTTGATCACTAGTTTACGATATTTTAAAAATTATCTCATCCAAATTTGGCAAATTTTCCAATATCTTTCTCGATTTTGCATAGCGCAGGTGCATTTCCAATGTTAGCTGCTATTTATGCATTTTCTGTGGTGCCTATTGGTAGCTCGTAGCCCATAATTGGTTATAATGTACAAATAATGTCAAAGCTTAATATTGCTTTACTATAATTAGTGTTTTCCATGATTTTTCATCATTTTTATCTAATTTAAGAGCTTGTTTCTATTCAAGTGACGCAAAAAAAACACTGTTTTTTGTGAGGTAATGCGAAAAAACGCAACTAGAAGCCATACGGTTTATGTTTTGGGTTTTTTGTTTTTACAACATTGTTTGTTAAAAGTTCCTCTTTGAAAATGCAAAACCAAAAATCTACTAAGTTACCTCACCAAAGCGCCAATCGCTATTTTCTAAAGAAAAAATGTTGTTTCTATTCAAGTGACGCGAAGTGTACATCGAACTATTAACTTGCGGTCACATTTATTTCTTTTTTACATTTCCTATCGCCAATTGGCAGCTTCTCAATTGATAGCGTCCCGGAGACTTAAAAAGGGATGTCTTTTTTTCAGTGACTTTTAACCTTCATACTACTTAATTTAAATAAATTGAACATTTTTATATAATTTTTTTTTTTTTAATTTTTTCAACATGGAATCACAGGATTCAGGTATTTAGTGTACTTTGGCTTTAAATTTTTCAAGTTGCATATTATAATTGAAATTATGTACACAAATATGTAAAAGCACATTTATTTTGTATTATATGTAATTGTAAAGAAAAAGGTTTTTAATTAGTTACTAAGCATTATGAAGCTTTAGTTTTTTTTTCAACAAAGCTCTATAACTTAAGAAATAATTTCATTTCAAATTGACTGCCGAAAAGTGCAGATATGTTTTTGTTTTAAAGTTTTTTTTTTGAATCGTAGGTCTCAAAAAAAAAAGGTTTTTTTCCATTTTCTCCCGGTAATATTTACATTTACATTTATTGATTGAAAAATGATTTATTTTCGAAATATTTCGAAAACAAATTTCTGATTCTAAAACCTTGCTGTGCAGTTTTATAGAAGAATATTTTTTGTAATAATTTCTTAATTATGAATATATTAAAAACGTATTTTAAAAACATAACCTTATAGCTGTGTTTTTGATAAAAACAACAAAAATAAAGTCAGTCACAAAAAATCTTCGTCGTAGTCACAAAAACGCTTGGCCAAGTTTTAACATCAAAAACCACACTTTGCGATTACTGTATCAGGAAAATCTCTTTTTACTATAATAAAACTTATGAAAATTGCTCCCAACAAGCTACTAAAAGAGCAAAAAACTGTGGATTAGGCGTGAACCTACGAAAACTTGTTCTCTTTACAAATAAATTTAAAACTAAACCCTCTCTCTATTAATTGTGTTTCACTTACTTTCTCAAGCGAAGCCAAATACCTGCGTCTTAACTTGGATTCTAAATTAAACTGGAAAAACAACAAACAAGAAAGAATAAGAAAAGGCACAGTGGAACTCTTCTCTTTCTGAGAGATGAATCAATTGATTTCTACACAAATGGTTCTCAAACCAATTACAATGGCGGGGTTTACTCAGAAAGACTTAATCCTAGGCTCTCTTTTTATGTCCGTAATCACTGCAGCGTGTTCCAAGCGGAAATTATGGCGATAAAAGAGGTATTGACTTGGCTAAAAGAAAACTTGATAACTACGTCGGATATCCACATCTTCTCTGATAGCCAAGTTAGCATCTGTTTCCACAAACTCCGTATCAAACTTTCAATCATCTCATGGAGTTTAACATTCACCTCTTTTGGCTGCCGGACACAGTGATATTATCAGAATTCGGTTAAAAACCTTTAATATATGCGCACAACCCAACATGGTAATTTTTTATTGCGAATCCTAAATCCTAAAAGACACCGGCAATGATTTGTTTTTATATTTCCCTAAAGGTGGCGCTTTACATTCGTATGGGAAAATTCCCTACATGGGTTGATGTTTTTGGTATTGTATTGATTGAATTAAAGTATCTTGAAGACAGCAGCTACCGGTAATACAGTGTTATATACACATTTCTTTAAAGATGGCGCTGTTTAAAATACGTTTCATTTGAAAATTTCAAAATATTTTCCGGTCTTTTAACATATCGCTCATTTACTTCAACACTGTCATAACTCAAAAAAAAACTGTTTTTTTTTAGGAAACGAGTTATAAATTTAGTATCCATCTATTTTTATATTCTCAAAACTAGTTCCTAAAATAAAACTAGCGCTCCTTAAGACAAAATTCGTGATTTTTGAGTAATGACAGTATTCAAATAAATGAGCGATATATGTAGGTATGTTCATAACATATACATACATTATGTAGTTTGTAGTGTGAGACCAAAAACAACGGTTAAAGCACAGCGCTCAAAAAAATATGAGTTTTAGATAAATTACACGAATGGGTCACACCTCAAACCTTGAGTAAAATTTGTATGTGTAACTGACAAATTTCCAAAAGAAAAAAGTTTGAATTGCTTTTTTTTATAATTTTGTGTGTAATTTGTTGGCTTGAAGATTTTTAAACATTGGTGTAATGAGAAGCACATACTGCTATTGTCAAAGTTTGAACCGTCATTTTGAGCACTGAGTAGTGAGTTAATTAAGCCGAGGTCGAAAATAACCGTCGACTTTTATTTTCAATTGGTTCATCACTGAGAGAAACCACATTCACCACTTATACTTATGTATATTTAGGTTTAGGTCTGTGATTTACATATTTTTATAAAATTATTTTGTAAGTCTTTGGTTGACTTTTAATTTTTATTTTCAAAAATAATTTTCATCTGTTTTTATCATAACAAAACAAGAATTGGTTTACAGAACAGTTAAACATTCACCTCTTTGGGTGCCGGGCATAGAAATATTTTGAGAATTCGGCTGTAAACCTAAAATATATTTTCACAACCAAACATAGTAATTTTTATTTCGAATCCTAAACTTGCCCTTTAGCACACGTGTACTAGGGTGGTCCAAAAAATATTTTTTTTTTTGCCAGAAATTATTATTTCGTTGTTTTTTTTTTTAGAATAAGCAGGTACAACAGCGCCAACTTTCAAGCAATTTTTTATATCTAAGATAGAAGGCTGAAAAATCTATGTATGATAGTAATAAGATGTGGAACCAAACTACGGGGTGTCCGGACGACTATTATAAAATTGTATTTTTCCCATACAAGTGTGAACCATCTGATTCTGCAGCTTACAATATCGTTTTCAAAATTTAGAAAAAAATATAAATATGTATGTAGTTGTTCCACGCTGCAATTAAAAAAAGTTACTCACTACCAATAATAAAGTTGTTTCTTGGCCATAACTAACTATTTATTAAAATTTTTGTATTACATTAGTAGGTACCTTTACCTTACTATTACATTTTATATTTAGTATGTTGGCAGCCTTTGTCTTCAAAGTTGTTCGTCAGATTTTGAACCAATCAAAAAACAATAGGCGTTATAGATATGCATATGTGCAGTAGGACCTAAAGTGTATTACAAAACCAATATTTTTATCATTTGTATAATTAACAAATTCTTGTATAATCTATTTACTGAGAATAATGTAAGAAATATAATTGTTTCAGTTTTTGTTTTAAATGATCGTTCGTGCTCGATCGTTTTCTCTCTATACTCGTAAATCATCTTACTCGTAAACAAAAATACTCTCAATTCAAACCATACAAATTGTTTGAACTCATGAGTATACTCGATCCTTAATACCCACCAAAAAAATAACTCGTAAACAGATCGACTTTTCATAAACACTAGACTATACTTGAAATGATGGAAAGTGATAGAACGTGATCGAAAAATCATGAACAGTTTGAACAATGAAAACAACAACTTCCAAGTTTTACGACTTATACCTACCTGATGAATATTGTTTTTTTATTTAGGTTTTGAGGGTTGGCTGCTTGCGGTACAATTGCCGAAGTAAGGTATGGGGGAGTTTTTGCAGATCGTGCAAAAAAGTGATAAAAAATTTTAAAACAACAACGAACCTTTTATTTATTCCATTCTTTTTTTTCTAACATTAAGTTTTATTTGATTTTTCTGTTTTTTTTTTTACTGAATTTTATTTAATTTTATTTTTAGATATTATTTTTCTTCATTTCATTATCTTGTCAAATTAAATTTAAATAAAATAAATGTTTGTATACCAAACTGACTCTCTTTTTATTTAAGAAAAACCACCCTCGAACACTATGAACAGTTCCTTTCCAGTTCGAGTAAATTCGATCACATTGATCATGAACATTTTGTTCACGATGAAAAATGATCGTTTGAACTCGTTTGAAATGTAGGATTACTTACGAGTCATCGTACTCGTAAACAGTAAAGCTCGAACATAATATTTGAGTTGTGTTGATTCTGTTTGTTCGAGATCGTTTTTTTTTTTCGAGTAAGTACTCGATGTTCGTAAACAATACTCGACTCGTTTGGTTCACTGGTAGGTACCTAGGTACGCACTTACCGAAAAGATTTCATGTTTCATCCAACTAGAATTTATACCTACAATAAGTATGTTCGTTTCGTTAGAAACGTCAGAACAAGTTAGAACAGTCATTTAAACGACAGTTGTCAAAATTTAAAAAAAAAAAACATAAATTGTAAACTATACGAATTTTTTGTTTTTCGTTTATTTTTTCTATTTTTTTTGTGTTTTTACTTCGAAAAATATAATTAAAAATTGTTTTTTGTTATAAAAACCACGAGCACTCGAGAAATATTCGCATAATTAAATAAAAAAAAAAAAATGACAGCTTTGATTTTGACACTTCTCACGAATCTGTTCTAACCTGATCTGACTCAAAAGCAAGAACAGAAAATCCTGTTCTTAACTGTTCTAGATTTGTCAATGAACAGCAAACTAGAACAGTTCAGCACAGAAAAAACCTCAATGAACAGCAAAAAGCTGTACTTTTCTGCCTAGAACAGTCCAGCACAGCGTCAGTGAACAGACTTAATGTATGTATACTAGTTTCTTGTGTAATTAGTCTTGATGCGTGTATTTTCGAGTACATATTTGTTGAATTTTAATAACTGGAAAATTATACAGGGACTAACTTTACCAAAACTTTCAATTCAAATTGAACATAATAACGGTTAACTGGTTGAACAGAATGAAAATTCGCTTGTAGCAAAGAAAAACGTCGTGGTACAAGATGTCAAATAAATTCGCTCAAAATGTAGAAAAGATGAACAGGGGTCGAATTACAGCATACGATTACGATTATTCGTTAACGTTTTTACTATTTGTGTCTCTATTTATTTAGTAGAAAAAGATAGCGACACATAGCAACCATACGTTGACGAACGTATGCCGTAATTATGTGGCGTACAAAAATGTCAATTGCCTTGAAAAAAAAATAATTTTAACTGAGTAACCACATTAGAAACGTCAAAAGTCATTCCGCTTATAGCTTGAAGTAAAAGTCGACTCGACTTGTACCACAGCGAATTTCCTTGCCACAGCCACAACTACGTATTCGGGCACCAATATACTAATTTCATACTTTTTAACTTTGACAGCGACACAAGACACAAGCCACAGCTACATCATTCTGGTCTACCAGTTAATGAAACTCTGAATGAACAACTCAGGATTCTGAATGATTCGACATTGTTGTGGATGGTAGGTACCAGGGTTCGGACTTTACTTCGATCGAAGTAGATTTACTTCGATTTTGGGAAAAAAATAAAATCTACTTCCCTACTTCTCTTTTTCAGGATCTACTTCTATTTCTTGATTGAAAAATATTTTTCAAATAATAAATTTAGAAAAAGGGATTTAACTTCAATTTTAAATCTGGTCGAGGCATTGAGAAATAAAGCTCAACTTAAATCTCAAATGATGAATGGAGGTCAATTATTCTTCGAATTCAAGATATAAATAAAGTTTATCAAAGTAATTTTGACTGATTTTGGAGAATTCCTGATCAAAAATTTGTTAGATTATGCTGAATTAACCGTTTTACCCCGAAGCACCGTTACAACCACTAGATGAGAAAGGTTTTTTGGAAAAGATTATAATAAAAAAAGTAAAGAAAAATAATTTTTTTAGAATAAATTTTTGTAAATAAATGTTCTGAAAGTTTAATTTTGAAACCTACTTCCGAAATTTGGGATCTACTTCACTTTTTTTTCAAACTTGCTTCGAAATTTTGAAACTGAAGTCCGAACCCTGGTAGGTACATGTCTCCTTATACCATGGTATAGGTACATCATGTTATATAAAAACGAATAGTTTGATTAAGAAATAATAACCCATTACTTACTTTAAGCAACCATAGCAAAAGACATTAAAAAAGTATCCCGATTCGAAAACTAGGAAGAATATATCGTCGTACTATATATTATATACAAAAAACTCACCTTTACAAAATAGATCCGTGGTTAACGTAGTACACTGAAGTTAATTTAGCAAAAATAAATTTAAAAAAGAGCTTAGATTTAAATATCATATCAACCACTCACATTTAAATAAATTGTTTGTCCAACAATTTGATTTTTGAATTTTTTATTCATACCGGCCATTGATGTACCTGAACTACACCCACGGGGGTATTCTTAACATTTCACCAAGATCAATGTTTTTTAAGCAAATTTATTGATTAGATCCCAAATGAGATAATTTTCCAAATTATCTCTCAAGACTTTCTTTTAGTTTAGTCCTTGTACATATATAGTTTTTATATACAAGGGTTTAGTTTAAACCTTTAAACCACCATTTTAGAAGCCTCCTTTTTGATTTTTAAGTGAATAGAAAAGCAGAATAGAGCTGTAAGTAAATCATTTTTGTTTATGTACATTTAAGTTAAACGTTTTGCCGAAACGATAAGCAATATTAATTAGTTTACAAGTTTTTACAACTGGACACACAGACGAAGGACAAAATCACAGTTTAAATAATTAAAAACATAAAACAAAACAGTAACTATGAAAGAAAGAGACAAACATTTTCCTTTTTTTTATCCCGTTGCCCGTTTGTATGACCGATTTGAGGATCGAATTGATATAAGATATACCCCGTTTATAAGGCGATTTGAATCCGAATTGAATCAGGATTTAGGTTTATATATACCTGGATCGAATTGAATCCGGATTTGTCGATCCGATCCGATAATTGGCGGATGGAGTCGGAAGCTATACTAGGTGTGTTTTTTATTACCACCGGTCTTAACTGGACAAAAAAAACGCCTCGGGGCTTAACCTGAAATCTTGGCAGCACTGTATATTGAATGTTCCGAAAACAGCAGACACAACAAAAATTTAGAGTTGTCATATTTTTCGCTTTCGTCATTTTCTTGTATTTTTCATGTATGTTTTACAAAGAGATACAAAAATGTCTTCTTCTTCTTCCTTTTTTCTCGGCGCTGTTATGATCTCGATGTCGAGGGGATCATAACCTTCCCACGTTACTGCTTCACACTAGTGATCCGCCTGTGGGGTTCGCCGGGTTGACCTCAGAAATCGGCGGCAAGCCTCCCGGTTTTGTATTGTTCCGTTTCTGAGGCCAACTGAATGCTGGTGTTTTTGCATTTGCTTGTACCAGGAGTTTTTAGGCCTACCTTTCTTTTTATTTCGTGTTGGAACGTTATATGATATTGCTTTTTTGACGGGGTTCTCAGGATCTCTCCTTTGAACATGGCAATACCAACTGAGTCGGTCGTGTTCAATTTTTTGGGAGATGGTATTTTTAACATGAAGGCTTCCTCGGATCTTCGTACTTCTAATTCTATCAAGCTTTGTTACTCCTGCTGTCATGCGAAGCATCTTCATCTCAGCTGCCGTTAACTTACTCTCATACTTTTTGTACATTGTCCAACATTGTGAACCGTATGTGAGTGCTGGACGCACAACTGCGGTGTAGAGCCTTCCTTTCAGCTTAGGGGGCATTTTTCGATCACAGAAGATAGCAGAATTTTCCCGCCACTTCATCCACCCTACGCTTACGCGATGATTGATATCGTCATCACAAGTACCTTCGTTATTTATCATAGACCCCAGATATTTAAACTTTTCACACTTGGGAAGCACTACACCATTCAAATAAATGTCAGGAATAGGCCTGTGTGGATCACAAAATGGGCAGCATAGGTATTCTGTCTTTTTCGCGCTTATGCGGTACCCACTACCTTCTAGAACATCCACCCATACATCAAGTGCTCGTTGCAGGGATATCGGGTCTTCACATACAAAAATGTATGCTAGCAAAACTATTTTAATACATTTTGTCCTTCCAAACGTGAGTTTTCACGTTTTTAAACAAATTCTAAACAATTTATGAAAAAATTAGTTTGGTAGCACAGATTTAAAACTCTTCAAAAAGTTAAGCCCAGAGAAATCTCCGGGCTAAACAACTAAGCCCAAGGGGCTAAGGTGTTGTTGTATTTAACATGTAAATTGCTTAGCCCAGACTGCGTTTTTTTTGTCCAGTTAAGACCGGTTGTAATAAAAAACACACCTACTGTCAATTGTTGTTGCTTTCCATAAGTTTTCATCCGACGAGTGCGCTCGCTCAGAAATGAAGCCTCAAGAGGCGCGACTCTTTTTAAACATAATAGGTGTGTTTTTTATTACCACCGGTCTTAACTGGACAAAAAAAACGCAGTCGGGGCTAAGCAATTTACATGTTAAATGCAACAACACTTTAGCCCCTTGGGCTTAGTTGTTTAAGCCTGGTACGCTGCTCGCGCTAAATTTTAGCTGAGATAAAATTCCCATACAAGTTATCGATAACTTGTATGGGATCCATTTTATCTCGGCTAAAAATTTTCGATAATTTGTATGGAAGCTAAAATTTAGCGCGAGCAGCGTACCAGGCTTTAGCTCGGAGAATTCTCTAGGCCTAACTTTTTCAACAGATTTAAATCTGTGCTACCAAATTAACTTGTTCGTAAATTGTTTAGAATTTGTTTAAAAACATCAAAACTGATGTTTAGAATGACAATTATTTTTTTAAATATTTATTTAATAGTTAGTTAAACTTTTTTTTCTCAAAAACACACAAGAAAACACAAAAGCGAAATATATGACAACTCTATAGGGGTATTCACGATCCGATGCAAGTGGTCTAGTATCATTGCAAAAGTGCAAAAGTGTAAAATCTTACAACACTACAACAACAAAATATATGGATTGAAATTTTACAATGGTCTTGCACTTTTTCTATACCCTAACCCTATTGCAAAATAAAAATACAATGGTGTAAAATTTTTTTGATTAGATTAGATTAGATTAGATTCTTCCTTTATTCATTAGATAAATTACAATTTTTTTTTCTATTGGAAATACGGACATGACAATGCTGCCGTCTGCCGGAAATGACATTTCAGTATAATAAATAAAATTATATAAAGAGAAGATGTATCAAAAAGATTTACAATAAATTTGAAATAATAAATTACATAAATAACTGTTACACAAAATATTAGACAAAAGTTTATATTAACATAGATATGAGGAGTAAATTAGTATATAATTTTAAATTTTAAGTATTAAATATTAATTTTTTAATTTTAAAATTTTAAATTTTTTAAATTTTCAATTATTTTAAATTTTTAATATTTTTTAAAATTTTTTAAGTTTTTTTTTTTTTTTTTTTTTTAATTAAATTATATTATGGGAGAGCGAGAAACGTTTGAGCAATTTTAATGATTTGCAACATAAAAACTAGTAATTTTAATGATTTAAAACATAAAAAGAATATCAATTTTAATGATTTGAAACATAAAGATTTGATTAAAAGCAATAATTTGCAGCCCTTAAATTGAATAGAGACTTGTTGTGAGAACTAATTTAACAAAAAACTATTACGATAAGTCATAGCATGATTGCAATATTTGTACAAGGTGAGCCAACCACGGGCGCCATTTAATATTTCGTAAAGACTATTTACGGACAGAAAACTTTCTTGGAAATGTAATCTTCGGATTTCTTGTAGAATTGGGCATACAGCAATGAAGTGGTAAATATTTTCAGACTCTCTCCTGTTACATAGATCACAAGTTTGCTGAAGATCGACTCTATGTGGCATGAAATTCAAATTTAATAATTCAACTCTAGCTCTGAATATGGTGCTTATAACTTTTGACGAAAATTTTGTGTTGAAATAGCATTCAATGGTTAACATTTGGTGGTTAAGGTTGCGGTAAATAAATCTGGAAGGTGATGAGGACTCTCTTGTTAAAAACTGGTCGTATATTTTGTCATCTTCTTTAGCTATGACCCTTGCGAACATATTTTGCCAGTCGTTAACGTTATTTTCCGATAAAAATAAATCGATATCATGAGATAACGCCAGCTGTTGCCAATTTCTGAAAGGATAAGCATTTGTTTGCAATAGCCTAGTTAACACTGCCCTATGTAAACTATTTTCACTTCTCTTCATTACTTTTATCAAAAATACAGAATGAGCTTTCAGATTTTGCAAATAAATGGGTGGCAAACCTGATTCCACATGAATTGCGTAGGTAGGAGTAGCGTTTGGTAGACGGAATAAACGCTTGAAAAAGTACCTCTGTACAGTTTCGAAATCTTCAAAGGGGTCTACTCCAAATGCCTGCACCCCATAGCACATACAAGTGTTGACTGTGGCATTGAATACATTATACTTTGAGGACAGATCAATGTTTTGGTTTGCGAAGAATTTTGGCCACATTATGTTGAGTGCCAGCTTTGCTTCTCTACTTTTTTCTTTCACATGATTTCGAAAGTTTAAGTTGCTAGACAACAGTACGCCAAGGTACTTGAACTCAGGAACTACTTCTATCGACTGGTTATTGAGTCTCCAAGTCTCCACTCTTCTACTCCTTCGGTTCTCGAAAACCATAACTTTTGTTTTCAAGACGTTGATATGTAGATCCCATGTCTCACAGAAAGCCTGAAGTTTGTTTATTTGCAGTTGCAGAGTTGAAGGATTCTCAGCCAGCAACACCAAGTCATCAGTATAAAGGAGAACCTTTATTAGCTGGCCAGCGAAGCTAACGCCACGCGGAAGAATTTCAGAAATGGAGTCAATGTATAGTGCGAAGAGTATAGGGCTTAAAATGCAACCCTGAGGAACACCTGCAGAAGTTGGGAACCATTCAGACAGCTTGGATCCATCCCACACGGTTGCACTAGAGGAAGATAATAATTTCGCATATACTACCAAGAACTTTCTGGATATTCCAAGCGACGCCAGTTTGTAGATCAAAGCTTGCCTGTTGACTGTGTCAAAGGCTGCTTTGAAGTCTACAAAACAAACATATAACTTTTTATTAATTTCAATATATTTTCTGGCTATGCTAGTTAGTGCGAAAATGTGGTCAATTGTTGAAAACCCGGAACGAAACCCTGCTTGAAAAATGCTGAGACGATTAAAATTTTCTATCCACGTAGAAAGCCTAACATAAAGAGTTGTGGCAAAGATCTTTCTGAGAGAATTTAGAATGGAGATTCCCCTATAATTGTCTGCTTGGGAAGCATCGCCTTTTTTAAATATTGCAAAAATAAGCGATTTGTTAAAACCAGAAGGAACGCAAGCATTATTATATATCTTGTTGAAATAATCCACAATATAATTTTTCAGTTGTACTGTTCCGTTTTTAAAGAATTCGACTGGAATGCCATCACAACCCGGGGCCTTATTGTTTTTCATAACCAGCAGAACTGAATCAAGCTCTTCACAAGAAATCGGACAGTCTAGTTCAGATACAACTTCATTTTGTAGCGCGAGTCTCAGCTTCGAGAGAAATCTTCATACTTCTACTTTGCCCACCTAACTCTCTTACATTATTCCAAAATTCCTTGGAATTTTTGGAGTGCTGCAAGTTCATTGCAAGATTTTTTAGATAAAGCCTTTTTTTCTCGTGACATAATTGTTTGAATTCTTTGTTTGAGTGTAAGTACATATTTTTAAACGCAACCGAGTTAGTTCTTCTAAAAAGTTTCAAGCTCTTGAATGAGAGCTTACGAAGTTTAACACAGTCTTTATCAAACCATTTATTTTTAAAATTGAGCGTAGAGCTAGTGCTTGTAGATACAGCTGAAGCGTAAATTACTCTAGTAATGCTTTCCTCAATTTGTTCAACATTGCTCTCATCTTGAAGAGGGAGAAGATTGCAATGCTGATTCAAAAGAGATTTGTACCGAGAAGCTTTATTTTCAAACCATCTGAGTTTACGAGGGATATCTACGTTCGTCTGCTGTATGTTCTCGTGGAAGCGTATTTTGACAAATAGTGGCAAGTGAGCTGAAAAACTAGACAAGTGCACCTGGAAGTCTTCAACTGAGTTACACCACTCTCCAGATATTGCACAATAGTCGATTACTGATTGCCCTTGACCGCTGATAAAAGTAAGTTCGCCATATTTGTCACCGCTTGTTACCCCATTTAATACAAACAACCCAAAATCTTCTAGCAATTCCGTTAAAAGTCTACCATTTCTGTTAAGGGTTTCATCCTTTGAATTTCTCACCTCATCAAAAATCATCAAATCATGTAATATATGAGCAGGAGAGTTCTGAAATTCACCAATTCGCGCGTTAAGATCACCGACAATCATTACATTTTCCAACGAAGAATTGTTTAAGAAATTGCGTAAATTTTCAAAATCATTCAACCAGCTATTGCAATTAAGGTACACCGGCAAAATATTGAATTGACGTTGGTTGGTAGAAATTTTAACAACAAGCCTATTTTCAACAAGTTTACAATGAACGAAATGATTAATTTTAGTTTTGATGCCACATAACATGCCTCCGCTAGCTCTCCCATGCACATTGGATCTAACTGCTGGAATAAAAGTTAATTTATAATCTTTAAAATATTTATAAAATTCATTTTCATTTTTTTCCTCTAAAAAGGTTTCAATAAGAAAGATAATATCAAATTCTAAAATGTAATTAAAAAAATCTGGTTGCAAAAGTTTGCTTTTGAGACCTGTTATATTATATGAGAGAATTTTTAAATAAGTAAAATTAATTATATTTTGGCAGACGGCATTGATTTCCTATTGTTTTCTATTATTATTAGGGTTCGTTAATTCACGCCTTGGTGGCGCTGTCATCGGTTGAGAGATAAGTGGTGTTTGTCGATCATCAACCGGGTCTATCTTCACTCCATCGCTGCAGTCAAAATATTCTTGTGAACTGTCACCAAACATGTTGTTCATATATGTCATCTCAGCTGCAGTTTTGACAATAAGGCCACGCGCAAATTTGTAAATAAAAGTGTGGTTGTTGATTTGCATTTTGTCACCTTTGATAATAATTTTTGCCTGAGCGTTTAATTGTGATAATTTGTTTTTAATTTCAAATAGAGCTCGTCTTTTTTGTCGATACATTTGAGTTTGTTCGCGAAATATACTTATGCCAGTTCCTTTTAGTTGGCTATTTACTGACATTATTTCGTCTACGATATCCGACGATTCTAGCTCTAAGAAAACAGTTCCCCTTTGAGTGTGTGTGTTTTGGATTACCCGTGATTTCTTTAAGTGAATATTTTCACCTTCTTTTAACTTGAGAAGCCCCCTCCAAGTTTGTGTTGCTAACTGAACTGCGTCGGTTTCTCTGTCTAGAGGAAGGTGTACCACCATACAGTTTTCGTGAGCCTTACGTGAAATTATTTCGATTTGAGACTCCAAAAGATCACAACGTTCCGTCATAACAGATAGTTTTTTATTCAGATGTGAGTTTTCCGTTCTTAGTGCATCCATCTCCAAGGATAAGGATGCAACATCAAGTTTAGTGGCTAAATCTTTAATTTGTTCGTAGATTGATTCGTTGAGAAGTTTGTTGAAATCATCAATTGACATGTTTCCGATTTCCATTTTGTTCGCAAAAAAATTTGAGTTGTGTTTCTTAGTGGTGTTATTTAGTTCCGGTGAAGTTTCTGTTATATTTCTTTTATTGCCGTTCATAGAGGATTCCCGCAATGCAAAAATTTTATTTTGCATCGATTTAAAACTTAAAATACTTTTTTACCTTGTTTAATTAGATGAATTTTTTTGACAGATGGCAGCTCGCGCGTCGCTTGTCGCCCATGATGAACAGTTTATCTTTTTTATTCTTATTCTTTTTTATTTTGTTTCTTTTGATGCAATTTGTGAAAATAAATTAACCCGAACACAACAAAGAATGAAATTATAAAAAAAGAAGAAGCATCGGTGGAAAGACAACTCCGTAAAAAAAAGAGTGAAGCTGATATAAATCATATCATGGATTCCATTCAATATTTACTATAGATAAGAAGAGGTGCGTTCACGATCTATTGTAAAAAAATAAAATTTTACACTTTTACTACGCCTGTTGCACCAGATCGTGAATACCCCTTATATTTTTTTGTGTCAGCTGATTTCGGAACATTTAATATGCAGTGCTGCCAATTTTTCTCGGTAAGCCCCGAGGCGTTTTTTTTATCCAGTTAAGACCGGTGGTAATAAAAAACACACCTAATGAGTGCAAAAGAGAAAAAAGATGAAAGAAAAAATTATCCGACCGTTGAGTCATGGGCTTTGTATATAAAATCTATAGTACTATCATGAAAAAAAAAACAGCGCCACCAAAATAGTAATCGAGCGAACGAACTAAAAAATATGTCAAATTTCAAACAGAAATGTATATCTCATCTCCTTACTCCCATTATTAATTCGATCTTAGCGCCCTCGTGACCACTCAGGTAGCGAACAAACTAAAAAATTTCACTTCATGATAGTACTATAAATTTTATATACAAAGGTCGTAGGTCGTGAGTCCGAAATTCTTTTTTGACGTTTCTTTTTCCACTTTTTCTTTTTTCAACATTGCCTTTCATTTCTTTTTGCTTCTTGGTGCAATACAACAACAACAAATTAGGGGTATTCACGATCCGATGCAACTGGTCTTGTATCATTGCAAAAGTGCAAAAGTGTAAAATCTTGCAACACTACAACAACAAAATATACGGATTAAAATTTTACAACAGTCTTGCACTTTTGCTATTCCCTAACCCTATTGCAAAATAAAAATACAATAGAGTAAAATTATTTTTGACAGATGGCAGCTCACCGTCGCGTCGCCCATGATAAACAGTTTGTCTTTTTTATTCTGTTTATTATGGTTGTCGGCTTGTCGGTGCTCACATGTCCCGTAGTTTAGTTTCTTTTGATGTAAAATAATTTGTGAAAATTAATTAGGTAACCCGAAAAAAACAAAGAATTAAATTATAAAAAATAAAAAAAAGAAGAAGCAACGGTGGAGGAACAACCCTGTTTAAAAAAACATGAGGGGTATTCACGATCTGGTGCAACAGGTCTAGTAAAAGTGTAAAATTTTATTTTTTTTACAATAGATCGTGAACACACCTCTTCTTATCTATAGTAAATATTGAATGGAATCCATGATATGAATTATATCAGCTTCATTCTTTTTTTTACGGAGTTGTCTTTCTACGATGCTTCTTCTTTTTTTTCAATTTTTTATAATTTCATTCTTTGTTGTGTTCGGGTTAATTTATTTTCACAAATTACATCAAAAGAAACAAAATAAAAAAGAATAAGAATAAAAAAGATAAACTGTTCATCATGGGCGACACGCGACGGCGAGCTGCCATCTGTCAAAAAAATTTTACACCATTGTATTTTTATTTTGCAATAGGATTAGGGTATAGCAAAAGTGCAAGACCATTGTAAAATTTCAATCCATATATTTTGTTGTTGTAGTGTTGCAAGATTTTACACTTTTGCACTTTTGCAGTGATACAAGACCAGTTGCATCGGATCGTGAATACCCCTATGGATTTCATTCATGCTTCAATAGCTGCGTTCCTTTGGAAATATTTATCTACTTTTTAGTACTTAAAACTACTTTGATCTACTTTGCTATACTGAAAAAGTAGTTCAAAGCAGCTATAAGTACTAAAAAGTAGATAAATATTTCCAAAGGAACGCAGCTAATATTTACTATAGATAAGAAAAGGGGATGAGTATCAACTTAGCGAAACAACATTCACCGATCCAAACGGGACTAGGTGCATAATTTGCCGTTATTGAGTCGTTAATTAGTTGTGGTAATTTTGATTTTGTCGCTCATTGTTTTCATATATATTTTTGATGTTTCGCTAACTTGATATCAACTTAGCGAAACAACAACTCTTAATAAAGGTCTTTTTGAACATTTGAGTATGTCATAATTTGCGATTAATTAGTCGTTAATTAGTTGTGATAATTTCGATTTTGCAGCTCCAAAATTTCATAAGGAAATGTGTTGTTTCGCTAACTTGATATCAACTTAGCGAAACACCATCTCTAAAAAAGGTTTTCTTGAAAAACTGAGTATGAGGGAATTTGCCGATAATTTGTCGTTCTGAGACTCTTTTTTGACGTTTCTTTTTCCACTCTTTCGTTTTTCAACATTCCCTTTCATTTCTTTTTGCTTCTTGTGGAATACAACAACAACAATACTTAAATCAAAAGAGAAATGTCAAATTTGAGTCTTTGACTCAAGAGGCATCGTGTAATAGTACGCGCCTCACAGAATGATTATCAAAAGAAAATTCGAAAAAAGAGTCAAGACTCTTGAGGCTTCATGTAATAGTGTATGTCAGCTATGTTGTTTCTTCTTGTGTTGTAGATGTAATCTCTAATGATGAAGAAAAATCTAGAAGGTGAAACATGCGATTGGGTATCTAAAAAAACACCAACAACAGCAGCAGCATCAAATGAAATAAAATGAAAAAAAATGTATTGTATTTTATATTGTATTTATTGTGAAAATTTCGTTTGCCAAAATAAAATAAAAAATAAAACAGTTTCAGTGAAAAAAAAAATAAATCTTGTTCTTTTTTTGGTCGCAAATGCGAAATGTCATCCCTTTCTTATTCCTCTTTCTGGTAGGTTTTCGCTGCTCCGGCTCAGGTCCGCCTTCGGCTCCGTTTTCTCGGAATGGAGAATTCGGAATGATTATAATTTCCATACTAATTTGAGCCGCCTTCGGACCAGTTTCTGATCCGAAGTCGGACTCAGCTCCGCCTCAGGCGGAGCGGATTTGGACCGAGGTCGGACCTGTTTGCTTGAAGGGTTTCCTTTTCTCATTTTTCACCAAGATTCTCGTTCGACTTTGTGTTCATACACAAAAAGTTGCAACCCTTCAAGCAAACAGGTCCGACCTCGGTCTGAATCCGCTCCACCTGAGGCGGAGCTGAGTCCGACTTCGGATCAGAAACTAGTCCGAAGGCGGCTCAAATTAGTATGGAAATTATAATCACCGCGAAGTAGATTTCATATGTATTGGTGTGGTGAAAATCTCCATTCCGAGAAAACGGAGCCGAAGGCGGACCTGAGCCGGAGCAGCGAAAACCTACCAGAAAGAGGAATAAGAAAGGGATGACATTTCGCATTTGCGACCAAAAAAAGAACAAGATTTATTTTTTTTTCACTGAAACTGTTTTATTTTTTATTTTATTTTGGCAAACGAAATTTTCACAATAGATAAAGATAGATAAAAATTTTATTTCCAAGAATATATACATAGTTAATTTAGTTTTCTTAACTTTAAAATTTAAATTTAATGACAATAACTTATAAAGTTGCCTGTCAGGTAAAGAGTTTTAATAAATTTGTATAATTAGTTTTAGCTTAGCGATTTTTTATGAATACTCATTTATAATTAAACTTCGATAACGTAGTGCATTTCTAAGAAAGTTGTAGAGATTGGCATAATTTTGTCCATTGAGGATATTAAGAAAATGATCACGATTAAGATGCTCACTGCCTAGAAACTTCTTTCTCTACATCTTGAATATGGGACAGACTCCTACAAAATGGTATGTATTTTCGGCTGCATCGAGATTACAGATTGTACAAATGCCTACAGATTCTCTGTTGAATGCTCGTGCATTAAGATTGAGCAGTCCACATCGAGACCTGAAAACCAAACTAATCATCTCCCGTGAGTTCTGATCATTGAAATAATTTGGAACTTCCATGTATTTAAGGTTGCAGTACTCGTCGTGAAATTGTGATTGTGTAGCTCGTTGTGTGTGTTCTATCCAGTGTTTTTCTCTAAGTTTAGAGCAAACTTCTATGTGCATTTTACTCCACTCAGACTTTGCGGACCAATTGAAAACAATTCCAACTTGATTGAAGATTGTGGACCATTCACTTGCCCAAAATATTTGTTTCCTGATGATAATATTTGACAGTTTACGTGTTAATCTGTTCTCAGGAAGAGTGTATATTTTTTGGATGTATCGGAAGTGCAATTCTAGTGTAGTAAGAAAGGCCTTGGGAAGTCCGGTTTCTATATTGATTGCATAGTTGGGTGTGTTATTTGGCAGAAAGAAACATCTTTTTACAAAAAACCGTTGTAGTTTTTCTATTTCAGTATGCTCAGTATAGCCCCAGATTTGTGCACAGTAGTTCATAACTGATCTTGAAACAGCTTCGTATATTTTGTATTTTGAAGATTGCATTATGTTTTTGTTTTTGATGAAATTAGACCAGGTTGCGTTAATTGAATTTTTGGAGATCGTGAGCCTTTCCGATAAATGTTCTGACCAAGACATGTTGTACGTAAGTATAGCACCGAGGTATTTGAATTTATTGGTGATTTTGATTTCCTCATTGTTAAAAAACCATTTTTCTCCAACTGCACGACGGCCACCATTTCTAAAAATCACTATTTCCGACTTATCTTGATTGACAAGTAGATTCCATTCATTACAGTAGTTTGTAAAGCTGTTGATCATTGCTTGTAAGGCGGCGGGGGTATCAGAGAGTAGAACAATATCATCTGCATACATTAACACTTTGATTGATACATCTTCAATTGTTATTCCCCCTGGAAGTACGGAGTCTAGGTCATTTAAAAAAAGGATAAACAATAGAGCACTAAGAACGCATCCTTGTTTAACTCCTTGATTGATAGGGAAAAAACTACTGGCTCCAGTTCCATTCCAAACAGTTGCGCTATTGTTGTTATAGAGAGCTTTAATAATAGAGACCATCTTTAAAGACATTCCAAGAAGTGTTAATTTATAAAACAATGCATCTCTATTAATGTTATCAAATGCGGCTTTTAGGTCTATAAAATATGCATAAAGTTTTTTCTTCTGGTTTAATTGCAGCTTTATGAGGCAAGTTAAATTATAAATTTGGTCTACAGTTGAGTAATTCGGTCTGTATGCTGCTTGGAACTCGTTTAAAATTTGGTTTTCTTCGATCCAGGTATTTATGCGTTTTAAAAGGATTGTTGTAAACAATTTATAGATAGTATCCATAAATGATAGACCACGATAATTGTTTGCTTCATTTCGATCACCTTTCTTATAGAGAGGAAATATAATAGATTTTTTGAATGACTCTGGAATATTTCCGGTTCTGAAGATATCGTAAAAAAGGTGATAAATTTCATTGATAAGGGCTGGAGTTGCATATTTATAAAACTCTGATGGAATCCCATCGATGCCAGGAGCTTTATTGTCCTTAGCTGAACATATAACAGATTCTACTTCATCTCTTTCAATGTCTTTATCTAACAAAGGTATGTATCTATCAAGGGTTGACAGCTCGTATGACGTTTGTAGTTGTAATCTTGGAGTAAAGAGGTTTTGGAAATGAGCTTTGAACTCAATTGCCGTTATATCCGTTTTCGTACAGTTATTACTACCGCGCATTATTTTAGCCAGCTTCCACCAGTCACTCGATGCTGTAACTAATGAAAGTTGCTTCGCAATGTTTTCATAATATTCGCGTTGCTTCGATAGACATAGTTGCTTGTATTTTTTGTTTGATGCTTGATAATTTTTTTTAAACAAATCTATGTTATGTTTCCTATACATTTTCAAATGTTTGAATACTTCTTTTCTCGCGTAATAACAAGCAGTATCAAACCATGGATTCTTTGGCTCAAAATTTGAAAGTCGTTTATTATTTGCACTGCTTGCACTGTATATGCATTTTTTGATTGCGTGACATCTTGAATCTACTGAGGAATTTGCTATAACTATATTTTGTATTGTTGAATCTAGATTGCAAGTATACGTTGCTTTCTGACTATCGCGCCATTTAAGTCTAGGCAAAAGTTCTTTTCTATGATAGTTAGTTATCACTTCTGATGAATTTAATTTAATTATAAGGGGCATATGATCGGAGAAATTCTCACATCCTACAGAAAAGTTATTTATTACGCCAACAGCACCATATGATGGACAACAGTAGTCAATGACTGAGGAGCCTCTATTACTCACA
Organism: Episyrphus balteatus; assembly: GCF_945859705.1. Taxonomy (NCBI): domain Eukaryota; kingdom Metazoa; phylum Arthropoda; class Insecta; order Diptera; family Syrphidae; genus Episyrphus; species Episyrphus balteatus. The sequence goes on along the minus strand of NC_079135.1, from coordinate 56,871,279 downwards.
AATGTATATTCACCAGTATTATCTCCATATCCTCTTCCATTCAAGATGAATCCACCTATTTCTTCTACAAATTCGATAAACGAATTACAATTTCGATCATGGATATTGTCTTTGGAAATTCTGGCTAGTGTGACTTGTGATCCATTTCCAAATTGAATATCAATACTTCCTTTGTTCCCAGTTCTTACGTTTATATCTCCCACCAAAATAAAATTATCCAATTGGGTTTCGTAGAAAAAATTTGTTAATTTATCGAAGTCGTTTCTCCAGTGGTTGCAGTTAACGTAAGCTGGTACAATGTTAACCCAAGATCCTCCAAAGTATCCTCTGACGAAAATGGTATCAAGGTGTTTGATGAAACTGAGTTTGTAAGTTGTTTCTAAGCTTTTTTTGTATCCATATAAACAACCACCACTTGCTCTTCCTCTTATTTGCTGTTGTGATCTTGTGGCAGGGATCCATTCAAGTTTGAACCCCATGAAAAATTTTTCGTATTTTTTAAAGTTTTCGACTGTTACAAAGGTTTCAAATAAAAAGAAAATTTCGAAATTACACACAAATTTAAAAAAGTTACATAAAAAAGTTTTATTTCCGAGGCCAGCAATATTATATGATAAAACCTGACAGGCACCTAATTGTTAAGCACTATTTACAAGATTATTTGATCTTAAATTATTTTTATTTAGCTCTTTCTCAATAACTACATAGTTGCATTCTACTTTACTTAATAAATTTTCGATAAATTCTTTGCTTTTATGACTAAAGGCTGTGATTGTTCCATCAGGGCTGCATTTATATCTTTGACCATTTATTTCAATTGCCCAACGCTTTATCTCAATTTTTAGGTTGGAATTTGTTTGGGCTAAACATTTTTTGAGTTGTCGAAGGTGTTTCACAATAAATACAATATAAAATACAATACATTTTTTTTCATTTTATTTCATTTGATGCTGTTGCTGTTGTTGGTGTTTTTTTAGATACCCAATCGCATGTTTCACCTTCTAGATTTTTCTTCATCATTAGAGATTACATCTACAACACAAGAAGAAACAACATTTTAACCCAAACACTTTGAGCGATATATAAAACATACCTTTTTTGTTTTCCATATTGTTTATAATTTAATAAAATTGTTTATAATTAATAAACTAACATTATACAAACAACGACACGAGACACGACGCGACCAAACACTTCAACAAAAAATAACAAAATGACGCTTTGGCTCTTGTTGACCTTGTCTTTCTTTTCCTTTTCTCATTTTTCACCACGATTTTCGTTCGACTTTGTGTTCATACACAAAAAGTTGCAAGTGTGTGAGTGCAAGCCCGATTTTCGCGGTCTGAGGTCGGAGTTTCTTTGTTGAACTCAGTTTTCTTGCTTGAAGGGAAAGAAAGACAAGGCCAACAAGAGCCAAATAAAATGAAAAAAAAATGTATTGTATTTTATATTGTATTTATTGTGAAAATTTCGTTTGCCAAAATAAAATAAAAAATAAAACAGTTTCAGTGAAAAAAAAAATAAATCTTGTTCTTTTTTTGGTCGCAAATGCGAAATGTCATCCCTTTCTTATTCCTCTTTCTGGTAGGTTTTCGCTGCTCCGGCTCAGGTCCGCCTTCGCCTCCGTTTTCTCGGAATGGAGATTTTCACCACACCAATACATATGCAATCGACTTCGCGGTGATTATAATTTCCATACTAATTTGAGCCGCCTTCGGACCAGTTTCTGATCCGAAGTCGGACTCAGCTCCGCCTCAGGCGGAGCGGATTCGGACCGAGGTCGGACCTGTTTGCTTGAAGGGTTTCCTTTTCTCATTTTTCACCAAGATTCTCGTTCGACTTTGTGTTCATACACAAAAAGTTGCAACCCTTCAAGCAAACAGGTCCGACCTCGGTCCGAATCCGCTCCACCTGAGGCGGAGCTGAGTCCGACTTCGGATCAGAAACTGGTCCGAAGGCGGCTCAAATTAGTATGGAAATTATAATCACCGCGAAGTCGATTGCATATGTATTGGTGTGGTGAAAATCTCCATTCCGAGAAAACGGAGCCGAAGGCGGACCTGAGTTCTGATCATTGAAATAATTTGGAACTTCCATGTATTTAAGGTTGCAGTACTCGTCGTGAAATTGTGATTGTGTAGCTCGTTGTGTGTGTTCTATCCAGTGTTTTTCTCTAAGTTTAGAGCAAACTTCTATGTGCATTTTACTCCACTCAGACTTTGCGGACCAATTGAAAACAATTCCAACTTGATTGAAGATTGTGGACCATTCACTTGCCCAAAATATTTGTTTCCTGATGATAATATTTGACAGTTTACGTGTTAATCTGTTCTCAGGAAGAGTGTATATTTTTTGGATGTATCGGAAGTGCAATTCTAGTGTAGTAAGAAAGGCCTTGGGAAGTCCGGTTTCTATATTGATTGCATAGTTGGGTGTGTTATTTGGCAGAAAGAAACATCTTTTTACAAAAAACCGTTGTAGTTTTTCTATTTCAGTATGCTCAGTTTAGCCCCAGATTTGTGCACAGTAGTTCATAACTGATCTTGAAACAGCTTCGTATATTTTGTATTTTGAAGATTGCATTATGTTTTTGTTTTTGATGAAATTAGACCAGGTTGCGTTAATTGAATTTTTGGAGATCGTGAGCCTTTCCGATAAATGTTCTGACCAAGACATGTTGTACGTAAGTATAGCACCGAGGTATTTGAATTTATTGGTGATTTTGATTTCCTCATTGTTAAAAAACCATTTTTCTCCAACTGCACGACGGCCACCATTTCTAAAAATCACTATTTCCGACTTATCTTGATTGACAAGTAGATTCCATTCATTACAGTAGTTTGTAAAGCTGTTGATCATTGCTTGTAAGGCGGCGGGGGTATCAGAGAGTAGAACAATATCATCTGCATACATTAACACTTTGATTGATACATCTTCAATTGTTATTCCCCCTGGAAGTACGGAGTCTAGGTCATTTAAAAAAAGGATAAACAATAGAGCACTAAGAACGCATCCTTGTTTAACTCCTTGATTGATAGGGAAAAAACTACTGGCTCCAGTTCCATTCCAAACAGTTGCGCTATTGTTGTTATAGAGAGCTTTAATAATAGAGACCATCTTTAAAGACATTCCAAGAAGTGTTAATTTATAAAACAATGCATCTCTATTAATGTTATCAAATGCGGCTTTTAGGTCTATAAAATATGCATAAAGTTTTTTCTTCTGGTTTAATTGCAGCTTTATGAGGCAAGTTAAATTATAAATTTGGTCTACAGTTGAGTAATTCGGTCTGTATGCTGCTTGGAACTCGTTTAAAATTTGGTTTTCTTCGATCCAGGTATTTATGCGTTTTAAAAGGATTGTTGTAAACAATTTATAGATAGTATCCATAAATGATAGACCACGATAATTGTTTGCTTCATTTCGATCACCTTTCTTATAGAGAGGGAATATAATAGATTTTTTGAATGACTCTGGAATATTTCCGGTTCTGAAGATATCGTAAAAAAGGTGATAAATTTCATTGATAAGGGCTGGAGTTGCATATTTATAAAACTCTGATGGAATCCCATCGATGCCAGGAGCTTTATTGTCCTTAGCTGAACATATAACAGATTCTACTTCATCTCTTTCAATGTCTTTATCTAACAAAGGTATGTATCTATCAAGGGTTGACAGCTCGTATGACGTTTGTAGTTGTAATCTTGGAGTAAAGAGGTTTTGGAAATGAGCTTTGAACTCAATTGCCGTTATATCCGTTTTCGTACAGTTATTACTACCGCGCATTATTTTAGCCAGCTTCCACCAGTCACTCGATGCTGTAACTAATGAAAGTTGCCTCGCAATGTTTTCATAATATTCGCGTTGCTTCGATAGACATAGTTGCTTGTATTTTTTGTTTGATGCTTGATAATTTTTTTTAAACAAATCTATGTTATGTTTCCTATACATTTTCAAATGTTTGAATACTTCTTTTCTCGCGTAATAACAAGCAGTATCAAACCATGGATTCTTTGGCTCAAAATTTGAAAGTCGTTTATTATTTGCACTGCTTGCACTGTATATGCATTTTTTGATTGCGTGACATCTTGAATCTACTGAGGAATTTGCTATAACTATATTTTGTATTGTTGAATCTAGATTGCAAGTATACGTTGCTTTCTGACTATCGCGCCATTTAAGTCTAGGCAAAAGTTCTTTTCTATGATAGTTAGTTATCACTTCTGATGAATTTAATTTAATTATAAGGGGCATATGATCGGAGAAATTCTCACATCCTACAGAAAAGTTATTTATTACGCCAACAGCACCATATGATGGACAACAGTAGTCAATGACTGAGGAGCCTCTATTACTCACAAATGTATATTCACCAGTATTATCTCCATATCCTCTTCCATTCAAGATGAATCCACCTATTTCTTCTACAAATTCGATAAACGAATTACAATTTCGATCATGGATATTGTCTTTGGAAATTCTGGCTAGTGTGACTTGTGATCCATTTCCAAATTGAATATCAATACTTCCTTTGTTCCCAGTTCTTACGTTTATATCTCCCACCAAAATAAAATTATCCAATTGGGTTTCGTAGAAAAAATTTGTTAATTTATCGAAGTCGTTTCTCCAGTGGTTGCAGTTAACGTAAGCTGGTACAATGTTAACCCAAGATCCTCCAAAGTATCCTCTGACGAAAATGGTATCAAGGTGTTTAATGAAACTGAGTTTGTAAGTTGTTTCTAAGCTTTTTTTGTATCCATATAAACAACCACCACTTGCTCTTCCTCTTATTTGCTGTTGTGATCTTGTGGCAGGGATCCATTCAAGTTTGAACCCCATGAAAAATTTTTCGTATTTTTTAAAGTTTTCGACTGTTACAAAGGTTTCAAATAAAAAGAAAATTTCGAAATTACACACAAATTTAAAAAAGTTACATAAAAAAGTTTTATTTCCGAGGCCAGCAATATTATATGATAAAACCTGACAGGCACCTAATTGTTAAGCACTATTTACAAGATTATTTGATCTTAAATTATTTTTATTTAGCTCTTTCTCAATAACTACATAGTTGCATTCTACTTTACTTAATAAATTTTCGATAAATTCTTTGCTTTTATGACTAAAGGCTGTGATTGTTCCATCAGGGCTGCATTTATATCTTTGACCATTTATTTCAATTGCCCAACGCTTTATCTCAATTTTTAGGTTGGAATTTGTTTGGGCTAAACATTTTTTGAGTTGTCGAAGGTGTTTCACAATAAATACAATATAAAATACAATACATTTTTTTTCATTTTATTTCATTTGATGCTGTTGCTGTTGTTGGTGTTTTTTTAGATACCCAATCGCATGTTTCACCTTCTAGATTTTTCTTCATCATTAGAGATTACATCTACAACACAAGAAGAAACAACATTTTAACCCAAACACTTTGAGCGATATATAAAACATACCTTTTTTGTTTTCCATATTGTTTATAATTTAATAAAATTGTTTATAATTAATAAACTAACATTATACAAACAACGACACGAGACACGACGCGACCAAACACTTCAACAAAAAATAACAAAATGACGCTTTGGCTCTTGTTGACCTTGTCTTTCTTTTCCTTTTCTCATTTTTCACCACGATTTTCGTTCGACTTTGTGTTCATACACAAAAAGTTGCAAGTGTGTGAGTGCAAGCCCGATTTTCGCGGTCTGAGGTCGGAGTTTCTTTGTTGAACTCAGTTTTCTTGCTTGAAGGGAAAGAAAGACAAGGCCAACAAGAGCCAAATAAAATGAAAAAAAATGTATTGTATTTTATATTGTATTTATTGTGAAAATTTCGTTTGCCAAAATAAAATAAAAAATAAAACAGTTTCAGTGAAAAAAAAAATAAATCTTGTTCTTTTTTTGGTCGCAAATGCGAAATGTCATCCCTTTCTTATTCCTCTTTCTGGTAGGTTTTCGCTGCTCCGGCTCAGGTCCGCCTTCGCCTCCGTTTTCTCGGAATGGAGATTTTCACCACACCAATACATATGCAATCGACTTCGCGGTGATTATAATTTCCATACTAATTTGAGCCGCCTTCGGACCAGTTTCTGATCCGAAGTCGGACTCAGCTCCGCCTCAGGCGGAGCGGATTCGGACCGAGGTCGGACCTGTTTGCTTGAAGGGTTTCCTTTTCTCATTTTTCACCAAGATTCTCGTTCGACTTTGTGTTCATACACAAAAAGTTGCAACCCTTCAAGCAAACAGGTCCGACCTCGGTCCGAATCCGCTCCACCTGAGGCGGAGCTGAGTCCGACTTCGGATCAGAAACTGGTCCGAAGGCGGCTCAAATTAGTATGGAAATTATAATCACCGCGAAGTCGATTGCATATGTATTGGTGTGGTGAAAATCTCCATTCCGAGAAAACGGAGCCGAAGGCGGACCTGAGTTCTGATCATTGAAATAATTTGGAACTTCCATGTATTTAAGGTTGCAGTACTCGTCGTGAAATTGTGATTGTGTAGCTCGTTGTGTGTGTTCTATCCAGTGTTTTTCTCTAAGTTTAGAGCAAACTTCTATGTGCATTTTACTCCACTCAGACTTTGCGGACCAATTGAAAACAATTCCAACTTGATTGAAGATTGTGGACCATTCACTTGCCCAAAATATTTGTTTCCTGATGATAATATTTGACAGTTTACGTGTTAATCTGTTCTCAGGAAGAGTGTATATTTTTTGGATGTATCGGAAGTGCAATTCTAGTGTAGTAAGAAAGGCCTTGGGAAGTCCGGTTTCTATATTGATTGCATAGTTGGGTGTGTTATTTGGCAGAAAGAAACATCTTTTTACAAAAAACCGTTGTAGTTTTTCTATTTCAGTATGCTCAGTATAGCCCCAGATTTGTGCACAGTAGTTCATAACTGATCTTGAAACAGCTTCGTATATTTTGTATTTTGAAGATTGCATTATGTTTTTGTTTTTGATGAAATTAGACCAGGTTGCGTTAATTGAATTTTTGGAGATCGTGAGCCTTTCCGATAAATGTTCTGACCAAGACATGTTGTACGTAAGTATAGCACCGAGGTATTTGAATTTATTGGTGATTTTGATTTCCTCATTGTTAAAAAACCATTTTTCTCCAACTGCACGACGGCCACCATTTCTAAAAATCACTATTTCCGACTTATCTTGATTGACAAGTAGATTCCATTCATTACAGTAGTTTGTAAAGCTGTTGATCATTGCTTGTAAGGCGGCGGGGGTATCAGAGAGTAGAACAATATCATCTGCATACATTAACACTTTGATTGATACATCTTCAATTGTTATTCCCCCTGGAAGTACGGAGTCTAGGTCATTTAAAAAAAGGATAAACAATAGAGCACTAAGAACGCATCCTTGTTTAACTCCTTGATTGATAGGGAAAAAACTACTGGCTCCAGTTCCATTCCAAACAGTTGCGCTATTGTTGTTATAGAGAGCTTTAATAATAGAGACCATCTTTAAAGACATTCCAAGAAGTGTTAATTTATAAAACAATGCATCTCTATTAATGTTATCAAATGCGGCTTTTAGGTCTATAAAATATGCATAAAGTTTTTTCTTCTGGTTTAATTGCAGCTTTATGAGGCAAGTTAAATTATAAATTTGGTCTACAGTTGAGTAATTCGGTCTGTATGCTGCTTGGAACTCGTTTAAAATTTGGTTTTCTTCGATCCAGGTATTTATGCGTTTTAAAAGGATTGTTGTAAACAATTTATAGATAGTATCCATAAATGATAGACCACGATAATTGTTTGCTTCATTTCGATCACCTTTCTTATAGAGAGGAAATATAATAGATTTTTTGAATGACTCTGGAATATTTCCGGTTCTGAAGATATCGTAAAAAAGGTGATAAATTTCATTGATAAGGGCTGGAGTTGCATATTTATAAAACTCTGATGGAATCCCATCGATGCCAGGAGCTTTATTGTCCTTAGCTGAACATATAACAGATTCTACTTCATCTCTTTCAATGTCTTTATCTAACAAAGGTATGTATCTATCAAGGGTTGACAGCTCGTATGACGTTTGTAGTTGTAATCTTGGAGTAAAGAGGTTTTGGAAATGAGCTTTGAACTCAATTGCCGTTATATCCGTTTTCGTACAGTTATTACTACCGCGCATTATTTTAGCCAGCTTCCACCAGTCACTCGATGCTGTAACTAATGAAAGTTGCTTCGCAATGTTTTCATAATATTCGCGTTGCTTCGATAGACATAGTTGCTTGTATTTTTTGTTTGATGCTTGATAATTTTTTTTAAACAAATCTATGTTATGTTTCCTATACATTTTCAAATGTTTGAATACTTCTTTTCTCGCGTAATAACAAGCAGTATCAAACCATGGATTCTTTGGCTCAAAATTTGAAAGTCGTTTATTATTTGCACTGCTTGCACTGTATATGCATTTTTTGATTGCGTGACATCTTGAATCTACTGAGGAATTTGCTATAACTATATTTTGTATTGTTGAATCTAGATTGCAAGTATACGTTGCTTTCTGACTATCGCGCCATTTAAGTCTAGGCAAAAGTTCTTTTCTATGATAGTTAGTTATCACTTCTGATGAATTTAATTTAATTATAAGGGGCATATGATCGGAGAAATTCTCACATCCTACAGAAAAGTTATTTATTACGCCAACAGCACCATATGATGGACAACAGTAGTCAATGACTGAGGAGCCTCTATTACTCACAAATGTATATTCACCAGTATTATCTCCATATCCTCTTCCATTCAAGATGAATCCACCTATTTCTTCTACAAATTCGATAAACGAATTACAATTTCGATCATGGATATTGTCTTTGGAAATTCTGGCTAGTGTGACTTGTGATCCATTTCCAAATTGAATATCAATACTTCCTTTGTTCCCAGTTCTTACGTTTATATCTCCCACCAAAATAAAATTATCCAATTGGGTTTCGTAGAAAAAATTTGTTAATTTATCGAAGTCGTTTCTCCAGTGGTTGCAGTTAACGTAAGCTGGTACAATGTTAACCCAAGATCCTCCAAAGTATCCTCTGACGAAAATGGTATCAAGGTGTTTGATGAAACTGAGTTTGTAAGTTGTTTCTAAGCTTTTTTTGTATCCATATAAACAACCACCACTTGCTCTTCCTCTTATTTGCTGTTGTGATCTTGTGGCAGGGATCCATTCAAGTTTGAACCCCATGAAAAATTTTTCGTATTTTTTAAAGTTTTCGACTGTTACAAAGGTTTCAAATAAAAAGAAAATTTCGAAATTACACACAAATTTAAAAAAGTTACATAAAAAAGTTTTATTTCCGAGGCCAGCAATATTATATGATAAAACCTGACAGGCACCTAATTGTTAAGCACTATTTACAAGATTATTTGATCTTAAATTATTTTTATTTAGCTCTTTCTCAATAACTACATAGTTGCATTCTACTTTACTTAATAAATTTTCGATAAATTCTTTGCTTTTATGACTAAAGGCTGTGATTGTTCCATCAGGGCTGCATTTATATCTTTGACCATTTATTTCAATTGCCCAACGCTTTATCTCAATTTTTAGGTTGGAATTTGTTTGGGCTAAACATTTTTTGAGTTGTCGAAGGTGTTTCACAATAAATACAATATAAAATACAATACATTTTTTTTCATTTTATTTCATTTGATGCTGTTGCTGTTGTTGGTGTTTTTTTAGATACCCAATCGCATGTTTCACCTTCTAGATTTTTCTTCATCATTAGAGATTACATCTACAACACAAGAAGAAACAACATTTTAACCCAAACACTTTGAGCGATATATAAAACATACCTTTTTTGTTTTCCATATTGTTTATAATTTAATAAAATTGTTTATAATTAATAAACTAACATTATACAAACAACGACACGAGACACGACGCGACCAAACACTTCAACAAAAAATAACAAAATGACGCTTTGGCTCTTGTTGACCTTGTCTTTCTTTTCCTTTTCTCATTTTTCACCACGATTTTCGTTCGACTTTGTGTTTATACACAAAAAGTTGCAAGTGTGTGAGTGCAAGCCCGATTTTCGCGGTCTGAGGTCGGAGTTTCTTTGTTGAACTCAGTTTTCTTGCTTGAAGGGTTATTTTTCGGGCATTACATAACCTAACCTGGAATTTTTGACAAAACTTTAAATTTCACAGAATTTTTCCATCATCGAGAAGAAAATACACGAAAAATTCTTCTCAAGTAAGTTTAAAATTAAATTAATATCTTACGTGGTGTTTTGAAAAATAAATTATTCTATCTTAAAATTTTCATTTATAGAATGGCTGGTGATTCTGCCGAAGGTGCTAAATTAACTGGCATGTCCAAGATTTTCAATTCACAGACCAACACTGGTCGTGCAAATGTAAGTTTAATATTATTTGAGTGACTGCGAAAAGAGATCATAATGATGTTTTTTTTAAATAATTATATAACAATCGGTGCTAATTTACGTAATTTTTTTTAGGTTGCAAAAGCCACATACGCTGTTATTGGACTTATAATTGCCTACAATGTCATGAAACCCAAGAAGAAGTAGAGGGAAAAAATGTTCATAGTATAGATTAATTGGCTTTTAAACCATTGTAAACTTAAAAAAAAATGAACTAAAATTATATATATTGTTTTTTTTTATTTATTTGCATTTATATCATTAATCTATCATGATCCGCCTGTGGTATTCGCTAGATTGACCTCAGAAATCGCCTGCAAGTCTCCCGGTTTTGTATTGTTCCATTTCCGAGGCAAACTTAGTGCTGGTGTTTTTGCTTTTGCTTGTGCCAGGATTTTTTAGGCCTACCTTTCTTCATATTTCGAAAATATAGTTTTCTTATAAAAAAGTACTTTTTCCATCACCACTACATTAGAACATATTTTATGATAAAAAGCATTTACAAGATAATCTATGTATGTTACTATCTAAACTCTATTCTATAAAAATTTTGCACTTGCCCATTTCACAAAATATCTGAGTACCTATCTGCTCTGGAACAATGGGAACCCATTAAATCTGTTTTATGCTCATTCAAACTTGTATACTAGTATTTAAATAAGAAACTGACAAGTAGAGTTTTAATTATCAGTACTTTGTTTTTATTTTAGTTTTTACTTAATTATTTACTAATTATTTTGTTTAGTTTCTTTAATAACACTTACAAAATAAAAATCATATTTACTACTTTGGAAAAGACCTGCCAGAGGTTGAAGGTATTGCTGACTACATCATGGACCTCGAAACTTTTCATACAAAATTTCAAGTTATCGTCAAAAAACCGTTTTTCAATGTTTTCAGATTTCAACGATTTTTACTGTCATTTTTCGGTCAATTTCAGATTTTTTTACAGTTCTAAAACACTTTCAAAAGCATCCAGAAGCATTTCGGACGACCAATCGAAAATGATATGAGTAAATGGATGATACGCCCTTTCTGCTTAGTAACATGATAGAAATTGGATATGCGGTTTTTGGCTATTTCTATGTATGGCTATTTCAAGTATGGTTCAAACTCACTTTTTGATTTTTGGCTCATACGAACTTTTTGCTTAGCACAGTATTGTGATAGTTCTTTTGATAAACTGGTATTATGGGTGTAAAAAATTTTGCTATGTAGGTATCAAATTTTCCTTCAATAGCAAATTTTTTCCTAAAAAAACGTCGTTGTTGGACATTTTTAGGCAAATAAAATAGGTTTTGTGAAAAAAATTGCATTGCGTAAAAAAAAAATTATTTTAAAGTGAGAGAATGAATAAAATACGGGATACATACACAATACACTCCTTTTAATCAGAATGGGTACACAACTTTTCAAATGTACATTAATCGTTTGTCCCGAATGGTGGTGCGTGGACCATAACTTTCCCATTGATTTTCTTGTAAAGTACTTTTTGAGGAAAAATGTACTGATTTTTTTCTTCATCAGAATAGGTACACTACCCTTGTGCTTATATGGATTTCGGCAAAATTAACCATTGAAACAAATAACTGAAGTTTTCTAAGTATAATTTCATAATTATACTACCATTTTGAAAAACATATGTGGATTAAATTATGGAGAAAACACATTAAAATAGAATGAAGGATCCACCAGAAATGGTATGGTTAATAATAATAATGTGAATTTGCTTTAGCAACACTTCACATAAAAAACATTCTGGGGGTAAGAAGCCATGAATGGTGGTACAAAAAATGCAAAAAAAAAAACACTCTTAAACGAGTAAATTTTTACTTGTGCTACCAGTTTTGGTGGATTAACGATAAGAATTAAAGTGAAAAACAGTTGTTATTTGTAATTTTAGGACAGTAAATAGAATGGTCATTAGTCCCAATCTTCTCAAATGGCTGAATTTTGAAAAGAAACCATCTCTAAACCAAAAACAGAATTGTATGCGTTTAAGCTTTTTAAAATCCTATACAGTTTTGCATTCTGCGAAAGGAGAAACCATTTTGAGCCCAACTTCATAGTTAAAAAAGAAGTGTTAAGGCATAGAAGAACAATCAATTATTTGTAAATGAATATTCAAGAAACTTTTCCTTAATTCTCTAGTATTTGTGAACCAGTATACTGAATTAAATAAATAATTCGAACGACTGTCCAGGCTATTCTCTTATATGCTGCTCAATTATGGGGATATGGTAGTTTTGATCCTGTGGAAAAGTTTCAACGTTGCTGCATAAAACTACTGTTTAGGTTACGAGATCTTTGAAAATTTGCCCAGAAAGTAACACACAAAATAAAAAATAATTAAATTAAACTTTTTGCTTTTGTAATCAATCTTTTTTTATTATGTAGCACAATACAAAAATGGCAATCTGGACGGCTTATTGCCAAACCTAAATACTTTATGAAAAATAAAATATTGTATTATTTTTACTTTTATAAAGCTTAATAAAAAAGTCATTAAAACGAAAACTAAAAACTAAACTACTGAATTTTTCAACAGGACCACGCGAGACAACTTATCGGTTTAAAAATGAAAGATTCAATTTTTCTTGGTTTTCCAAGAATAAATAAAAGAATAACTTTATTTGTTCATAGTAACTTAAAGACTAAAAATAACAACATTTAAACGACTTCGAATCAATGTATAAATATGCTGAATTGCCAAAGAGCAATTCAGGTTAAAAGTGTTTCTTATTATTACTCAACAATGTAGGTTGAGTAATGAAAGTTATTATTTAATAAGTTAAGTTATTGGGACACTGGATTGCATTTAATCAAACCAGGTCAATAAAGAATAAACGAAACAAAGTAAAAGGGAACGAGAACGTGAACTTCACATATAGGAAGTTAGCGTTGCTGGGTATGTGACCCCCCCTTCGTTAGGCTTGACGTTCTCCTGAACGTCACTAGATTTTAAATTTTTATTTGTAACTTTGACATTGATTCGATTTCGTCTGCAAAATATTAAAACTAAAATGGTTAATAGCAAGATAGTTGTAAAACTAAGTGATGAAAAAATGACTATCTCTTGCTTTTTGCTTAAAAAATTAATTTCTTTGATTTCTTTTGTATTTTCTATTTGGCTTAAATGTATTTCGTGCAATTCAATTTCTTTATTTACATTTTTTATTTCATTATAATTTGGAACTATTATTCTTTGCTTTATTTCTTTTACATTATTGGCATATTGCACGTTAGAAATGTTGACTGTACAATTATTAAAAGTTATTAGCACATTTCCGTATAATTGATACTTCATAAAATTGCAGTTATTTTCAAGTGTAACATTATTAGCGTTTTTTAATAATATCGTTCCTAATTCTAATTCGATTGTTTGAAATTGTCTATTGATTTTACTTTTACAGTTTTCATAGTTGTTTTTCATGAGATTTATTATACAGGTATTGGGAGATTTCATTTGCTTGATGTAGTTTTCATCATTTTTTAAAAAAACGGAATTTTTCGACATTATAATATCTGTTTGTTCTAAAACTAATTCTTCATGAACATTGTTCGGAACTGGTATTAATTTATATTGAGTAAATTCTTCCTGGCTGAAAACCGGGATTAAAAGAACAAAGAACAAAGTGTTCTTAACATATCCAAGGTGACAACTAATTTGTTGAAGTTTATTAAAGTCTATGTTATAGAAATCTATTTCCTCATCTGTTAAAAACGTTCTACTCATAGTTCCCTGTTTTGCCGACATGATGTTATCCTGAACCTTTTCAACCTCATCTCCTAAAATTCTCAGGTCAGTCAAGATTTGCATAAAATGCAGTTGTTTCAGGATGGATTTGTCCATTTCTGTTACAGCATTATAAAGTTCGGACATTAATTTTTGACTTGAAACCACAGAATCTGTAATAATTTTAAGATTTTCTTGCATTTTCAGATTGATTTTAGTCTGAGAATTAAGGTTCGTGATAGCATTGTGGTTGTTCTCGTCTACTGAATGTAAATGTTTTTCGATATCTTCTCTGTCGTCGTTATTCATCACTCCAAAAACCCAATTTAAAACATTGCCGCCAATGTTTAGTAATCCTTTTTTTTGTCTGTGAGGCAATATGGACTGAACTTTATGTTTCAACCCATTGAGTGATATTTGTAGTTGATTGAAGTAGACAGCATCTTTCATACCACCAAAACTTTCTTTTATATTGTTCTCCACCCTGATAATAGTTTCTTTTAGTTGTTCTACGTCAATAACATGAACAAGTTTTTGATAGCGCTCGATCTCGTTAATTTCTTCCTGTTTTATCATTGAGAAACCCGAATTAGTGTCTAGTTTCTCAATTCGTATCGCTCCTTTGGTCGGGTTAATTAGCACGAGCAACATCGTTAGAACCATTATTATCTGCAAAGAATTTATAATTTCTTTTAATTCTACTAGGATGGACATTTCTATTCTTATTGTCTAATAATTTTCCATTACTAAATGACGTTGGGATTTTCTTGTACTTAGGTTGCTCCTTATGTCTTACAATGTCTGGGTTTTCTACTAAAATCTCCTCTTTATTTTGAAGCTCAACTTTACAACGCTTTTTATTTATAGTGGAGTCAAATTAGCTTTATACCTCGGAATCCAGGGAAAGTCGATGCATCTGAAAAACGAGTATAGGGCTGCATTACTAAAAGGTCAAATAAGAAAGTTAAAAAAAAAAATTTCACCGCTCTCGATTACAACAGTTTTTATGGACCGTTAACTGTCATTCCGTATGCAAGCGTCAATCGGAATTGCTGTCTCATTTTAGATTTTGATCAAACTTTGTAGGGATGTTCTCTAGGACTGTAAGGAAGCAAATCCATGATGATTTAATTTTAAGTTGCGTGGTTTCCCCGCTACCCGCACTCGAACTTTTTCAGAAGGTCATTTTTATGTTATTATAGCTTTGCGTCTACTAAAGATATCTTTTTGTTTGAAACGCCATTTTAAAGCTTAGGAGTAGTAATTTTTGAATATATATTCAAAAATTACGTAATAATTATCCCTGAATTAAAAATAATTTTTGAAAAACTGGTAATTTTGCTGATTTTTCATGGTTTTTGACTGGCTCCAGAACCTTGGCTATTATATGTAGGAAGCTTATACTTACCAAATATTATATATAGATATTTTTCAGCAAAATAAATCTAAAATTAACTCGATGGCTGTACTCCTTATGCAAAAATTTTAAGTTCAAAGTTTTGAGTTTTTTGAAAAAATATTTTTTTATACTATGATTTTTTACGATTTGACTAAAGATAGAAACATGAAACTAACAGTGTGTTAAGTTGAAACTTTTAACTTTAAGTCCTCTAAATAAAATTGTGTTATTTTCATTATCTTCTTAGTGTACCGCTTGTTTGAAAATTCGCAAAAATGCTAAAAAGCCAAAAAAACCCCTACTTAAGGCTATGATTGCACTATGTTTGACATAAGATAGAAGCATGAAATCAATAGTATATTTAGTTCGTACTCTTAGCTTAACACACTGTAAGTTTCACATTTCTTCGTTTAGTCAAATCGTAGAAAATGACAGTATAAAAATTAGCTTTTTTAAAATACTCAATACTTTGAACTTAAAATTTTTACATAAGGAGTACAGCCATCGAGTTCATTTTAGATTTATTTTGTTGAACAATATCTATATTTAATATTTGGTAAGTATAAGCTTCCTACATATAATAGCCAAGGTTCTGGAGCCAGTCAAAAACCATGAAAAATCAGCAAAATTACCAGTTTTTCAAAAATTATTTTTAATTCAGGGATAATTATTACGTAATTTTTTAATATATATTCAAAAATTACTACTCTTAAGCTTTAAAATGGCGTTTCAAACAAAAAGATATCTTTAGTAGACGCAAAGCTATAATAACATAAAAATGACCTTCTGAAAAAGTTCGAGTGCGGGTAGCGGGGAAACCACGCAACTTAAAATTAAATCATCACGGATTTGCTTCCTTACAGTCCTAGAGAACATCCCTACAAAGTTTGAGCAAAATCTAAAATGAGACAGCAATTCCGATTGAACGCTTGCATACGGACCGACAGTAAACGGTCCGTAAAAATTGTTGTAATCGAGAGCGGTGAAATTTTTTTTTTAACTTTCTTATTTGACCTTTTAGTAATGCAGCCCTATACTCGTTTTTCAGATGCATCGACTTTCCCTGGATTCCGAGATTTTACAAATTTTATGTCTAATTTGACTCGACTATTAGTTTATTTATTAGTTTTTCTTTCTTTTTTTTTGTTTTTTCATAAATGTTTGGATATTGATTTGGATTTATTTTATTTGTGATAAAGTCTATTGGTCTAAACTGTGTTGTCGAGTGTATTGTTCGGTTATATATTTCAACAGATCTTAAAATTATTTCTTCAGGGGTCAAATTTCTGTCTTGCAATTTAAAAAGTCTTATGTGTTCATTCAGAGTTCCATGGGCTCTTTCTACAACTGAGTTGCCAGTATGAGATCTAGGAGATGAGAAATGAACAAGAATATCTTCTTCTCTAAAAAAATTTCGTAAATTTAAAGAATTAAATTCATTATCTAATATAATTTTATCAGGTTTACCTAATACTGCAAATCTTTGACGGAAAGCTGTTATAAAAGTCATATAATTTCTATCATTTATTTTAGTTGCCATCAAATGTTTGCTGAATTTATCTATTGTTGTGAGAAAGACTTCCTTTTGTGATATAAACAAATCTCCATGAATAATCTCGTTTGGTTTTTTCGGTGTTTCTGAAATTTGAAAACTCAGGTTTCAGTGGATGCCTATCATACTTCGCCAAATTACATTTATCGCAATTATTAATGTATTTATGGATTATTTCTTTCAATTTGGGATAAAAATATTGAGATCGAATCTCTTGGTAATTTTCGAGAATCCCTCTATGATTGCCCTCAATATGCGTTTTCTCTATAATTTCTAATGCATCATCTTCAGATTCTAATTCTATAACTCTTCTGTTGCATTTTATAAACTTTATTGTTCTATCATTACTGAATAATTCCACAAGCTTTTCTTGAATTTTGTTATACTCTGAATCTGATAATTCTGAATAAATTGCTGTAACTCCTTTTTTTATTGATCTTCTAAAAATGTCATTTAAATAAGATTCATTCGATATATCGTCTTTTGAGATGAATATTTGTTTAAAACGTTCGTTTCTTATAATAATTTCTTGAACTTTATTTTCTACTAAATGTATCTGTGATCGGTAAACATTTACTATTTTATCTGCAATTGGTATATAATCACCTACATCTTCTAATCCACTGTGTATTGTTGCTAAATCTGTATCAGTTTCATTATTATGGACTTCCAATCTACTCAAAAAGTCAGCGACATTATTGTCTTTACCTTTAACATATTCGATGTCATATTCATATTCATTTAACCTTATACGCCAGCGCTTTAGTTTCGAATTTGGTTCCTTCAGAGAATCTAGCCATTTAAGTGGTCGGTGGTCAGTTTGAATTGTGAATTTAACTCCGTACAAATATGGACGGAAATATTTACATGCCCATACGATAGCCAAGAGTTCTTTTTCTATAGTACTGTACCGGACTTCGTGCTCGTTTAGAGTACGACTAGCGTAGCATAAGGGGTGCCCATCTTGTGAAAGAACAGCTCCTAATGCGAATTGGCTTGCATCGGTCGTAAGGGTGAATTTTTTTGTTGAAATTTGGATACCGTAAAATTGGATGTTCTGTTATCAAAGACTTAAGTTTGCAAAATGCTTCTTTATACATACTGTCGTTTACACGAATTTTACCATCTTTCTTTAAACACTTAGTTAACGGTTGCGCCACTTTAGCATAATCTCTTATAAACTTGCGATAGTAGCCGGTTAGACCTAAAAAGCTTTTGATTTCTTTCTTTGTTTTTGGAATTTTTATGTTTTTTATAACATCAATTTTTTTGTCATTTGGCTTAATACCTTCTGGAGTTAAAATGTGCCCAAGGTATTCGGTTTCCTTGGCAAAAAAACGACACTTATCCACTTGTATCTTTAAATTAGCGTCTCTTAATTTTTTTAGAATCTTATTTATTGATTCCACATGTTCCTGGAATGAGGTGCTGAAAATGAGAATATCGTCGAGGTAAACAACACAGATTTTATTGATATACTCTCTTAAGACATGGTTTATCATCCGTTGGAATGTGGCGGGAGCATTTTTTAGACCGAATGGCATTCGAACATACTCATAATGGCCTTGTGGGGTAGAAAATGCTGTTTTCTCCCTGTCCTTTTCATCGACTAGAATTTGGTGGAATCCCTTTGCTAAGTCAAGGGTCGTGAAATATTGAGCCCTTCCTAATTTGTCGAATAACGAATCGATATTTGGAATTGGAAATTTATCGTCAACAGTGATTTCGTTTAATTTCCTATAATCGATAACAATTCGCCATTTATTTAGGCCAGAATTGTCGACTTTTTTTGGGACTACCCAAATAGGTGAATTGTATGCTGAACTTGACGGTTGAATAATACCTTGCTCGAGCATTTCCTCTATTTGCTTTTCAACTTCACGTTCGTGTACCTTTGGAAAACGGTAAATCTTCGAGTACACTGGCAGACTATTTTTTGTAATAATCTGATGTTTAACTTCTTTTACGGACGTTAGGTTTTGTCCTTCTTGAAAGAAGAGATCTTTATTACATTTTATAATTTTGTCTAAATGTTGTTTTTCTTCATTATTTAAATGTTTTGACTCTAGTTGTTCTAAGAGGGTTGCATGATTTACTTCCAGCTTTTCAGGTTGAATAATATTTTCATAAGGGCAAGCAAAAATGAAAAAAAGTGGTTTTATTATTAATTGTGATAGAATTATTTTCTAAATTAATTAAAGCCTTGAGGGGACTCAACAAATTCTGTCCTATAATTGCGTCAAAATTTCTATTTCTTAGTGTATGAATTTTCCAACTCATTGTTGCTACTTCGTTGAACTCTTCTGGAAGTTCGGTAATAATTTCTTGTTTTATCAATTCATCTCCGGTTAGAGTCGACATTCGTATCGGGATTTCTAAGTTTTTACGTAGTCTATTTGGAAACAAAGGGGAGTTTATGATTGATATTGCTGAACCTGTATCGATTAAGCAATTTATTTTTTGTCCTTCTACTGTTAAGCTTACTATTGGTAATGTGTTTCCCGAGGCGTTAAATGAAAATTTTCGTGTGTTTCTACATTGTGATTTGAGTTCACAGATTCTTGTCTATTTTGTTGGCTTTGAGAGCTGGAGGGTGAGTTATTACGGAAAGGGTTTGAATTCCTGTTTGAAAAATTTGAAGTCTGATATCTGCTTTTGTTACTATAGTTACTGTTTTGAGATATCTCATCGCGACTTTGATTGAACCTATTTTGATTATTATTATATCTATTATTATTATCACTGTACCTATTATTGTTGTGGTAGGTACGAGTTTGATAATTTTGATGATCTCTATTTTTAAAATTAGACTGTCTACCTGGATTGTTGTCATTTTTAATATGGTCATTAATACCAGTTTCGACTAAGCTATAGTAAGCTTCTTCTAATGTTAAAACGTCTTTTATCCGAAGATACATACTATCGGATCTATTTATCTTATTTAAAAATTTTTCTAATATACTTTTTTCATTATTTTGAGGCTTAAATTCCGTTGGTTTCTCTGAATCTAATTTATACTTAAGGTTAAGCTTATCTAAAATATCTCTTAATTCTTTATAAAACTGACTTACATTACTGAATTTTACTCCGTCGGCTTTATCCTTAAGCTTGAGGTATGACTCCTGAACCCCAAAAGATTTGATGAGTTGCTGTTTGATAGTCTCCCAGTTTCTATCGTCGGGAAGTCTTCTAATCGACATTGCAGCTTCTCCTTGAAGTTTAGCAATGAAGATGTTGTAAATGTAGTTCTTCGAGTTCTGTTCTATTGCCAGAGATGCAATATTTTCAGCCTCCGACAAGAACGAACTGAGTTCTGATGACCCATCTCCTCTGAACACTGGAACGGATCGAGCTTCAGTAATTAGGTCTTTCACTGTTATGTGGTTTGCCATTTTGCAATGTTTTTTTTTTTTCTAATTCTTATATTATCCACTCCGCGAAATAATTATAAGGACAACTCTATTTCACTTCCTTTTAACACCTTTTAGTATTTGTTTATGTTTGTTTATTTATTTATTTATTTTTTTGTTTGAGTCTTCAAGTTTTTTTCTTTTTTTTTCTTGGATTGACACGTTTTTAATTTTCAACTTTTCAATTTTAACCGTAAAAAAAAAAATGTTCGATTTCCGAATTAATCCTTAGAAGGAATAAGTATTTTGACACTTAAATAAATTTTCGTACAATACTTAGACGGAAAAGCCACCGACTGCGCCAGACAACTTATCGGTTTAAAAATGAAAGATTCAATTTTTCTTGGTTTTCCAAGAATAAATAAAAGAATAACTTTATTTGTTCATAGTAACTTAAAGACTAAAAATAACAACATTTAAACGACTTCGAATCAATGTATAAATATGCTGAATTGCCAAAGAGCAATTCAGGTTAAAAGTGTTTCTTATTATTACTCAACAATGTAGGTTGAGTAATGAAAGTTATTATTTAATAAGTTAAGTTATTGGGACACTGGATTGCATTTAATCAAACCAGGTCAATAAAGAATAAACGAAACAAAGTAAAAGGGAACGAGAACGTGAACTTCACATATAGGAAGTTAGCGTTGCTGGGTATGTGACCCGCGTCGTACCACAAAAAATGCTCTGTTAAAAATTGGGAGGAAGTGCAAAATTAGGAAGTACTTCAGTTTCTGCCATAGAAAACAACCCTGAACCTTGTTGAAAATGTTCGGAAATGGGTAGCCCGTACCGATTAAATTTGTGATCGTCGATTTAAGTCAAAAATCCTAAAGCCAGAACCATAATTGGCGGATGAAGTCGGAAGCTACTGTTAATTGTTGTTGTTTTCTTTTAGTTTTCGATAAGTTTTCATCTGTCGAGTGCGGCTGCGAGCGCTGTTCCCCTCCGTTTCATCTGTCGCATCCGACAATTCTGCCGTGCTAAGCAAAAAGGGCGCATATCCATTTTTGTAGTTTTGAGATAAATGCATTTTACTGACAAGGGAAAAGGTTGAGAATTGTAAATGTGCTCAATTTCAAAAATGATTTTAAGCAACTTGTAGTAGGAAAATTATAATTTTTAGTTTACGCAATAATTATATATTGTTTAAGCTTCCCAAATGCGTATCTAATTTTTAGAGATAGTAATAAATGCATTTTTCTATTGAGGAATACAGCGGAGTAATATCGTTGTGCTCATCTTCATTGAGTATTTTGAGCCACTTGGAATTGAAAATGCACTGTTTTCAGTTAACATATAAATGAGGAATTGTTTCAGGATGTCAAATATGCCTTTAACTCAATTTTGGATTTTTGGCTCATGCGCCCTTTTTGCTTAGTAGGCAGAATTATAGTTCTGACTTAACCCACCATTTAATAATTTTGAGAAGAGATTCAGATAGATACAAATAATAAAATAAGTAAAATACATTTTTAAGAAGAACTTGGTTTAAATTCTTTTCATAGACCACTTTTACGCTTCATTCTTTATTTGTACCTATTCTGAAGAAACAAAAAAATAACATAGTTTTTCGATATGAAATGCTTTGCCATAGAGAAACACGGAAAATAACCACACGTTTTGAATTATTTTTTTTTTTTATTTTTGATTCTGCTATTATCTTAAACAATGACTTGACATTAAGAAAATTATTATTTTGCCTACACTGTAAGGAAAAAACGAATACTGAACATTTGAAAAGGAGTGTATTACTAATATTTTTTTTTTGGAATAACAACCCGCATATTAAAAAACCAAGGCCAATAACAACGAAATAAATAAATGTAAAATGAAACGTCAAAACAAAAATAACTTTTATTCACAATTGTATTTTTATCAATGTTCACAATAGAGACAAGCTTATCAATTGACAACCGTAATACCAAAATGTCTCTCAATTGATAAATTTTTCGTTCATCTATCAATTGATATTGACAACCGTAATAGTTTCAATTTTTGTTTTATTTTCTATGACAAATTGTACACATGTTCGGCGACCGCATATACAGGCAGACCAACGCAGCGGTTTCTTATACAGCTCCATGAAGACTATAAAGTGGTATGAATTTAAAACTTAAGCAAACACATTTAAACATTACGTGTTGCTGTCTCTTAGATTTTATTACACATTCACCTTTCTTTCTCGATCTATCTACAAAGCAAATATCCACGTTACTCTGAATTTGAATTTTATTATTTCTTTCAATACCGATTCTTAACCCCCCACTTCTCCACAACTCTCCAAGCGAGGTCCGTTTTAGTTTGCTTGGCGTTGGCGGCAATTCAGTAGTTTCTCCTGATAATGTTAATTTTGTTTATGTATACAGGAAAATTAGAAAATTCTTCAGAGGTACTCGTAATATATTCTGACCTCCCTAGCATATTACAATTGAAAAAGTTAGTAAAGAATTTTTTTTTACTTTTGTATAAAGTATGTATATTTTTAAAACTTGACAAAAGCAACGCAATATTGAATGAAGAATACTAAATCTAAGAAATAAAGTGGCATTAAATATAGGTAACAAAACTTAAAAAATAACTAATTCATAATTCTTCTAAATGCCTCACATACTCAATAAGCATATATCATGCAATGCCATTTTTATCTTTATACAAGTCCGTTTAAAAATTAAAGCTGAATCGTCAAATCAAGTTTTCGGATTATATCTTTCGCCTTATTTAGACTTGCAGGTCCGTGAGTGTTTGTTGTTGCCATTTTATATAAGTCACTCATATACTTGTCAATATTGTCCAAAGTGGCACCATTGGGTTCTGTAGGAATCGCCAATCCAGAAAGGGCTTGAGATAGCTTTAATTTCAACTTGTCCAAATACATTTCTAATAAACGATTCTTCTCTTGTAACTCATCGTTTTCATTTACCATCTTTTCAACTCCAAATTTCATATTCTCAACGTGCTTTTCAAGCACTGCATTTTGCTGCTCAAAGTCAACGTGAGATTTTCGCAATGATCGGAGTTCCATATCCACGCATTTATTATGTTCTAGGAATTCTTCAGTGAAAATTGGAATACCACCATTATCATATAACCCGCCACTTGTTTGCCCAAAGCGACGATTCACATTTGAATGGGTTTGTGTAGTTTGAGTAATTTGTGGCTGTTTTGTTGAATGTTTTGCAGTAGCCGCGGGAATGGTTTCAATTGATTTAGGTGAAGATGATGGTTTAGTCGATGAATTTCCATTTAAGTTATTACCATTAACTTGGGCCTTTTCGGTGAGGACTGATTTTGCTACGAGGTTTTCCTTGCGCTTACGAATCTTGTTTTTAGCCAATTCGGAAGCTAGTATATCTGGACGGTCTTTGAGGAAATCATTCAGTTCCGTTATGTATCTGAAATTAAAAAAAAAAAATATTCCTTAACATTCCAACTAAGGGGGTAGCAATTCTTAAATCTTGGGATATAGACAGGTTTCATATTAAAAAAAAAACACCAAGCAAAGCATCAAACTTTATATTAAATTTAGTTACAATTATAGATAATGCAAAAAATTAAGCCCCTCTTCTGAGAAGCGTTCTGCCTGTCATATTCGTGCGAATAAAACGCTTTCAGAAGACTTCTGAATGAATCCGGACGCTTCCGGACTGCCAATCGAAAACGACATAATATTTAAATAATTAAACGTCAAGCCAAATTTCATAGTAGAAAAGCAAAACATTTTTATTTGGTTATTCACCAATATAGATATAAAATTTCAGAATTGAGTAGAACTGATTCAGATTGTTTTATTGGATTTCAGAATGAGTGAACCCTTGACTGAAACCAATCGAAAACTACATCAATCTGAAATCCAATATTCTGAAATTTTATATCTGTATTGCTAAATCCAATATTATGTATATATGTATAAAATTCTCGTGTCGCATTGTTTGTTACAAAACTCCTCCGAAACGCCTCGACCGATTTTTATGAAATTTTGTATGCATATCGGGTAGGTCTGAAAATCGGCCAACATCTATTTTTCATGCACGTAAATGATTAGGGTGGTCCAGCATAAACTTTTTTTTATTTTTTTGATTCACTATTAAAAAATACTTAAGCATTCTAAGGTCAACCAATCTTTTTTAAAAGAGATTTTTTTCTGTCGAAAAATATAAATGTTTATTATTGTGATGTCAAATAAATGACATTTTTTTGAAAAACGTTTACATACATACGTGTTTAATAAAATAAGTGTTTTATTAAGGCGAAAGGTAGGTAAATTTTTTAACCATACCGCATTATGAAAGTATTTCAAAAATGCCAGCAAGAAACAAAGGATCCAATTTGAGTTATGCAGAATAGAAGAGCACAAAAAGATTAGACGAACAAATCTAACAAAACAATTCAGATATGCGTGTGAGCATGGCGCAGTTACGTGAATCAGAATCGCAAGAAGCAAGAGATGAACGAAATCAACAAAAACGAATAGAACGAAGAGAAACTAGCAGATTCGAAGTCAACACACGTAGAGGGTAGAGCAATTGGCCAACAACGCCAAAAAGTTATTCCAAAGTTTACATCAGGGGTCGAATCACGGCACACGATTACGATCATACGTTAATGTTTTGGCTATTACTGTCTCTATGTGATGAGTTATTTAATCAGTAGAAAAAGATAGGGTCAGATAGTGGCCATACGTTAACGAACGTACATACATATGCCGTGATTCGACCCCTGATTCAAGCATGTACATTAGGGTGTCCGTTATTTCCCAAAGTGATGTTTTCGGGGGAGACACCCCCTAGATCGAAAGCTTAGGGCCTACATAAGGGGAATTTAGCAAAAAAACATTTTTTGGAGGTCATTAACCCGTGCCTCTAGGGTCATACTTTCCCCATACAAATTTGTATGGGAAATTTTTAACTCATACATAAATTTTTTTTTCTCTCGAGTTAAATCATATTTTTTTTTAATGTTTGATAATTCTGGTTGGAATACAGTTACTTTAAAAGATCACATTCAAAATTTCCCGTTAAAAATTTTTTTTATATTTTATTTCGGTTTTTGAAATTATTAGCCGTTTTCGTAGTTTTTGCTTTCACCTATCACACAATTTTAAATGCAGTTTTATTGGTTTTTAATTCTTTTCAAATATTGCATTCAAAAATTTGTGAATAAATCAAAAACTTCAATTTTTGAAATTTTTTTTTGAAATTTTTGCCGTTTTTATAC
The DNA here is from genome assembly GCF_945859705.1 of Episyrphus balteatus. NCBI lineage: Eukaryota > Metazoa > Arthropoda > Insecta > Diptera > Syrphidae > Episyrphus > Episyrphus balteatus. The sequence goes on along the minus strand of NC_079135.1, from coordinate 56,845,560 downwards.
GTTTAAATTTATTTTTCTCGAACTACAAAAGATATGTTTACAATATTTTTATTGAATTTTGTTTAAAAATTATTCACCTAAAAAATTACATCAAAAAAGTTGCAAACAAGAAAGGGTAAAGTATTTAATAATATTTATTTATTATAAAAACAGCAAAAATTTCAAAAAAAAATTTAAAAAAATTTAAATTTTTGATTTATTCACAAATTTTTGAATGCAATATTTGAAAGGATTAAAAACCAATAATACTGCTTTTAATATTGTGTGATAGGTGAAAGCAAACACTACGAAAACAGCTAATAATTTCAAAAACCGAAATAAAATATAAAAAAAAATTTTAACGGGAAATTTTGAATGTGATCTTTTAAAGTAACTGTTTTTCAACCAGAATTATCAAACATTAAAAAAAAAATATGATTTAACTCGAGAGAAAAAAAATTTTATATATGAGTTAAAAATTTCCCATACAAATTTGTATGGGGAAAGTATGACCCTAGAGGCACGGGTTAATGACCTCCAAAAAATTTTTCTTTGCTAAATTCCCCTTATTTAGGCCCTAAGCTTTCGATCTAGGGGGTGTCTCCCCCGAAAACATCACTTTGGGAAATAACGGACACCCTAATGTACATTCAATTCATGCTTCCAAATGACATCGTTCAAAGTTATAAAAATAGCTAAAAATATTGTTACAAAACTATCAAGTTTATTTGTATTGGCTGAAGACGGATTAACTAAAAGTATTGTCCATTGCGCTGAAAGATTAATTTAATAACAATAGTTATTTATTAACTTCAATGAAGTATACTTGAAAATCTATAACGCTTCAATCTTCTTTAGGTAAATTATTTGTTGTGATCAGATTTCAGTTGGTATTGGAAAAGTTTCACACTCTTCAGAGTTAAAAATTGGTATGTCCGTTACTATTTTGTCCCTCAATAATTAGTCTTGAAGATTTTTAAATGCACATTTTTTCGATTGATTTTTAATTTTTGTAAAGAATTCTTCGAAACTTTCTCCTTCCTCTTGAGTAAGCGTATTGAAGGTGTACATTTCAAATGTTAAACTTACCCTAGGAGAAAAATACTCCTCAAATTTTTTACTTATACTTTGTTTTTTTTTTCGCAATCTTTGAAGGAAAAAGATTTATAGATATCTGCTCTTATGCATGACATAAAAGTTGCCACTTGAATTTTTCTGGTGTTTTATTAAGCTGTATCCATTTTTTCCATGCCAATTAAAGGTTTCCACCGGATATTTGAAGCGGCTTTGGTGGCTTCACGTAATTAGCTGCACCCGCAGTATCATTTTGAGTATCAATTTCAGGAGGAATTTCAACAAACGATCGCGCTTAGAATCTCAATAGTTCTCTCATAGAAGTTGCTAAAATATTTTTTCAAACGTAGACTCTCACCTAATACACCAAATTTACTTGACTCTTTAATTTTCATAAAGAATTTCGGAGCGAAGGCAGACTAAATATTATGAGCAAGGTCATGCAAAGATCGAATAATGATTTGCGTTACATTTGATATTTAAGTTGCGCACGGAGATGCCAGAACTTAGCTATAGACCTCACAGAAATGATATAAATCCTAATTGTACATTTAGTAGCCTCAATCAAGTCAAAAACTTCATCGTGTCTTATTTTACAGGAAATCCGATGATTGTATTTTAATAAATATCCTTTCGTTAGAAGATTGCCTTGCGGTTGGCGGTTCTGAAAGGAGACGGTGGTTGGAAATTACCTATCCGGTTTTCTTCAGAGGATTTCTCATGTAGTAATACATACATTAATACTAACTTATGACAAATCTAATATAATTTTGTGTTAGCTAAACTAAAAGTCCGATGTACACAGGATATTGCAAGTTTTTTATTCTTGTTTGTGTAAAGTAGGCTTTTGTAAAAATATTAATCATTAAAACTTAATTTTAAGGCATAATACTAGAAAGAATAAGTTTAGTTTTTTAATTTTCTACAAAATATATTGCATATTCGGCTTGCTTTTCAAGTTATGGACACAAACTTGAAATTGTTGGTTACTCGAAAAGTAACCAAAAAATCGAATTTCCTTAGAGCCCCCGCACACTACAAACTTTCTATCCGCCGACAGTTTAATCGGTCTCTTAATCAGTGAGCACTTTTATATTAAAGTGAAGTGACTTAGAAAAATTATTCTAGTGTTTCTTGCCTGTTTATACTCGTCGCGCGACGAAGTTGAAGCGACAGCATTCTATTATAGATGGGCGACCTCCATACAAATTTCAAATTTTGGACATCTTCATTTTAGTAGCTGAGCGGCGAGCGACGCATTCTTTACAGTTCTTTAATTTTAATCCATTCTAATTTGGGTACTTTCTCGGTTAAAATATTCAAAATAGCAAATTTTTAGAGTAAGGATGGAATTCTCCCAAAAACTACACAAACTAAAAAAAAATTAGAAAATAAGAAGCAAAAATTTTTATTTTTTTATTTTTATAGGCCATTAGCTACCATTGAAATTCATAATTGAAACAAATCAGTGGCGTGCATTTTGACAAGTCGGTTACAGCTATCAATGAAAAATTTCCATCATTGGAAATCCCTGTCAGCAAAATTAATTACTGCAGGCAGGCATTTGAGGTTATAGTAGAAGGTCCCGCCTAGAACGACCTAACCTTATCGTTACACCAGTTGAGAGCTATAATTTCTTAAAGGTAGTGTCTAAAGAAACAGTTTGCACATGGGTTACCCGGCGACTTCCTGTCAAGGCATAGGGTTGCCACGGTTTAAGCTTAGTACGCAGCTGAAGCGAAACGAAATTTTCCATACAAAAATACGAAAACGAAATCTTGGTTTGTTTTTACTTTACAACTTATTTTCTAATGTTATTTCTTGAATTTTTTGATATTTTTTAAAATTATTTTTACTTTGCCATATTACCCTATGGTATTTTGTCGTTAACATGTCTGCTGTTGACTTTGGAGACTTCAAAATTTTTCGTTTCGCTTCAGCTGCGTACTAGGATTTATATGGTAAGTCTTAGAGGTGTACACAAAAATGTATGTCAAAGAAAATTAAATTTATAAATTTAAATAATCACGATTTTTAGAAATTTGACATTTTAGTAGGGTAAACTGAGGTGAATTTAGAAAAAGATCTAAAAGCTGTGTCCGTTACAAAAAGTGATAGAAAAAAGATTGATACTGGAATCGATAAATATTGTTAATATATGTATGTATAAAAGTCACACACACAATAAAAAAAAACTATAAAAAATCAGTAAACGATATATGGGCAAAACAGGAAGTTGATAAACTCTCGAGTTGAAAATCGAAAGTTAAAAACGTCAACTTTCAGTGAACAAAAGCAAATTGGGAAGTTGAAGATAAAAATCCTCAAGTTATGTTCAACTTCGAGTGAACAAAATGGCCCTTAGTCTTTCAAAAGAAATTGGAGCGCCTTGTTCTTGAAAGATGAACTAAGATTTTGGACACCATTGTCCTCCCGGAAGCCAAACAAATTAACCCAAAATTAGGACAAAAAATACGAGCGCCGTTGAAAAAGTAAAATAGAAAAATAATTGGGGCTCCTTTGTGAAAGTAAAAATAAATAAAACATCGTTTATGTTGAATCGGGCTTTTTTGGTCACTTCCTTCTATATGCAAATAAAAATCTTGATTTCATACTTTTTCCCTACGTTTCGTCGTAACTTCTCGACTTCTTCAGGGGTAAAAACATCGATTGGAAAGACTTTGTTACTTATATAACTTTTGTAAAAGTTATATAAGTAACAATTCCTGCGCCCATGGGCGACGGCCTTTAACCATTTTCGCTGAAAATAAATCAAAAATGGTCAATTCAAAGGAAAATGTCGAATATGTCAAGAATGAAAGTTCTTTAGACCCAAGATTACATCGCTTTTCGTTTAAAATTAATGTAAAGACGAAAATGTTTTATTTCCACTGTGATTTGAGTCGCTGGGAAAACAAGCACAACCAATGAAATTTCGAATATTTCAGGAGACCGATGTTCTAATTCTAATTGATTTGATACATTTGCAGATGAAATTTATATTTTCTCTCAGCGATAAATCTCTGTCCGTCGGTTGACCGAAACATAAAAAAATACAAAATAAAGGTTTCTCTCAGACCTTGACCGAAATTTTTTCTTTTTAAAAATAAAGGTTATTTTATGACCTTTATTGAAAATGGCAACAAATAAGAGTTATTAAGGAACCTTTCAAAAGGTTGAGATTTATTTCTGATCTCTGCAGAAAAGTTTCAAGTGCGCGACTAGCCTTACAAAAAAATAGTTTTCTATTTGCAAGGAAAAATCTGGCATTATTCTCAAAAATCTCGAAAGCAAATGGAAAATGACAAAGTTCATTCGTTCATACCAATTAAGCAATAAAAATATTCAGGTTTGTTTGTTACTCTCACCTCTGTCGGTCAACCTCAGCTTCTTTTAGAAATGGCGATTTTTTATCCTCTGACATTGCTGACCATTCCTCACCAATCATTTTAGTATATTCGATGGATGTTTTTTCTGGAAATTCTGAACGCAACTGATCCCTTCGAACGTTCATATAACGAACATATCCTAACAAAGAACACCATCATTTTAAATACATGAATTTTTTGTTTAATAAATCCGTAACGAACCTGTAAGGGGCATTTTAGGAGCTCCGGCGGCTTTTATTTTACGTCGCTTTAATCGATATCGCTTAGCATCCGTCTGTGCTACGTCGTCTGCCGTACGTTTCAGAAAACCAGAATCTGCAGCATTGCCGGATACATCGACTACGGGATCTGCTTCGCTGCTTAATACATTTTCTATTTCCCCTGAACTAGAGCCGGGACTTTTGGGCTCTTGTAATGATGGCGGTTGCGGTTCTACAAGTATACCCGATGGTGTTAATGATGAAGCCGTAGGCTCGACGTTTGAGATAGATGGTTGCGTTTCTACAGATTTATCGTTTTCCATTTATTAGAAATTACTTATCTTACTTAACCACTGAATATATTTAAAAATCACAACAAAGAAAAAGGTATTTGCACACGCTTTGGTTCTGTTTTTTTTGTTCGGAAACCAGAAAGAATCTTCTTTGCAGCCATCCAGCAGTTGAAAATTCGTAGCTTGACGTTTATTAAAAAGAAAAAATTGTTTTTCTGTGTTTGTTTGTGGAACGCGGAGAAGAGAACGAGGCTCGAATGTTTTTAATAAACGAGGCTCGTTTCAATTAAAGGTAATTACGTCCCCATTTCACAATTACACTAACGGCCATAATTAGGTGTTTTTTTTGTTTTTATATAAATATGTAATGTGTAGGTGGGTTTTCTTTATTACAACCGCATTGACCTACTATATGACTGCTAGTCGTTTGACTTTTCCATACAAAAATTGAAAAAAAATGATTCCACATCTTTCTAGCTCTACTAGCGGTATAACCTTAGACGGCGAAAAGAGGAAACTTTTAGTTAATGACATCTGTCGTTAAAAGGCAGTGCTTTCTCTGTTTTTCTATATTTCCTTTCGCACTTCGTCAAAAATGTTGCACTTATTCTCCGCTTTTTTTTAGGGCGCTAGTATATCGAAGAAACAAGTGGAACCAACCTGAATATGCTTCTAGCAGTCCATATATATTAAGTCAATGTACAACCGATCTTATACTATAGGGGTATTGACTAGAGTAGGGCACTTTAGTTCATTTGAGTGATCGATCACTTTAGTTCAAATCACGCTACTGAACTAGTTCTGAACTAGTTCATTTTAGTTCAATTTATTTTAATCACTCCGGTTTTGTTAGAATTAAAAAACAAAATTAGTTTGTACAAACTGTATCCAAATTTATGTAAAATTGACGCATTCTACATAATAAAACAAATACAACCTAAAAATATTCTTAATTTCGTTCATATACTTGTCGAGCTTTCTGGTTCCTGACGAAAGTCTAGAAGAAGTACGTTTTGCTTTCATTAAATCGAAATCATAGTAATGCAAGGACCAAGATGCTACTTGTTTTTTGTTCTTGCTCAGAAATAAGAGTAAGTGGTGCTTGAAGAAGAAACGCTGATAGGTAGATACTGGCGCAAGCGACCTTTTGTTTTACCGACATCTAAATCTTGAGGTAGAGCAGAAGAACTGATTTCGCTCAACAAAGAATTGGATGCAATTTAATATGCCTTTTGGTTTCTGCACCCCTTCTTTAAACGTCTGTCGGGTTAAAAGGGGCTGTCGTCGTATAGGAGAAGGAGACAAGGACCAAATTTGAAAATTCCCTTTACAGATGGGACTTCCTTTCACCCAAAAAATATTGCTGTTTAGTTTGTTGAAACAAATCTTTTTCGCTATTCGCGAACTAAATTGAACTAAGTAAGTGAACTAAGTTCACTAGTTCACCAAGATGAACTAGTTCATTGAACTAGTTCGTTCGCGAACTACACAAGCCTAGTAGAGTTGGGCACTTTAGTTCATTTGAGTGATCGATCACTTTAGTTCAAATCACGCTACTGAACTAGTTCTGAACTAGTTCATTTAGTTCAATTTACTTTAATCACTCCGGTTTTGTTAGAATCAAAAAAACAAAATCAGTTTGTACAAACTGTATCCAAATTTATGTAAAATTGACGCATTCTACATAATAAAACAAATACAACCTAAAAATAACAGATACATATTGTAACGATGAATTACTGAACTACTTTTAAGATAAAAGTCTGAACACACTACCTACTACTGCAAAGGTAGAAATGTGAACGGACCTTTAATAATCAAGAAACTACCTACCCTCTGAACACATCCCAAAATATCCAACTAGACTGGAAGTATGAAGCGCCCCCTCTTGGAAAGGAAGTTTCGAGAAGCAAAGACGAGAACCTTCGAAGACATTCTCGAATCTCGAAATTCCGGTATAAAAGGGCAGCGTAAACACCGACCGGGGACAGTTTAATCTTGAAAGTGAAAGAGTACAGTACAAAGTGAAATAAAGTGTTGCGAATTGTTAGTAGTAAATAAAGTGATTTAAAAGTGTGTTTGTTTGAGCGAATAATAAAAGTAAATTGAGTTGAAATAAAGTGTGTTCTTATTTGAACGGAAATATAAGTGGAAATTAAATAAGTTTTATTGTGAACCCGGAATAAAACATTACATTGGTGTCAGAAAAGTGGAATAAAACTTATTTATTTGTGCGAATCAGATAATTTCGCGAATAATATAAAAAGTGCGCGTGTGTTTTAACAATAAACAAAGTTCAAAACATTTTGAAAAAAGTAAAAGTGCTCGGGTTTTAAGAAGTTAAAAAGGGAAAGACATTAAATCAGTTAAGTTTGACTGAGCTGAAGGCGGAATTAACTAAGCGAGGTCTTCCTACTGCTGGATCGAAAAATGATCTCATTATTCGTCTACAGGATTATTTAACCCAGAAAAACGAAGATTTGGATACATTTCAATTCGAAGTTGAAATGATAGAAGAACGAGTAAGTACTAGTTCCGATATGTCATCCATGATGGCTGTTCTCCTTGCAAAATTTGAAGAACAGAAAGATCAAATGGAACAACAACGTAAAGAACAAAAGGATGAACAGAAGAATCTTCTCGAACATATTGAGACACAACGCAAAGAACAGAGAGAACAAATGGAACAACAACGCACAGAGCAAAAGAATGAACAGAAGAATCTTCTCGAAACCCAAAAGAACCTTCTAGATGAACAGAAAAACCTCATCGAAGGTAAGCTTGATGCTATCGAGAACAAGTTCGTTGCTCTTGATGCTTCCATCAAAGGTGTTGAAAAACAATCTCAATAAAAGTTCGAGAAAGTTGAAGAAAAACTCGAGAAAGTAGAAATAAAATTCGATGACAAATTGAAAGGAATGGAAGTTAAAATGCAAAGTTTTACCGAAGAACTTGACAAGGTTCGAAAAATTAAGGTGCGAGAAAGTACTGGTGAGTACCCAAAGAAGAAGGAAATGCATCCACCAACATTTGATGGACAAAGTTTTTGGTCGATCTACAAGAAACAGTTTGAGGCAGCTGCCACAACAAATGGCTGGGATGACGAAGACAAATGTATAGCGCTGACTCTTGCTCTTAGAGGTCCTGCTGCTGAGTTGTTACAAACTTTACCACCAGAAAAGAATGGTAACTTTGACGCTCTTGTCCAGGTCATTGAAAAACGCTTTGGAGATGGCCATATGCAGGAAGTCTTCCGTGTCCAACTCAATACAAGAGTCCAGAAAAGAGGAGAAACTCTGCAACAACTCCAAGCAGATATTGAAAGGTTAGCTCATCTGGCATATCCGACAGCAGGAGACGACATTATCAATCAGTTTGCGACAGAAGCCTTTGTACGTGCTGTATCTGATATAAATCTTCAGCGAGCAATTCGAACAGCTGGAAAACGTTCCCTTCCTGAAGCATTAGCGTTTGCACTGACTATGGAAGCAGCAGAACAGGCTTCTCAAGGCGTTCATTGGGTAAGAGAAGTTGCAGTCGAGGAATGCTCTTGTCAAAAACTCGCATTCCAAAGAAACCAACGAGACGGAGCTGCCCGATGCTGGAACTGTAACAAGACAGGACATCTCCAGCGGCAGTGCAGATTGCCACCAAGAAGAACTGCTTGCGAACACTGTGGAAACAGGAATATTGCCCAACAACAGGTAAGCGATACAACTAACACTCATGCTCATCTTGTTTCCCCTTTCGGGAAACGAGTAAGGACCAACTTCGAGGGGCAGAAGCTGGTTTCTGGTATCGATGGCCCCAGAACCACAATTCAAGTCTCACAGACTAAACGAGACAACAAAAGTCTGACAGTGGAGGCGACCATAAACAACAAACAACACGTGGCTACAATTGACACCGGTGCCACCGCCTCTATTGTACGAAGAGACTTGGTGAAGATGACATGGCTACATAACACCAACAGCTACCGTCTGAAGACAGCCACAGGAGAAGCAGCAAGGGTGTACGGTGAAGTTCATCTTACGATCCGTATGGCAGAACTAGAGTTTTCACATGTGTTTTTGGTGGCAGATATATGTGACGAGTGCATCATTGGAATCGACTTCATGAAGGAGCATGGAATCATTTTGGATATAGGTAATCAAGTCCTGAAATACAGAAATGTAGAGATTCCAATGGTCTATGGCAACGAAAACTCGACAACAATTAGAACTGTCATCAAAGAAGACATGTGCCTGCCTCCTTCTTCAGAAGTTTTTGTGTGGACCAAGTTAAAGGGGAACTTTGGAAGCCATCGATACCTCATGGTTGAACCAGAAGTTGAGCAAAGTTCCCAAAACATCATCATCGGGAAGACTCTTGTGGCACCAAAGAACAACATGGTACCTGTACGGATACTTAACATCAAACCGTACCCAATCAAGCTTAAGAAAGGAGAAGTTGTTGGGCAATGTGAATCTGTGGCCGCAATAACTAAGATCAACGAGGTGGATACACAGATGACTATGAACTCGGAGAAACTAAAGAAACAAATTCTCAATTCAGACAACCTGAGTCAACATCAGCTTAATGTTGCGGGAAGGCTTCTTCATGAGTATGCTGATATCTTCTCTTCACCCAGCGGGCAATACGGCCGAACACAACTGGTGCAGCATCGAATCGATACAGGAGATGCTAGGCCGATTCGTCAACCAGCAAGACGTCTCCCCTTGGCCAAACAAGGTGAAGTTGAAGAAATGATAACAACAATGAAGAAAGACGGGCTAATCGAAAATTCCAAAAGCCCTTGGGCATCACCGGTAGTTCTCGTCAAAAAGAAGGATGGAAGCACTCGATTTTGTGTCGACTATCGCAGGCTGAATGATGTGACGAAGAAAGACAGCTACCCACTGCCAAGAATCAGTGATACTCTAGATGCAATGGAAGGAGCACAATGGTTCTCGACTTTGGATTTGAAGAGTGGCTACTGGCAGGTGGAAATCCATCCAGAAGATCGGGAGAAGACGGCTTTCTCCACAGGAAATGGTCTGTGGCAGTTTAATGTCATGCCGTTTGGGCTATGCAATGCCCCAGCTACTTTTGAGCGCTTAATGGAGTGCGTTTTAAATGGATTAACCTGGAAATCTTGCCTAGTCTATTTGGATGATGTCATCGTTTACGGGAAAACATTTGATGACCATTGTGAAAACCTAAAGGCTGTATTCCAAAGGCTACGAGAAGCACATCTTAAGTTGAATCCAAAGAAATGTGCACTTTTCAAGACCGAGGTTAAATATTTGGGGCATATCATCTCATCCCAAGGAGTGAAGACTGATCCTGAAAAGGTTGACACTGTGAAGAACTGGCCAACCCCTCAGGACAAGCATCAACTTCGGAGTTTCCTCGGTCTGGCAACGTACTATCGACGATTTGTGAAGGATTTTGCGAGAATCGCCAAAAGCTTGCACCAACTTACGGAGAAGGGTAAACCCTTTAAATGGTCAGGTGAGTGTGAGAAAAGCTTTCAGGAACTGAAGCTGCGGTTATGTGAAGCTCCTGTGCTGGCCTATCCGACTCCAGGCAAACAATTCATCATTGACGCAGATGCAAGTAATGTTGGAGTTGGTGCTGTTTTATCGCAAGTTCATGACGGAGAAGAAAAGGTCGTTGCCTATTTCAGCAAGGTACTCTCGAAACAAGAAAGAAACTATTGCGTGACCAGAAGGGAACTTCTAGCTCTAGTATTGGCAACAAAGCACTTCCATAAGTACATCTATGGACAGAAGTTCCTTCTTCGCACAGATCATGGTGCACTAAATTGGCTTTTGAACTTCAAAAATCCAGAGGGTCAAGTAGCAAGATGGATCGAGATACTTCAGACGTATCAATGTCAGATTCAACATCGAAGAGGAAAACTGCATTCAAATGCAGACGCATTATCTCGACGCCCGTGCAAGCAAGACTGCAAACATTGCACACGACTAGAAGAAAAGGAAGTTGTCGCTGTTAGAAGAACGAGAGCTGATCCCATTTGCGGCTGGAGTAATGAAGAACTCAGAATGGCCCAACAGGAAGATTCGGACATCGAACCCATCCTTGCATGGAAGGAACATCAAGAGAAACCAGAATGGGCCGACATCTCCGACCGAAGCCCCACTCTAAAAGCATATTGGGCACAATGGGACTCACTTCATGTGCAAGAAGGGCTACTCAGGCGTAAGTGGGAATCCGCAGATGGTAAATCCTATGTAATGCAGCTAGTCGTACCTCAGTCAAAGGTAAATGATGTTCTCCGAGAGATGCACGGTGGAACTTCTGGAGGCCATTTAGGCATCAACAAGACGCTGGAAAAGCTACGACAGCAATTCTACTGGTTACGTATGAGAGAAGACGTTGAAAAGTGGTGCCGAAAATGTGATACTTGTGCCGCTAGCAAAGGACCAGCTAGAAAAATCCAAAGCAAGATGCAGCAGTACAATGTGGGTGCACCTTTTGAGAGAATTGCAATAGACGTAGCAGGTCCTTTTCCCGAAACCAACAACGGAAATCGATACATCCTTGTAGTGATGGACTACTTCAGCAAATGGCCTGAGGCATTTGCCATTCCAAACCAGGAAACCAAAACAGTTGTGGATAAGATTGTCTTTCATTGGGTGAGCAGGTTCGGAGTACCCATGGAACTTCATTCCGACCAAGGAAGGAACTTCGAATCTAAGATTTTTCAAGAGGTTTGCTCACTCCTTGGCATCAAGAAGACGAGAACAACACCGCTTCATCCACAATCTGATGGGATGGTTGAGCGATTTAACAGGACACTTAAGGAACACCTGTCAAAAGTAGTCAATGATAATCAACGAGACTGGGACCGACATATTCCATTATTCTTGATGGCTTATAGAAGTGCAACACATAGTTCTACTGGACATACACCATCGGAAGTCCTATTTGGCTCAACAATACGTCTGCCAAGTGAGATAAAATTTGGAAGTGTTCCAAACGAGCGACATGAAATGGATGAGTACGTAGATAAACTGAAAGGAACACTGGCTGACATTCACCAACGGACAAGGACAAATATAAAAGCGTCTAGTGACAGGATGAAAACAAGATATGACGCACGAGCGACAGCAACAGGGTTTCAAGAAGGAGAACTTGTGTGGTTTTACAATCCCCACCGACAAAAGGGACTATCACCGAAGCTACAACAAAACTGGGAAGGCCCTTACACAGTAATAACCAGAATTAACGACGTGGTTTACCGTATACAAAGAGGGGTAAGAGGCAAACTAAAGGTAGTTCATTGTGACCGTTTACATCGTTATAATGGTGATAGAAGCAATGGAGTTGTTCGGGACGAACAATCCTAAGAGGGGGGCAATGTAACGATGAATTACTGAACTACTTTTAAGATAAAAGTCTGAACACACTACCTACTACTGCAAAGGTAGAAATGTGAACGGACCTTTAGTAATTAAGAAAAATATCTCACTGAACACATCTAAAAATATCCCACTGAACATATCTCACTGAACACATCTCAAAATATCCCACACTGAACACATCTCAAAATATCCCACTAGACTGGAAGCCTTCCTGGAAAGGAAGTTTCGAGAGACAGGGACGAGAGCCTTCGAGGACGTTCTCGAGTCTCGAGATTCCGGTATAAAAGGCAGCGTAGACACCGACCGGACACAGTTTAATCTTGAAAGTGAAAGAGTACAGTACAAAGTGAAATAAAGTGTTGCGAATTGTTAGTAGTAAATAAAGTGATTTAAAAGTGTGTTTGTTTGAGCGATTAATAAAAGTAAATTGAGTTGAAATAAAGTGTGTTCTTATTTGAACGGAAATATAAGTGGAAATTAAATAAGTTTTATTGTGAACCCGGAATAAAACTTTACAATATATTCAGTACTCATAATAAAGAAAGACAGGAAGTGAAGAATAAACAAATATTTTTACGAAGCCATCATTGATCAGTGTTAAGCAGAGATTCAACTCTACATCAACAAATCAACAATAATTATATAGTAAGAAAATTTTTATAAAAAAAAAAAAATATTTAATTAATTAAGGAAATTAAAAAAAATTACTATACTTATTATTAAGAATCTTTATTTATAAAATTAAATTTTATATAAATATCTATAAAACAAAAAAACTCAATATGGCATTAACAGTGGATCAGATACATACGTTGATTTCTCAGACAGTAGCCGAAAGTACGGACAAACTAGATAAGAAAATAGATGACTTGACGAAATTATTAGGTAGATTAGCTCCCATTGATAACATTGAACCATACGAGGACGTTACAATAGACCCACTTATAACAACCACAGAAAGTTTAGAGTTAGTTAAAAGTTTGCAAAAGTTTGATGGGGAAAACTATATTAGCTGGCGGACATCAGTAATCCACTGCATGAAAGCTTATGAATGTTGTAAAGGTAGTTCAAGTTACTTTACAGCAGTTAACATATTAAGAAACAAAATAATAGGGAAAGCTAATGACGTGCTGACATCTCATGGTACGCCATTGAATGTCAATGCAATAATAGGACGATTAGACCTAACTTACGAAGATAAAAGACCAGTACACATGTTACAAACCGAACTATCGAGTGCTAGGCAGGGGAAACAAACTTTGCAACAGTTCTATGATCAAGTTAGTCAGTTACTGACATTAATAACTAATAAAACAATAATGAGTTATGGGCCTAGAACGGCCGAAACTAATGTGCTCATTAATGTAGCCCGAGAGAACGCTTTGAGAGTGTTCATAATGGGATTAAATCAACCCATGAGTAACATCGTATTCTCTCTTAATCCTGGTGATCTGCCAAATGCGTTGGCCAGAGCTCAAGAAATTGAGGTAAACCAGAATCAAAGATTAAGGGATATAAATCCAAATCCACATAGAATGGATTATAATAGAGGAATACCTCAACTTCAGCTTCCACCTATACCAAGGTACACAAATAATAACAATAATAATAATAACAGACAGAATTTCATACCGAGACAGAATAATCAATTTGTTCCACCACCGCAAAGAATGGACTTAGCAAGTGGAAACTACCATCCTCCTAAGCCCCAAACAAATAACAATTATTACAATCAAAACAGATATTTACATAACAATCCATATAGGGACCAACGTTTTAATAACGAAATAAGAAACAATAACAACCCTTTCAAGCGCGATAGGCCACGAAGTGAACAGATTCCAGTAAAAACACCGAGATTAAATAATTTAGATGAAGGGGATAATTTTTTAGAATAAGGAACGACCTGCCTTTTATAAAAAGAACAGATCCAAAGACAGGCCGTATATTTACAATTTTAATTGACACAGGTGCAACACATAGTTACGTTAAACCAGGTTTATTCAAAAATAAAGATTTAGAAAGGACTACAAAGGTCAGAAGCGTCCATGGGACAAGCATTATAAACAAGTATCAGGAGATAAATATGTTAGGAATTAAGGATATTTTTTACGAAATTAAAGAATTAAAAGATTATGATATAATTGTAGGAATAAGAACACTCAGGAAAATTAAAGGCAAAATAAATATAGTCGATGGTACATTAGAATACGAAAAAGGCATAGTACCTTTATTATTCAATGACGAACTATTGAACAATTTGGCAATCTGCATGAGTACAGATGAAACCTATATAGAAAAATTGAAATCAATTTTAAAACGTTTTCAAGGTATTTTTACAGAAAAACCGAATTATCTTCCATATAATACGAACATAGTAGCGACTATAGATACTACAACAGACGATCCAATATGGTCAAAATCATATCCATATCCGCAAGCAGTAAGCAATTTTGTAAACAATGAAATAAATAATATGTTGGAAAATAATATAATAACGCCAAGCAGATCTGCATATAATTCACCAGTGTGGGTAGTTGATAAGAAAGGTACTAATGAAGACGGATCCAAAAAACACAGATTAGTCATAGACTACAAAAAGCTAAATTCATTCACTAAGACAGACAAGTATCCAATGTCAGATACTTCAGTAATTTTGTTCAATTTAGGAAAGTCTAAATTCTTCACGACACTAGACTTACAAAGTGGTTTCCACCAAATAATGATGAAAAAGGAAGACAGAGAAAAAACAGCTTTTAGCGTAAACAATGGAAAATACGAGTTCCTTCGTATGCCATTCGGGTTGAAGAATGCACCCTCTTTATTTCAAAGAGCTATGGATGATATTCTAAGACCTTACATAGGGAAATTTTGCCACGTATATATCGACGATGTGATCATATTTTCTGAATCGGAAGAAAAACACTTGGAACACATAGAAATCATAATTAAAGCATTAAGCGAAGCCAACATGAAGATAAGTAGTGAAAAAAGCAAGTATTTTATGCAGGAAGTAGAATTTTTAGGATATGTTGTTTCCTACAACAGTATTAAAACGGATCCAAAGAAAGTAAAAACTATTAAGGAATACCCAGAACCTAAGACATTAAGACAGTTAAGATCTTTTTTGGGACTAAGCGGTTACTATCGTAAATTCATAAGAAATTACGCTATGATCAGCAAGCCATTAACAAAGTATTTAAGAGACCAAGACGCAAACACAAAAAGTAAATTTATACCGATAGAATTAGATAATGAGGGGAAAAGAGCATTCCAAATTTTAAAAGACAAGTTAGAAGAAAATATAATATTGAACCAGCCAAACTTTGAAGAAGGTTTTGAATTAACAACTGATGCAAGTAACTCAGCCATAGGTGCAGTGCTTAGTCAAAATAACAAACCAATAACTTTCATAAGTAGGGGATTAAGTGTAACCGAAGAAGGCTATGCAACAAATGAAAAAGAATTATTAGCAATTGTTTGGAGTTTGAAAAATTTGAGGAACTACCTCTATGGAACAAGCGGCATCCATATATATACGGACCACCAACCATTAACATTCGCTATGTCAGATAAAAACCCCAACGCAAAAATGAAACGATGGAGGGAATTTGTAGAAGAATATTCTCCTATTATAAAATACAAACCAGGTAGAGAGAATGTAGTAGCAGATGCTTTAAGCAGACAAGAATTAAATATGATGGACTCGGACGTTGCAACAGTACATAGTACTCAAAGTAGTCCAGTTGAAGAAATAAAAAGATTAGGAGGTATAATTAATAGATTTAGGAATCAGTTAATCATTAAAGAAGGAAATAACAATAGTATTAGTAGTGAACAAGTACATAAAGGATACTGGCGACACACAGTAATATATAAAGATGAAAATATATTTAGTGATTTTAAAGAAATTATTAGGAAAGGCATTAATGCAATACATTCCAGCGAGGAATTATTATTTAAACTAAAACCAAAGTTATTAAGTGAATACCCCACTACTCAGTTTGCATATGTAACAAATATAGTAGAAGACATTGTTGACAAAGACACACAAATAACTATTCTAAAAAACGAACATAATAGAGCGCATCGTGATTCAAGAGAGAATTTCAAACAGATTACAACAAAATATTACTGGCCTGAATGCTTTAAACAATTATTAGATTTAACAAGAAATTGCTCTGTTTGCAAAGAAAACAAATATGATAGACATCCAGTTAGATATAGGATTGGAGAGGCTCCAATTCCAAAGAAAGGGGGGGAACGAATACATGCTGATATATACTATAATATAGACAATGATCAATTTTTAACCATGATAGATTCTTTTTCAAAATTTCTCATAGTAAGACATATTGAAAGTAAAATAGATGCTAAGGATAAACTCATTGAAACAATACCAATATTTGGCAGAGTTGAAACACTTGTAACTGATAATGAAAAGACATTTTGCACACCATCAGCACAACTAGAATTAGAAAGACTAGGCGTCAAACATGAGAGAACAGCTCCAAACCATAGTAGAACGAATGGTATGATAGAAAGAGTGCACAGCACATTGACTGAAATTATACGAATTACGAAAACAGATATCCATGCGGAAACAAATGAAATAATGCCATTTGTCGTTAAAAAATATAATGAATCAATTCATTCAGTGACTAACTTCCGACCAATAGACGTGTTTCATAACTTTGAAAAACATATTAGTTTGACAAATGTATTAAAAGAAAAACAAGATAAGGATCTTGCGTACTTTAACAAAAACAGGACAGAAATAGAATTTAGACCAGGACAAAAAGTACACGAAAAATCGACACGAAGGCAAGGGAAAGTAAAACCTTTGTATAAAAAAAGAATAGTAAAAGAAGATAGAGGAAGAGTTATACTAGACAGTAAGGATAGGATCATACACAAAGATAATTTGAAAAAATAATATATTCAAATTCAACACCAATTCTATTTCAGATGACTAACAGTATCATACTAGTATTTTTGGCATTACTAGCCACGACATTTGCGCAAGTGCAAATAACAAACTATAGTACAGAGGAATACATTCTTATAGAGGACGGACCTGCTGCATTATTCTACGAAAGAGGTGATGTTTATCACATAATAAATTTAACACATTACAAAAATATACTAAATGATATAAGAGGTAAAGGTGCTAGGGTAACCAGTTTAATTAAGACGAATCTTGAAACTGCAGACAAATTAATTAATCAACTTATTATAAGAGATAGATTTAGACGAGGAATAAATGAGATCGGTACTCTATGGAAATGGATATCAGGAAGTCCAGACCATGATGACAAAATAAAGATAGAAACAAAACTACAGGAACTAATTGAATCTAACAACAAACAGTACCAAACAAATTCAATATTATTTAAAACAATAGAAAAACTGACCAGTGAGGACAATAACATTGACAAAGAAGACGAACTAATTTTAAAATTTATAATTGAAGATTTAAGAGACATTATCAATACCATCAATTTAAGAAAAAATGGCATTTTAAATACAGTGATTTTAAATATAGAAGATTTAGAGAAAATAATAAAAACAGAAACAATGCCAGTTTCAATTACAGATGTTTTAGATGCATCAGATTTTCAAATTATTCAAAATAAGGAAATAATCATGTTATACATTCAATACCCGATTGTTAAGGAAATAAACACTAAATTCATTGTAGAAAGCATTAATATAGGTGATGGCAAGTTACAAATCCCAAATCAAATTGTATTGTACGAAGAAAAATATAAAATGGCAAATTGTAAACAAGAATTAAACAATATGTATTGTAAAATAAGTAATGAAACTAATTGTCTAACAGATTTATTAAATAACAAGAAAGCAAACTGTCATAAAATAAAGGAGAAGAATCCAGACATTAAAATAATTAAAGATGGTATAATTTTTGTAAGTGGAGAAACCACAATCAATAGGAAAATATATAAGGGTACATATCTCATTAATTTCAAAAATAATGTAACTATTAATTCTAAAATGTATGAAAATAAAAAAACAAAAATTGTAAAACATTTTAAAATGAATGTACCATTAGAAATTAATATTTTGAAATATTTAGAATCAAGAAATGAAAAATTAAAATTCAGAAACATTGATCTAATTAAACCTTATATTGAAGATATAAAAGAACACCCAATATTGTGGGGAATAACTTTAAATATAATATTAATATTTAGTATTGTAATAGTTATTAAGATGTTGAAAATTTATAAAAGAAACGAAGAAAAGAAAAATAATTTAGCATTTAAGAAAGCAACAATTAAATGTTTAACAGCAACAAGAAAAGCTATAGAAGAGCGATCGGGACGATCACTATAGAAGTAAGGGGGGAGTTAACACTTCGATTCTATTCAAGATGAATCATCTTGAAGTGTTATTAAAATTTACCGGAAATATGACATCCGTCAAATAAACATCTTCAACAGTTCTCATGGTAATATGATACCAATGAGAACGTATAGCATGGATCATCGATCATCAACCATCAGCTGAATCATCCATCGACATCAAGTGGATGATATAGTCAGTTCATAGATACTCATCAAGCAAACCGGTTCTAAAATTGTAGTTTAGGTTATTATCTAAGTTCATTTAAATAAAAGTTCTTTTTTAAAAACCCAAACAGGAATTGCAATTATTAATTAGCCGACATCTCCGACCGAAGCCCCAATCTAAAAGCATATTGGGCACAATGGGACTCACTTCATGTGCAAGAAGGGCTACTCAGGCGTAAGTGGGAATCCGCAGATGGTAAATCCTATGTAATGCAATTAGTCGTACCTCAGTCAAAGGTAAATGATGTTCTGCGAGAGATGCACGGTGGAATTTCTGGAGGCCATTTAGGCATCAACAAGACGGTGGAAAAGCTACGACAGCAATTCTACTGGTTACGTATGAGAGAAGACGTTGAAAAGTGGTGCCGAAAATGTGATACTTGTGCCGCTAGCAAAGGACCAGCTAGAAACATCCAAAGCAAGATGCAGCAGTACAATGTGGGTGCACCTTTTGAGAGAATTGCAATAGACGTAGCAGGTCCTTTTCCCGAAACCAACAACGGAAATCGATACATCCTTGTAGTGATGGACTACTTCAGCAAGTGGCCTGAGGCATTTGCCATTCCAAACCAGGAAACTAATACTATGTTTCCACCTACGCTAAATCCGAGATTTAGCTAAGTAGATTTAGAATAAATCTCGAGATTTATTTTAAATCTCTTTCTCTAAATCTCAGATTTGGGTTCAGCTACCCTAAATCTAAGATTTTCACCTACTTTCAATCCGAGATTTAGAATAAAAATCGAGATTTGTGCTAAATCTACTTAGCTAAATCTCGGATTTAGGGTAGGTGGAAACGTAGTATAAAACAGTTGTGGATAAGATTGTCTTTCATTGGGTAAGCAGGTTCGGAGTACCCATGGAACTTCATTCCGACCAAGGAAGGAACTTCGAATCTAAGATCTTTCAAGAGGTTTGCTCACTCCTTGGCATCAAGAAGACGAGAACAACACCGCTTCATCCACAATCTGATGGGATGGTTGAGCGATTTAACAGGACACTTAAGGAACACCTGTCAAAAGTAGTCAATGATAATCAACGAGACTGGGACCGACATATTCCATTATTCTTGATGGCTTATAGAAGTGCAACACATAGTTCTACTGGACATACACCATCGGAAGTCCTATTTGGCTCAACAATACGCCTGCCAAGTGAAATAAAATTTGGAAGTGTTCCAAACGAGCCACATGAAATGGATGAGTACGTAGATAACCTGAAAGGAATACTGGCTGACATTCACCAACGGACAAGGACAAATATAAAAGCGTCTAGTGACAGGATGAAAACAAGATATGTGACACGAGCGACAGCAACAGGGTTTCAAGAAGGAGAACTTGTGTGGTTTTACAATCCCCACCGACAAAAGGGACTATCGCCGAAGCTACAACAAAACTGGGAAGGCCCTTACACAGTAATGACCAGAATTAACGATGTGGTTTACCGTATACAAAGAGGGGTAAGAGGCAAACTAAAGGTAGTTCATTGTGACCGTTTACATCGTTATAATGGTGAAAGAAGCAATGGAGTTGTTCGGGACGAACAATCCTAAGAGGGGGGCAATGTAACGATGAATTACTGAACTACTTTTAAGATAAAAGTCTGAACACACTACCTACTACTGCAAAGGTAGAAATGTGAACGGACCTTTAATAATCAAGAAACCCTTCAAGCAAACAGGTCCGACCTCGGTCCGAATCCGCTCCGCCTGAGGTGGAGCTGAGTCCGACTTCGGATCAGAAACTGGTCCGAAGGCGGCTCAAATTAGTATGGAAATTATAATCACCGCGAAGTCGATTGCATATGTATTGGTGTGGTGAAAATCCCCATTCCGAGAAAACGGAGCCGAAGGCGGACCTGAGCCGGAGCAGCGAAAACCTACCAGAAAGAGGAATAAGAAAGGGATGACATTTCGCATTTGCGACCAAAAAAAGAACAAGATTTATTTTTTTTTTTCACTGAAACTGTTTTATTTTTTATTTTATTTTGGCAAACGAAATTTTCACAATGAATACAATATAAAATACAATACATTTTTTTTCATTTTATTTCATTTGATGCTGCTGCTGTTGTTGGTTTTTTTTTTAGATACCCAATCGCATGTTTCACCTTCTAGATTTTTCTTCATCATTAGAGATTACATCTACAACACAAGAAGAAACAACATTTTAACCCAAACACTTTGAGCGATATATAAAACATACCTTTTTTGTTTTCCATATTGTTTATAATTTAATAAAATTGTTTATAATTAATAAACTAACATTATACAAACAACGACACGAGACACGACGCGACCAAACACTTCAACAAAAAATAACAAAATGACGCTTTGGCTCTTGTTGGCCTTGTCTTTCTTTTCCTTTTCTCATTTTTCACCACGATTCTCGTTCGACTTTGTGTTCACACACAAAAAGTTGCAAGTGTGTGAGTGCAAGCCCGATTTTCGCGGTCTGAGGTCGGAGTTTCTTTGTTGAACTCAGTTTTCTTGCTTGAAGGGAACTACCTACCCTCTGAACACATCCCAAAATATCCAACTAGACTGGAAGTATGAAGGGCCCCCTCTTGGAAAGGAAGTTTCGAGAAGCAAAGACGAGAACCTTCGAAGACATTCTCGAATCTCGAAATTCCGGTATAAAAGGGCAGCGTAAACACCGACCGGGGACAGTTTAATCTTGAAAGTGAAAGAGTACAGTAAAAAGTGAAATAAAGTGTTGCGAATTGTTAGTAGTAAATAAAGTGATTTAAAAGTGTGTTTGTTTGAGCGAATAATAAAAGTAAATTGAGTTGAAATAAAGTGTGTTCTTATTTGAACGGAAATATAAGTGCAAATTAAATAAGTTTTATTGTGAACCCGGAATAAAACATTACAATATTTAATTTTTAAAAAAAATTCTTAATTTCGTTCATATACTTGTCGAGCTTTCTCGTTCCTGACGAAAGTCTAGAAGAAGTTCGTTTTGCTTTCACTAAATCAAAATCATAGTAAAGCAAGGACCAAGATGCTACTTGTTTTTTGTTCTTGCTCAGAAATAAGTATAGGTAAGTGGTGCTTGAAGAAGAAACGCTAATACTGGCAAAAGAGACCTTGTGCCTTTGTTTTACATCTAAATCTTAAGTAAGAGCAGAAGAACTGATTTCGCTCCACATAAAATTGGATGCAATTTCATATGTACTTTGGTTTCTGAACCCCTATTCTTTAAACGTTTGTCGGGTTAAAAGGGCGTTGTCGGCGTATAAGACAAAAGGAGACAAGGACCAAATTTGAAAATTCTCTACACAGATGGGACTTCCTTTTCATCCAAAATATATATAAAAAAAATTATAACGTAAGGTGAGCGTAAGCTGTTTTGTAATGTAATACCTATTACGACTACTTTAGGTTGCTGTTAAGTTTGTTGAAGAAAATCTTTTTCGCTATTCGCAAACTAAATTGAACTAAGTAAGTGAACTAAGTTCACTAGTTCACCAAGATGAACTAGTTCATTGAACTAGTTCGTTCGCGAACTACACAAGCCTACGTACATACACCACTTTTTGAAAAAGTACAAAAGTGAAAAGATTTTTTCTCTGGTATAAAAATTGTTTTTAAACCAAAAAATAAGCTTTCTGCATCATTTGTTTCAATTTTCCACCCCGAAAAACTATACGAAAATGCGTTTGAAAATTTTCACTTTTGTACTTTTTAACTTTTTGAGCCAATGTTGTTAAGGCTTAATTCGAAAAGTTTTAATTTTGCTCACGATTCATGATCCTGATGAAAAGCAAGATCACGATTCGTGACCCTGATGAAAAGCAAGATCACGATTCGTGATCCTGATGAAAAGCAAGATCTCATTAAGTTGTTGTAATACGTGTTAATTAATGATCTATATAGATCAAGTGGGATAATAAAAAACGGCTAGTATTAACTGGACAAAAAAACAAAAAACGCAGCCGGGGCTAAGCAATTCACATGTTTAAGTGCCTGGCTACACGGTGATTTTTCAATCGCCTAAGCAGTGAGTTTGTAGGCAAGAGGGATGAGGAGTGAAGGGGGAAGATGCTCACGAAGCGAACTGAATTTTCTGAGGGCAGTACAGTTCCATTTCTAAATTTTTCCTCTTTTTGACGTTTGTTTCAAGAAAATGTAAAAGTGGAACGTGATTGAGCACAACAGTGTGTAGCCACCGCATGTGATTTTTCAATCGATTGAAAAATCACTGTGTGGCCAGGCACTAATGCAATAACACTTTATACTATGTTTCCACCTACAATTAATCTGAGATTTACGGCCATATTATTCACCAGTTTAAAAAATACATCTGGATGTAAAGAAATTGAAATGTCAAAAATTAATTAATTAAATAACATTTTATACTATGTTTCCACCTACGCTTAAGGCTTAACTACATTCACGACTTTTTGAAAAAGTACAAAAGTGAAAATATTTTTTTTCTCGCTACCGGAATTTTTTTGTAAAAAAGAGTTTATAAATTGATTTTTGGACGATAAAATAAGCTTTCTGCATCATTTGTTTTAATTTTCTAGCCCGAAAAAACATACAAAAATGTGTTTGAAAATTTTCACTTTTGTACTTTTTCACTTTTTGAGCCAATGTAGTTAATGCTTTAATCTGAGATCTAGGGCCATATTATTCACTAGTTTAAAAAATACATCTGGATGTAAAGAAATTGAAATGTCAAAAATAAATCCAAATCCATAATACCACACAGAGAAAAAAATAGTCCTTTTTTTAAACTATTTTTTAACAATTTTCATAGTTAAAATCGGGATAACTATTTTACGGCCATATTATTCACAAGTTTAAAAAATACATCTGGATGTAAAATTGTCAAATGTCAAAAATAAATCCAAATCCAAAACTGAATTGAATTGGTAGGTGGAAAGCGTAGTATTAGCCCCTTGGGCTTAGTTGTTTAACCCAGAGATTTCTCTGGGTTTAACTTTTTGAATAGTTTTAAATCGGGGCTACCAAACTAATTTTTTCATAAATTGTTTAGAATTGTTTACAAAAATGAAAACTTACGTTTGGAATGACAAAATGTAATTAACTAGATGGCGGTCAAAGCAACCGAACTTAAGCCCTGTTGCAAGAGGTTCTTTTAAGTATGCAATGTTTTTATCTTTTAAGTATGCAATATTTTCTTCTTGTAAGTACGCAATGTTTTTTCTTAAAAGAATGCAACTTTTCTAGTGCATTCGAAAAAAAAACATTGCATTTCAATAGACCTGTTCCTTTGGGAGGTGGCAAAGTACTGCTAGTACATTAGGTGTGTTTTTTATTACCACCGGTCTTAACTGGACAAAAAAAAAACGCAGTCGGGGCTAAGGAATTTACTTGTTAAATGCAACAACACTTTAGCACCTTGGGCTTAGCTGTTAAGCCCGGAGAATTCTCTGGGCTTAACTTTTTCAACAGATTTAAATCTGTGCTACCAAATAAACTTGTTCGTAAATTGTTTAGAATTTGTTTAAAAACATCAAAACTGATGTTTGGAAGGACAATTATTATTTTAAATATTTATTTATTTTATTTTTTTTTTCAAAAACACACAAGAAACCCCAAAAGCGAAAAATATGACAACTTTATATTTTTTTTGTGTCAGCTGATTTCGGAACATTTAGGGCCAGTTGTACAAATATTTAATCCGTGGTTCAGCAACTTTTATCTTCTGAATTCGGTGGCAAAATTGATTTTTGGCACTAGTTGTAGGTCCATATAGGTTGAAATAGCTAAATCCATCCTTGAACCAAAGTTGATCCACTGCTAATCCACCGAAATCGGCGAGTTAAATTCCTGATCCGAGGCTGAACCACGTTTGTACAACTGGCCCTTAGTATGCAGGGCTGCCAATTTTTCTCACTAAGCCCCGAGGCGTTTTTTTTAACCAGTTAAGCCCTGTGGTAATAAAAAACACACCTATTGACCACAGTACACATAAAAAGGTAATATATTCCGAACTGACATTGGTCGCCAGAATGTCAAAACATGACACTTTGGCGACCAATCCCTTCAAGCAAGAAAACTGAGTTCAACAAAGAAACTCCGACCTCAGACCGCGAAAATCGGGCTTGCACTCACACACTTGCAACTTTTTGTGTATGAACACAAAGTCGAACGAGAATCGTGGTGAAAAATGAGAAAAGGAAAAGAAAGACAAGGCCAACAAGAGCCAAAGCGTCATTTTGTTATTTTTTGTTGAAGTGTTTGGTCGCGTCGTGTCTCGTGTCGTTGTTTGTATAATGTTAGTTTATTAATTATAAACAATTTTATTAAATTATAAACAATAAATTATAAACAATTTATATATCGCTCAAAGTGTTTGGGTTAAAATGTTGTTTCTTCTTGTGTTGTAGATGTAAAATGTAATCTCTAATGAATAATGATGAAGAAAAATCTAGAAGGTGAAAAATGCGATTGGGTATCTAAAAAAACACCAACAACAGCAGCAGCATCAAATGAAATAAAATGAAAAAAAATGTATTGTATTTTATATTGTATTTATTGTGAAAATTTCGTTTGCCAAAATAAAATAAAAAATAAAACAGTTTCAGTGAAAAAAAAAAATAAATCTTGTTCTTTTTTTGGTCGCAAATGCGAAATGTCATCCCTTTCTTATTCCTCTTTCTGGTAGGTTTTCGCTGCTCCGGCTCAGGTCCGCCTTCGGCTCCGTTTTCTCGGAATGGAGGTTTTCACCACACCAATACATATGCAATCGACTTCGCGGTGATTATAATTTCCATACTAATTTGAGCCGCCTACGGACCAGTTTCTGATCCGAAGTCGGACTCAACTCCGCCTCAGGCGGAGCGGATTCGGACCGAGGTCGGACTTGTTTGCTTGAAGGGATGTCAGCTACCGAATTCTTAATTGTTTAAAATACCGACGAAAAACGCACAAAAACCGATAAACCACGCACACCACTAATTTTTAAACAATTATTTATCATTTTCCACGATGAAACACGAAGAAAATTTGTTATTTTTCTATTTATATTTTTAAATGACATTTTATAAATTAAAACATGAGTAGATGATAAAACTAGATTAACCAAAACATCTACTAGTAGTAGACTACAACCATTGAATAATTACAAATAGAAGTGGACACCCAGGGAAACTTCCGCTGTAAAATTGTAGTCGCTAGTATCGTGCGTTGAATTAAAAAAGCAAATCCAACAATCCGAAAGCAAAGCCAACAATCCAAAAGCAAATCCAGCAACCCAAAATCAAATCCTAAACAGCTTATACATATAGATAAAAGTTTTCCTATTTCAAAAAGTGGAGATAGCCTAGAGGATAAGGTGAATGTCTGTTAAGTTTACCTGCCTAGGTTCGAATCTGACGGGAAATTGAGATTGTTTTTTTTTTTACATTACTAGAATAAAAATTAATTAAATTTCTCAAAAAAAATCTCCGCAAAAAAAAAAATTTCAAATTTTACCGGTATTCGAACCTAGGCCAGTAGGAGTAAAAGGCATCGTCCTTGTTCTCTAGACTAATATGACTTTTCAAAATACGAAAACTTATATCAATATAAGCTCTTTGAAATGTATAATAATAATTATTAATTTTTTTAAGAAGGTTTAAAAAAATTATTAGTTAAGACTTAACTCGAAAATACATGATAGTTGAGGCGCAAACCTATAGTTCATCTATCTTCCGGTACTCTTATAGTCGCATGAGTAATCTGCGGTGTCACTTCTATTTGTAATTATTCAATGCTACAACCTCCAATGGAACAGGGGTTATATAAACGAGCACGTATTCACTAGATTCGCGACCGCGCCCAATAAATTAGATCAGTAATAAATTTCCATATTATTTCCCACAATTTCTGGTATTTGATGTGCATAAATAGTTTCAACTTCTTTCCGCCATGGTACAGGTCCAGTTGTCCGCAATGTTTTTACTATTGATTGTGAGATGGCGTCCTTCCCAGACATGCGATAAAAATTTGAACGTGTCTTTTATATTTTTGACAGGACAAAGAACTTTTTTTTCGTTTTCGTTTTGCTTTTGCTGCTGGGGCTGGCTCGGTTATCTAGGTCTGCATAGTGCATTATGCATTTCTATTAAAGATTTTGTAAAAAAAATGATCTTTTAACAATATATGTAATTAAAGCATTTTAAATACACTTTTTACTTGAAATTGTTAAAAAGAGGAGTGACTATTATATTTTTTAAAAATCTTTCTCCTCTGACTGACTAATAAGAAAAAAGAAACAAACCAAAGAAGTGCCTCCCCATGTAAATCCCCCTGAACCAAAACTAATAAGTGAATGTGAGGAAAGTAAAGATTGACAAAAAGAAAACAAATTTTTTTATTTTCGTTTGGCTTTACTAAAGCTGTTTCGCTTTCGTGTAAAATGAAAAAAGGTCCACAGTCACCTACAATTTGCGACTTCTTAAACATTAAAATTCTTTTTAAACAACTGCTGTGTAGTTTTTAAAGTACATACATATAAACTTTAATGACAATATTATAATAGCTTGAGAAAAAAACACCTCCATAGCGAAACTTTAATCGTGAAAAGCAACAATAATTTATGATTTGATGATAATCGCAATCACAAGTAGGTAAGTCGGAGTAAGGCAGTCGGACATTTTTAAACTACATTGAAGTGGCTTGTCAGAAGCACCGAAATAGATGCCAGATCAGAGAAAGCAATGGCATAATTAATCGAAATCTTGTTTAAATTGCAGCTTATACTGTCTTGATTGCCACAAACTAAAAAATATAAAATACCAATCATCAGGATGAGCAAAGCCTCAAAGCATGCACAGATTCCATCCGCAATGCCACAAAAGAATGTCATTAATTCCATTATGAGTTTTTTGCCTGACAATAGGCCAATAACCTCTCTACAGATAGTGGAAGATTTTGAGAAGTAAGTCATTATTTTGTGGTTTTATTATTTGTTAATTGCATTTGAATTCAACTCAAAGATGCCCGAAAAATTTTACAACGGTGCACCGCACGTATGATCAAGACTCTGATGCTGATCTATGGAGAGAGAATAGCATTATTTTTGGACGGCAAACCGCTCGTTACCTGTGCCTCTCAAAAACGGAAGGCTTACCGGAGTATGTTGTAGAGACATTAAGGTATTTTGTTTGTGTTTTTTTTTTTTTGTTATTAAATTAAAAACTTGTGAGTTCATTTTTTGGTTTAGAGTGATATCAGAAAAGGAATTGCCACCAAAAGAATTCTCGCTGCTCTCACGGACTGCAGACACAGAACAAAGAGCGTGGAGAAAGCGTCAAATTGCTTATAAACTTTCTAAACGCAGCTCAGTGACTCATGCTGTAACTGATATAATTCTTTGTTCTAAACTCAAAACAGCTCCCGAAGGTTTTAAATTGGCTGGGTAAACACTTGGTTTTTTTGATTTTATTTTTGTTGAATCACTATTGAATTACTACTACTAATTACACTACCAAAATTTACTATGTTTGTTTTTGTTCTCTTAGAGATATAAATGGAATTTTAGTATGCTACAAAACTGGAGTTCTTTATATTCGTGTTCCGCCAGGAATTCCCCAACAGCAGATCGAAAGTAATATCAATAGTAGTGAGGTCGAAAAGGCTTTAAATCGATTGAACCTTAACAGGCGATCTAATCAACCAGTAAGTTTTTTTAATGATCTTCAATAGTTGTGATTTTTTTTTCTTTTTCAAAATTCAAAGCAAAGGTCAAACTATGTTGTTTTACTCCAAATGAAAAAAAAAAGATTTTTTTTTTGACAGTGCTGTTCTTAAATAAATGTTGGGAATTGAGTTTTATTAAACGAACTGTTTACAAAAACTGTTAATTAGTTTGTAACAAAATGGCATACGAGGCAAAATTTTGTTTTGATAAACTTATATTTTCAAACTATTATTTAATGTTGTATTTTAAGAATTGTAAAAAAACCTTTATGGACAGAGAAAGCAATAAAAGTTTATAGCTGTTTTTTTCGCTCGCCTTAAGACAATGGGTGATATGCATAAAAAAAGTAAATGCTACTAGAAAAATTGTAAAGTATGAACTTTTTTATCCACATTATCCACCTAGTTTATACTTATTATTTTCCTACCGGCCATACGGGTCAATATGTTCCAAAAAGTGAATGCCTGAAATCATTTAGCAAATTTAGAAAAACATATTCCAAAGTTGACAGTGAGCCTTTTGAACTTTTTTAAATGGTAAAAAACGTTCTTTTGCTCTTCAAGAAAAAATGTAATTTGATGGTCGTATTTTTTTCTGATTTACAGTGTTCATGTGAACTTTTCTCACAATTTTTTAGTTCAGTTTATGTTCAACATTTCGAATTTAAACTTCATCAAACAGAAAATTGTTCCATACATTTTGAATAAGACATTTGTAAAGGTATTTCAAAAAGAAAATGTAGCTCAAATTCTGGTCCAGATGGAATTCCATCACTTGTTCTGAAGCAATGTGAGTTCACATTGGTGTTCCCACTACTAATAATTTTGAATAAATCTCTCTATAATGGAGAATTTCTCGATGAGTGGAAGTTGTCATTTTATGTAGTTCCAATCAACAAGGCTAGTGCAAAAAAATTATTTGAGCTCATTGGTTTGTATTTAAGTATAAAAGAACATTATTTGCGTTGAACAGCAAGATTTTATGAGGTAAATCTTCTTCAATAAATCTCATGCTTTATTTTAAATATTTGGTCTATTCGTTAGAATCTGGTTATAAGGTAGATACTATCGTCACAGACTTTATAAAAGCACTTGATGTCATTTGTCATGAATTTCTTTTAGCTAAACTTCAAAGTTTAAAGTATAAAAGAACATATTTGCGTTGAACAGCAAGATTTTATTGAGGTAAATCTTCTTCAATAAATCTCATGCTTTATTTTAAATATTTCGTCTATTCGTTAGAATCTGGTTATCAGGTAGATACTATCGTCACAGACTTTATAAAAGCACTTGATTTCATTTGTCATGAAATTCTTTTAGCTAAACTTCAAAGTTTTCGTACTCATGGATTGCTTCTAAAATGCAACAAATTCGCGGCTGTTCTGATTTCCATACAAATTCTTTTTTCTCCCGTTTTCGAATTTTAGCTGCTCCGAATTCCGTATTCGAACACATTTTGCGGATTCATAGGTGTTTCGAAAAAAGAACGGATCTACAAAATTTTTGCAGTTTTCAATCCGGGTAGCAATTTGGTACCGGAAAACAATATTCTCGAACAAAAAAGTCAAATGAAAATCAGAAGAACCGTTTTCAATCCGTACGGATTCAATTTTCGTTTCCGTTTTCAAATTCTAACGAATATTAGAACAGCACTGATTGTGTGCACTTGGAGAAATCTTCTCCAATAGCATACCAGTTTCATTAGGAGTTCTCCAAGGTAGCCATCTTGAACCACTTTTTTTCATAATATTTGTTAATAATAAGCCATATCTTCTTAAAAATGCATCTTGTTTGATGATTATTCCTTATTTCGTGACCTTTTTGAAAGTAAAGTAAATTTTACTGTTTCGTGGGCTATAGGTCTTGCTTGTATTTTCTAATGATTAAAGTTCGTACCAGTCGACGTTTCGGGTATGGATATACCCTTCTTCAGGACTCTAATTAATATAAATAAAAAATCTTAAATATATAAAACCAAACCAAAATATCTATACTTACAATATTAAAAACTTTTAACCTCTTAAGGTTTCTCAAAAAAGTGGTTTGTCAAAAACTGCTTAGCTTTTTTTATATCAGTGATATTTCAAAAAAAATTCAATAATAGAATATCTTGAAAAAGACGTTTCACATTATTGAAATTTCAAAACAATCAAATTAAAAAATTTGTATTTGATAAGAAATTCAAAAATTTGATAAGAAAAACAAAAACAAATCCTAACAAAAAATTCAAGTTAAAAATGTAGATAAAATCTAATCTAACATATTTCTTTGGACAAACTGACTATAAATATTGCTAAGTCCCTCACAATCTGATCTCCTATTAACAGTATTATCTGTATCTAAGATATGTAACATTTCTAGCAACATTCTTTTGCTATAGTGTTTTTCTGTTTGTAAAATGTCTACGTTATTAAAATCTGGCCTATGTCCTTCATCTATACAATGTAAAGCTAAAGCTGTTTTTTGAGAATGTCCACTATGTATATCTGATCTATGTCCGGCAATTCTATTCTTAAGTTTCTGCATTAAAGTACCTACATAAACTGAAGGGCAGTGGTTTGTTCCATCACCTAAGCATTTTATTTTATATACAATGTCTGATTTTTCGTTTTTGGAGAATTCACCTTTTAAATTTGAAAACAAAGAAGTTCTTAATGTATTTGCTGATTTGAATGCTAAACGAACGCTATCTTTATTCCTTATAGGGGCATTTAACATCCTATTCGAAAGATTTGGAATGTATAAAACACTTTTGTATGAAAACTGTGTAACATTTGTTGCTAAATTTGTCCGAACCAAAGGATTAAAATGTTGATTCAATAGCGTTTTTATTATATTTAAAGGAAATGAATTCGAAATTAATGTGTCCATAATTATTTTAATGTTCTTTTGACGAAAGACAATGTCACTGATATCCAATACTCTTTTTATAAAATTTTTTGCTGTATTTATAATTACTTGGTTAGGCTGTTTGGAATTGTAATTAATAAGACGACCTGACGATGTTGGTTTTTTATACCAATCAAATATTAGTTGATTATTTTTTCTTATAACCATTACATCAAGATATGGAAGTTCGCCATTATTTTCATACTCAACTGTAAACTGAATTTTCGGATGAAAAGAATTTAAAGCAGTTAGAGTAGAATTAACATGACTAGATTTTAGGATTATAAAAATGTCATCGACATATTTTGTTATTATTTTTGGCTTATCTTGAATATTTTCAAAAACCTCATCTAATAAAGCTTCCATAACAATATCTGCTAATATTGGTGAAGCAGAATTGATTAAAAAAAGTTGGGATACAATCAAAGATCACACCAGAATTCCAAAAATAAAATTCTTGGAAATTTTACGTTTTTGTGTGAATGATAACAATTATTTAGAATTTGATAAACATTTTTATCAGCAGAAACAAGGAGTTCCCATGGGAAGTCCTGCTTCACCAATATTAGCAGATATTGTTATGGAAGCTTTATTAGATGAGGTTTTTGAAAATATTCAAGATAAGCCAAAAATAATAACAAAATATGTCGATGAATGCTTTTCAAAATACTTATGCCGCTCAAAAAATAGCACTTCTAATACAAAAAAAGCTGCCTGAAAGCCAAATTTCACTCATATGACTTACTTTGACCACCATGAGATTCACCATAACATACTAAATAAATAACCATTAACTTTACTTATATAAAGTTTAACCGTAAGAAATTATTCTTATCAGATCGAGAATTGTAAAATAGTCAAAATAATTATGCCGACGACTGTATGAGATTAACATTTTTTTTAAAATATTATCACATTGTTTTCTACTTTTAATTCATTTGGCAGATTATTAAATAATTTAAAACCTTTATGAAACAATATATTCTGAGATCTGCTAGTTGATAGAAATGGTAGTTTAAAATCACCTCTGTTTCTTAACTGATATGGTTGCACATCGGATACATAAACTATCTTTTTAAATAAATAATTTGGCAGCATATTATTTTTTATTTTAAATATAAATATAAGTACATTCATGATTGTTCTCTGATTTATTGTAAGCCATTGTAAAGTATTTAGCATTGATTGTATTGGTGTTAACCTATTGCACATTAAAATACACCTCATTCCGCGATTTTGTAACTTTTGTAATCGCTCAGTCATTTGATTATTACATAAAAACAGTATTGTTGAACAATATTCAAAATGTGGCTTAATCATAACATTATAAATTTTTATTGCACAACTTGGCGATAATCTATTTCGAAAAAGCCTATCTTCTTTGCAATTTTGTTACAAATGTAATTTATATGCTTCTGGAAACTTAGTTCTCTATCTAAAATTCCTCCTAAGTATTTGATTTCATTTACTTTTTCTATATTATTTTCATTGATAATTATATTTTCAGTTGAATCACCATTAATTATAATAGCTTTTGATTTATTAACATTAAGTTTTAATTTATTCATTTTGAAGTACACTTCTAGGTTTTTTAGATCAGCATTAAGTTGATTGATGCATTCGCCCGATGTGCTTCCCGAAACGTATATAAGCGTGTCATCTGCAAACATTCTAGCCTTCGAATGTTTTAGAACTTTCTCCAGATCATTGATATAAATGATGAAAAGAAGTGTTCCCAGAACTGCTCCTTGAGGCACTCCCAGTCTCACTTCTATACTTCCAGAAATTTCGTTCGCTACTTTTGTATATTGAGTTCTTTTTGATAGGTAACCCTTAAACCATTCGAGTTCTACTCCTTCAATACCATATCTTCTCAGTTTCTAAACTATTATGTCTCGATCGATGGTCTCGAATGCTCTTTGAAGGTCCAAAAAAACCGCAACACAACCTTTTTTTCATATACATCGGTTTTCCACTGTGTCACAACCAGATTTAAAAGCGACTCGCAGTTGTGTTGTTGTCGAAATCCTGACTGATAGTCACTCAAGTAGTTGTTCGATTCCAAAAAGCTTTGTAGTTGTTTATGAACAATTTTTTCCAACACTTTACTTTCTGTCATAAGCATGTTTACCGGGCGAAATTCTGCTGGATTTACCGTATTCTTCACTTTTGCTATCGGCACAACAGTAGACTTCTTCCAGTGCTCGGGAAATATTCCGCTACCTAGTGAGTTGTTTAAGACATTCAAAAAAGAAGGCCCCACAATGTCCATAGCACTCAATAACATCCTAGTTGACAAACCGTTATAGTCTTTTTTACCGTTCATGTTTTTCATTATATATTTTAACTCAGTCATATTTATTAATTTGAATTTAAATAAGGTTTCACTGTTTATATCAATTAAGTTTTTGTATGTCTCAAAAGGTATTTTATCATTTATTTCCTCAACACTTTTCACAAAAAAGCTATTTAACTTGTCAGCTATCTCTTTCTTGTTTTTTATAGTTCTGTTCTCACATATAATTTGATCTATCTCACTTTTTTCTTCATTAAGCACAAGCGATTTTATTGTTCTCCACATTGTTTTTTGGTCGTTAGATTGATCAACTTTTTTGGCAATGAAATTATTTTTTGCTAGTTGAAGATCACTTACGTACTTGTTTCTACATAACATACATATTCCAGTCTTCAGCACTATTTGTCCAGACCGCTCTTTGATGAAGTTGAATTTTTTTTAATTTCATATTAAATAAGTTTTGATTAAACCAACCGATATTGCAATTTTTCGAACTTATTGTTTTTGAGATCATCATCTTACTCTTAGCCGCTTTAATTTTCTGACTGAATGATTTTGAAGTTTCATTTACGTTACTGTAAACTAGATTTTCTATTTCATTGTTTATCAATTCACTCCAAAAACACTCTCATTAAATGCTATATATTTTATAATTTCTTTATTAACATTTGTATTGGCAAAACTGGTTTCAAAAAATATTTCTAATGTTTCGTGATCACTGATTTTCAACTCTTTTATTACTTTGGCTTGTACATTTTCATAGTTTGTTACCACATAGTCTATCAAAGTAGAAGAATTTTGGGAAATTCTCGTTGGTTCCGATACAATCTGTTTATAAAAAACATCTGAAATGATTTCACAAATTCGTTTTTTGTACGTACTGTTTGAAAACCAATCTATGTTGAAATCACCCATTATGCTAACATTAGTATAATTAGAACATAACTCTTCAATTTGATCTATAAAAAAGTCACAAAAAATGTTTTCAGGTGAATTTTGTTTGTGAGGTGATCTATAAATAGCCACTAAAATCATACTTATATTTTGTCTTTGCACTTTAATCACTAACCACCAAATCATTTTATTCAATGCTACCTTAGAAATTTCTTCCACTTGACAATCTTGTTTTATAAAGAAAAGTACTCCCCCAGTATGAGATGAAATACTATCACATCTTACTACTTTATAATTTTTTAGCTTTATTTCAGAGTCATTTATGTTTGATGTTAGATGCGTTTCCGTGGCACATATGAAATCAAAGTCATTTTTTAACACTATCACTTCCAATTGGTTTAAATTTGTTCTTATTCCACCAATATTTAGACAAAGGCACTTCACTAATGATGTTAATTGCTAATACAAAATCTTTTTATTTTCAATTTTTAGTTTGCGCTTCGTACACTTCAGTGTACGACAGCTACTGTCTCTACAATCATGATTTATATCAATGTCACTTAAGTTAAGTCTTTCTTTCGCTTTTTTACAGTTTATACATTTTACACTATCATTTTTACAATCTTTGAATGCGTGACCCTCTTCCCCACATTTTGCACATACCTGGCAACTCCCTTTACAATGCGTGGATGTATGGTTGAAGCCCCAACACTTAAAACATCTCAATACATTTAGATATGCAGAACAATCTTGCATTTTAAGAGTTTGCCCCCCGAAAATAAAGACCCCTAGAAAAAAACTACTCAAAAACGACCCTTACGTATAGATTTTTATATGATTCCATTGAATGTATTATCTTTTTTTATTCATCTTTGATCGAGAGAAAAGCGCCGTGCTGCGGTACTGAAAGTCGTATAGTAGCATTTTTTTTTTCGTACTACTGTCTCCTCCTTTCACATTCAAAGTAGCTATTTTTCCAAGTTCTTGTATCTCAAACATTTTACACAAACAACAAGGTGTTTAGTAATCTTTAAAAAAAAAATAATTTTTCGTTCGATCTTTTTCATGTACTGAATTCAAAACTGTTTACAAATTTATTCCTATCACGTCTAGTTTTTGAGCTATACTCATCACAATTCGCAATTCGACCGAAAGTGAACTGGCATCACTTTTCAATTTCACGTGAAATTGATCTTCGATCGATTTCGAAAACTTCGAAAATGCTTCGAATTGTCAAAACTGAAGGATCATCCATTTTTATTTTTTTTTCTAAAGTTAAATTACTGCTACTTTGAACATGGATGCAATTTTATTGGCAACTTTATTGGAAAAAAGCAGAATCTAAAAGAAAAAATAAGAAGTCACATTTTGCGAGACATATGAAATATGTAAGTGAAATGCAGAACATGACGATATTATTGAAAATTTTCAAAGCAAAATTAATTAGATAAAGTGTAAAGCGAATGAGGTTGCAAACACAGAGGCAGTGATGAATTATTATATTTCATGCCTCACGTGTATTTATTTTATGTATTTTGTATTAAATTAACAAAAATAAACATTACAAAACAATAAAAATATCAGTTTTGATAATATTTTGTCCAAAAATTAGATATTCATTGAAAAATAACTTGGTAGTTCACGAGCAGAAACAAAGCGAATTGAATTCGATCAGAAAATCTAAATGAGCGAAAAAATGTAGAACACCTAATTGCACTATCGGCATAGCAAGTTAATACTCAAAAAGTGAAATGCAGAACGTAAAAGTCTCAAAAACTAATTTTCAATGAAATTCTTTTGATGTTTAATCCGAAATCTATATTTTTTAGTAATATGTTCCTTCCACTCGATTATCTTTTAATCAAGGATTTTTCTATGGAATAATCCTTGATTAAAAGATAATCGACTGTGAACAAACTGGCCCTAAGAACTACCAGGTCATCAAATAATGATAAAAAATGTCCATAATATTGCAAAATTTTATACAAAATCAATTAAAAAACGAAAAAAAAAATGTCTAAATTTCATCTTTTAAACTTAATTTCTCAAAAACTATACAGGGTGATTCAGGAGTAATGTGCCAAAAAGCTGGAGCGTGTAGGTTGGGTCGAGACAAGAAAAAATCATATTGGAGGGGAAGGGGTCTATTCCCCTTCGTTTAGCGGGGAGGGGCAATTTATAAAAAAAATTACTTAATTTGGAAAAAAAATTATTTAAAATTAACGGTTACACCTACAATAACGTGCTATACCTTTTTGTAAAGATAAAAACCTAGTCTTTTACAAACATTTTAAATAAAGCCATTTTATGGGACAGTTTTTGAAAAATTAATTTTCAAAATCAAAATTTTGAAAAAAAAAAATTCAAACTAATTTTTTTCAAAATTGTATGTAATTAAGTACTGGGGTCGAACTACGCCATACGTTCGTTTACGTACTGACGCTTTATGTCTCTATCATTTTGTTCTGATTAATAAGAGAGAGCAATAGTTTAAACGTTAACGAGTGTATGCCGTAGTTCGACCCCTGACTTAGTTTTTAAAATTCGATGCTCTTATTTGTTTTTAAACAAAACAGAAAACCGGATTCAAAAATATCTTGTCATTTTCGAGAAATAACAAAAAAAACAATGCTACTTTTTTCTAAAAAAAACCTCTTTATTTTCTGTTTTTACGTGGCTGGACTTGTTGATAAATTAATTTATGAAACATTAACCATTCGTCAATTATTTTTTAAACATTCAGGCTTAAATAATGATACAATAAAGTGATACAGTATTGGATTAACCCTAAATTGATCAACTTTTTTCATTGATAACACCTGAAAACTTACCTGAGAATTTTTCTTGCTATGTCTAGGGTGCTCGCCGCCCATGGATTCTAGCTTTAATTTCAATTCAATTTTGTTTTATTGAACTTGTTATTTACAATTGACTTAAAATAACTTATTTCATACATATTTAAGATACATTGATAGATACAAAATTTTGTTGGCAAAAAGGGGGCCTAACGTTAAACAATGACAAAGTTATATAATATAAACAAATATAATACATGGATAAACTTAATTTAAAAAGTCTGCTGTCTAGGTTGTCCTCGGGGTGTTCAGACCCGGATGTCCAGAAAAGTGTAGCAAATGTAAAATTTACGGAGTAGATTTGGAACAAAGCAAAAATCTTTAATTTTCATGAAATTTTTTTCAATAAAAACTAATAAAGTCTTAAATTAAATTCAATTTGATTCATAAAAAAGAATTATTTCGAGATAAATAACCAATTTAATTGTTTTATAAACCTCATTAATGTAAGTGGTGGTTCATAAATGTTATTGCAATTCTAAAATAAATACAATTTCAATTCCAATTCGGGTAATTAGATTAGTTTAAGTAAACAATTTTTCTGTGTGGAAAAAGTGGAGTTTATCGCGAAAAGTCGGAGCGTTGGAGTAGATTGTTTTTTTTTCCTCAAAAGTGGAGCAAATTTGTTATTTTGAATGATGTCACTTTTTTAAATTAATGGTTTCGAATATAATGCTATATGTTTAACTAATCGAACCAATGTGAAACATCAGAGCCAATTTACAATAAAAAAAAAGAAGAATTTCCGAGGTCACGAAAAGAAATTCCGAACTAATGGTTTTTTTTTGGAAAAAAAATCAATTTTGTCACACACATCACTTTTTATTTATTTTAAATTATTCAACAAAATATTTATTGAATCCTAAGTGGGCTTTAGGTCGTTATTGAATCTTCTAAAAATTACTGTCAACGTTTCAAACGTGTTTACGTTCTTCGTCAGGACTCTATAAATTGGAAAATATTTTTAAAAAATCTAATACACTCCTGCTCAAAATTAACGCACACTTTTTTCTTCTTTAGCTATACCCCTGCATCTTATTTAAAATGGCTTTAAAATTATTTGTTGCATTTTTTTGTGTTTGCTTATTGTTTAGCAAGTCAGAAAAATGCTAAACTGAAACAGTATTATCAACCAAAAAAAAGATGAACCAAATTTAGCAATTCAAGGTCTGAAAACTGATATTAAAATAATTTTTGTTTTTTAAGAAAAAAAATGTTAAAAAATGGAAGCGCGTGACAGTTCTTTCCAATAATTTTATTCAATACTTGGCATTGTCTCCTCTAGCGCATATGATAATTTGGAGTTGTCTATTCATTCCACAAATTAAATTTTGAAGGTTTTGTTGCAACTTTTTTTTACTGCAGTTTTCCGTTGATCAAGAATGCTTAGAGATGGATTTCGTCCGCAAATGCATTTTTTTCAACATCTCCTAGACATGTTCTATTGAATTGAAATCCGAATATCTGTGTGGTCATTTCAAAGCTGGCATATTTTAACCTTGAAGATATTCTCAAACCAATCTAGCATGCATTATCGTGCATCAGACTGAACTGTGGACCAAATCTAGGGGTGATTGGAACCGGATGCTGTTCGAGGATATCAGTCAAGTATCTTTGGGTACTTAAAGTAGGTCTAGGAGACCTCACTAACTCCGTAGGTGTTGTAAAGCAGAGTTTACTCCAATAAAATTTATGACTCATCTCTAAAAGGTTCGCGGGTTGACAGATAGACTTCAGCATACCGCTCCAAATCTTCCCCACAAACATTTTATTCCATACATTCAATTTAAGCTAACTCCTGTCTTATTTGAGAAAATAACCACGATACTGTGAGATAAAGTAATAGTAGGACTTTTTTGTAAAATAAATATGACGTGCGTTAAATTTGAGCAGGAGTGTAAATACCAAAATCTAATACTTACAGTATGCTATCTATTTAATTTTAAGAGTTTTCTTAAAATTGTTGGTTTTGGTTATTGGTTTCTTTTTTAAATTTCAAATATTTCAAAATTCTAAATTTAAAGCCTTGAAAAAGACGTTTTAAATCTTCGAAATTTCAAAATATAAAAATTTAATTTAATTATTTGATAAGAAATTCAAAATTTGTTATCAAATCTAATCTACAAGTTGAATAAAAAGTTTAACCCAAAATGCCTCTTCTCATGGTATAAAAAGAGAAGGTATGATCATTAGAAAAAACTCAGTATCGAGAACTGTCGAAACTTATGGCTTTGACAGCCCAGCCCATTGAAATTGTTGTTGTAAACAAATTTGTCTTGGAAATTGTTGTTGCTTTTGACTTTGCCAAATGCCAAACGTCAAAACCATATTACCCCATTTTGTAAGATGGCGGCTCTAATGATCATACCTTGTCTTTTTATACCATGGCCTCTTCTAACAAATTGACTATAAATATTGCTAAGCCCTTCGCAATCTGATCTTCTATTGACTGTATTTTCTGTATTTAAGATATGTAGCATTTCTAGTAACAATCTCTTATTATAGTGAGTTTCATTCTGTAAAATATCTACGTTATTAAAGTCTGGCATATGTCCTTCATTTATACAATGCAAAGCTAAAGCTGTTTTTTGCGAATTTCCGTTATTATATACGATTTTTGAGCTTTTACATTGAAGTTCCTACATAAACTGAACAACAATTGTTGGTACCATCTCCTAAACATTTTATCTTATAAACAATATTTGATTTTTAATTTTTGGCCATTTTTCCTTTTAGGTTTGAAAATATTAAAGTTCTTAAAATATTTACTGGTTTAAAAGCTATTCTTACATTTTCTTTATTCCGTATAGGAGCATTTAAAATTCTATCTGAAAGATTTGGAATATATAGAACACTTTTATATGATAATTGCGAAACATTATTTACTAAATTAGGCTGAACCAATGGATTAAAGTATTGATTCAATAATGTTCGTATTATATTGATAGGAAAAGAATTTGAAAGTAATGTGTCCATAATTATTTCTATGTTTTTTTGATGAAAGATAATATCACTGACATCCAATACTCTTTTTACAAAATTTTTCCCCGTATTAATAATAACATGTTTAGGCTGTTTTGAATTAAAATTTATATCACGACCTGAAGATGTTTGTTTTTTATACCAATCAAATATCAATCTATTATTTTTTCTTATAACCAAAACATCCAAATATGGAAATGCTCCATTATTTTCAAGCTCAACTGTAAACTGAATTTTCGGATGAAAAGATTTTAAGGCACTTAGAGTTGAATCAACTTGACTAGATTTAACCCTCTGTCGGCATACGGGTGTGAATTTGGCAGGACAAAAATAAAAAAATTACGATTTTTCAAAAAAGTGGTCACAAAAGTCTCTTTATAAGGGTGAAAATATTTATTTTCGGAATTGTTAATACAATATTTGAATTCCTCGGAATATTCTACATCAATTTCATACTTGATTCTCTATAAAATATTGTGACCGAAAAAAGTTCTAGCGACATGAAAAAATATAAACCAAATTCGTACCCGTGTGCCTACCACTTCACAAAAAAGAGGTGTGCCTACAGAGGGTTAAGAATAATAAAAATGTCATCAACATATTTTGTTATAATTTTTGGTTTGTTGGGAATTTTATCAAAAACATCGTCCAATAATGCTTCCATTACAATATCTGCTAATATTGGAGAAGCAGGACTACCCATTGGAACTCCTTGTTTTTGTTGATAAAACATTTTATCAAATTCCAAATAATTGTTATCTATAACACAAAATCTTAAGATTTCTAAAAATTTTATTTTTGGAATTCTGGTATGATCTTTAATTTTATCCCAACTTTTTTCAACCAATTCTAGCACCAATGGAATAGGAATGTTTGTAAACAATGAGACAACTTCAAAAGAAACAAGAATATTATCATGCTCCAAAATGATTTGTGAAACAGTTGAAATGAACGATGAAGCGTTCTTAACATTATATTTAGAGTTTTCCAAAAAAACAACAATTATTATTCTCCAATAAAAAGTTTCTTCATTTTTTAAATTAAAACTAATTTTGAAACAAAAATCAAAATAAAAATTGACATTTCAAAGCAAAATCTCAAGTTTACTCGGCAAACTTCTGATATTTTCCGAAGTTGAGAAAATCAAAAGTTGATAAACTTGAGATTTGAAAACTGAAATCTAAAACCGTCAACTTTCAGTAAAAACGAATTGTCAAGCTGAAAATAAAAATCCTCGAGTCGTTTTCAACTTTGAGTGCAAAAAATCGGCCTTAAAAATTAAAAATTAAGTGTGAAATTCTGGTTTTTAAATATTTTTTTATTTTGAGTAATTTTTTTTTAGAAAATCGAATCTCCCTTCGAAACGAGGGGTGATAGACCCCCTCCCATATTAAAATTGCTAGT
The DNA here is from genome assembly GCF_945859705.1 of Episyrphus balteatus. Lineage (NCBI taxonomy): Eukaryota > Metazoa > Arthropoda > Insecta > Diptera > Syrphidae > Episyrphus > Episyrphus balteatus. The sequence goes on along the minus strand of NC_079135.1, from coordinate 56,803,687 downwards.
ATTTACAAGAGTTTACACCGTTGCAAAATACCCCTATTAATTCTTATTTTTGTAAATGGCTTTCTTTAATATTTCTAAGCATTTCAATTTACATAAGCCTGAAAATTTGAAGTCAGCAAACGCTATATCACAAACATTAAAAAAAATTCAAAATTTTGCATGAAAAAAAATTCTAACGAATCATTTTTCATTTCAGCTTCCACCTGTACCACAGCCAAATGATAACGATTACGAAGAAATTCAAGCTTCCTATCAAATCTCACCAATGCGTCCAGCACCAAAACCGCCAGCTAATGCAGCTGCCGGGTCTTCAGCATATTCTATTGGAACACTTGGTGTATATTCAGAACTAGAAGGGGTACCATTTTCTCTTCATTCTAACTTAAAAACAAACATAGAAGTACGTATTATAATTAATAGTTGTTTTATTTTCATCGTGATACAGATTAGATCATTGTATTTATTTGCTTTACAACAAAAAAAGGATTTCGCTTTGTTATTGTCACTCTAATAAATACTATGATCTGATCCGGATCACAAGGAAAATAAAACACAGCTAATTTTGTACATAAAAGGGTGTTTTTTTTTTTTTTGTTACAGAAGGCAAATATTCTCACTCAAGTTTTGACCTAATGAAAATGCATGCATTTTGAATGAAATTTTCTATTTTATTCATTTATCTTCTAGAGCACAAAGAGATATAGACAAAATGTAATCAATATTTTCGTCTTATTTCATTGAGTGTTACAAACTAACTTAACTTAAAATCTTCTTAGAGGTTTAAATTTAAACGCCTAAATGTTGATTAGAGTTTCTTGGTTTGATTTAGTAGAATCAAAATAAAACAAGAAAAAGCACCCTTATATATTTGTATTTTTCTATAAAATGTATCAAAAAAAGACAGCCAAATATTTTTTGTTCTTACACAGCAGTGAAAGTTTTATCTGACTATATAAATTCTACAAAGTCTTTTACTTTAATTTCAGCTTCCATCACTGCCAATTATTTCTTCTTCTGTATGTGATCTTGAATATGATTTTCAGTTAGAGCGTCAAATCTTATGTACTATGAAATCTTCGGCATCAAAAAATCCTTTTTTTCAGTGAAAAAGAATTAAACACAATGAAAAAATAATTATCTTTTTATTGGGCCAGTTAGTATGATAATATAAAATTTTCTGTGTTATATATTTATTTATAACCATAAATACAAACTTGCCGTTATTTAGTGACTCGATGATATACCACAGAGCTTTAAAAATATTGAGAACAAAAAAGCTTAAAAGGAACTTTTTGCGACAAAGATTAATATAAATTCTTTTATTTAGTCCTTGCAAATAATTGTAAGTTATGGTGGCGTTGTAGAAGAATAATATATATAAAATAATGTCAAAACAAAACTATAAAATGAATTCAATTCTTAATTACAGAAATTTAATACAGAAATATTTTTGTTTATTATTTACACCAAAAAATACATTTCGAATGTGAAAAAATACGATAATAATCCTTAACAAATCTATTTACAGGTCAAGAGCCGCCAATAATTTTTGGGAATGAATGCATCATGAAAATTTGCATAAAAGTATAAGAACCAGTTTTACAACCAGAGCTTCTTTATTCCAGTTGAATAAAAAATCAGTTTTAGTAGTTGATGCAGGCGGAAAAACTATGTGGATTGCTTGTTACATTATACACAGTCACAAAAGTAAGTGTACATCCCTAACTAAGTTTCACCAAGACCGTTTAAAAAGAAATCTAACAGATTTTATTGCACTAATCATAACCTACATTTTTACAAAAAAAAGGTGTCAAATAAATGTAACTAGATGTTAAACTGACAAAAAAATAAAAACAGTACAAAATTTATATTACAAAAGTAAGTATACAGATAAGAAAAAACTATCAAAGTCGAAGTTAAAAGCATAAATTCCTTAATTTTTTTTTAGGAATAAGTAATTATGGCACCCCCTAGACTTGACGAGGACAAACTTTCTTGAAGGCCACCTTCGCTCTCGACTTCTCAACCAAGAATGCCTTTTTTTATAACCCCTTTCTATTCAATCTTATTTCTTTCTCTCTTTCTTCTTCATCTTTATCCAGTGCTGTCGACTGTGTAATAGAATCGTCCATCCTGACGTCCTCGACGCCCTCGTCGAGATCTGGGTTCAGCTGGATCCATTTTTTCATTCTATCATCGGCACAAACTGACGAATACGGTTTTTGGGTGCGTGGTGCACATGGAATGTCTTCAATCTGATATCGGTCGTGTGGGAGAACAGCTGACACAGTGTTAACTCGATAATTGGTGTTGCTCCTTTTTGCATCTGGACCGAGGATATTGTTATCGATCAGTGGTCGTTTTCTAGTTTGGGTGCATTGTCTTGAGTAATGACCTTGCTGATTACAATTGTAGCAGGTGACGTTATTTTGTTGGGAAACAGGCTGTCTTGTTTGCCATGTTGGGTTGCTATAGTTTGAAGGTGGGCTTCGGTATTCGACTGGTGTTCTTGGCTTCAGTGTGGATGTTGATTCTGTTAATGAAGCTCTTGCGTTCTCTCGGATGCTTTGGAACCATTTAATTTTTTCGATTAGTTCCGCAATATCTTTAAAACTGCTGGCTGCCAAGCTGGAGCTCATTTGAGAATCATTTAGTCCTGTTAGAATGTATTGAATTATTGTTTTATCGGCTAGATTGATTCGTTTACCCAACATATTCATTTCGAAACAATAATTCTCGATTGTCTCGCTTGCCTTCTTAACCTTTCTAACTAGTTGTTGGTGTATGTCAATTTCATTTGTCTGATGAGGAAAATTACTCTTCAGCCCTTCAGCTAGTTGGCACCATGAACTACAGACTTCCTGCATTGAATCCCACCAATGACGTGCTGGACCTAGCATCTTCGAGGCCACTGCCATAAGTAAAGCTCTTTCGTCCCATTCGTATAACTTTGACAAACCTTCCACCCTTTTGAGCCATGCGTCCGATGACATAGAAGTAACATCACCAGGTGAAAATAGTGGGATTGCATCCGCAATTTCTTTGACACTACACAACACTTTTTGTCTGTTGTTGGTATTTGCAGTGCGTGCTTCGTAATTTTTCAGTTTCGAGTCCAGTTCCTGTTCTTGTGTAATGAGGAGTCTCTCCTTTGCTAACAATTTTTTTTTTCCCGCTCTATAATCTCCCATTCTTTCGCCCGAAGATTTTCATCGGTCATCATTGTAGTACTGGATGAGAGTACTGAACCATCAAGATTCACATTGCCAGCAAGATTTTCGATTTGTGAATCATTTAACATGCTCCTTCTCTGTTGTGGCTCTACATTACTCCTATCATATTCGCGTATTCTATTAAGCAGAACACTTTTTGACCCACTCGCAGGAAGATTTCTGCTTTTGAGCTCATCCTGGAGCTGCTTTACCGTCATGTTCTCCATTGAACCTACAAATTTAAAACAATTTTCATGAACAGTAAATTTCGTATCATTTGCCCTACTGAATTACTTGAATTGTGTTGAGGTGAATTCATGCTCAAAATTTCAGTATACAATAGTCAAGGCACCTTTATAATTTCATTACCTTCAAAAGTTTCAGTTTATTAAATCATGTAAATGATAAGTAAATGAATTACTCCATTTAAACCAAATCAAAATGTTAACTTTAACTATTTTTATTCGCTTCTTTCTTATGCCATTCGATTTTATTCCAAATTTTCTTCGCAGTATAAATTATGTTCTTTCATTTTCTCTTTCTCACCTCCTCATATTCATATACATTTTCGGAGTCCGAAAACGCAATGAGTAGAAGGAGATCATAACCGACAATTTTAAAACTCTTCTTCCTCACTCTCTTTTCCTTTTCTCTATTTTATACCTATTCGCATACTCTTTCGTAAACCAAAACCGTATACAATAGAAACGAGACAAAAATTTTAAAACGGTATTTTCATATTTTTTTTTCTTATTCACCATTCCATAATCGTACTTTTTCGTAAACCGAAAACGCAATGAGTTGAAGGAGATCAAACCAACAATTTAAACACTCTTTCTTTCCTCGCATACTTTTTCGTGAACCGAAAACGCATTGAAGGACGAACAACTTATTGTACTACCACATCATGTTGTTTCACTTATTCCATGATCAACACAATGCGCTTTATTTATTTTTTTTTTTCAGGCCACCCATTCAAACACATCCAATTAAAGCAAGACACATATATACATGTGTATAGCCGCCTTTTTTTACACCGAAAATACATAGAAAATATTCTAGTTTTTTTTTTTTTTTTTTTTTTATGTTAACGGTATATTAACGGATCAAAACATTCATCGAATGTTTTTTTTTTTTTTTTTTCATTTACAAAACATCACCTAAATCAACATTTTGCCAGCTTAAAATCACCTCAACATCACCATTCAAATATGTACTTAGTTTTGTATAAAGAAAAACGCTCAATGGTTTTCATTTAGAACATACAAATGCACAACAATACAAATGAGTTTGCTATTATATTGCTAATACTTAACTGAATTATCGGTCCTATCCCGCTTCTGAACTTTAACAAAATCAATTAAATTAAATCAAAAGCCAACAATATTTAGACAAATTCTCAAAGCTTTATTTATAACTATATTTTTCCAAAATCTTTACCACCTTCGCTCTCGACTTCTCAACCAAGAATGCCTTTTTTTATAACCCCTTTCTATTCAATCTTATTTCTTTCTCTCTTTCTTCTTCATCTTTATCCAGTGCTGTCGACTGTGTAATATTTCTTCGTTTTTTGTAACATTTCGGCCGAATCTTATACACTCTTTCTATAAGGCTCGTTTCAGCTAATCAGCTACCTTACATAAAGGTTACAACCCTATGCAAAAATCGGTCTTATTTAGTGAATTTTTGTTCAATCTCTTTCAAAATGAGATCCAAACATCCAAAGCATCTGTAGGTCTATTTGGTGAGAATAACTTGGAAGTAGTCAAAGGATTAGCTGAAACGAGCCTTATAGAAAGAGTGTATAAGATTCGGCCCAAATGTTAAAAAAAAAAACCTAGAAAAATCAATACCTTCAAGAAAGTTTGTCCTCGTCAAGTCTAGGAGGTGCCATAATTCCTAATTCCTAAAAAAAATTAAGGAATTTATGCTTTTAACTTCGATTTTGATAGTTACTTCTTATCTATATACTCACTTTTGTAATATAAATTTTATACTGTTTTTAGTTTTTTTGTAAGTTTTACATTTAGTTACATTCATTTGACACCTGTTTTTGTTAATATGTAGGTTATGGTTAGTGCAATAAAATCACATTTAAAATCATTTCGAAAATTTGTTAGATTTCTTTTTAAACGGTCTTGGTTAAGCGGAGTTACTTTTGTGACAGAGTGTAAGTATCATGAACGTATTTTTTTTTTTTTTTTCTAAATGATTTGACTGACATCCGAATGAAAACAGGGGTCGAATTACGGCACACGATTACGATCATACGTTAACGTTTTGACTATTTCTGTCTCTATTTAATTATTAGAAAACGATAGGGACACATAGCAACCATTCGTTAACGATCGTATGCGGTAATTCGACCCCAGGCTATAAGATCAAAACAAATTTTCCGCAAGAATAAAATTTCCCTTCTTCCTGAACACTGCATCAAACTGTTCCTTCCTATTACAACAGATGTCGCTTTAGTTTAACTCTCACACAGATTTGCAACAAAAATGGCTTTAGAAATGTTTCTTTTAATTCTCGCAAGGGGGTACTTAGCGTTAGTGTAGCTTAGCTAGAAATGCGTTGAACGATTTTTTCGCAACTTTTGCATGAAAATGAAGAGCAACTGGCAGTGTATATATAATACGTCCATGGTTTCAAATGTTTCTAAATTAACTTCACTTCGAAAACCTATAGAAAAGTATACTAATTAGAAAAGTATCGACACCAAAAACCTTTAAGACTTGTGCAGTTTATGCAACTTCTTAAAGTTTTCTATTTAAACCTAGTACGCAGCTGAAACGAAACGAAATTTTCCATACAAAAATAGCACACCGAAATCTTGAACGAAATTTAATTGTTTGTTTTTGTTTAAAAAACTTATTTTCTGATGTTTTTTCTTGAATTTTTATTTATTATTTTGACATTGACATAATACTCAATGGTATCTTCTCGTTATAGCCTGTTTTCACTACAGCCCAAACGAGATAATTTCGAAAATTAGGACACTTCAAATTCAAAATTAAATCTTTTTTCTTAACGAGACGTTATTTGCGAAATTATCTCATTTTTGGGCTCTAGTGGAAATAGGCATTAACATGTCCGCTGACTTTGGAGACTTGAAATTTTTCGTTTCACTTCAGCCGCGTAGGTATTAGGCTTAAGAGCGAAGAGCCCACAGCAAATTTTGAGAATTAAAGTTGGTATAACCAAAATGTGAGTATGTCAGCTATTACATGAAGCCTCAAGAGGCTTGACTCTTTTTTCGAATTTTCTTTTGATAATCATTCTGTGAGGCGCGTACTATTACGATGCCTCTTGAGTCAAAGACTCAAATTTGACATTTCACTTTTGATTTAAGTATTGTTGTATTCATGTAATAGCGGACTAAGCAGTTTAATAGTCTTATGCATTCTAAAAACGAATGCAAGAGCATTCTGCATAATTTATTTTAATTTTCTAGCCCGAAAAACCATACAAAATTTTCACTTTTGTACTTTTTCACTTTTTGAGCCAATGTAGTTATGGCTTAAGACATCTGTATAATTTATTATCTGTGCTCACAGGTTAGAAAATATTCCTTTTCATTTTTTCGAACTTTCTTTCTCCCTTACTCTTATGTGCGTCTCACTTTCACGCTTTTAGTCGTTGTGTAGAATCAGACAAAAAAAAATTTGAGACTCATTTTTACGTTTCTCTTTGATCTTGTTCTGTTTTTTGCTTTTTTTATTAAGGGCCAAACGTGGGTCAACCTCGGTTCAGGAATTTCATGACCAGTTGTATAAATGTGGTTCAACCTCTCGGGTCAGGAATTGTAGGGCCAGTTGTACAAATATTTAATCCGTGTTTCAGCAACTTTTATCTTCTGAAATCGATGGTAAGGTTCCGGTTTAGCACTGGTGCAAGGTCCACATATGTAAAAATAGCCACATGCTTGAACCGAAATCGGTGTGTTAAATTCCTGATCCGAGGCTGAACCACGTTTGTACAACTGGCCCTAACTCGCCGATTTCGGCAGTGGATCAACTTTGGTTAAATGATGGATTTAGTTATTTTAAAGCCTTAACTACATTGGCTCAGAAAGTGAAAAAGTACAAAAGTGAAAATTTTCAAACGCATTTTTGAATGGTTGTTCGGGCTGGAAAATTAAAAAAAATTATGCAGAAAGCTTATTTTTTGGTCTAAAAAATAATTTGTATACTCTTTTTCATAAAACAATTGCACTAGCCAGAAAAAAAATATTTTCACTTTTGTACTTTTTCAAAAAGTGGTGTATGTAGTTAAGCCTTAACATAGCGATGCACATAGATGGAGTTGTTTTTTGTATGGTGCTTATTTTTGAAAAAAAAGATACATACAAAAATGAGAACAAAATAAAACAATAAAATATAAATGTCAAATTTGCGTCTTCCAAAAAGTACCACGTGTAAAAGTGCCCCAAAGAAACAAATATCAAAGTGCCTGGCTACGCAATGATTTTTCAATCGATTGAAAAATCACATGCGGTGGCTACACACTGTTGTGCCATCACAGATATGTTTCGCTCATCTGTCAGTACCAAACGAACAAAAGAAAATAAAAAAAAATATCTCCTAAGCGGGGTGAAAACCAAAACAAACCAAATTTTTCAAGGACGCGCGCAATTTTAAAGAACTGTTTTTTGTAAAAAAAAAAACTCATAAAAATCGATTTCAAGTGTTTTTTTTGGTAATAACGTTCTACTATAACTTAATTTAAGTGTCTAAAAATCGAAAAAATTACGGAATTTAAAATATATTTCTATGCTGTACTTTTTGCTTTTTTTGTTTTGTTGGTTTGTTTTGGTTTTCGCCGAGCTTAAAATGTCAAAATGGTAACTGTAAAAAGAAAGAGAAGACAAGGACAAATAATGTTCGAACTTCCCTATCACGTTCCACTTTTACATTTTCTAGGAACAAACGTCAAAAAGAGGAAAATCCTCACCCCTCTTGCCTACAACCTGACTGGTGAGCATCTTCGTGAGCATCTTCCCCCTTCACTCCTCATCCCTCTTGCCTACAAACTCACTGCTTAGGCGATTGAAAAATCACCGTGTAGCCAGGCACTTAGTGAGCAACTTCCCCCTTCAATCCTCATCCCTCTTGCCTACAAACTGACTGCTTAGGCGATTGAAAAATCACCGTGTAGCCAGGCACAAAGATAAATTCGAAGATAATTTTTGCATCATTTAAATTTAGTGCGAGCATTCCCTTAATAATAGTTTAAAAACATAAATCCATTGTCCACATGGGGGCACTAAAAACATTAGAGATAATATTTATATCACGAATTAATTAAAGTTCCAATAGAACAATTATGAAACGAAACAAAGTTCACCGACAGCAAAACTCAACGAAATACGTAATTTCTTCAAACCTACGCCATTTTGAAGTTACACAGAAGAAAGTGTTCTCTATCCTGTTCGTGACGGTATAGGAAAATTTGTAATTTATTCGTAAGAAACGCTTTCAATTCTCTACTAAACAAACAAAAAATCGCAAGTCAAACTAACGCGCAACTCATTCCTTTCAAAAGTAAACGTCTAAAACGTGATTTTCATCTAAATAATTAGTGTCGGGGCTAAATCGAATTCACCAATTTTTTTTGCAAAAAAAAATCTTTGTCTATTCCGTTCTCATCATTCACACCTTACACATCTACACACGCATTCTCCCATAAAATCTACAGCCAGACGCAGGGGCGAGATACAACAAAACTGCATGCCCGATTACTTCAAAGCGAGCGAGCGAGAAAAGGGTAAGTATTAAAAAACATGCATATAAAATTGTACTTTTCAATTACTCAAGAGCAAGGGAGCTCGATATACATAGCAAGTAGCAAGTGTGGTGGTGGATAAAAGGCTACACAAATTCGTAGCAGAAATGAAACAATTGTAAATCGAAACAAGAACAAAAAAAATTCTTTTTTCAAAGAAATAACCTGAACCTTGTGTCCGTCGTCGTCGTCGGTGGAAATCAAATGTAGTTTTTAGTTTTTGTTTAATCCTGTAAATACCGATCGGTTAATTAAAGTAATATAATTTAAAAGTGAATAACACGCGCGGATTTGATTTTTATAAATTGTTTGATCAAAATTTTAATTTTTTGTCTCATAACCTCGTTTGGTAAAGTTGGGTCGAAGGGTGAAGAAAACGTAGCCAAAAGTATAGAACCAATAACTAGATGGCAAGAGGTGAACAATTTAAAAAAAAAAAGATATTTGTACTAAAGAGTTTTTTCTTTGTTGATTATTGTTTTACTGATTTTGTTATTTAAAATATTATATAGAGATAAAAAAAGTGCTTTGTGGATAGCTTAGTTCTTTTCCTCATACTTTGAAGATAAATTAATTTTGCAACACAAGGATTGAGGCATCTTCATATACGGCCTGAAGTGGAGGCCTTTGAACGTGCAATTTTTAAATTAATTTTGTGGCCGCCCTTCCCTACCTTTTTGAATAACCCCCTTTGGATCCATAACACTCGAGCTGAACGGCTACGGCATTGGAATTGGAAGTTTGGAAGCAGATGAATTCGCCATTGCAAGACGCCATCGCATCTTTCAGTTTGTTCCGTGTGTTCTTTTGCATATTATGTGGTTTCGGTTTGTGTTTGGCTGCGTGCAAATGTATGCGTGAAGTATAAAAAAAAACCACTGGTAATAATTTGCCATTTTGTTTTTGTTTCGTTGAATTTTAAGATTTTTCGCCGGTGTTTCGTTTTCATTGATTCTTCTCTGACAAAAAACTGGGGTTTTAATACCATACCGTTCTAGTGACACTGAAAATGAACTTCCATTTCATTCTCATAGTTTGACATGTATCCAACTTTTTGGAAGTATACAATTAATTTCCAGATACATCATGCATTTTTTTTTCTATTTTTTTTTATTGAGTGGCCTTCTGGATAATTACTTACTCCTCCTGTACTGACTGAGTTGTCTTCTGGTCTCGGTCTCTTTTTCTATAATTGATGCAAATTTGTATCAGTCATATTTTTAATTTTACAAATTATAAAGAGGATTACGTATATATCTTATATTGCAATGCTTTTGAAACTTGAATTATTGAAGGGATAGAAAATAAAAGATATATAGAACCAACAGTCGGCCACAATCAAACTAACACAATTATTCTCTACAATTCTTGATCCGATCGTTATCTTCTTGGACTGAAACAAAAAAAAATGAAGCATCAAATGTTGTTCACCTTTAGACACACACACAACACATTGGACCAAAGGATTTTCTGGAATTTTTGGGATAATGACTCACTTCAGGGTCGACAACAAATAAAAGCATACATTTTTTTTGTTTGCTGCATTTTTATATTGTTTTTAAACTATTAAGTTTAAAAAAATATGCATTGCCACCTTTTATGCAAACGAAAAGGCTTTGTGGCATTGTGGGGCTTGAATCCATAGATTGCATCATCAATATTCTTTGTGACAATGTAAATTCATTTTATCGGTCCCAATTTGCATTGTTTTCTCAGTCCAATAAAATTCATCACAATCTATGTGGGAGGTATTTTTAGGTCCACGATCTACTTTGTGCATATAAATAAATTGGTCTAAACTAGATACCTATCTATTTTCCTAGATGTATTTCACAGTTTATCCTGTATAAAATAATTATAATAACATTAAACATTGATTTGTTTCTCCACAAGAGTATGTACTTCCAACATAAGATAGTGGCTATTATGTAGAAAGATGCAATCTCTTGTTAGAAATTATTATTTCTTAATTTAAATACAAAACATTAGAGATATAATAAGAAAACGCGAGTTAATACTCATCTAAAGGAAATTTTTTTTTTGAATTTTATCACATAAAGAAACATTCGACCTGCATTTCAAAAAATAGTGAAGAAGTTGAATACTAGATATCAAATAAACCAAAAGAATTCCATATAACACGACTGCATGAGTGAAAACCACGTTATTAAGAAAAGACAAAAAGTGGTCAAAAAATCTGCAGCGAAAATGAAGGCGGAAGTCAGTGCTAGAGTTGTTCCTCGTATCCCCAAGGATGCTGGCCTTAAAGCACGATGTCGAACGTTGAATTACAAAACAAAACAAAAATACAAACTTTGAAAACGACTTGCTTTGTTTAAGAGCACCACAAAGAAAGGTTTGCTTTCTTCAGGACAAAAGGCGAAGGATGGTACATTGGAGCGGTGGGACGAAAAAAAAATTAAAACTTTGTACGACACCAAAAATGCAAGGCCTACTTCTCAAAACCAAGTCAAGTCTCTCAATGAAAAGTGCAATAAAAGTGTAACAATAACGTTATAATTAAACACCATTTTGAATATTTTCCTTCAATACTATATACCTACTCTAGTCTAGATTAAAAAAAAAACTGAAACGAATGCCGGGAACTGATTTAATTTTTTTTATTTATTTGGAGTCATTATTATTCGTCGTACTTACCAATGATTCTAATCTGAATTCATAAGTTGCATTTTTCAGTACATGTATACTTAGTATATTCTTATATTCAAAGTAACAACTTATGAAACAGTTTAAAAGAAAAACAAAGTCGTACAAATATCCAATAAAGATTTGAAAGCTTTTTAAATATGTAGGTTAGTGTGGTCCACGTTATAAGGCAAAAAAAATAAACCATATAATTCATTACTTCCCCACCCATTATTTTGCTACAGACATCTATACCAACATATGCTGAAAGTTTTAGCTCTCAACAGTAAAAGGAAGAGGGCGCTCATCAGCTTTGAAATATTAGACTTTGTTACCCTTAATATCTGATTATATTGTAATATGACTTGGCTTGAAGTTGGAATTTGGCTTAAATATGATAAGCACGCATGCTTCCGACAGCCAAAATAATGATTTTCATGTTTCTTTGGTTTTGAGTCATTCATATTTCATTGATTAATTCTGTTTTGTTTTAACTTTACGCAAATAATACTTACAGACGAATTTAAATGAACAAAAAAAATCTGTGAAAACTTTACTTAACATATCATGAAAAATTTTACCACGTGACAACTTAATTTACTTGATAGATTAAAAAATAATTACTAGACACGAGCACCTAGCTAGAACAGCATCTGAGCAAAAACTTTGAGCCTGTTGAGCGCCCACTTACACTTTACCTAAAAAGCTGAAATTTCACGTGAGTAATACAAAACACATATCGTCGGCCTCATAAGGAAACCTCGTAACTCCACCTTTTTTCGAAAATGACTTTTGAATGCCATTTTTTAAAAAACATGTCAACGGAGCAACCCAGAAAATTTGAAGTCATTTTGAAAACTCTAAATAGACTTAAATTCAAATTTTGCTCAGCACGTCACTTCCCAACTACTCTGTTGACTCTCTACTCTTTCGTCTCTCCTGTAAAATTTCGATTTTGGGAGTTACGAGGTTTCCTTATGAGGCCGACGATATGCAACCAATTTTTAAGTGGGGGACAACGGAAATGTAAAAACCAAAAAATTGGACCACCCTAATGTGGGTATAACGAAAAATTTAAATTAAATTGAAAAAAAATTAACAATTGTTTGAAGTACACAATATTGTGAATTGCGAAACGATTTTTTTTTTCAAATAGAAAAACATAAAAAAACGCGACGCTGTCGTCTCGCAATATTGTAAATTGGGCATAAGGCTTTGTGCAAAGTTGATACCAGTAAGCGATGTGGTGTGAGGCGGTGTATACCTTGAATAATATTAATGATAGCTATGTTTATTGTGGTAACCCAGTATTTAATTGAGTAAACATTATATTCCTACTATAAACAGCGAAAAACGATTACTTTTACTTATTATTAATAACTATGTTGGTAATGATGACCTTTTGTTTATAATATATATTATGACCTGAAGCCCGTTTCATATCATATATTATTAATAACACTGGTCAACAAGGTTATTTTTGGGGTGCTGAACTCAAATCCGAAGTCAGAAAATTTTGACTTGCCTCTGTTTTTGGAATAGTTCTTGTTATAAAATGCCAAAATACGTCATTTTGGCTGTTTTCGAGGCTATGTTCTTATGAGAGGCAATTCATTAAGAATAAATTTGTAACTTTGGTGGCTATAAGAACTGGTTTTATTCTTCCAAAAAAATGTTTAAATCTTTCCGATATTTTAAATTTAAGTAATGCCTGATTCATAATATTTTTTTGCCATAAGAACCAAAATATATGTACTTTTCCGACGGTCTTAGGGTTGCTGAATTCGCATCAGAAGACAGAAAAATTCTATTGGCCTCCGTTCTTGAAATATTACCGTTATAATAAAAGAATATTTCTGACCTCGGATTCGAAATTTGTGACCAGTGACTTAATCTTTAGATTAAGTTAAGTTTGTCTTTGGATTGTTGAGTGAAACTTAAGATATCTCGTGCAATAAAAAAGATATCGGAAAGATTTGAACAGTTTTTAGAAAAAGAAAATCTGAAAAAGGTACCCTTACAAATAATAAATTACCCCACATAAAAACATAACCTCTAAAACAGCCAAAATGGTGTTTTTTTTTTATTGCATTTTATAACTGTAAATATTTCAAAAACGGATGCCAATGAAATTTTTCTGACTTCAGATTGAAGTTCAGCACCCTTAAAACCTCTGGAAAAAATATCTTGGTTCTTGTGACAAAAAAAAGTTCAATTTTTGTTGACCACTGTATAGTAATCCTTTGTGAAAATAATCCTTGGGCCATAAATGTATAAGTTAAGGAAAACAATTTCTCTGCAAACCACAACAAATGAATACTTTTGTTTATCTTAAGCAACTATTTGTTGTTGTTTTCCCTGCACAATGTTGGTTTTTGAAAAAACACGGCTCATAATTTCTCTGTTAAGTTCTATGTTTTTAGGAGAAATGTTACCCTTTGTAACCGCGTTTAAATAATGTTGATATCTTTTTTAAATGCGCACATTGACATTTTCTTTTGGCATCAAATCGACTGACTTAGCTCAGTACTTAGCTCAGTAAAAATTGCACGAAAACAACAACAAATGATTGCTAAGGATAAACAAAAGTTTTTAATTTGTTGGTTTACAGAGAAAATTTGTTTCTAAACTTATACATTTTTGTCTCTTCAACAGTAAAGGATTATTAATAACACTGTGATAGTTTTTTTGCAACAGAGCGGAGACACATCGATTCTAGTTAATTCGAGTATGCTGAATTCAGTGGTGGCAACCGTTTTGAAAGTTTGGCTCAGGTTTTCGAGATATTTCGAAAATAAAATCTTAGGTCGGGGCTATTAAAATACTGATAATTTCGAATAATTAAGTTTTTTTAAGCAGTTTTTAGTTTAGAGAAAAGCTATTCCTGTATATAGCTATATGTTTAACACTATTCCAACTTAGATTGTTATGTTTCGGTCACTTACAAAGCATTTTTTAAACAAAAACTTCACTTTTTCATGTTTTTTTTTTATTTCTTTGACTTTCAAAGCGTTTAATATGGATGCAATTTGAGTTTAACATTGATTCGGGATATTTTATATTATTTACATAGCATATAATTCCAAAAATGAATAAAATACTGCAAACCTGAAAAAGTTCATTAGTGAAAATCAGCCTACTAAGCTACGGAAATGTATCAAAACCTGAACTTAACATTAAGTTAAGATAGTTTTTGGATTTTCAGCTTAAGCTTAAGATATATCAGATAATAAATGAATTAAAGTTTTTGGAAGAACAAAAAACGTTCTTATATACTTACATCATGCCGGGATAAAAGCAGTCAAAATAACGTTTTTTGCCTTTTATAACTGTAATATTAAAAAAAAGGAAGTCAAATAAATATTTATGGCTTCGGAATCGAGTTCAGCACCCCTTTCGCCTTCAGAAAAGTATATTTTGGTTCTTGTGGCAAAAAAAAAGTTTAATTTTGCTTACCAGTGTTATTTAATACATTTCCTTAGCTTAATAGACTGATTTTCACTAGTGAACTTTTTCAGGTTTGCAGTACTTTATTCATTTTTGGAATTATATGCTATGTAAATAATATAAAATAACCCGAATCAATGTTAAACTCAAATTGCATCCATATTAAACGCTTTGAAAGTCAAAGACATAAAAAAAAACATGAAAAAGTGAAGTTTTTGTTTAAAAAATGCTTTGTAAGTGACCGAAACATAAAAATCTAAGTTGGAATAGTGTTAAACATATAGCTACAGCTGTGTTCAAAATAATAGTAGTGCCTGCATCAAAATAACATTTTTTATAATTACGGTGCTTCTACGGTTAAAAATTTAGTTTCTTTGATGTCAAAGTTTGTAACGGTCAATTACTAATAAATGTATCATAGTTTTAAAATGAAAAAGAAGGTTCCAAATAATTTTTCATTGACTTTTGGTTGTTCTTTCTAATTTGACCTGCTCAAAATAATAGTAGTTAAAGTTATTTTTGAAGAATTTAAAAGCGGTTTATAACATAGAATATTTATTTTTGGTTTAAAAGTAAGTACTCATATAATAGGAACAATTTTTCAACAAAAAACGATTTGTTTCGGTTTTAATCTATTTAAAGTTCGAAGAGCAAAACACTGCAGTTCGGATAGCGGAAACTTTTACGAAAGCTGCTTGAAGAAGGGAAAACCTACTTGGAAATTCAAGGTTTTATGAGGATGCTCCCCTGCAATGGTAGCCAATGCAATAAACTCAACGAAAAACCCCAAACGCGCGGTAGAAAAAGAAAAAAGACCGTCGTAGATGACAGGCGTACTGTCCAGATGAGCAAAGCTGAGCCTTCAGCATCGTCGTTTCGAATCCAGAAGGCTTTAAGCCTGGATTGCAGTGCAGTGAACATTCGGAGGCGACTGTTAGAGACTAATTTGTACGCTTGAAGTCCACGAAAAGTTCTCTTTGGTGGTACTGGATCTCCAGAATACGTCCGACGTCCACCCAATACGGAATATGTTCCAAAGTATACGACGGAAAAAGTTAAACATGGAGGGTCGAAAATTTTAGTATTTTAACATATTTCTTTGTTAACAGCGGTACTTTATGTGAACTTCAAGCGTACAAATTAGTCTCTAACAGTCGCCTCCGAATGTTCACTGCACTGCAATCCAGGCTTAAAGCCTTCTGGATTTGAAACGACGATGCAGAAGGCTCAACTTTGCTCATCTGGACAATACGCCTGTCATCTACGACGGTCTTTTTTCTTTTTCTACCGCACGTTTCGGGTTTTTCGTTGAGTTTATTGCATTGGCTACCATTGTAGGGGAGCATCCTTATATAACCTTGAATTTCCAAGTAGGTTTTCCCTTCTTCAAGCAGCTTTCGTAAAAGTTTCCGTTATCCGAACTGCAGTGTTTTGCTCTTCGAACTTTAAATAGATTAAAACCGAAACAAATCGTTTTTTGTTGAAAAATTGTTCATATTATATGAGTACTTACTTTTAAACCAAAAATAAATATTCTATATTATAAACCGCTTTTAAATTCTTCAAAAATAACTTTAACTACTATTATTTTGAACAGGTCAAATTAGAAAGAACAACCAAAAGTCAATGAAAAATTATTTGGAACCTTCTTTTTCATTTTGAAACTATGATACATTTATCAGTAATTGACCGTTACAAACTTTGACATCAAAGAAACTAAATTTTTAACCGTAGAAGCACCGTAATTATAAAAAATGTTTTTTTGATGCAGCCACTACTATTATTTTGAACACAACTGTATATACAGGAATAGCTTTTCTCTAAACTAAAAACTGCTTAAAAAAACTTAATTATTCGAAATTATCAGTATTTTAATAGTCCCGACCTAAGATTTTATTTTCGAAATATCTCGAAAACTTGAGCCAAACTTTCAAAACGGTTGCCACCACTGAACTCAGCATACTCGAATTAACTAGAATCGATGTGTTTCGCTTCTGTTGCAAAATCGAACTATCACAGTGTAATAAATAAAAGTAGTCGTTTGTTGTTCTTTACAGCATTAAATGTTTACTCAGTAAAATACTGAGTACCAATAAAACACGGCTATTGTAAGCACTGAAGTTGTTTATTTATTATTATTTTATTATTTATTTACTCATATAATCCCACGGGTGACGTCCAATTGAAGCTGAGGGGATAAATAAAAGAATGATGCTTTAGGTAGGGATCGAACTCGCACCTCAAGGTTAGCGGGTGGCAATGTTACAGCGAAACCAACAAGTTTTTTTTAGTGGGTAAAACAAACGCTGGGCTTATGGATTTAGGTTGCTGAAATTGTTCACATCTCAGAATGTTGGTGTTTTTCCTAAAACATTATTTTGTAACTTTTCATAAATTTCATCTATTTTCGATTAAAATAGCGTTTTTTTTTCTATTTCAGGATTGAAGAAGACTGAGGACTTAGGTTAAAAAAAAAAACTAAATTAATTTCTAACCTGCCACGCATAAGTTAATAAAAAAAAACTTCTCGAACCTAAATACATAGTTTTACATAAAAGAATAAAAAAAAGTTTATGCAATTCGATTTTTCTTAAATATTTATTTTTTAATAAATATTGGAATCGAAAAAAAACATCAAAAGTGGGATATAATTTCTATCGTTGCTTTCCTGCATTGTTTAATCTTAATACGGCAGACAACTCTAGAAAAAGGCTCAAAGCAACAGTTGAAAAAAACCTGTGATAAAAAGAAAATAAGAAGTCACGCAAAACAAAAAAATCTTTAACGATTTTTCTCAAACTATAAAATCACACAAAATTAAAGCTAAAATATTACCACAAGAATTAAATTAAAAGGTTCGATTTGAAAGTAGGAACAACATTAAAAAAAGGTTTCATTCCGTCAGCCATTAGCAGACGAGAAACAATCGGAGAAGTAGTCGTGTGGTGCAGTCAACGGGAGTTTTTGCTGATGAGGATTCACTGGCAGCATGAGTACACTGGGGGGAAGTAGGGGAGAGCGAAATGCCAAGCCCAAGTTCGCAGCACTCGATATAAATCGAATGTACAAAAATAGTCGTGTAAGTTTATTTATCCACTATTGTCATATGCATTTTCTTTTTTTTTTATTAAAAAAAACTTATTTTATTAATAGGGCGAATCTGTCGAACCATCTGCACAAAAAAATCAAGTGCCCCGTAAACATGGAATGCAAAGTTTGGGCAAAGTGCCGTCCGCTAGGCGACCACCAGCTAATCTTCCATCCCTGAAAGCTGAAGTAAGTTCGCCGAATACCAACAATAACACACCTGGACAAGAAGGTAATGAAAATATCAAAAATTAAACTTCAAGTGACCACTACTTCATAATGGGTTTCGCCTGATTTAGAGGTCAATTGAACATTTTTATATTAAATTAAATTATATTCAATTGCTTGTTTAGACAAAAGTAATTTCAATAACATTTTTTGATACAAATCTAAGGACCGTTTGCTGGGACGAAACTTAAATATTCAAGTTGAACAAAAAACTCTTATGTTCTACTTTTTCCTTTGCCTAAATTACATAAAAAGAATGTACATAGTATAGAACTAAAATTCTCAAGTTTCATTGGAGCAAACGGCACTTAATGCTTATTATTTAATTTGATTACTACTACAGGCATTAGGGAATCATTTGAGAATTTTTAAAAAGGATTCGAATTGGATATTTCATATAAAGAGGCGTGTGGTTTGGCCGCCATTATGAAAAATGCGATTTTGTGATTTTCTCGGCTCCTGTTTATCGAAGAATGGATTTTTTTGTCTTGTTTTGTAGAAGAACGTATTCTTAAAATTTAAGCTTACCTATAAGATTAATTTGAGTTGGTCTTTGGCTTATAGGTAAGCTTAATCTTAAGATATCTCAGTCATTAAAAGAGATATCGGAAAGATTTAAACAGTTTTTGGGAGAAAAAAAGCAGTTCTTACAGACATCATTACAAATAATTCTGAAATAAATTGCTACACATAGCTCAACCTCAAAAACTATAAAAATAACGTTTTTTGCGTTTTATAACGGTAATATTTCAAAAACTAAGGCCAATACATTTTTTTTTTTGTCTTCGGATTCAAAATCAGCACCCCAAAAACATTCAGGAAAGTATATTTTCGTTCTTCTGCAAAAAAAAATTAATTTTTTTCACCAGAATTATCATTGTAGCCAAACAAAATATTGATTTCGTCAGGTTATAACTCAAATAGTTTTGGACGTACAAGAAAACTTAATATACCAAAATGTAGTAAATTTAGAGTTGTATCAATGTTATAATGAGAACTATTTCGCTTAGATGAACCTAAACTGAAGAAAAGTGTAAAAATCACGATCATCAACGAAAATTTTACATGTTTTCGTCAATAACTTTTTATAGAGAAACTTTACGAAAAAAATTATTTAATACAAAAATTTAAGAATACGTTCTTCTACAAAACAAGACAAAAAAAATCCACTCTTCGATAAACAGGAGCCGAGAAAATCAAAAAAACGCATTTTTCAAAATGGCGGCCAAACCACACGTTTTTGAGACAAAACAAATATATTTTTATGTTCGTCTTAATGCGCCTCCTTTATTTGAAATATCAAATTCAAATCCTTTCCAAAAATTCTCAGATGACCCATTTTCAGCTCCCTATTTCCTGTAGTATACCTATAATTCGAAGTAAATAAAGAACTGAGTAAATAACTGTTTTTTTGGCGTTGCATTCCCTATCCGCAGTTGGCGTTTACATGCATTACAAAAACAGCACGCAGCTGCCGTGGTTTTAAAATTGATATTGTGGAAATCCTACTGCTGATAGCTTTGCCAAAAAAACACGCCTTATGTTTTGATACAAAAAATATAAGGATAATTAAAAACAACAATAATTTTATATGGCATTCTTGTTTAAAACAATGCATAGTTCATGCACTTTATTTTGGAATTAGCTCTTTAGGATATGCAAGAAATTCACATTAAAATGAAATACCTATCCATTATCCTATCATCCACATATCTATTGTGGGTACTACCATTAATTGCAGAATTTATTTGTTCAACTATTTTAAGTCCCTGATTGAAGTTGATAACAGTGGTGAATTTCAATAATTGATTTTCGTTGATATTCTTTAAAAAGAGGAACACCTGCCCAATCTGTGTCCTTTGAAAAAAAAAAGATTTAAAAAATAAAAATAAATACGAGTATGTACATTTACAGTATCTCACTACCTGATTTTCGTAAGCTTTCGAAAATTTGAGTTTAAAGGTCGAACAAAATTCAAAAATTTATTTTAATGCTTGAGAAAAAAATAAGAAATTTAATTTAGCAAAGAAAAGTAGCTACTCAATCTTCCTACACTTTCTTTTTCTAATGTGTTCAGTTCAAGCTAATTTGCTTTCTTAAGGTTTTTTTACGGCCATATTTTAAAGAAAAATAATCTCATTATACACCAGTGCCAATCCGGTTTTCAGAGGGCAAAAGTTGAAAACTTAGGATAAATGGTGTATGAAACGGGAAAAATAAATATCACTTTGTTATGTTTTCTATCTATTTAAAATGTTTTTTGAGCAAAAAGTAAATTTTTGGATTTTTGACGAATTTAATTTGAAAAAATAGCCTATTTTTCAATCAAAAAAGTTACCGAAAAAATATTTAATTTTTGAAAATTTTGGAATGCAATTATTTAGATTAAAACCTGTTATTGAAGATTGTGTGGAAAAACTATACATTTGTTTTAGAAAATAAAATATTGAGAAAAAATTGAAAAAAAAAATACAAAAAAACGATTTTTAAGATTGATTTTTCCATAAATGACAGTAATATTGGCGAGAAATAATTTTCCATAGAAACCAAATTATACTTTTCTAATGGCCTTTGACCTTCTTAATTTAAATCTAGCAAAGTGCAAAGTTTAGGGTCCCAGTTTTAGGACCCAGTTTTAGGACCTTCTGTGAGAGTATCTCTCCTCTACTCCTGCTGCAGCAAGACTGCATAAAGTACTAGCAAAAGAAAAAACTATAAAATCGATAGCTCTCCGTTAACCGGACGCCAGTTTTACTGAAAACTGGTGCACATTCTTTTTGTTTAAACAAATAAAAATAAATAGTATTAAGTCGTAGAAATCTAATTTTTTTCTTAAATTGTAGATAAATTAAACGAATACATATTTTATTTTGCTAGCCAATACTTGAACTGTTTTCAAAATAATAAGGCAAGTTTGCTAAACAAAACAACGATTAAATGCATATTGCACGGCACTAGTTAGAAGTAATAGAAAGATAGGAAAGAGTTTTTGTTGGCACAGTGAATTGAGAATAAGATGATTTTTATCTCATATTGTCCCACGGGTGGCGTCCAAGCTGGGGGATAAATAAAAGAATGCTGCCTAAGGTAGGGCTCGAACCCACACCTCCAGGTTAGCAGTGAAGCACAACATCCACTGCACCATTGCCACCCGAGACGATGACAATACCTTCTTGTGATTGCTTTGTTACATAATATTCGATTTAAAAATTACTTTAATGAAAATGTATCTATTCTTTATTTTAACAACAGTAAATTGCAGGTAACATGAGTTAATGTTACGTGAGTCACCCAAATATTTTTAAATTTTTCCTCAAAAAATTTAACAAATGTTTGGTTTTATCACTAATTTTAAAAGCTTGTAATTTTAGATGCATGGAATCTCCATTAAAAACAAAATAAGATTCTTAATTTCACAGAAAAAATTCATACTTAAACTCGTGTCCGATTTTTGCAACGCGAGTTACTACCAACAGACTTTTATTTTTTCCAAGCAAATGCTTAAAACAAAAAAATGTTTTACTTAATTATTTATATATTAAAATTGACAAAAATTCTATTTTAGTATTGTAAATTTTTCTGAATGTAACGTGAGTTAACATAGAATTGTCCCTCAGAAAATAGAACTCTTAGAAAGAAACCAATATGATTTTAGGATTAGTGGTCCCAAATACATTACATGTTATACAAATTTTTCTGGAACATTTCAAATAAATGGATATCTTGGCACCTCTTAAGCGTACTCGCCAAGTATTAGCTCCTAATATGAACATAAAAAAGCTATGCTTCATAGTTTTTCATTTTTACTTCAGGCTCATACTTAAAAACCACACTTTGTTATTAAGTTTAGTTTATTTATTTATTTAGCAGAACTCTGCTATTAAAATTCCAAATTTATATTAATATTAAACTTAAATTCTATGTACATATATACAATTTTTACATTCTTAAGTATAGTTACATTTGATGAA
Organism: Episyrphus balteatus; assembly: GCF_945859705.1. NCBI lineage: Eukaryota > Metazoa > Arthropoda > Insecta > Diptera > Syrphidae > Episyrphus > Episyrphus balteatus. Next base: position 56,781,312 of record NC_079135.1, on the reverse strand, counting down.
TTCAGTTACATATCTTTTAAAATTTTTGAAGTTTGTTTCATTTTTAGCTTCATAAGGAAGTGAATTGAATAAACGACAACCTTTATACAAAATGCTATTTTGTGTAATATTATCTACATAATGAGGAAGTCTAAAATCTTCTCTATTTCTTAGCTCATAAGGCTGCGATTGGCCAACATATCTCAAATATTTACTTAAATAATTAGGCAGTAAATTGTTTTTAATTTTAAACACAAAACATAATACATTAACAAAAATTCTTTGCTTTACATTCATCCATTGAAGCATCTCAAACCACTGTTAAGCTAACTTTTTTTTCTACGACTAATAGAAACCGAGGTATTTGACAAAAAATGAAATGGTGTATGAAACGGGAAAAATAAATATTACTTTGTTATGTTTTCTATCTATTTAAAATGTTTTTTGAGCAAAAAGTAAATTTTTGGATTTTTGACGAATTTAATTTAAAAAAATAGCCTATTTTTCAATCAAAAAAGTTACCGAAAAAATATTTGATTTTTGAAAATTTTGGAATGCAATTATTTAGATTAAAACCTGTTATCGAAGATTGTGTGGAAAAACTATACTTTTGTTTTAGAAAATAAAATATTGAGAAAAAATTGAAAAAAAAAATACAAAAAAACGATTTTTAAGATTGATTTTTCCATAAATGACAGTAATATTGGCGAGAAATAATTTTCCATAGAAACCAAATTATACTTTTCTAATGGCCTTTGACCTTCTTAATTTAAATCTAGCAAAGTGCAAAGTTTAGGGTCCCAGTTTTAGGACCCAGTTTTAGGACCTTCTGTGAGAGTATCTCTCCTCTACTCCTGCTGCAGCAAGACTGCATAAAGTACTAGCAAAAGAAAAAACTATAAAATCGATAGCTCTCCGTTAACCGGACGCCAGTTTTACTGAAAACTGGTGCACATTCTTTTTGTTTAAACAAATAAAAATAAATAGTATTAAGTCGTAGAAATCTAATTTTTTTCTTAAATTGTAGATAAATTAAACGTATACATATTTTATTTTGCTAGCCAATACTTGAACTGTTTTCAAAATAATAAGGCAAGTTTGCTAAACAAAACAACGATTAAATGCATATTGCACGGCACTAGTTAGAAGTAATAGAAAGATAGGAAAGAGTTTTTGTTGGCAAAGTGAATTGAGAATAAGATGATTTTTATCTCATATTGTCCCACGGGTGGCGTCCAAGCTGGGGGATAAATAAAAGAATGCTGCCTAAGGTAGGGCTCGAACCCACACCTCCAGGTTAGCAGTGAAGCACAACATCCACTGCACCATTGCCACCCGAGACGATGACAATACCTTCTTGTGATTGCTTTGTTACATAATATTCGATTTAAAAATTACTTTAATGAAAATGTATCTATTCTTTATTTTAACAACAGTAAATTGCAGGTAACATGAGTTAATGTTACGTGAGTCACCCAAATATTTTTAAATTTTTCCTCAAAAAATTTAACAAATGTTTGGTTTTATCACTAATTTTAAAAGCTTGTAATTTTAGATGCATGGAATCTCCATTAAAAACAAAATAAGATTCTTAATTTCACAGAAAAAATTCATACTTAAACTCGTGTCCGATTTTTGCAACGCGAGTTACTACCAACAGACTTTTATTTTTTCCAAGCAAATGCTTAAAACAAAAAAATGTTTTACTTAATTATTTATATATTAAAATTGACAAAAATTCTATTTTAGTATTGTAAATTTTTCTGAATGTAACGTGAGTTAACATAGAATTGTCCCTCAGAAAATAGAACTCTTAGAAAGAAACCAATATGATTTTAGGATTAGTGGTCCCAAATACATTACATGTTATACAAATTTTTCTGGAACATTTCAAATAAATGGATATCTTGGCACCTCTTAAGCGTACTCGCCAAGTATTAGCTCCTAATATGAACATAAAAAAGCTATGCTTCATAGTTTTTCATTTTTACTTCAGGCTCATACTTAAAAACCACACTTTGTTATTAAGTTTAGTTTATTTATTTATTTAGCAGAACTCTGCTATTAAAATTCCAAATTTATATTAATATTAAACTTAAATTCTATGTACATATATACAATTTTTACATTCTTAAGTATAGTTACATTTGATGAATTCAGTTACATATCTTTTAAAATTTTTGAAGTTTGTTTCATTTTTAGCTTCATAAGGAAGTGAATTGAATAAACGACAACCTTTATACAAAATGCTATTTTGTGTAATATTATCTACATAATGAGGAAGTCTAAAATCTTCTCTATTTCTTAGCTCATAAGGCTGCGATTGGCCAACATATCTCAAATATTTACTTAAATAATTAGGCAGTAAATTGTTTTTAATTTTAAACACAAAACATAATACATTAACAAAAATTCTTTGCTTTACATTCATCCATTGAAGCATCTCAAACCACTGTTAAGCTAACTTTTTTTTCTACGACTAATAGAAACCGAGGTATTTGACAAAAAATGAAATGGTGTATGAAACGGGAAAAATAAATATTACTTTGTTATGTTTTCTATCTATTTAAAATGTTTTTTGAGCAAAAAGTAAATTTTTGGATTTTTGACGAATTTAATTTAAAAAAATAGCCTATTTTTCAATCAAAAAAGTTACCGAAAAAATATTTGATTTTTGAAAATTTTGGAATGCAATTATTTAGATTAAAACCTGTTATCGAAGATTGTGTGGAAAAACTATACTTTTGTTTTAGAAAATAAAATATTGAGAAAAAATTGAAAAAAAAAAATACAAAAAAACGATTTTTAAGATTGATTTTTCCATTAATGACAGTAATATTGGCGAGAAATAATTTTCCATAGAAACCAAATTATACTTTTCTAATGGCCTTTGACCTTCTTAATTTATTTATTTTTTATTTATTATTTATTAACGAGCACTTAAAAGTAACTAGCTAATATAAATTTTAAAGAGCCTAGCTGCGAGGACTATTAGCTCTGGGTATTTTACAATAAATTTAAATTTTAATTTTTAGGTTTGATATGAGATTGTTTATAATTTCAATATTTGTATGATTTGGAGTTGTAAGTAGATCATATACATTATTATTTTTTAAAAACTTTTTAGATGTTATGCAATTTTTTAATAAATGTTCTAAATTTAAAGTTTCGTTGCAAGTGGTGCATATGGGCGGGTTTTGTTTGGTGAGGAGGTATTCGTGAGTGACAGCTGTGTGTCCAAGCCTAAGTCGAATATAATTTCTGATTTTATATTTTGGTAGATCCGGGTATTGAGGATATGTTTTGTCGCGGTTAATTTCCTTATAGTGGTGATGGTATTGGCTCCAATCATTTAGCTGCTTCTTTCTTAGAGAATTTTGTATGAATTTGTTCATGTCTTTTTTTGTAAAAATGTTGAAGGAGTAAACGGGTGCCTCTTTTGTGGAACTGGCAGCTCGATCTGCTTCTTCGTTACCGCAAATGCCAGTATGGCCGGGTACCCACATCAGTTTGATTTTATTTTGCAGTTTGAAAAGCTGATTTCTTATTTCGGTTACTAGTTCTACATTGTTGTTTGGGTTTATAGTAGCTTTTAACACAGACATACTGTCAGAGCAGATTATAGTTCTACTACGTTGTTTAGCTGCTGTGTTGATTGCTTGTAGAATACCAAAAGCTTCAGCTGTGAAAATGGATGTGAAACCCGGCAAAATGCCGATGCTCATTATTTGACCATTCTCTTGTGTTACTGCGTATGATGTGTTGTCTGGGGTCTTAGAACCATCGGTGAAAAGGAAATTCCATCCTTTGGTACGAAGTTCCGATGCGATGCTCGAAAAAAGAGCTCGGTAAATGATGTGACTGGTGTCATTTTTATTATATTGAGCTAGGTCCATGATTAGTAATTCGGGATTGATTTGCCAAGAAGGAAATGACGGTTTGAAGTTGTACCCTAGTTTTGTCGGAAGTTGAAACTGGTTAGCTTTGACTAAGGCTAGATTTAGAGTTGATGGGATTCTCTTCATAGACTTTTGGTTCAGTGCGTTCACTATGTCGTCGTCAATCACTGAATTCCTGGAGAAAACTAATTTCGGTGTTAATTTCAGAGTCATTTCTTCTATACGTTGTTCTACGGATGGAAGTCCAGCTTCAGTTAGTAGATTCCGTATTGGTGTTGTTGTAAAAACATTGAGGCATTTTCTTGCTGCTTGGTGGTAAGGAGGTTTAATAATGTTGAGGGTTGATTTCGCACACTTGCCGTATATATAAATACCAAAATCAATTTTACTTAAAATTAACATTTTTGTTATATGTGACATTGTATTTACATGGATATTACATTTGTTACTACCTAAGTATTTTATTATATTACATCTCGCAGCTAGGGATTTTCTTAATTCTAGACAGTGTTCCTTCCAATAATACTTATTACTAAAAATTAATCCTAAAATACTTAAGTTATTTACATTAGGGATAGGTGTATTATTTACATATAAAGTTAGATTAGGACAATTAAGTTTGCGGCAAATATGCAATGTCTTACATTTTGTAAGTGACAATTTTGCTCCAGATTCTAAACACCATGCAAGGATATCTTGCATGGCATTTAGAAAAAGATCTTTGCATTTTGTTAAGTCGGAAATTTTGCTCAGAATATACACATCGTCGGCGTAGAGACAGTGGTCTAGCAGTTTATGACCATTGAGTATGGAGCTAATGTCGTCAAAAGCTATGGTGAAAAGCATTACCGAGAGGGGAGATCCCTGCGGTATACCATTTTCTAGTGTATATAGTTTGGAGAGACAATTGTTAATTCTTGAAGAAAATTTGCGGTTTGAGAGAAATGATTCGACATACTTGAAAATTTTTAAACCAACATCCCATTTTTTTAATTTTGTAAGAATAACATGTTTACCGATTCTCTCAAAGGCTCTTTCGAAATCCAAGGCCATCACGGATACGTGGTTTTTTGACGAGATAGCTTTGGAAATGTAGTGGTCTAAATGGAGATGGGCATCTATGCAACCTTTGTTGGGTTTGAAAGCTACCTGTTTAGAAGATATGCATTTCTTTGCCTCTGTAAACCAAAGAAGACGTTTCGCGATGATTTTTTCCAAGACTTTAGATAAGCATGATATTAACGATATTGGGCGATAGATTTCTATAAGAGAAGTGTCCTTGTTTGGTTTTGGAATAGGAAGCAAAATACCATTTTTCCAGTTTTGGGGTATCGTGGAAGTATCGACAATGTTGTTATAAAGCTGGATGAGCCTTAGCTTAGCTGCAACGGGGAGATTTTTAATCATTGGATAGGATATCCTATCTCTTCCCGGAGTTTTACCCTTAGTTTTACTGAGAGAAGCTTCGAATTCAAGAAGCGTTATTTGTTTTTCAATTGTTTGGGCGAAATGATTGGTGGTAAATTCCCCTGGAATGTAGCTGGAAGTTTCGGTTTTTTTGCACCTGAATTGTGAGTCAAAGTTTGTGTCTTTTGAATATGCAGACCATGTTTGGGCAAAACAATCTGCCATATTGGCTGTGTCTGTAATTATTACATCTTGACATTTTATACTAGTAATTTTAGATGGTGAAGAGTATCCTGTAAGGCGGCGAATATTTTGCCACATTTTCTTTGGAGTCGAGCTAGGGCAAATCTGTGCAGTAAACTCACCGATGCTTTTAGCTTTGCTGTCTTTCAGTGCTTTTCTAAATATTGCGTTAGACTTTTTGTACAAAATTAAATGAGTTTGTGTAGGTCTTTTCTGGAATGTTTTAAGTGCAGACATTTTAATTTTGCGAAGTTTTGTTAACTCCGAATTCCACCAGGGAACTACTCTTTTAACTCTCGGATTACACGAAGGATTGGATTGAGGAATAGATGAATTTGCCGCTGCCCTTACCGCTTTTTGAAGTATAGCTGCTTCTTTGTTAATATTGAGGCTAGTTGGTTTGTCTGCTAAATAATTTTGGATTGTGTTTTGATATTTGGACCAATCAGCTAAATCGGTTTTGAATTTGAGATTTGGAGGGTATTTTTCTAATGTTTTCCCAAGAGACAGGGTGGTTAAAATGGGCAAGTGGTCACTATTATTTAGATCAGCTGTAGTTTTCCAGGATATTCCTAGAAATAGTTCTGAAGAGCAGCAGGTTATATCTATGTGCGTAAAGGTGCTATGGGTTGAAAGGTGGGTGGGTGGGAGAACCATCGTTTAAAATTATTAGGTTGGAGTTTAACAAGAAATCCTCAATAATACGGCCTCTTTTATTGGTGGTAGAAGATCCCCATAACCTACTCCATGCGTTGACGTCGCCACCGATTATGATTGGAGGGTCTATTTGGGAAATAATATTGCTAAGATCGGTTGCATGTATATTTTGCTGGGGAGGAATGTAAATGTTTATATAGGTAATTTTTATATGGAGTTGGAACTCAATACAGATAACTTGCAAGTTTGAATTAATGGAAAGAATTTTGTGTGGGATATTTTTTTTTATAAGAATACCTATTCCCTGTTTACCAGTAGTGTTACTTTCTGAATTTGTTAAATACCCATTGTAGCTCTTTGGTACGTTAACCGATGACCGGAAGGGTAAGTGTGTTTCTTGCAGTGCTACTAGACCTGGGTTGTATTCTTTTAATAAAACATTTAACTCGTCAAGGTTATTGAAAAAACCTTTTAAATTCCATTGCAGAATGTTGAGAGTCATGTTTTTTATTTGGCAGGGCTCCCACTGCTTCTTTTTGCACGAAGCAAAAAGAGTGTGATTTCCTGTGCCCGGATCATTGGTGGTATTTTTTGATGGATCATTTGTTTGTAGAGAGAGTATATTTGTTGTTGCTTTATTTTGTTGATCGGATGGAGGCCACGACCCCCCCCGATCGCCAGACGTGCTTGCTGATCCGTTATCAGATAGGCAAGCACGCCCGGCGATCGAAGAGGATCGTGGCCTGAGCTTTGGGTTGTTATTGTTGGAATTACGTTTGCTCATCATCAGATGTTTGCATATAATAAGAATTGTTTTCAATTAAATTATTTGTAATCGAGGAGAAAGGAGATTTTGGAGGGGTTTGAGAGCTTAATATTGTTGCTGTTGCTGTTGTTGTTAATGAAATATTGTTGTTTGGTTTAGAATTGTTGAATTGAGGTGTTTTGGATGGTTGAGATGTAGAAATTTGTTCATTGTTGGATGGAGTTTGGATATTTTTTGGAATTGAAGATGTGCCGGAAGGGGCTGCGGATGATTGAAATTGAGTGCGGATAGGAACTATTGGTTTTTTTGATTGAGTCTGGGTATTTGGGGTCTTTGAGATAGCTTCACGAGCTTTGGAGGAGTAGGCATTAGAGCTGGGGGTGTGTTTGTTGGGTTTATTTGGTTGTAAGCGCGCTTGGCTTCGGCCATTGTGCACTTGTTTCTTGTTTTTATTGTGAGAATGTCTTTGTTTTGTTTGTATTTTGGACAGTCTAATGAGGAGGAAGGGTGTGGCTCTAGGCAGTTAGCGCACATGGTTCGTGTGCAGATTTCTGGTATGTGTGGTGGTAAATTACACTTTTCGCACATTTGAGGTTTCTCACAACGCTTCTTTGTATGGCCCAACAGCTGGCAATTCCGGCACCTCATAGGATTGGGAATATATTCATTGACTTTGACTTTGTTCTATCCTATTTCAACCGTAGAAGGAGCTTGATATAGGTTGAATGTAAGCAAGATAAGGCCAGATGGGACGAATTTGCCATTAATAAATTTGTTAAATTTATAGGCCTCAGTTACGTTTTGTTCGCTCATTCCCTCAACTATATCGGATTCTGGAAGGGTTTTGATCCAGGGAGCATATACTACGCCTTTTGAGGAGTTGAGACGGTCGTGATATTTAACCTGCACTGGACACTTGTCATCACGTAGTTGTGTAATATTTTCGTATTCGGTGCTAATACCATCGATAACTTTTTTTAACACAAAAATACTGACAGATGAGATGGGATTCTCATCGCTCTTTTTTGAGATAACCACGAATTTGGGATTTTTGGAAAAAGTTTTATTTGGGAGAGTTGAAAATATTTCATGTGTTATAGTTTTTTGTTTTTTTGGAGGGTTCGATAATAAGGCGTCAGGAGACAGCCCTTCATATCGATTCCCTTTAGCTTTTGACCCCATTTTGGGGAAAGATAAAGGGAAAAAAACTTATTTACCACGTGCAAACGATGGAGATTTGCTTTATTAGCGAAAAATAAAGAAAGTACAACCGGTTAGTAATGAACCACTCGGGAGAGAAAAGGACGGATATAACGCTATTTATCGAGATCCTAAGTGGCTGTCAAATTTGCTAAATGATGTTTACTCATCGAGAGCAAGACGGAGACTGGTTCTTAATTTAAATCTAGCAAAGAGCAAAGTTTTTGAGATATTGAATTTTCAAAGTCCAAAACACTATTTTTGTGATGTTTTGGCATGGTAATATGTCAAAACCGTGATGTGCTCAATATATTTTGCAATATACATTTAGCTTCACTTTGGGCGTTCGTTATTAAGTTTTTTCTAGGATCAAGTTCCTAAGTATAAAATCTGTTTCTAAATAATAAAATAAAATACGCTAATTTTTTCAGATTTTTATTTTGACACTAGATGGCGCCCCAAGAGGGTTAAAGTTTTTTTTTCATTTGAAATAGGTATGTGTTGACTTATGAGGCCATTTTTTTATATATAGACTTTAATCAAATATTTTTGATGAGGTTCTTGTCTACATTAAACAACGTTTTCAAAAAGGTATAAACCATTTTTTTAGGACCAGAGATTCAGTCAGGACATGCATGTTCTTTTTGGGTTGTATTTTATTTGTCATACTATTTCATAAGCTTGTTATTATGAAACATGCTTGCTTTAATAAACCTAAAAAAACATGCATGCCCTGACTGAGCCCCTGGTCCTTGAAAAATGATTTATACCTTTTATATACTCAGATGGCTAGAAATTAAATTCAGCGAGTATAAATATACTCCAGTCAAAGCGTCGGACAAAAGGGCCTTATCTGCGCACAGAGGCACTGTCAGTTTTTATTTCATGGATCGATAGGGGTATATTTAAAAGGCTTAAACCCAATTTATCACCACCTGATCATTCTTTTTAGCGGAGTTATTCACAAAAATGCATTTTTTAGGATATTTTATTTCTAAGCTAATATCTTTGCTCCAGTATGTCGTAGACATTACTAATTACAGCAAAGAAATAAGAAGAGTCGAAAGAAACAGAGGCCCTATTTTATATAACGAAACGAAAGTCAAAAAAACGATACCCAGGACAACGATAGTCACCACCTAGAGCGATTTAGTACAACTATAATGAATCCAAAAAAATCTTTAGTGGGAAAATATTTTTGTTTACTTTTCTTGTGCTGTTTAATAATGTTTTCTATTCAAAAACATAATAAAATTGAAGTTATATATATATTTTGTGATTTCGACTATTTATTTTTTATTTATTTATTTATTTTTAATTTAAGTTTAGAGAAGAAAATCATCTTTCCGAGAACTTTATCTCTGCCGTTGTTAATTGGCCATGAAGATTGAGATCAATTGATTGTTTTATCGTTTTGTTGTGGTGCTTTAATAATAATACGAAATTTGCTTCTTCCTTTTAATATTTGAGTATGTATGTTTATATTTTTGTTAGTTCATTATATAAAATTGGCTTTGAAGTTTGGAAAACGAAGTTTGACAAACGAGAACGACAGTCAAACGATAGCCAAATGACAGTCGTAAGCATTAACGAGTATCGTTGAAACCAAACGATTATTGTAGTACCCAATAGCATTTGAACAACAACGAATTAGTTTCAACGATAATCGTTTTACAAAATAGGGCCCCAGTTTTAGGACCTTCTGTGAGAGTATCTCTCCTCTACTCCTGCTGCAGCAAGACTGCATAAAGTACTAGCAAAAGAAAAAACTATAAAATCGATAGCTCTCCGTTAACCGGACGCCAGTTTTACTGAAAACTGGTGCACATTCTTTTTGTTTAAACAAATAAAAATAAATAGTATTAAGTCGTAGAAATCTAATTTTTTTTCTTAAATTGTAGATAAATTAAACGAATACATATTTTATTTTGCTAGCCAATACTTGAACTGTTTTCAAAATAATAAGGCAAGTTTGCTAAACAAAACAACGATTAAATGCATATTGCACGGCACTAGTTAGAAGTAATAGAAAGATAGGAAAGAGTTTTTGTTGGCACAGTGAATTGAGAATAAGATGATTTTTATCTCATATTGTCCCACGGGTGGCGTCCAAGCTGGGGGATAAATAAAAGAATGCTGCCTAAGGTAGGGCTCGAACCCACACCTCCAGGTTAGCAGTGAAGCACAACATCCACTGCACCATTGCCACCCGAGACGATGACAATACCTTCTTGTGATTGCTTTGTTACATAATATTCGATTTAAAAATTACTTTAATGAAAATGTATCTATTCTTTATTTTAACAACAGTAAATTGCAGGTAACATGAGTTAATGTTACGTGAGTCACCCAAATATTTTTAAATTTTTCCTCAAAAAATTTAACAAATGTTTGGTTTTATCACTAATTTTAAAAGCTTGTAATTTTAGATGCATGGAATCTCCATTAAAAACAAAATAAGATTCTTAATTTCACAGAAAAAATTCATACTTAAACTCGTGTCCGATTTTTGCAACGCGAGTTACTACCAACAGACTTTTATTTTTTCCAAGCAAATGCTTAAAACAAAAAAATGTTTTACTTAATTATTTATATATTAAAATTGACAAAAATTCTATTTTAGTATTGTAAATTTTTCTGAATGTAACGTGAGTTAACATAGAATTGTCCCTCAGAAAATAGAACTCTTAGAAAGAAACCAATATGATTTTAGGATTAGTGGTCCCAAATACATTACATGTTATACAAATTTTTCTGGAACATTTCAAATAAATGGATATCTTGGCACCTCTTAAGCGTACTCGCCAAGTATAAGCTCCTAATATGAACATAAAAAAGCTATGCTTCATAGTTTTTCATTTTTACTTCAGGCTCATACTTAAAAACCACACTTTGTTATTAAACCACTGTTAAGCTAACTTTTTTTTCTACGACTAATAGAAACCGAAAAAAAATGAAATCCAAGATGCTGCCATTCTCTATGGTATGAAAAAACTAAACTTGTAGGTGGTACAAATTGCTAGTGCATCCTTACTTAGTGGAATACATAAACCTTTTTTAAAGAAATTTTACAAAATGTAATGGAAATGAGACCACCTTCTTTATTTTAAATATTGCATAGTTTAGTAATGTAATTTTTTATTTTTTTGCGGGTGGCAATGGTGCAGTGGATGTAGTACTTGACTGCTAACCTGAAGGTTGTGGGTTCGAGCCCTACCTCAGGCAGCATTCTTTTCTTAATCCCCCAGCTTGGAAACCACCCGTGGGACTATATGAGATAATAATCATCTTATTCTCAATTCACTGTACCAACAAAAAATCTTTTCTATCTTTCTATTCCTTCTAACTAGTGCCGTGCAGTTGCATTTAAAAGACCTTAGTTCTTACAGGCATATAGTTAAATTATTATTATTATTATAAAAAATCTTATGTATTTCGCGATTAACTATTTATTACTATAATGGGTCGTATGCAAGAAGATAAGCTTAAGCTCTTTTCTCACTATCCAGAGCATTAAGACCTATCTAAAAAAAAAAATGAGATCGATCTCAAGCAAAGCTATGAAAAGTGAAAAAAAAGCTTTCTTTTGCAAACGACCAAATCTGTGTAAAATTTTTGTCTAAAAGTAAATGCATGCACTGACAAGTTGTTCCTTACTGGAACTTCTGTTATTGACATGAAATTAATTTTTTTATTCATGTTTAGACAAACAAAAAACTGAAATGCTTTTTTATTTAGTTGGAACATCTATTAATCAAACATCTGCCGGCTCATCACAAGGAACATTAGTTAAATCATCAGTGGTGTCAAATTTAAGCAGCGTCAGTTCCCTTGCAACTAACAACAACAACAACGCTAGCATCAATACAAATAGCTCTTCTAAGTTGCTAAATAATATATCATCGTCTAGCGAAAGGCATAACACAACTTCACATTCTTCTTCACATTCAACACTTAATAATAGTTCAGCAATAACATGGTCATCGGTAACAACAGGCCACGATCACCTGAACAATTCTGGTGGTGGGAGTGGAGGCAAAAACTCTGCCCCGCCGCTTTATCAAAGTCCACAATTCCAACACGAATTTCCATCATTAGATGGTACTGGTGCTCCGAGTCACCAAAAAGGTGCATCCTCATCATCTGTTTCAGGAAATCAACAGCACCAATCACATCAGCAGCAGTTTCACCAACACAACAACAATTACCACCATCATCCAAACCAACAGCAGCAACAACCACAACAACAATACAATCAAAACTACAGAGATGGCAATGGCGGAAGAGACGAACGAGATCAATATCATCACCAGAACAAACAGCAGCATCAATACCAGCATCATCATCACCAACAACACCACCACCAGCATCAATCGTCATCGAGGATGACAACACAAGAGGGCGATGTGCAACAAGTAAGTCTAAGACCGCAAACGGATGCCAATACATGGACAAATCAGCAACAGGGTGGCAAACAGCAGCATGTACAAAACGAAGGTGGGCAGCAACAGACTACTGGCAACCAACAGGGCCAGGCCCCCCTGCAAGCGGTTCCACCTCCATTGCTCGCTCTAATGCCATCATTTATGGTGCGTGGGGGTGGAGGCTCCTCTGCGTCTTCTTCAGACACACAGGGACGCTCATTAACGCCACCAACAGTTGGAGCGGACTATCAATATCATCGTCAACAAAATGGCGGCGGCGAAAGAGGAAATTATTCATCAACCGTGAATCAGGGGTCTAACAACAGAGGCAATAATCAGAAAGATTATCGTTCGAATTCACCAAATGTGATTGTCAGTGGCGGCAGTTCATTCCGATCAAATGTAACAATGATGGGCAAACGCCCTCCACAAGTAAATACACCGCCTCCGCAGCAACAGCGCCAAAATAAAGATTTGGTCGCTTCGAGCCTTCCACCACCATATGTCGAACCCGAAGTTGCACTTCAACAAAGGCCAATAATTAAAGAGGAAGACTTGGAGCGCTTGAATGCAATCGCCAAAGATGACAGTTGGACGCAACAAGATGATATCGATTACAACCCAAAGCTGGCTTATTCTGACGATGAGGATGAATCACCTTCACCAGATACCGAGCGACAGCCAATGTTTGCAACGACGACAGCAGCAAAAATTAATAGTGAGCAAAAAACGATAAATAAGTCTACATCAGAGTCTAACAGATCGTGGACCAGAGATCGAGATACATCTAAAGAACAGCAACATCGAAAATCAGAAGATAATTCATCTTCACAACAAAATGGTCATCGAGGTGTAGTCGCGCTGGATGCTGGAGTTTACGAACGTGCAAAGCAGCGCAAAGAGGAGGAAGAAAAACGTGAGCTGGAACGGCGCCAAGCGGCGGCAAAAAAACTATTAGAGCTGGAAATGAAGATGAATAGCAAAAAAGTGGCCAACTCAGCAGGGGGTAGTGATAATGATTTACCAGGGACCTCTGGAGGAGCAGGTGCTTGTGCAGTTATAACTAATATTGGATCATATGAAGACAGTCGCCAAAAAGACGATGATTATCAACATCAACCACAACGCGATGTCGGTGGTCGTCGTGGTTACCAAAAAGATGGTGGCGGTAACAGTGGCCGTGATTACAATCGATACGATAGAGATCGAGAACGTGATCGTGAGTATGGCCGTAGCGGCCCATCACATGGAGGTCATCAAAAGCCGGGGTTTTCAGCTCATTTCCAATCGAATTTGCCACCTCGTTTTCAGAGGCAACAACAACTATTGCTTCAGCAGCAGCAACAACAACAGTCTAACCAATCTAATACTAGATCCATCACTGCCAATCAGCAACAGTCGACAGGTGGCGCCGGTGGGTATTCATCCCATGAAAAGCAATATGATTCGAATCGATATAGTCATAACCAACATTATAGATCGCAGACTCAGCCACGTCGCAACGATGGGGGCGATATGATGCGGCGAAACGATCGTAGCGACCGAGATCATGGTAGCTATAGATCCGGGTACAATAGAAACCGAATGGATGATTCCAGCGAGCACGAAGATCGTTATAACAGACGAAGCAACGACGAATACCATCGTGGAATGTCTCGCAGCATTTCGGACTCTTCACAACGTAAGACAAGTGTTTCTTCTAATGATGACCCACAGCAGCAACGTTCTTCTGAATTTCTTGGAGGAGCTGTTGGTGGTGTAGCGTCATCCTCAACGGTAGGATCTTGGGCGGAAGAGACAGACGCGGAAATCCGTCGACAACGGGATGAGAGTTTTTCTAGTGGCCACAGCCGTAATGAAGACGAAATTCATGTAAAGCATATATTGCAGCGTCCACCGCAACACCATAAAAGTGCATCCGAAAGTAGTACTAATACAACCATTGACAAGCTTCCCGGTGCAGCTTCTGAAAAAGATAACTCTTACTCGTCAACAGGCGCCACAAAAGTAGAAGAGCAAAAGGACGTAGCAAATAATTCAAATAGTGAATCATTAGCATTTGTTCCAACCCAAATATTACGTCGCTCTGAAAGTCCTACCCCACAGCCGGCTCCTGAACTAAAGTTGAAAGAAAAATCGTCGTCATTGAGCGAAGGAAGTTTTTCTGAATCTTTGAACAAAAGCGACCAGCAGTGTGACCAAGTTGATCAAAACGAACAAGTCGCTGGCAATGTTGAATTACAACAAAGAAAACGTAAAGAAAGCGAAAGTAACAGTGTGAGTGGTTCAGTTGCGAAAAAAGAGGATGAGAAGGTTGAAGACAGGTCACAGCGTGGGGATAATAAACGACCAAGCCCCAGAGGTGTTGGAAGTGGAAATGATCGTAGACATGATATGCGTGGTCCACCTTCAAGAGGATACGGTTCATATCGTGGTGGTCCAAGCAGTGGCGGTGGAAGTTGGAGTCGAAGAGGTAGTGGAGGTGGTGTGCGAATGGGTGGTAATAGAAATTACCAAAACGAGTGGAGTGAGTCAGAGAATTCCGAAGAGGTTGATGAAGATGGATACGGAAGGCGTTCAGAAAGAAGTCCAAAAGTTCCAAGAAAAGTAAGTACTCTTTTTTTGTAATTTTAAACATAAAATAATTAAAAAAAAAACCAGCAATAATATTAGTTGGTTTCAGAATACAAGCTTGTAGAATTGGGGAAAACAATGTAGGAAAAGTACTTTGAAAAGTGTAAAACATAAAACGGGTAATGTTTGTGTTGAATCGGTATTTTTTGGTCACTTCCTTCTATATGCAAGTAAAAATTTTTTATTTCATACTTTTTCCCTACGTTTCGTCGTAATTTCTCGACTTCATCGGGGAAATTTTATTAAATCTGTTAAAACTTGATATTAAAATTTACAATATTACAAGAATTTTTTTTTTGTAACTTACATTTTTTTTTACTTTTAATAATTATAATTTCTGATAAATGATTTTGAAATTTTTAATTTTCTAAAATAAAATATAAATTATTGAAATTAAATAAATAAAAATTAAATAAAAACATACATCACAGCACTTTAGAAAAACTAAATGAAAAAAAAAAAAAACAATTTGAATTTAAATTTAAACAGAAAATTACACCGCTCTGCAAGAGAATATCTAACTAGCTATTGTGTTGTCTCCATCTTCATGAGTATTCATTGTTTTTTCTGTATTTTGTTGTATATGTACGTATACTTTCAAGTGTGTATCTATTGTTTACTCTCTTTTCCTTGTCCATTATTATTGTATTGTTGAAGTCTGCAGAGTGGCCAGTTTCTAGTATATGTTGTCATAACCCATTGTATTGTATTGTATTTTATTGAGACTTTAAAAACGAGATAGTTACATGAATACATAGGAATACATATCTGGACTTTTCTTTCTTGTATAATGATTGGAGGCTGTAATGTATGGCCTTCCTTTTCGATTAATTTATTTTTGAGTGCCAACATGGCTTGTCTTTTTCATTCTTAAAGAGTATAATAGTTCTCGCTCACGAACTAAAAATTTTCTTTGACGTTTGTCATTACTAATACTAAAATAATAAGATACATATATATACAATAAGATAGAAGAGGTACATTATAAATACAGAGATTGAGATAAACGAATATATGACATAAAGATATAATTGAACATATGATTTCTTTTTGGTATTTATTGAGATGACCTACTGGATGTCAGTTTTGATATTTATATTTTTTTTTGTTTTTTTTTTTTTTTTTTTTTGTTTATTTATCATTTGTTTTCGAATTTTGTTGATATAGATATTTTTGTTTTACTTATAATTTGTATCTTTATAAAATTGAGTGTTTGTTTGTTTTATTTTCATTCATTTAGGATTACTTTCATTTTGATATTTTGAAAATTGAATGTTAAATGTTACTTGTTAGAGGTTAATCAATGATTTATTTAGTTTTCTTTTATATATTTTTCTTTTGGAGATAAAGTTTTATTTAAGTGTGTTTTTTGTAGTGAGTGATGAGTGTTGTTAGTGTAATTGAAAATATTTTATCATTTCTCGTTTTTATTATTCTTAGAACTAGTACATTATAGTTGAAGGCAAAGCAAACAATAATAGTATAGTTTTGACCCAGCTTTAGTCAATAATAATGATGTATGATAATTATAATTACTTTGAATGTATTTTGTGTTTGTTTAGGATTTAATTATTAAGATTTAGAATTGTGTAGAATTGTCATAACCCAGTGGATTATCTTTAGCTACGAATATCCGCTTTGTGTTCGATTAATCTCGTCTTCAATGATCTCTTTGTAGTCCCAATGTAGATCATATTGCACGGCTCCCCCTCAATATGATCTACATTGGGACAATAACACTGGCGCGCGATTAACTGTTTCGCCCTATTTCGGACCCGAGAAATCCATTGGCATCATTAGTTTTTCGATTTATCGGTACGACTTCGAACAAAATTTTTTTTGAAAGTTTTTTCAATTATTTTGAGAATTTTCCACTGTTTTTAGTCATTTTTCAATCAAAAACAATGTTTATATTGCTAATAATTCTGCTCAAACGTTGTTTGCTACATTGTAAACAATTTTGAACAATTTATTTGAAAGTTTAGTGATTTTTTTTGAATTTTTTTTAAAAAAATCGGAATTTTTTACATTGTTATCGTTTTTTCGCACAAAAACAAAAACATATTCTCTTTTGCACAAATACATAGCATGTTTTCCATTAAAAATTAATTTAACTGTAAATTTAGTGTTGATTAAACTTTGACATAATATCGATAGCATCGATAACAAAAAAATATCGAGTATATCGATACTTCACAAAACTATCGATAGTTTCAATACTTCCAAATTATTTTACCACAAGGCTACCGATATTATCTATAGTTTTGAAATTAATTAAACACACTTTGAACTACAAGTTAAGTTTTCGTTTGACATTGGATGTAAACAACGAATTAACATAGTGTTTGGTAGATATCGATAGTTTCCATTGTCGATTGTATCGATAGTTTTAAGAAAAAATATCGGTAGCCTTGTGTGGTATAATAATTTGGAAGTATTGAAACTATCGATAGTTTTGTGAAGTATCGATATACTCGATATTTTTTTGTTATCGATGCTATCGGTAGTATGTCAAAGTATAACCAACACTAAATTAACAGTTAATTTAATTTTCAATGGAAAACATGCTATGTATTTGTGCAAAAGAGAACAAAAACAGCGAAAAAACGATAACAATGTAAAAAAATTCGATTTTTTTAAAAAAATTTCAAAAAAAAATCACTAAACTTTCAAATAAATTGTTCAAAATTGTTTACAATGTCTTTCTACTGGTATCAAATAACGTTTGAGCAGAATTATTAGCAATATAAACAATGTTTTTGATTGAAAAATGACTAAAAACAGTGGAAAATTCTCAAAATAATTGAAAAAACTTTCAAAAAAATTTTTGTTCGAAGTCGTACCGATAAATCGAAAAACTAATGATGCCAATGGATTTCTCGGGTCCGAAATATGGCGAAACAGTTATTCGCGCGCCTGTCAAGAATTTCGACTTGCACAGTGTAATAGATACACACTTGAAAGTCTACGTATACAACAAAATATAGAACAAACAATGAAAACTCAAGAAGATCGAGACAACACAATAAATAGCTGGTTATTCTCTTTAAATTCAAATTGTTTTTTTTTTTTCATTTAGTTTTTCTAAAGTGCTTTGATGTATTTTTTATTTAATTTTTATTTATTTAATTTCAATAATTTATATTTTATTTTAGAAAATTACAAATTTAAAAATCATTTATCAGTAATTATAATTATTAAAAGTAAAAAAAAATATTTTCATGTAAGTTTAAAAAAATATTCTTGTAATAGTGTAAATTTTAATATCAAGTCTTAACAGATAATAAAATTACCCGTAGGGAAAAAAATGAAACAAAAATTTTTTTATTTGCATATAGAAGGAAGTGACCAAAAAAGCCCGATTCAACACAAACATTATTAGTTCAAATAATTGGTCAAATTATCATTAATTCATTTTAATCCGTGAAAAAGTGGACACGAAATATGGATACATTATGCAACCTTTTTTTACTTTATGCAATAGCAAATCACAAGTAACAAACGGCAAATCTTTATGAAATTAGCTAGAAAAGATTCCTTATGGCAAGAAATATAATTTACGGTGTATTGATAATCTAAAAGCATTTTTATAGCATAATTTTTGCAATTATAGAAAATTTTCACATAAACGTAATTGGAAAACAAGCCCAATGAAAACAATATGATTCCAATAGTGACGATGATAATATGTATTCTCTTATGATTTCTAAAACAAATTAACTTTTAAGCAAACTTCGTTACACAATATTTTATTTGAAAATAACTTTAGTGAAAACGAATCATCTATTCTTTGTTATTATAACAATCACGGCTGTTCTAATTTCCATTCGAATTCTCTCGTTTTCGAATTTTAGCTGCTTCCGGTAGCTCCGAATTCCGTATTCGAACTCATTTTGCGGATTCATATGTGGTTTGAAAAACAAACGGATTTACAATCCGACAAATTTTTGCCGTTTTCAATCCGGGCTACCGGAAAACAATATTCGTTTTCAATCCGTACGGAGTCAATTTTTGTTTACTAAATTAGTGTAACGTGAGTTACCTAAATATTTTCAATTTTTTCCTTGAAATATTGGACAAATGTTGGTTTTGTTACTAATTTTAAAAGTTTATAATTTTGTATGTATAGAATCTTCATTTAAAATTACTAAAGATTCTAAATTTTACAGAAAAAATTCATTCTGTCGCACTCTTGAAACTTGTGTCCGATTAATGTAACGTGAGTTAGCAAAAGAATTTTATTTTTTCTAAGCAAATTCTAAAAATTAAAAAAAATTGATTTACTTAACGGGGTATGCTATTATTCGTATCAATTTATATTAAAATTGACAAAAAATATGTATTAATGTATCGGAAATTTTTCTGAATGTAACGTGAGTTATCATAAAATTGCCCAAATCGATAAATACACAGAACAAACAATTCGGATTTATCAAATAATTAAGATCAAAGATTGTTTGTACGTGTCTTATAGGAGAGCTCAGATATGTGTGTGTAATTCGCTTGCACCATACTTCATTAAAAGAAATTCCATTTGAAACATTTTCAAATTCATTCAATTCACTAGATCTTAGGGACGGGAAAAAAGTGGCAGACATTTTGGATATCAAAATTCTTAAACACAGGCCTAAACGTGATATTAGGTTCTAGATCGACTCCGAAAACTTGAATAAAGTTGTATAAAGGTTAACTCTAGATTGTAGTTACTTAGAAACTTCGACTTTAATAATATATTTAACCATTTCCCCATTTAATTTTTTATTTAATGATTTAATTTTTGTCAATAGGATCATGTCGGCCGTGATCAAAGGAGAGGTGGAGGGGGTGGTGGTGGAAGTGGAGCAGACAGTAGCTCTCAATCTCATAAAGAAGGTTTTGCCCCACGTGGTGAACCTTCTAGACGTGGACGTGGAGGGGGAAATATAGGAAGCAGTTCACGTGTGTCGGATTCGAATTCTGGATATCGACGTGATAATAGAGGAGGTAATAGCAACATGGGGCCCCGTCGTAGTGGTGATAATTACAGTTCTCAACGTTCTATTCATGATGATCAGAAAGATAAGAAAAGCATATCTGAAGACTCGCCCGAAACATCTGATAAAACAAAGCAGAATCAGCTGGCTCTTACTGCCGGATTAAAAAAAGCAGATAATGTTATTTCCGATTCAGAAAAAACTAAGCCGAAACAGCAAAGCCCACAGCCTACAAAAAAACCCGACGAAGGGAAAAAATCGTCTCCACCCAAAAACTTTGGCCCTGCATCTGGTTATCAAAGCATTAGGAAAGAAGGCACGTCGAGTAATAAAAACGACGATAAACCAGATTTAGAAAAAGAAACTGAACGAAAGAAATCATTATCGAAAGAGAAGGAATTAGTGCAACAGCAACGCAGCAACAGTTCTGGTCAGATAAGCACTCAACAAAGAACAAGCACAGGCTCGTCAGGTATGACCCAGAAAAAGGAGGAAAGACCGTCAATGACATCCTCAACATCATCTAAACCCGTCACGTCTACAACAAAGCCTCCCCCTGGTCTAGGTTTTAAACAGCCAAACTCATCAATTTCCGGGAATCAGCAACAATCTTCGACAAGCAGTTCTTCAACAAATAAAGATTCTGTTTTACAGAAGAGTAAATCATCAACCGACGCACGTGGCGGAAGTACCTCGTCATCTTCAACGTCCTCTCAACAATCTTCATCTTCCAATAACAAGATTCTACCACAGCGATTGAATAAAACACAACAATGGGAGACAACTAGCAGAACATCATCTATCGCTAATTGGGAAAAGGGAGATAAGTCACCAGAAGGACCGTCAAACGATAATACATCTGGTAGCGAGAATAAAGACAAGAAATCGATCGCAACTGATAAATCGGTTATTGATGGTGTTAACGCTCCCGTCAATACAATTATATTCGAAAACACTAACTATAAAACTGCAGCACAAATCCAACAGCAACCACAAGTCAAACGACAAGTGTCAAACCAATCTGACACGTCGTCTTCTCAAAGCGGCCCGGTTAACCAGAAATCATCAGAAGTACCACAAGTACAGCAACATCAACAACAAGCTGAGGTTATAACAACAGCTATCTCGCAAATGTCGTTCAATAATAGTAGCAATCCATCTGGAGGTATAGTTCCTCCAACCGAGAATAACAGCAACACTGATTATGATAAGGAAATGAAACTCGGTTTCACATTTGAAACAGAATACTCACATATGGCGGACGATAAGAACCCGACCGCCATTTCCACAGCCACTGCTCCAGTGTGTACAAAAACTGTTCCGACTAAACTTGCTGGTGGACTTCAGCCGATCGCAACTCAAAGTGGGCCACCGCCAGTGACGTCTGGTACACCACCTGGTCAGCAAAACATCATATCCACAGTAGATCTTAATATGAAAATTGCTAGTGTTAAAAAAGTCTGGGAAAGCGTGTCACCAATGCCAACAGTTATGGAACATGTAGCCGCAGCGGCTGCTGTTGCTGCGCAACAAGCAAGTGAAGTTGAAGCTTCTCAACATCTATCTTCAAATTACAGCAACCAACAGCACATTCAACATTATGCTGTGGCACATGCTGGCAATATCCATATGCAACATGCACTCTCATCTCCTGGTCCGCAACCAGCTCCTTATGGAAATTCATATGATCCTGGAATGGAACAGCACTTCGGACAAAAAGAAGTTTCTGACTCAGATGGGTCTTCAGTTGTCGGTTATAGTCCAAGCCCCCAACATGGCCAAGTGCAAGTACCATCTGGACCAGGAGGCCATGGAGTTTCTAACCTGGTAATGAAACATGCTGCCGATGCAGCAAAAGTTAAAGCTACTCAACAGCAGATGCATCCTGCAGGATTAGGTATGTCCCCTCCGCCTAATGCAATGCAACAACAGCAACAAGCAGTACAACAACAACAGCAGGCAGTACAACAAGCGCAACAACAACATGCAGTACAGCATCAACAACAACAACAACAACAACAACAACAACAACAACAGCAGCAACAGCAACAACAACAACAACAACAGCAACAACAACAACAGCAACAACAACAGCAACAACAACAACAACAACAACAACAACAGCAACAGCAGCAACAACAACAACAACAACAGCAGCAGCAACAACAACAACAGCAGCAGCAGCAGCACCCAAATCAAATGCATCCAGCAGCTGTAGCAGCAGCTGCAGCCGCAGTAGCTCAACAGCAACAGCAGCCACAGCCGTTCTATCAAGCATCTCAATTTACAGGGATACCGACAATTCCTAGTCCACCGGCTGTTTTATTTAACTCAGGCACGATGCCGTCACAAAGCGGTCTATATGCTCCATTCCAAATCGATCAGGGTCGATCACAGTTTTCACAGTTCCCTCCAGCCCCACATTACGGTACGACTGGTAGCGGACCATACAATGCATACATGCAAACGCCTCCAAACATGCCAACGGCCCCAGCACCTGAAATGTATTCGAATATTCCATCTCAATTCAGAATGAGTGGAGCGGTTCAATCGCCCTTCAATCAGAACCAGCAATTGAGCAACCCCAACACGGTTCTTATATCGTCGAACTCGAATTCACTTATGTCAGCCTCAGTGAAACCAACATCTCAACAACTAGGAACTATAGGATCCAAAAATAATGCAGGAGCTGTAGCAGTAGCAGCTGCTTCAGGCCCATATGCTCAACAATACATGGGACTATACCCGCCACAGCAAGCACCACCACCTCCTCTTCAATCAAATAGCTATTATTCAAACTCGGCAGGGGGCCAAGGTCCGTTTTATGGCGGACCAGCGGCCGCAGGAGCTACACAAAGCTATGGTCTCCAAACTGCGGCAGGTATGTTCGGAGGTCACGCTGGCCCAGGTGGCCCATCGACTGGACCTCCTCCGCAATCGGCGCAACAAATAGCGAGTTTTAACTCGCAGTTTATGAATTCGCCGTTGTTGACAGCGGCAGCGATTAATCAATTCCGAGGTGGTCCGACACCTCAACAGACAGCAGCCCAAGCGTACATGAAATCGAATCAAGGACAAAACCATATGCAGGATTCAGTAAGGTGTATCGAATTTTTGTATGTTCAATATTTATTTAAATCGTTTTAACAGATGGGGCGTCAGTTAAAGAGTCCATTAGGTGCTGATGTAAGTCTCAACCTAGCGAAACAAGTGCAATCCCAACCAAGCCCACCGCATCATAAAAATTACCAGAATGTAAGTGAATTTCATTATTAACTAATACCAAGGGGCCTATTCTGTGAAAAAATTAATCGAAAATATTTTCACCCTAAATCGGATTCTCGTTCTATGAAAAAATGTTAACAAACGTCTAAAACTTTCATAATTAATAAATTTGTTTTCACGCCGAAATTTCGAAATGAATATGAAAATTAAGAGTGGAAATAAAATTTAATGTATGAATCAAATTCAAAAAAATGTACCGACAGTATGAACTATGTAATTGAATCGGTAACATATTTGGAGTGGATCATACATTTGTTTAATGTTTTTATTCACAGAACAAGAATTCCTTTTTTTGATCAAATGAACCGAAAAACTGAAAGCATTGCTTGCGAGCGAATGTGAAAATAATTTATTCGATTCCATTATTCACAGAAGCAAATTAGCTTGATGAAATGTATGCTAATGTTAAAATTATTGTTTATTAGTCTCTTTCTGCTATATGCTATTCCGCCTTTGAACAAATCGGTATAATTTCAAACAAATAGGGCCCTATTATGACATTCCTTTATTTTGACTGCATTACGGGATGAACGTTGTAGCTTCTAATCGGAATACCACGACATGAGTGTTTCCAAAACCGTTTGACTTTGTCCGAACGTTCGACTCGCGATTCATAAGGTTACTGATGAAAAGATCCTAAATAAAACATGGAATTGGTCAAACGTCTTTGCTGAAAAATATTTGTAATATGTACTTTGTATTTCTATTAAAAAAAATACTTATATTTTGAAAGGAAGAGCGTGTTTCTAATTCGTTTTCCAACAGCTGAACTTAATTTCGATAGTTCGACCAATGTAAGCCATTGGATTAGTAGCCCGAAATAGGTGTCAAATCACGGTATCAAGGATGTCAATCGAGAGTATTCAATAAGATGTCTGTCCTTGTAGCTACAGTGGAAATGATGTTGAAAAATTTCCATTAGAGTGACCGCAAGAAATTGATTTTCGAAATTCGATCGGGGGAACCCCATTAGCCAGCAGCCTTTGCAGATTTTTAGATAGCCAAAATTTCAGCTTAATCAGATAAGGTTAAATTGTGCCGAAACTCGCTCAATCAATGTTTTTTCACTATTTTGCGAAGGAAATTAGCTCTAGCTCCCAAACTTTTTATACGAGAAGCATTACAATCAGATACCTTACATCAATCTATAACATAGAAAGCTTTATTGTTAACAGCTCTTTCACCTCAGGTCTCTTTTAAGGTCAGTACTTTAAATTGAACACAATATACATAGATTCTTGTATAAAGGCTGAACCAAAAATCATATGATTTGAAGAAAATTTCAAAAACAAAGAATGATTCCAACCGATATTATTTAAAATGTAATTGAAAAATTCCATTGAAAAATGACCAGTTTTCCCCCAAATTAGAAACGTTTGGGGTGAGCACTAAATTGCACTCAGAAATTATTAATAACGCATAATAATCCGAAATTATATTTATCATGTCTATTAACACCGGCATGAAAACCTTACCAAACCGTTATTTTTTGTTGATGACGAGGTGTTTCTTTAAGTACATGATCATTAGAGTGTCTTATACTGAACCCTACTGAATTTATATCAGTATACGGGGTCAAAAATTTCTCAATAAATATAAACAAGTTTCCCAATCTCTACAACTATATTTACCCGTGCCGAATTCATTTTTAATTTTTCCATACAAAATATCGATAATTTAGTAGTTTTGAAGTGTCTTACTTAAAAATTCTCTAAAACTGTAAGACTTGATGAAAATGTGTACCCAGTTAAATAGAACCATCAATATTATGAAAACAACGAAATTGACGGCTGTGTTTAACTGGGTAAACTTAACCTTTATAATTAAAATGTGTGTTTTAATTCAATAAGTTTGTCCAATTGATGTTGATATTAACCCTCGTCTGTCAGAGACATAAGTTAAGTATTAGTACAGTATTAAAGTGAGGCTATTTATTAAGTTAGCTGTTAACAATTTCTTAGAGTAAAACATTTATTTAAAAATTTATATATTCGTTTGTTTACTGTTATTAATAGTGGGACTTGCAAAATCAAGTAATGCAACAACAGCAGCAAGTTACCCAACAGCAAAACACGCGCGGTGGCAACCCCCAAAATAACATGAACCCCGGTGGTCGTGGAGCTGGTGGTCAGGGACGATATCCTGCACCAATTCAGAGACCAAATAATTATCCACAACATATGCAGCCTTCTCAACCGCCACCTCAATCCCAACGACCGCTTCGACAAGGTCACTCGGGTGGCGGAGGTGGTGGAGGGCCCCAACAAAGTGGACAGGGTGGGCCAGGCCCAGGTGGTTCTGGCAATCCACCAGGCGGTCCACAGATGAATAAACCGTATTATGCGAATAACGCTGGTGGAAGTAGAGGTAATTAAAAAACAATCACTACCACATCAACTCCTTCCTCTGTCTCTCATACTCACACAAAATATATAATCAAACAATAGAAAAAAATCCATAAGAATATTTTATTCAAATTATATTTGTCGGCATATTTCAATTCATTGAAATACTGATTTATAAAAGGGAAATAATATAAATAAAAGAAACATTCATGCGATGAAAATATACTTACTAGCGCCGCTGTATTAATCAAAATTATGTTAATCATAACTTTTTCCTATATTAAAATACAAATTAAGCTTTATTCATTAAATTTAAATTGAAAAAGAGAAAAAAAAATAAGTACTATAAAAAAGTAACTACACTTTTAACACTTACATATTTCGTTATTTATTTAAAATATATATATTTTTATTTTTTACTTCGCAAATTATGTATTAAAAAAACGAATCAGAAGGTTTAGTCTTATCAAATATACTGACAAACACAGAAGTTTGTTTGATTGTAACATTTAACAAAATACTATTATACTATTATTTTTTAATAATATAGTCCATCAGATAAAAAGAATGATTATTGAAAATAAAAAAAATATTGATGAAGCAAACTGATTCCGCCTGAACAAAAACGTCTTTTTTATTTACTCTTGTTTTTTATTTTTTAAATTATTTCTGTCAGTTTTATTTATTTTGTCGAGTAAGTTTTGGTAATGTTTTTTGTTGCTTCTTATTTTTATCATACAATTTTATTTATACATATACAGCTGTGTGAAAATAAATATTTTTGCTAAAGAAATAGCATGAAGTGAAGGTTTATATTTTTATGTTTTCATTGTATTGATGAAAAAAGTGAAGTTCGAGATAATTTTGACTACTTACGAAATTAGAAGTGTAGAGAAAAGAAACTAGTGCTGAGAATTTGAAAATGGTATTTGAAAATCAAGTAGAAGCTTTCCGAATTTCTAGGAAAGGATTAACATGTTTAAGGTGTGTGTCGAACTTTAATTTAATATTCATACAGTTGTCATATTCGTCGCTGTCATCTTCATCTTCATCATCATTATCATCATGATCATTTTCTTTGTTTTTAAAAAGAAAAATTTGAAAACTCAAACTAATGTGTGTTTTTATAAATTGATTTTAAAATGTATAAGAGTTTTCATTTGTCATTTTGAAAATAATTTTTAATTTTATCGTTGTTTATTTCGTTATCTGTAGAGGTTAGGTTATATGGGCTGACAGTTGATTTTGTTACCGTCACAACCACATTAATGTAGTTCCCTTGTGATACCCTGAAGTATTGTAACTTCATGAAAAAATTGTATGAATCCTATGGTTGTTCGAGCCAGTATTCATTTTCGAGCCGTCAGTGAAGATGGTGATAGTCGACTCATTAGAGTAAGGAACACTTTTTTCGCAATCTGTTAGGGAAGCTGGCACTAAAAGACTTGTTGAAGTCTATGTAAGGGTCATGTAATCTGCAATAACGTTGTTGCCAACAGTCGGAATAAGTATTTTGACAAAATGAACATTTCTCGATGTGATGAGAATAATAATAATAATAACGGCTAAAGATAAAAGATCCAAGTAAACGGTCAATTAATAGGTTTGTTATGATGAATCTGACGATGGTCAAAGTCAGTCATATGGGTGGTATTATACTTCGATGTTGCCATTTTTGTGTTAGCAGTACCAATTTCTGAGTGGAAAAAGTATTTTGACAAACGTTTTTTTTTTTCAATGTTGGTAAGATAAGGTAAGGTAATTCATTTTACATTTTTCAAGAATGTATCAATATGTTAGACTTGTTTAGGCTCCGATTCGTAAAAAAGTGCACAAAAAGCCATAACTAAACACTGAAGTTAATCTTTAGTTGCAACATATAATTTCGGTGTGTCTTTTAAACAAATCTGTGGAAAATTGAATTTATAGTGCCAAACTATTAATTACCAAATAACAGAACACAAAAAAAGTATACTATCCAAATTTTGCTAGGAATGAGCAAATAAAAAAATGCACTAAAAGAAAACAGGCACATTCTGAAAAAATTCACTTAAAATCCAAGATTGATCCAGAAAATACTGAAGTTGAAAATTCCATTCTTCCACCAAAAACTTTATTAGCCAAAGAACAACTAGCGAAAGTTCGGGAAGACAATTTTTAGATCTTAACCGGGAGATAACACCGTATTTACCTCATAGAAACAAATTTTAAAAAAATAGTTTTCCAAGGAACATGTTGGTGTGCTCTTTCCTTCTGAAACAAAGTTTTATGGGCTTCATTTTTACAAATGATCTTTAGATCTTAACCGGGAGATAACACCGTATTTACCCCACATAAACAAATTTAAAAAAAAATAGTTTTACAAGGAACATGTTGGTGTGCTCTTTCCTTCTGAAACAATGTTTTATGGGCTTCATTTTTACAAATTTCTTTCTCGGTGATCCCTGTAATTAAAACAAAAACTTTTATCGCTAAGTTAAAATTTGTATTACTATGTTCTAGAAGCAAAGAAGCACACCAACATGTTCCCTTGAGAATTAATTTTTTTTTAAATTTGTTTCTATGAGGTAAATACGGTAAATACATATTTATGTTCACTTAAACCGCTCAAATTATTTTAATTAAACCTTGCACTTGCACACGTAATATGCATTTTTAATTTTTTTCAAAATTCTCAAGTCTCAAATCCCTCATTCATTGAAATGAGGAAAACATGAAACTGGTATAAGCCGTGTTTTATCGATAAAGCCTAGTAGTACGCTGCTGAAGCGAAACGAAAATTTCAAAGTCTTCAAAGACAAAAATCTCTTTTGGAAGAAGAAAATAAGAAGAAGAGGTTTGGGATAGTTTCATTTAATTTAATAAAAGCTCGAAAATGAAATTCATGCCCGAAGAATTTGATCCGCCCGGTTCAACTGTTTAAGTTTTTCATTGAAGAATACCGTGACACTATTAAATTAATGGAAAAAATATAAAAACATTTCCGAATTCGTACAATCCTTTTTATGTCGGTCCTGCTAAATGGTGTTTTCCACAAGAAGGCTTAAATCCTTTCGCTGAGATAGAATATTCGTATGTTTTGAAATATGTGCAACATTAAAACGATAACAATCGACTGCAAATCAAATTTTTATTAGCAAAATAGTGTTGTTTTTACAAAGAATATTCTTTCATGCGCATATTTTAATTCGTAAAAATATTATTTAATTCGCTTTTAATGATCGTATTTAAATTTTTATGAAATGTTTGCACTTTTTGCGGCTCATTTTTTTCTTTTATGATTTCTGTTTTAAGAACATCACTTTTAAATATTTCATTTAACCCTTTCGGTACCAGCGTTACTCTCATGTAACATACAGTGGCGAGCAAAAAAAATAGCAGCGATTTGAAAAATATTTTAATTAAAGCATTGAACTTTAAAAGAGCTTTGATTTTGGAAATTTTTCTAAGCAAATCTCCTTAAGTTTCATTAAAATTTAATTTTTAGTAAAAATGGAATTTAATTTATTTCTATTAAGCTTAAAAATAATCCAAAGACAAAATAAGCCTCAAATTAAAGCGAGCAAAATAATAGCAGTGATTTTCTTTTTTTATTAAATTTAAATAAAACAGGGGCGAAAAAAAGTTCAATTAAACGGTATTTTATTAGAGAGCAAATATAAAAGGTTATATTTGCTCCCATGACCGTTATTTTAAATAACCGCTTCACAACGACCTTTCATGAAGTCGTAAAGTCCCTGATCACCAAACCTGCTCAGCAACGGTTAATAACTCCCGTTATTTTAAGTTTTGGCTTAAGACACATCTCCTTTTATATCCCCCAAAGTTTCTAGAAGGAATTGAGGTCTGAAAGACTGAGCAGGTCACTTTATGACCCCAATTTTAGTATCTTGAAACCATTGCCTGGCTGCTCTGCTGATGTGTTTTGGGTTATTATCCTCTTGGAAGACCCATTTAAGCTTCATTTGGTGTCGAAGTAATAGCGGCATAATGTTTTGTAAAAAAAAAAAAACTGCTATTATTTTGCTGGATTTAATTTGAGGCTTATTTTGTCTTTGGATTATTTTTAAACTTAATAGAAATAAATTAAATTCCATTTTTACTAAAATTTAAATTTTAATGAAACTAAAGGAGTTTTGCTTAAAAAATTTCCAAAATCTTTATTTAAAATATTTTTCAAATCGCTGCTATTTTTTTGCTCGCAGCTGTATATTTAAAAATTCGTAAAAATAGTCCATTAAATAATTTATAGGTTTCGATGGCTTAATTGTAAGATAATTATGCCTAGTTACTGGATTAGTACAAAAAATTACACAAATATCATACTTTTAATCTTTTTTCATCGAGAAGGAACTAAAATTTCCTTTTTTTGTTTTTTTTTTTGCAAAACGGCGCGGCCATTCTATTTGCATTTTTAGGGCATTTTTACTTCTAGAACATCAACTTTATCATGAGCCCTTAAGACCTACCAAGTTGCAAGAAAAAATATTGCTTCCTCAACGAGATAAACTGGAAACAAGGTCAATATGTCTTCTCCGTTACTTTGGAATGGTCGAAAAATATTTTTTTTATATATATTCATGATTTTGAAAAAAAGATATAAAAATGTTTAATTCAGAAAGTGTTTTGTTTTTTGGCTTAGAAGAAGTAGCATACATTACACGGTGTTACAAAAATGAGGTTTTAAAATATACGCGGGCGGAGACCTATCAGGTTTTGTAGAGCTAGTCGCACTGAATACGAAACGGTATTTGAAAATCCCCTAACACCCCCAAAATCTGGAGTTACGGGCAAAAAACGGTTTTTTGGACCTTCACCCATTGAAAAAATTCTAGCTTCGACAATTTTTTACCCATTTTCGATTTTTTTACAGTTTCTGATAGAAGATAAATATACCTTTTTAACAATGTATAAAACATGTAACTCGGTTAAACCACTTAGAATTTTTAAGATGTCAAAGTTCAAAAATTCAATTTTTTTTGTCATTTGCCGAACTTCGGCATCAATTTAAAGTATATGTTTTCAAAACAACATGCTATTTAAAAAATATATTCTAAAACTATATCTATTTCCCAATTGATAGAGGTATTTTTTATGAAAATCACTTCAAAATTGGCTTAGAAAAAAAATTTTTTCGATTTCAACCCAGATACAGAAATTCGAACTTTTAGGTATAGAACAAAAATGTTGTTTTGGCACGTAGTAGGATAAGTTGGGCGCCAGGATTTGGTGAAGGGTTTTTGTAGAGGAGCTCAATACAAACATTTTTTTCTTTGGGAGGGGGGTCTATCTCCCCCCGTTTAGGTGGGAGGGGCATTTTTCTAAAAAAAAATTATCAAAATAAAAAAAATTATTAAAAAACAATGGCAACACTTACAGTAATAAATGATACCATTTTCAAAAGGCAAAATTGTGTATTTGATTCTAATTTTTAAATCAATATAATATAACTAATAGCACGGTGTAACACTCAAAATATACGCGGGCGGAGACCTATCAGGTTTTGTAGAGCTAGTCGCACTGAATACGAAACGGTATTTGAAAATCCCCTAACACCCCCAAAATCTGGAGTTACGGGCAAAAAACGGTTTTTTGGACCTTCATCCATTGAAAAAATTCTAGCTTCGACAATTTTTTACCCATTTTCGATTTTTTTACAGTTTCTGATAGAAGATAAATATACTTTTTTAACAATGTATAAAACATGTAACTCGGTTAAACCACTTAGAATTTATAAGCTGTCAAAGTTCAAAAATTCAATTTTTTTTGTCATTTGCCCAACTTCGGCATCAATTTAAAGTATATGTTTTCAAAACAACATGCTATTTAAAAAATATATTCTAAAACTATATCTATTTCCCAATTGATCGAGGTATTTTTTATGAAAATCACTTCAAAATTGGCTTAGAAAAAAAAAATTTTCGATTTCAACCCAGATACAGAAATTGGAACTTTTAGGTATAGAACAAAAATGTTGTTTCGGCACGTAGTAGGATAAGTTGGGCGCCAGGATTTGATGAAAGGTTTTTGTAGAGGAGCTCAATACAAACATTTTTTTTCTTTGGGAGGGGGGTCTATCTCCCCCCGTTTAGGTGGGAGGGGGCATTTTTCTAAAAAAAAATTATCAAAATAAAAAAAAATTATTAAAAAACAACGGCAACACTTACAGTAATAAATGATACCATTTCCAAAAGGCAAAATTGTGCATTTAATTCTAATTTTTAAATCAATATAATATTCCCAATAGTTTTTGAAATAATCGATTTCAAAGTTAAAAATAGGGGAAAAAATTTTTTTTAAAACTCATTTTATACTATTTTTGTCCAGACTGTGAATTTTAGTAAATAAATTACTTAAACAGAAAACTGCCTCAATTGATTCCTTATCGAACCGTGAAAACTATATGTTTCTACGTCTTCTAGTTTTTGAGAAAATTGAAAAATAAAAACAAATAAAAACAAAAAATATTTTGAAAAAAGAAAAATCTGATAAAATAATTTTTCAATTTTCCCAAAAACTAGAAGACGTAGAAACATATAGTTTTCACGGTTCGATAAGGAATCAATTGAGGCAGTTTTCTGTTTAAGTAATTTATTTACTAAAATTCACAGTCTGGACAAAAATAGTATAAAATGAGTTTTAAAAAAATTTTTTTCCCCTATTTTTAACTTTGAAATCGATTATTTCAAAAACTATTGGGAATATTATATTGATTTAAAAATTAGAATTAAATGCACAATTTTGCCTTTTGGAAATGGTATCATTTATTACTGTAAGTGTTGCCGTTGTTTTTTAATAATTTTTTTTTATTTTGATAATTTTTTTTTAGAAAAATGCCCCCTCCCACCTAAACGGGGGGAGATAGACCCCCCTCCCAAAGAAAAAAAATGTTTGTATTGAGCTCCTCTACAAAAACCTTTCATCAAATCCTGGCGCCCAACTTATCCTACTACGTGCCGAAACAACATTTTTGTTCTATACCTAAAAGTTCCAATTTCTGTATCTGGGTTGAAATCGAAAATTTTTTTTTTCTAAGCCAATTTTGAAGTGATTTTCATAAAAAATACCTCGATCAATTGGGAAATAGATATAGTTTTAGAATATATTTTTTAAATAGCATGTTGTTTTGAAAACATATACTTTAAATTGATGCCGAAGTTGGGCAAATGACAAAAAAAATTGAATTTTTGAACTTTGACAGCTTATAAATTCTAAGTGGTTTAACCGAGTTACATGTTTTATACATTGTTAAAAAAGTATATTTATCTTCTATCAGAAACTGTAAAAAAATCGAAAATGGGTAAAAAATTGTCGAAGCTAGAATTTTTTCAATGGATGAAGGTCCAAAAAACCGTTTTTTGCCCGTAACTCCAGATTTTGGGGGTGTTAGGGGATTTTCAAATACCGTTTCGTATTCAGTGCGACTAGCTCTACAAAACCTGATAGGTCTCCGCCCGCGTATATTTTAAAACCTCATTTTTGTAACACCGTGTAGTTTTTGAAATAATCGATTTCAAAGTTAAAAATAGGGGAAAAAAATTTTTTAAAACTCATTTTATACTACTTTTGTCCAGACTGTGAATTTTAGTAAAAAAAATTTCTCACACAGAAAACTGCCCCAATTGATTCCTTATCGAACCGTGAAAACTATATGTTTCTATGTCTTCTAGTTTTTGGAAAAATTGAAAAATTATTTTATCAGATTTTTCTTTTTTCAAAATATTTTTTGTTTTTATTTGTTTTTAATTTTCAATTTTATCAAAAACTAGAAGACATAGAAACATATAGTTTTCACTGTTCGATAAGGAATTAATTAAGGCAGTTTTCTGTCTAAGTAATTTATTTACTAAAATTCACAGTCTGGACAAAAATAGTATAAAATGAGTTTTAAAAAATTTTGTTCCCCTATTTTTAACTTTGAAATCGATTATTTCAAAAACTATTGGTAATATTATATTGATTTAAAAATTAGAATCAAATGCACAATTTTGCCTTTTGGAAATGGTATCATTTATTACTGTAAGTGTTGCCGTTGTTTTTTAATATTTTTTTTTTTATTTTGATAATTTTTTTTTAGAAAAATGCCCCTCCCACCTAAACGGGGGGAGATAGACCCCCCTCCCAAAGAAAAAAATGTTTGTATTGAGCTTCTCTACAAAAACCCTTCACCAAATCCTGGCGCCCAACTTATCCTACTACGTGCCGAAACAAGGTTTTTGTTCTATACCTAAAAGTTCGAATTTCTGTATCTGGGTTGAAATCGAAAAATTTTTTTTTCTAAGCCAATTTTGAAGTGATTTTCATAAAAAATACCTCGATCAATTGGGAAATAGATATAGTTTTAGAATATATTTTTTAAATAGCATGTTGTTTTGAAAACATATACTTTAAATTGATGCCGAAGTTCGGCAAATGACAAAAAAAATTGAATTTTTGAACTTTGACATCTTATAAATTCTAAGTGGTTTAACCGAGTTACATGTTTTATACATTGTTAAAAAGGTATATTTATCTTCTATCAGAAACTGTAAAAAAATCGAAAATGGGTAAAAATATGTCGAAGCTAGAATTTTTTCAATGGGTGAAGGTCCAAAAAACCGTTTTTTGCCCGTAACTCCAGATTTTGGGGGTGTTAGGGGATTTTCAAATACCGTTTCGTATTCAGTGCGACTAGCTCTACAAAACCTGATAGGTCTCCGCCCGCGTATATTTTGAGTGTTACACCGTGTTATTGTTCTATAAAAAGTTATTTTCTCAGTTGTCCGACTTTTTTGGTGGTCATAGGCAGTGCATAATACTAACATGTAACATGAGAGTAACACATTAGTTTTGCTATTTACTATTTTGGAAAATAGAACAGGTAAAATAGTAAGTACATAATATAATTTATATTACATATATAAAGAACCCACTTTTTTTAATTTTTTTGCATTTCTTAGCATTTTTTCAACAAGAAAGAAAAAACAATTTATTTTTCAAGGGATGTGAAGAGAAAAGCCTGTGGTCTGATTATGGAATACGAAGTCGATCTTTAAAGATTCGATATCTCCCTTTCGACTCGCGTCAAATATCTTAATTATGGAATTCGAAACGAATATTTCCAATTTTCAAGCCAAACGACAGCTGGTTTCATTTTATTTGTTTTGAAATGTCTATGGAAACACGTACTTCTTTTCCTTAGCTCCGAAATAAAATAAAATTTATAAATTTTGAATGTACTCAATTGTAATTTTTGTGTGCAGAAAGTTAAAAACATTACACACATGTTGCAGGAAAAAAAAACACCATTGAAGTACTTAGTACTTACGCAATTGTCTCTTATGAAATACCGCGCATCAAACAAGAAAATGTTTTTATTTTGTGTCTTTAATTTGTAAAAAATATAACTGTTTATTATTAATTGGTGATGTTAATATACATATATTTACAAAAATAAACACTGAAACTGTATATAATAAGTATTCTATTAGAAAAAGCAGCAAAATATATTTCGTCAGTCGAAACAAAAAATCCCCCAAGAAAAAGGTGTCGTAAATCCATGGGAAGGTAAAACGATACGACGGTCGAAAACAATAATACAAAACTTCAAATTCGCCTCCCCCAAATAGATCGACATCGTATTCTATAATTAGGCCAATGATAAAATTTAAGAAGATTTTTGATAAAATTCCTTTAATGTTCTTTTTTTATGAAATTGGACGTGCGACTTGCAGAGGACTTTTTAAAATTGAAAAATTCCTGGGTACCTCTAAAAGTCTAAAGTCTAACTAAGCAAATAATATTTTGAAAAATACTTCTTTTCTATACATCAAGGTGTGTATAAAAAAATGTGAAATATGCCGACCAAATTTAAGGAAAATAAAATATTCCACTATTTCATTACTAATTAGTTTATCTGTTTTTTTTTTTTAGCAAATCATTCGTAAGCAACAATATAAAACAGAAATAAAATGAAAAACCGGTAGTAAAAAAATTAAGTTATTATTTGATTTCAGTCTATTCTTTAATTAAAAATATATAAAGTTTGCAGAAAAAATGAAGCCCCTCAATAAACAATAAAATACTACGTAATATAAATTACAATTTATTTATAGCTAGGATTAAAAAAGCTTCATGAGCGGGCGAATGTTAATTTAGTTTATATATGTATTTTTTTTTTTTTCATAAAATGCTTAGAAACTAAATCATAAAATTGTGTAAAAATGGTCATCTACATTATATTGTTTGCTGTAATTTTATTTTTATATACATATTTAAATTTTAGTTACAATTACGATTATTTGCATTCTTACACAAAAATAAATTAATAGAATGAAAAATTAATTTTACTTTCTCAAGTTAATATCATATAAAACTGATCAATCTTTCTCATTCATTTAAGTTTTCGAAATTTTATAACGACAGTAATATAGGTGAGACTAATGAAGAAAAGGATAAATAATTAAAATAAATATACGAAGAAGACAGCTTTTCGACAGGATAGAGAAACACTTAAGAATACACTTGGTTTAAATAATGATTCGCTTAGTGAACGTAACTTCAAATATATATATATATAAAAAAAAAACATTTTCCTTTGTGAAAAAAATCGTGAAAAGGAAACTAAGAAATAAAAAAGATAATATAGGCATACTAAAAGCGTTTAAAATTTTTTCATGTTAGGCTGCAAATACATAAATTGCCTTTTTGATTTGAAAACTTAGACAACCTCTTAAACTGCAAAAATAAATAACAATAGCCAACTGTCATAAGAAACGATAAAAAAGAAATAACATAAAAACAAAATATGGCAAAAAATAATATACAAAATGTATTAAATATATAATTTACATGAAAACATAAACAAACAAAAGACGAACATAAAATAATCTTAATAAACATGTTTTTTTGCTTATTTATATTATTTCTATTCTCAATATATTATAACAAATAATAAAAGTGAGTTTGTAGCAAAATAATGCAAATAATTATGCTAATGAAAAAAAATATTTAAACTAACCATATAAACGCATATATTATACATTTATATAAAACAAATAAAATGTTTTATATATTTGTAATCTAGAGACTTTCAAGATGTGTAAACAAAAGCAAAAAGAAATATATTGCAATAATTAATGAGAGAATTTCATTCTAATAGTATTCCTCATTATATAATATACACAAACAACATACCAATCTTTCTTTGCTTTGAAGAAAACAACAACAAACAAAACATTTAAACGCAGTTTTTATTAATAATTTATTTAAATGAAAATTACTAGAAAACCTGCATACATTTTTGGAAAATATTACACTTAGAAAATAATAATTATAAAATAATGTTATTTAATGTTTTATTTTATATTTTTTTTTTATATTATTTTAAGACAAAACAATCTATTACTCAACTATCCTTCTCCTTTAATTAATAAAATAATATATACGAAAACAAAATATAATAATAGAAGCAAATATATGAATAAAAAAAAAAAAATAATAATGATAGACTTACTCGTCTTTATATAGAAAAAATGATATAATTATTAAATTAAATTAAAAAAGAAAACACATTTTTACTTTCAATTAAAAAAAAACATGAAAATGATAACAAGTGTTCTAGAAGAAAATTGCTGTCAAAAATAAAAAGAGTAAAATTAACTGGAGAGTGAATGAATAAAAAGATTATAAACAAAAATATATAATATTGAAATAATATTATTATTAAAATTATAAAAAAAAAAATAAAAACTGCAAAAAAAATGAAATATAATTTACACTTCTATCCAGAAAAGGAAGTATTGTGTCTTTTATTAAAAGTTTTTGAGAAAATACCCATCAGCGTTGCATGTAAAATAATCAGCTCCATTGTTAGTTTCAAAGAGATTCCATCTGAAAAAATTGAATTTCACTTCTGCGCTATTGCGAATATCGGCCGGAAAGTTACTCACATTCCAAAAATTCACCTTTTTCTGAGCTTTTCCACGTGGAATCTGAGGTGATTGACTGCTCTTTTATCAATTGGATTTTGGTGGGGAACAACAAAGTAGATCGGTGAGTGTTCATTCCGCTCAAATGAAATTCGCAATAGTTTTTAAACTCCGGACGAACACACATTTTTCGGGTGATACATTTTCCATTTGAAGCTCGCAATAGGGGAAGTTTAGGATTTGAAAAAAATCGGACTCGAGACAACAATCAAACATGATAGAGAATTCTAAAACAGTGGTCCGGCAATTCTGTCTGTTTGTCCGTATGTATGCATCTCGAGGCTCGAGCTACAGCCTAAACTACTAGAGCGATTTTCTTCAAACAGTTAGTTTTAAGTAATTCCCTAGAGGAGAAATTGAAATTTTTTTTTGGGACCGAAACTAACGGTACTTGTCATATAAACGGAAATATAAAAGTACATTTTTTTCAAAAACGGGTCTAATGATTTTGAATAACATTTTTGTGTGTAATTTTACAAATAAGACCCAACTTTTGAAATGAAAAAAATATTTTTTGAACCGGTACCTTCTATATAACTAGTTTTTTGGTAATATCTGAATATCTCTGGGACTACTAACCCGATTTAAACGACATTTTTTATGCAAAAGCGCTTAAGTAACCGTAATATTCAAATTTTATAAAATTTTCAAAAAACAAATTTTTGGATTTTTAAAAAATATTAAAACAATTTTTTTTGAAATATTTCAAAATATCGTTTTTAAGTGCTACCTTATTATTTCTTTAACTTAAACAACTTTTTTTTTTATGTTAAAAAGTTCTTATACCTATATAAAATATTGTTTAAAAAAGAAAAACGGCTCTTAACGATTTTCAAATTTTTCTCTTTCTGAGAAATTTACTCATGCCGTGCGGTTTAATGCGCACGGCATATGCTTAATAAAAGTCAACGAATTGCGCATTATGGCTATCCCATAAGAATTGTGTATGTTCGACAACTCACTCATGCCTCATTTTGACATAAGCCCATGCGCGCTCATGCCTATTATACATAGTTGGGCCTTACCATGTAAATTGGTTAGCCCCGCCCCGACTGCGTTTTTTTTGTCCAGTTAAGACCATTATTTTTTTTTTACTTTTCTTGTAATGTTTAATAATATTTTCTATCCGAAAACATAAAAAAATTTTAAGTAATGGACATATTTTTTTAATTTTGGCTATTTATTTTTGATTTTAAAGAGAACTTTATCTCTGCCATTGCCAATTGGCCATGAAGATTGAGAACTATTGTTTGTTTTATCCGTATACTTATTTGATCATATATTATACTTCATATTATTGTTGTTTGGGCTTGAATGATCAACCTCTTAGATGCAATTCATTAAATAAAAAATTAATTCATATTTTACCCAACCTTTTGTTGATTTGTGGTGAAATAATAATAATACGAAATTTGCTTTTTCGTTTTAATTTTTGGGTAGGTAAGTATGTTAAAATTTTGTTCGTGTTAAACAAATTTATTCGGTCAGCAAACACAAAACGAAAGTCAGAACGATAACTAAGGGCGATTTTGTTCACTATTGCTCAACTAGAAGCAAACTCTCAAATTAACAAACTTGAGAGTTGATTCAAACTCGAGAGTTAAAACAAAAATTGAGAATCTATTTTATTCACTATTTTTTTCTTATCTCTCGAGTTTATAAAACAAAAGTTGGCTAACTTTCAGTTTTAAAAATATCCCTAGGATATTTGTGACAGCTGAAACAAATACTGCCAGTTCAATGTCATTTATATTTTGTGTTTCAAATGTGAAATTAGTTTTAACAATAATTTAAAATCGGCATTTATCTTTATTTTGTTTTATTTTAACTCGAATTTTGACCAATAAATTTTCTTTTTGCAAAAGTTTGAATGTGCCGTTTGACAACAAAAATTCTGAAGCTATATGTATAGTATATGTGTGTAAATACAAAACGGCGGGAAATGTTGATGATTCATTTGATGAATTATAATTATCTAAACTAATGTTTTGATATTAAATGTAAAGTGTAACCATGAGTGATGTTCACCATAGATTTTTATTATTTGATTGCTTAATAAATCTGTCAAGTTCTACGAGTCATTTCAGTTCATTATTTAACATCCATTTTGCCCATAAACAATTTTTTTTACCACGATAAATTGTTTAAAACAAAAATTTATAATAAAACATGGCATTTTTCTATGGAAAACCTCAAGTTTGCTTCATAACTTCTACTTTTTCCGGAAGTTGAGAAAACTGGAAGTTGATAAACTCTCGAGTTGAAAATCGAAAGTTATAAACGTCAACTTTTTGTGAACAAAATCAAATTCGAAAGTTGAAGATACAAATCCTTAAGTTATGTTCAACTTCTAGTGAACAAAATCGCCCTAAAGAAACTTGTTATTAATTACGAGTATCCTTTTTTAACGATACTCGCTTTATACAATCGCAATTTCACGAATACGCGGTTTTACAAACGATAATAACGATACAACGCATTGGCTGCGTTCACGTACGTATAGGATGGGCTATCCAAGATACCTAAGTATCCGATACGTTTGTGAACACAAATCAGCTGGGGCCCTATTTCGTATTACGAAACGGAAGGCAAAACGATACCCAGGGGGCCTATTACGTAAAACGATTATCGTTTAAATCGGCTCGTTATCGTTGAAAAGCGACTACGTAAAACGATTATCGTATAAAAACGATGACACGCGACTGCGTAAAACGATAATCGTTTAATGCTGAACGATACTCGTTTTCAATACGACTGACATTTTGCTGTCGTTTGGCTTTCGTTTTGGTTTTGTTGTAAAAAATATTTTGTGTCTACTAGTGACATTCCTCTTGAAATAATTGAAATAGAAAAATAATGGGAAGAGAAGATGTAAATAAATACATTTTTTATTCGTGGTTTAACTTTAGTTTAGTTTTTTTTTTTTTGTCAAAAAAAAATTTCGTGTCTGCCAGTGATATTCCCGTTCGGCAAAAAAATATGACTACATTGTATTTGGACAGAGGCGGCGGAAGGGGTGTGCCCCCGCACACGGCCCCGCGCTTGGAGGGGCCCCGCGGGCGCCAAATGAAAATGTCTCGGTAATAATAAAATCCGAAAAACCATGTCTATTTTCTTTATTTATGTATATTTTATAACAATCAAACAAAAAAAAATAATTTAAATTGGCTTGTTTCCACTCGATAGAAAAAGAAAATTGAACAATTTAAGATTATTGTTTAACTTTTTTTTTCTAAAGTGAAGCACATATTTAGTTTGCCAAGCACCTTGGATTATCTAAAATTTTGGTCTTAAGATTCCAAATTTAATTTAAAACTTAATGAAATGCATACATTTTTTGTTACACAATCTCAGTGATAAAAAACTTTTTTTTTTCTTTTTTCTATTTTTCAATTTTGTAAAGGTATTTAAAATTGCATGAAATAATTTTTTGTATAAAGCTTAAGAAGGGGTAAACTTTATTTCCTGTAAAAAAATTTGTTTTCTCGCTAACGCTCGCAATGTTTTTCACACTTTGTACCAATTTAAACACTTTGTTAAGGACGTAAAACATTTTTGAAAAATGATTAAAAAGGACAATCTTATTAAGTGGAGTTTTTTAATTTTCGCTTTTCGAAACTCCGTATTCGAACACATTTTGCGGAATCATTGATGTTTCAAAATACGGACGGATTCACAATCCACCAAACTTTTCCGGTTTTAAATCAACAATTTTGATCAAACAAAAATGTGAATAATTTATGTATTTATTAGTTATTTCTTAAAAAAAAAAAAATATTAAATTATAGATAGGTAAGTAGTATCTAACAGAGGAAAGCAAACATCAACAAAAGCAATTCCCATTAGTCATTATAACTTCATTGAAAAACTTCCAACTAGATGATGAATAAAAACAAACCTAGAATAGTCACACAACTTTTGTATATATCTTCCTGCATCTAGCAGGGAAAGCCCCTTGGTTTTTTCCGGCTTCTTTTTTTTAATAGAAATCATAAACAAGTGATTTTAAAAAACAATATTTTAAAGAAAGAAACAAATCCCGACTTTATGTCAATATAGCAATAGCACTCAGCGATATTACAGGTTGTTTGAAAAGTGGCAATTTTCAAATTTTAAGACTAACGTGAGACTAGCCTTACCAACCACATTCTTGTAAAATGTATATTTCTTTTAAGAACTGTACAAAATTTATGTAGATAAGTGGTTCACGCAAAAACGGGACGATATGGATGATGTCCTTCTTTTTTTAATTAGTGATGGTTACCTTAGCATTAAGCAACGATACTCTTGGCAATGTAATGACTTTAAAATTTGAGTTTTTCGCCTCTTATTAAGAGGATTTAATATGGGACGTTATTTGGTGTGAAAAATATAACTTCATTGGATATAGGACATTTAAGCACAAATTTTGCATAATTATAAAGCCAGTATTTGTCCTACTGCATACAAAAACGTATATAGGACAAATAAGCATCAAATTCATCGAACAAATTTGGTCTATAGGACAATTTTTTTTTATCTTGAAAACTAAAAGAGATAGGACGATTCTGTTTGCAGCAATCGAAAGAGCGTGGTCGAAAATATAAGATGGCATCCATAACTCATATTCGGCAAAAATGTTCTGTAGGACAAATAAGAACTCACGTCACGCTATGTATATAATATTATACCAGTTTTAGAGAATTACCTCAAATTTTACTCAAAAATTATTTTATGAAAAAAAAAATCAAGTGTTAGTTTTTAATAGTTTCTATATTTTGATGAAGAAAGTTTGAATTTTATTTTTTATTAAAATAGTCAAATTTTAGAAAATTTTACATTTAATTTTTTCTAAAATTTGGAATGTCGATAAATAATTTCTGCAAAATTTGATACCAATTTCACTTAAAATAGTTTTTTTTTCCGAAAAATGTTTAGGTATAACGATTTCTAACGATTTTGATTTTTTTTTCTAAAAATGCGCCTTAATAGGTAAATGAAATTGCTCAAATTCATTCAAGATTTTGTTAGGCAGGGCGGCCACTGCATAAACGCTTAACTCATCAAGGTAAAGAAAATTTGAAGTGAAAGAGGGCTGTTAGTAAATACGAAAACCACAGTCCACAGGTCTTCCCGTCTGCATTAGGCTCTGTTGGCGTGGTAAAACGAATTGTGCATCTCATAGAGCTTAAAGACGATATTGGTGTCAAATTAATGGTAATGCCATCTTCTTCTCAAATTCAGACGTTTTCCGGGTCAAAGGTTGTCAGTTTCATAACGCAGCATGATTTAAGGTTAGAAACGATGGAACTTTCATAAAGTCTTGTTTTTTGGTATGTTGGTCGATGAGTTAAACATTATTACTTAATCAAATAAAAATAAGACTCATTAGCAACGACCCAAAGTATATGCAAAACTACAAATAATTAAGGAAAAAGTCTCATATATTACGCTGCGCCCGCCCCTTTGAACTTATGGAGTTAAAAGGCAAATTTAATCTCAAATCAAAGCTAATAATATCTTCTTTTGAAAACCAGAGGTCTTTCAAGTCAGAAATTGGAACTTAGGTCATGCAGTCTGTTTTAAAGGTAAGAGCGTTTTTCATTTCTAAGGTTCCCACAGGCTTGAGGGTGAAATGCCACGCTTCGATCCGACAGACCTCTTAATTTTGAAAGAAGATGATATAACCTTTATTTTGACATCACTGAGTCATTAATTCCTATATTTATAAGATTTGCATAACACCTTTTGTCTAATTTTTCCTTGTATTTTAATCATTTTAGAAATACTGTGTATGGATTAAAAAAAAATTCGTTGAAGAACGAATTAATTTTTTTCTGATATCTACGTACATTTAACAAATCTTATTTATATAAAAAGTTAAAAATTAAAGAAAATTTGAAATTTAAGAACAAGTTCGTGAGATCGAGTCGTGCATAATGATAGTCCAAAATCATTTTCCTAGGGGCCCCGCAAATTTACTCTCGCACACGCCTCATTTTGGTCTAGCGCCGCCTCTGTATTTGGAAATGAAGAATGAAAATAATTAAATATTTTATAGCTCGCAAACACAGACAAAACTTATGAATTTTCTTAAAGTTAAAGCTAAGAATTATTTACCAAACACCCAAGCCAAGGCTTAATCCAAAATACATTGGAACAATTTGGCAGGCACTCTCAACTCAATGCAAGTGGACCTCCGGAAAAAAACATCGAGGGTTGGAAGAGCGTATGCAGTGTTGCCATGAAATCATTTCGAAAAATCTGCAAAAACGACGAAAAAAAATCTGCAATGCAGATTTCTTAAAATTTGCGAGACTCGATTTTAAAAAAATTTGCGAACTGATTTCAAATAAAAAATTAATTTCGAAAGTGATTTTCCGCGCTGAAATTGAAACTGAAATTCTCCTAGAAGTGTTGCTTTATTGTATTCTTGGACTTTTTCCAATATAAGAGCAAAGATGCTCTGAGTTTTCTTATAATTTGCATTTAAGAAAATAAAATCAAGAATTCAAGAAAAATAGAACGTTATGAAAAAACTCCACCTGCTTTGAAAACTTAACTCAAATAATAGGCGAAATTGTTGTTTTTGGCAAAATAAATGATGTTTTAGTTCGTTTTTGGCCTTAATTTAATTGACATTTTACTGGAGTTTTTGAAATTTAAACCTTTTGCGTCTTTAAAACGGTAAGTTTCAGCTGCAGATTAAATCTGCACTGCAGATTTATGGTTCTCAAAAGTCTGGGAATAGGTTAAAAATCTGCAAAATGCAGATAAATCTGCACTATTGGCAACACTGAGCGTATGTTCTTTTAAATATAAAAGTATATTAAAATCCTCAAATATTAAAACGATTTGTTTTTATTTTATTAAAGCACCACATCTCAAAAAACAATAAAACAAACAATCGATTTCAATCTTCATGGCCAATTGGCAATGGCAGAGATAAAGTTCTCGGAGAGATGATTTTCTTCTTTAAACTTTTAAAATAAATAGTTGAAATCAAGAAATATGTCCATAACTCCAATTTTATAATGTTTCTGAATAGAAAATTTTATTAAATTGCACAAGAAAAGTAAAAAAAAAATATTTTCCCACTCAAGATGTTGTTTCTCTATCAATTTTTTGACAGAT
This sequence comes from Episyrphus balteatus, assembly GCF_945859705.1. NCBI lineage: Eukaryota > Metazoa > Arthropoda > Insecta > Diptera > Syrphidae > Episyrphus > Episyrphus balteatus. The sequence continues at coordinate 56,736,418 of NC_079135.1, read as the reverse complement.
ACTAATAGTCGTGAAGTTGGGTGCGCTTGAAAAAAAATTGTTTTTTCATTTTTATCTGGCAATATTTTCAACCATGCATTATCGTTTTATGTAGTCGCTCTTTGTCGCGACTATCGTTTGTCGTGGCTATCGTTGTTTTGCCGTTCGTTTCGTATTATGTAATAGGCCCCCAGAGGTGCGTTCTTTTTCTAACAATAGTCAATAGTCGTTGTTATGTCAAAAATTATTGTTGAAGTGCCATTGTTAGAAATCGTTGGATTTTTAACAAATCATTTAGGAACGATTTATTGTTAGAGATTGTTAGACTGTCAAACCACCAGCTAAATTTCTTTTGAGAATACTTTTATTTCCATTATTATCATAAAAAAATTGTTTTTTATTCAAAATAAATTATTTTTCATCAAAAAATTACAAAACTCTCTTTTTATTTTCATTTTTTCCGCTTAAGCCTGGTACGCTGCTCGCGCTAAATTTTAGCTCCCATACAAATTATCGAAAAATTTTAGCCGAGCTAAAATGAGTCCCATACAAATTATCGATAACTTGTATGGGAATTTTATCTTGGCTAAAATTTAGCGCGAGCAGCGTACCAGGCTTTATTTCCAAAAGAAAAAAAATCTTTGATTTTGTTTTGTAAACAAAACATTCACTTTGACACATCAACAATCTCATCAATGTTCAACTCATATCATGGAGGTGAGTTGGAAATAGTTACGATTTGTAACTATTTGACACTTAAAACGAATTTAGGAACGATGTTCATCTGTCAAATAGTTACAAATCGTAACTATTTTGTAGTTTAGGAACGACAAAAGTTAACGATAGTTAACAATAGTTAACTATTGTTAGAAAAAGAACGCACCTCAGGACAACGATAGTCACCATGGTATAAAAAGAGAAGGTATGATCATTAGAAAAAACTCAGTATCGAGAACTGTCAAAACTTATGGCTACCTTAAGGTTTTGACAGCCCAGCCCATTGAAATTGTTGTTGTAAACAAATTTGTCTTGGAAATTGTTGTTGCTTTTGACTTTGCCAAATGCCAAACGTCAAAACCTTATTACCCCATTTTGTAAGATGGCGGCTCTAATGATCATACCTTGTCTTTTTATAGCATGGATAGTCACGACATAGAGCGATTTAATACTACGATAATGCATAGTTGAAAATATTGCCAGATAAAAATGAAAAAAACAATTTTTTTTTGAAGCGTACCAACTTCACTTCACTTCAGTGGCAAAAAATTATTTTCTTTTACTTTTCTTGTGCTATTTACTAATATTTCTTATTCAAAAACATAATAAAATTGAAGTTATGGACATAATTTGTGACTTCGACCATTTATTTTATGAGTTTAAAGAAGGAAATCATCTTTCCGAGAACTTTATCTCTGCCACTGCCAATTGGCCATGAAGATTGAGATTAATTGTTTATTTTTTCTTTTTTTTTTTGTGTTGTGCTGCTTCAATAATAATAAGAAATTTTCTTCTTCGTTTTAATATTTAAGTATGTTTATATTTTGTATGTTCATTGCAATCAGTGGAAATAAAATTGGCTTCGAAGTTTTGTATATTTTTTTTTTCTAAGCAAGACAAACGAGAACGAAGGTCAAACGATAGGTAAATGACAGTCGTAAGCATTAACGAGTATCGTTGAAATCAAACGATTATCTTATATGTGAATTTTTGATCATATGATTGAAATTTAAAGTTTTGTGTTTTATTTGGGCTTTGATGATCTTTATTTTTGGATGCAATTAATGAAACACTAATTCATCTTTTTGTTACCCTACGTTTCGCCGGTTTCTTTCCAGCTTCCTCAGGGGATTTTTATTCGACTAATATAACCAAAAATACAATTACAAATTAGATTACTTATAAGGAGCATATTTAAATTTTTCTATAAGAACTTACTTTTAGTGGTGAAAATTAAATTTTAGTACATTTTTATTGTTTTTTGTTGAATTTAAAATTTTTAAATAAGAATTTAATGAATTAACATGAGAAACTAAACAAAACACTACAACAAAAACTTAGAGCTATTATCACAATTTCTTATCACAGACTTTAATTTATGGCAACACTATATACGCAGCTGATATTATCGATGTCTTCTTGGTGGTTCATCGTTTGGTTCATTTTCTGCTGGATGCGCAGACTTTCCAATGTGTAGCGGGTGGAGATGCGGTTTTCCTTGTCAAGTATTTTGATGTTATCAAAATCAGCCATATGTGTGTTGTCAATCATGTGTTGTGAGAGTGCTGTGGATGGTCTCTTTTTTCTGATGTCAGCTTCATGTTCTGATATTCTTACAGCTAATTTTCTTTTTGTTGTTCCAATGTTAACCATATTACATGTGTTATTGTTGTTGGGCCTTACCAATAATCAAATTTAAAGCTCAGTTAAATATTTAACTGAGCGTTAAATATTTCTCCATACCAATAACCAATTTAATAGTCAGGTTAAGGGTTAACGCCACGTTAATTTTATAGTTGGGAAACTGATAGAGATGAGCAAAAAATCACGACCTGTGATTTTTAACCTGTGATTGACAAATCACAATCACTACCTGTGAACAGTTCTCAAATAACCTGTGATTACCTTAACCGTGAATTGGGTATTTACTTTTCACTTTACAGTTCGCATTTCGCTCAAATAGAGCATTTACATCGAATGTCATTTTCGACAAGTTCGTTTAGGATATGGCGTGCTCTCATAGATCAATCATAAAAAAGATCTCTATGTTTTAAGTTTACACTTTACACTAGAAGTGAGTCAAAAATGTTTGTCAAAAGTAAATGTCACAGGTCAAAAGTCATTTTCAATGCGTTTTCGTGAATTCCGCGGAAAATAATTCACGTTTACACTTGACCAGTAGCAAAAAGTTATATTTTCCAAAATCACAGGTCAAAAGTCATTTTCAATGCGTTTTCGTGAATTCCGCGGAAAATAATTCACGTTTACACTTGACCTGTAGCAAAAAGTTATATGTTCCAAAATCACAGGTCAAAAGTCATTTTCAATGCGTTTTCGTGAATTCCGCGGAAAATAATTCACGTTTACACTTGACCTGTAGCAAAAAGTTATTTTTTCCAAAATCACAGGTCAAAAGTCATTTTCAATGCGTTTTCGTGAATTCCGCGGAAAATAATTCACGTTTACACTTGACCTGTAGCAAAAAGTTATATGTTCCAAAATCACAGGTCAAAAGTCATTTTCAATGCGTTTTCGTGAATTCCGCGGAAAATAATTCACGTTTACACTTGACCTGTAGCAAAAAGTTATTTTTTCCAAAATCACAGGTCAAAAGTCATTTTCAATGCGTTTTCGTGAATTCCGCGGAAAATAATTCACGTTTACACTTGACCTGTAGCAAAAAGTTATATGTTCCAAAATCACAGGTCAAAAGTCATTTTCAATGCGTTTTCGTGAATTCCGCGGAAAATAATTCACGTTTACACTTGACCTGTAGCAAAAAGTTATATTTTCCAAAATCACAGGTCAAAAGTCATTTTCAATGCGTTTTCGTGAATTCCGCGGAAAATAATTCACGTTTACACTTGACCTGTAGCAAAAAGTTATATTTTCCAAAATCACAGGTCAAAAGTCATTTTCAATGCATTTTCGTGAATTCCGCGGGAAAATTACTTTTGACCTTTGATTGGAAAAAATAACTTTTGCAACAGTTCTTGTGCAAACGTGAACTGTTTTTATCGGAATTTACACAAGTGCATTGGAAATTATAACCTGTGATTTTTACTAAAACAACTTTTCAACAGTTCTTGTTCTTGTGTAAACGTGAATTCACTTCAGAAATGCTTTGGAATTATTTTTAACCTGTGATTTTTCCCAAAACAACTTTTGCAATAGTTCTTTTGTAAACATGAATTGGTTTGACAGGAATTCACTTCACAAATGCTTTGAAATTATTTCAAACCTGTGATTTTTCCCAAAACAACTTTTGCAACAGGTCAAGTGTATAGGTGAATTATTTTAAGCAGAGTTCGAAAATACATTGAAAATGACTTTTATTTTGGCCAAAACAACTATTTGCAACAGTGTAAAAGTGAATTATTTTAGCCGGAATTCACGCTGATGCATTGAAAATTACTTTTAACCTGTGATTTTGGATAAAACAATTTTTTGCAATTTCTTCCGTAAAATCAAGAGTCGCCTAGACAAAATAATGTTTTCCCCAGTATAATCACTAATGGCTTTGGTAAATCGCGGATCTGTTTGCTTAAACCAGTTTTCCTTGTAAAATCAGCTCCATTGTTTCAAATATACTCGTATTTGAGCTTCAATAGTACTTCCTACGTAAGTATCGTACGAAAATACAAACGTTAAAAATGCTAGGTTTTTTTTTTTTTTTTTGGGATTTTCATAAAAAAAAATTTAAATCACGGTTAAAAATCACAGGTTAGAATCACCGTGAATTAAAAATCACAGTCACAGGTATACCTGTGATTGAAAAATCACGACTTAGCTCATCTCTAGAAACTGAACTATAAACGCGCGGTTAAATGTAAACGCACGGTTTGTACTTTCATTTGTCAGCAAAAAAAAAACATTTGTCAAGTCAACAAGCTGTTGAGAAAAATTAATAATATTGGCGGCAATTTATTAAATAAGTAAATGGAAAAATTTATTTGTTTATAAATATTTATCCTTTTTATTAATAATATTCATTACTTTGAGAAAAGGCTGAAAAAGAAAACTAACCCCCTGAATACAATGGTGTAGCTGTGGCTGTAGCTTTTAGCGCAAGTTGAATAATTCTCAACTTTTTGATCAGCTGCTGCCAACTTTTGTTGTTGTTTCCCTCAGTAAAATTTTGGCAGTACTACAAGCTACAGCCACAACTATACCATTGTATTGAGTCAGTCTATCGTCGTACTTCACGATAGATGAACATTTTTTTATGCACTTTTGGCCTCCTTGCTTGGGCTCCATTTTTTAACTTTTACAACCAAAATAAAAATATATGAAGGTATGTAGGTATTTTGTAGTTATATTTTTGTTCATTATTACATTACGTGCAAAAAATGTCACTTCAATTATGTCATTTTGACAACAAATGTAATAGATTTGGTAATAGAAGCACAATTAGTTAAACGCGTGTTTATTTTGATTATTAGTATACACCCAATTTAACGCGACGGTAAAATTAAACCCGACCATACTTAAACGTGTGTTTAGCGATTCATTATTGGTAAGGCCCAGAGAAAAGGCAATTTTCGCACACAAAGCTAACTATACACTCAACAGAATATTCACTAACACAAAACCAAAAATAGAAAAAACAGAGCAACACAATGTTGTTTACCAAATTCCCTGCAAAGGTAACAACAATAACACATCGTCGGTGAAACCAGAAAAGTGTGTAACTCCATTTTAGCAAATTTTATAGGAGAGCAAAAAAACAAAATCGTTTTGAAGGCATTTGTATGAGTTTTCATTTTCTAATTTGCTAATAAAATAAAAACTCATAACTTTAAGGGGATTCTGAGTTTAAGGAACGGTAGATATTAGGTTTGTCTAACAGATGGCATTCAAATCTAATTTTCAGAAAATTTGGAGTTACACACTTTTCTGGTTTCACCGACGACATGTAATATGGTATACATAGGAACAACAAAAAGAAAATTAGCTGTAAGAATATCAGAACATGAAGCTGGCATCAGAAAAAAGAGACCATCCACAGCACTCTCACAACACATGATTGACAACACACATATCGTCCCGTTTCTGCTTGAACCTCGTAAGTACATTTTTTCAAAGATTTGTTTTTTCTCTTAAACATTGCTCTAAAACTTACAGAAAGAATAGATACAAGGGTTTTAGTTTAGAAACAACTCAATCAATATGTCTTAAACATAATTTGATTTCCTTTTGTTCAATTCATATTTTTGATTTCAAGAAAAATGTATATTTCTTTTAAGAACTGAACAAAATTTGCTTTGTAGATACGTGGTTCACGCAGAAACGGGACGATATGGCTGATTTTGATAACATCAAAATACTTGACAAGGAAAACCGCATCTCCACCCGCTACACATTGGGTGCGTTCACGTACGCACAGATACCCTATCCAAGATACCTAAGTATCCGATACGTTTGGTAAGGCCCAGAGAAAAGGCAATTTTCGCACACAAAGCTAACTATACACTCAACAGAATATTCACTAACACAAAACCAAAAATAGAAAAAACAGAGCAACACAATGTTGTTTACCAAATTCCCTGCAAAGGTAACAACAATAACACATGTAATATGGTATACATAGGAACAACAAAAAGAAAATTAGCTGTAAGAATATCAGAACATGAAGCTGGCATCAGAAAAAAGAGACCATCCACAGCACTCTCACAACACATGATTGACAACACACATATGGCTGATTTTGATAACATCAAAATACTTGACAAGGAAAACCGCATCTCCACCCGCTACACATTGGGTGCGTTCACGTACGCACAGATACCCTATCCAAGATACCTAAGTATCCGATACGTTTGTGAACACGAATCAGCTGTTCTTCAAATCTCCCATAAGATACACGAGAATCCAGAAATTTTTAGGATACCTTTGGATTTTTTTGCTTGTCAACACATGTTTACGATCAGCTGAGATTTTATATGGGATTACAACAACACAAAGGTATCCAGATACCCTTGGATCGGTACGTGAACGCACCCATTGGAAAGTCTGCGCATCCAGCAGAAAATGTACCAAACGATGAACCACCAAGAAGACATCGATAATATCAGCTGCGTATATAGTGTTGCCATAAATTAAAGTCTGTGATAAGAAATTGCTCTAAGTTTTTGTTGTAGTGTTTTGTTTAGTTTCTCATGTTAATTTATTAAATTCATTATTTAAAAATTTTAAATTCGACAAAAAACAATAAAAATGTACTAAAATTTAATTTTCACCACTAATAGTCTAAGAGCCGGCAGCATATTTTGGCAGTTTTGATATAACCGAAATTCGAGTGTGCACATATCTAGATATGCACCACAGTATATCAACGGAACAAGTCTGGCAGTGATCTTTTTCAGCTTTCCCTTGCAAGACGCATCCAAAGTGCAGCAAAAAATAAATTTTTGGCGTTTTGGTATAACCGAATAAATGATACACCAAAAAATCATAAAAAATCCCCTGATTTCGAATCTGTGGGTACCGCAAGTTTCTTTTTCAGCTTTCCCCCCGCCAGACCGCTTTAAAGCATTTTTAAGTGCATTTTTCTAATAAAAAACCTAATTACTTATTTTCTGTTAGGTATAACCGTATGATGGTAAAAAATTAATATTCTATGTCTATTCCAGGTCTAGAAAATATAATTTTTAGCCAGCTATTTTTCAGCCTTCCCTCTGCCAGACGCATCCAAAATGCAGTCAAAAATCAACTTTTGGCGTTTTCCTAGGTATTAACTGAATAAATGATACACCAAAAAATCATAAAAAATCCCCTGATTTCAAAAATGTGGGTACCAGAAGTTTTGTTTCAGCTTTCGGCCCGCCAGACCGCTTTGAAGCATTTTGAAATGCATTTTTCTAATAAAAAACTTAGTAGCTTATTTTCTTTTGGGTACAACCGTATGATGGTAACAAATTAAAATTCTATGTCTATTCCTGGTTTAGAAAATATAAGTTTAAGCCAGATATTTTTCAGCCTTCCCTCTGCCAGACGCCCTTAAAAGTTTCCCAAACAGGTTTTTCCATAGAAAAAACACCTAGTTTCTGTTTTTTTCTTATAAAATTGAAATAATATTTTTTGTTTAGAGTAACCATATGATGGCCAAATATTAACTTTCTCTGCCTTTTCCTAATTTAGAAAATGTAAGTTTAAGCCAGTTTTGTTTCAGCCTACCCTCTGCCAGACGCCCTAAAAGGTATCTCAATAGTACGGGAAAGTTAGATTTTGCTATATGGGGCATGGGGGTCTGGGAAAAAATCCGAAATGCATTTTGTCTTCAGGGATTAAAAGAGCATAAACCCAAAGATCGAAAGAGTCTAAAACCACATTTTGTACAACCGCACCAAGAATCATTTTGTTTGTCCCTATACAAAGAATTGCAATTTTTTGAAGTTTTTTGCCTACAGATCGAAAACGGTCTGTCAAATCGAAAAACCAATATTGTAACAAATGAAGGTAATTAAAAGATCTACAACTTTTACATAGAACAAATTTTTAAAAAAACGCTCAAGTAAAAGAGATATGACAAAAATAAGAAAATCACTTTTTGACGAGTTTAAAAAAAAAACACCCTAACTTTTAAACCAAAGGGATAATCGAAAAATGTTATTTAACATATATTGTAGAAAATTAAATTATTTCAAGTTTGTCATACATTGTTTTTTTTTTTTGTAGGTTCAAAAATACGCGAGTTATGTGAAAAACTAAAATTTGTATTAAAAAAAAAATGGCGGCCAAATGACTCTTATACTCTGTCCGATAAAAATTGGCAGTACAGGCCTTATGGGAGAGCTTTTTCAAAATCAGTGGGACCTAACGACTGCCAAAAAGCAATTCACGAAAAATATGCCCCTGAAACACACAAGAAAACCACAGACGCGCCATGGCATTGTTGTTGTAATTTCTTTACTAAGCGAAGTACACCCTCCTATGACCGATCTGCCACACGATCTGTGGCCATAAACAAAAAATACCAAGACTGGAAACTTTCGTACGTCTTTCCCCCCAAAACCCTTTTGTGTACAGCGTTGTCTGTGAATATATGTGAAAGCCACCACGTTGGTAAATGACGTTAACACGCACACATTTATAGATTCACGACATTCACCACACATCGGACACGAACACAACGATAGGTTCACGACATTCACCACACCTCGCAGCTTGTAGGCAAACGTCAGTTGACCGCCGAGTTTCCAGTCTTGGTATTTTTTGTTTATGTCTGTGGCAGAATGAAACTCAATGATAAAACTTTTTTATTAAAAGTATTTACAATACATAAGAGTTACCATTGGTAAACTTCCTTCATATACTACTCCTTTTTCTATTATTTTCGAAACATTTTTTTCGGATAATACGGCATCGCTGTGTGAGCTTTTTTATGTGATAGACATATCCAGAAGGCGTGAAGCAGAGTGAGATGCAAATGCCCTATCTTCCCTGTACTGCCAATTTTTATCGGACAGAGTATAGTGCGATTGAACAAAATTTGGTTTACGACTCGTGTCTTTATGCCTTTCGAGCCCTGAAGTCAAAATGCATTTCGGATTTTTTCCCAGACCCCCATGCCCCATATAGCAAAATCTAACTTTCCCGTACTATTGAGATACCTTTTAGGGGGTCTGGCAAAGGGTAGGCTGAAACAAAACTGGCTTTAACTTACATTTTCTAAATCAGGAAAAGGCAGAGAAAGTTAATATTTGGCCATCATATGGTTACTCTAAACAAAAAAATATTATTTCAATTTTATAAGAAAAAAACAGAAACTAGGTGTTTTTTCTATGGAAAAACCTGTTTGGGAAACTTTTAAGGGCGTCTGGCAGAGGGAAGGCTGAAAAATATCTGGCTTAAACTTATATTTTCTAAACCAGGAATAGACATAGAATTTTAATTTGTTACCATCATACGGTTGTACCCAAAAGAAAATAAGCTACTAAGTTTTTTATTAGAAAAATGCATTTCAAAATGCTTCAAAGCGGTCTGGCGGGCCGAAAGCTGAAACAAAACTTCTGGTACCCACATTTTTGAAATCAGGGGATTTTTTATGATTTTTTGGTGTATCATTTATTCAGTTAATACCTAGGAAAACGCCAAAAGTTGATTTTTGACTGCATTTTGGATGCGTCTGGCAGAGGGAAGGCTGAAAAATAGCTGGCTAAAAATTATATTTTCTAGACCTGGAATAGACATAGAATATTAATTTTTTACTATCAGACGGTTATACCTAACAGAAAATAAGTAATTAGGTTTTTTATTAGAAAAATGCACTTAAAAATGCTTTAAAGCGGTCTGGCGGGGGGAAAGCTGAAAAAGAAACTTGCGGTACCCACAGATTCGAAATCAGGGGATTTTTTATGATTTTTTGGTGTATCATTTATTCGGTTATACCAAAACGCCAAAAATTGATTTTTTGCTGCACTTTGGATGCGTCTGGCAAGGCAAAGCTGAAAAAGATCAGTGCCAGACTTGTTCCGTTGATATACTGTGGTGCATATCTAGATATGTGCACACTCGAATTTCGGTTATATCAAAACTGCCAAAATATGCTGCCGGCTCTCGGTCTAAGTAAGTTGTTATAGAAAAATTTAAATATGCTCCTTATAAGTAATCTAATTTGTAATTGTATTTTTGGTTATACATATAAGTCAAATAAAAATCCCCTGAGGAAGCTGGAAAGAAACCGGCGAAACGTAGGGTAACAAAAAGATGAATTAGTGTTTCATTAATTGCATCCAAAAATAAAGATCATCAAAGCCCAAATAAAACATAAAACTTTAAATTTCAAACGATTATCGTAGTACCTAATCGCTTTTGAACAAGAACGAAGTAGTTTCAACGATAATCGTTTTACAAAATAGGGCCCTTGTTCTTCAAATCTCCCATAAGATACACGAGTATCTAGAAATTTTTAGGATACCTTTGGATTTTTTTGCTTGTCAACAAATGTTTCCGATCAGCTGAGATTTTATATGGGATTACAACAAAACAAAGGTATCCAGATACCCCAAGATCGGTACGTGAACGCACCCATTGATTGAGGAGAAATTTGTTTGAATTCAAGAACTTTGAATTTTATTCGGAAGCATATACCTATCTGATTTGTCAGTTTAAACCAGAAATACCAGGGGTATTTGCTTCAGTAACGAGTAACGAAACGTTACCTTCTAAAAAGTATCCTTACTCTCATGTTTCGTTACTGGGTACTGAAGTAACGAAACATACGAGATACGAAACATACGAGTAACGACCCCATTCCAATTTCAATACTAAATCATCCGATACATGAGATACGAAACGAAGTGATACACTAATTAGTCGCATTTAGAATCTTGTATCGATATCGTTACCCTAGTCGGAATGCTAACTCCAGATAATTATCTGGAGTTTACTTTCGTCTCAGTGGTGCCAAGGTGTAGTTGTGTTATCGATAATAAATTTATACAGAAAAATCAAAAGAGACGTTTAAGTATTTTCTCTATGTGGCCGAAATATACCCATGACGCAATCAATGTGTTTATGACCTTTTTGTTAATGGTCTTGAAATGTAGCTAAAGAATGTACAAAAGTTTTTTGGTTCTTTAAAAAATTTGTTTATTTTCAGTGCAAAATTTTCAGAGCAGAGAAAACGAGGTTTGAAAATCACTCTCAATAGAAAAAAAATGAAAAATTGTTCGACATGGTTGTATTGAAGTTTTAATATTCCGAGATCTGTGCGATGTACTTTTGAAATAAAGGTCTCTTAAGAATTGTGATAAGATTACTGAACGAATATAAGCAAAAAATTACCAAAGTTTTGTCGAAAAATTAGAAAAAAAATTTCCACGTTTGATTAAAAAAAATCAGTATAGCTACCTTCAAATTCTTATAACATGAGAACGTCGCAACTTAAATTAATGTTTTTGGCTTTAAAATGCAGCTTAGATTATACAAATTGTTTTTGGTTTTTTTCAAAAGAAAAAATTTGTTCACCCTTATAAAAACGTACGAAACATAGGGTGTTTTCATAAACGTCTGCTTAACTTAGGCCTGCGTTAGTCGTGTTCATAAAGTCAGATCTGCGATCGGACTAACTTAGTCCAACTGCAGTTCTGCTGTTCATAAACGTCATTATGTCGTCAACATCGGGCAGATTGCGCAGCCAAAATTTTACTGCTGCAGAACTCACGAAGAAACTTATTTGACTCTTGATTCGATTTTTTTGTTGTTAATAAATGTTAATATTGTAAAAAAAAATGAAAAGCAAATATATTAATTAGGGTGGTGCAAAAAATGTTTCTTTTTTTTCATTTTTCGAAAAATTTAAATTTTAATGACACAGAAAATTTCTAAATCGTGCTTCTTGAGATAATAATTTTATATTGATTTTTTTCGTATTAGGGTGGCTCTAAAAAATATTATCTTCTACAGCTGCTTGAAGAATTCCAAAAAAATTAACATGCATATTGTTTTGACCAAATTATCGAAGAAAAAAAAATTTTTCCATTAGGGTGGTTCAATTTTTTTTTTAATTAATTAAAAAAAAATTATATTTCACTTCAGAGAAAGTTTGTAAAACATGGTTTATGAAATGTAATGTAAAATTGGGGTAGGTATTTTCGAATTAGGGGGCTCAGAAAAATGGTATAGGTATTTTATATTTACGCTTGGAATTCAACCAAATTCAATTTACCTAATTAATTTGACATGAATTTAATATTAATATAGCAAAAAACGCACTTAACAAACTTTCTGTGCACTAAAAATCATTTTTTTTTTTTAAACGCGAAAAAAAACTTTCTTGAACACCCTAATTAAAAATACTTTTTCCATAGATAATTTGTTTCAAATGTGAACCACTCGGTGTTTTATTATTTTTTTTAGAAGGAAGTATGTATTTTTTTTAGCCACCCTAATGTAATACGGTTTACAAATTTTTCGTGTTATTAAAAACAATATTTTCGGGAACTGAAAAGTAAATATTTTTTTGCTTATAAAACAAAACTCATTCTGTGGTAATTTTTATATTTTTTTTTCTGACGTTTATGAACACTCAGTGACTGCTTAAAATTGTACCAACGCAGGCCTGCAAACATTCTACAGAATTGGTGTTCATTAATGCAGCAAAGCAGAAAGACGATTGGACTAACGCAGATTTCCGACGTTTATGAAAACACCCATACTTAAAATTCCAAACATTAAAAACGTATCAAATACATGAAATACCTATACGAAATGTACGAAGCATGCGAAAGTAACGAAACATAAGAAACACACGAAACATACGAAATATACGAAAAATAAGAAGCATACGAAAGTAACGAGTTACGATATTATTGATGCGGGTACTAGTATCAAAAGTAACGTATGCATGCGGGTACTCATTTGGCCGTTACTTTTACAGCCCTACCCTTCAAGCAAGAAAACGGAGTTCAGAAAAGACACTCCGACCTCCGACCGAGAAAAACGGGGTTGCACTCACACACTTGCAACTTTTTGTGTATGAACACAAAGTCGAAGGAGAAATCGTGGTGAAAAAACCAACACATATAAAATCGGCTCCGCGGTGATTATAATTTCCATACTAATTTGAGCCGCCTTCGGACCCGTTTCTGAGCCGAAGTCGGACTCAGCTCCGCCTGAGGCGGAGCGGATTCGGACCGAGGTCGGACTTGTTTGCTTGAAGGGTAGTCACGACATAGAGCGATTTAGTACAACGATAATGCATGGTTGAAAATATTGCCAGATAAAAATGAAAAAAAAACAATTTTTTTCAAGCGTACCAACTCATGCCAATGAAAAGCTATCAAAAAATAGGTAGATAAACAGTGGCAAAAAAATGTTCTTTTACTTTTCTTGTGCTATTTAATAATATTTTCTATTCAAAAACATAAAAGTATTGTGATTCTTAAAAAAATTTTTTTTGGTCTGAGCTACCACCGGGGGGGGTGGTAGCTCAGACCAAAAAAAATCCCTCCCCGAAATGAAATCCTAGCTACGGCTATGGTCGCACTACTCTGCTTACTACTTCCTTTTTTAAAGTATAAAATATAACAAACGAACATTTTTCTTCAAGCTTTAAAAAAAATAAACAAAACAATAAACAAATAAATCAAAATTCTTAAAAAAAGAGTTTGGGAATGAGCGCGCAGTATAGTAGATCTGGAAAAGTGGAAGCATTGTTCCACACAACATGAAACACGCAAAGCAACGCAACCTATCAACTTAGTTCGAGTTGTAGAGCGGCGAATGTTGCTAGCAAACATTTATGTTTTATGTTATTTCAATTTCAGACAGTATTTAGTTTCAACGAAGCTACGGCGAGTGTTTGTCAATGTCGGATTGTTTGCATGGTTCTTGAAAAAAAAAAATATAGAAGAATCTCTTTTTATTTTCATACAATATTTAACCAACAGTCAGGTCAGGTGTATATTTGTTATTGTTTTGATAAATTAAGGATACCTGCGTGTGTATTTCTATCTCTGTCTCCTCCTTGGTTGCAGGATATATCTCGTGTCTGCATGTATATTTTGTTATAAACAAAACAAGTGAAAATACCATAGCAGCAGTTATTCAAATGGTGTGAAGTATGCGTATACCCATCAGTTGGTTTGGATTTAAGAAAAAAATCGGAAAAGAAATATTTCAATGAAGTGGCCTTTCAATTTTTACCAGCGTTTTGTATAAAATGTGCACTTGACGACGATAAGTAAACGTGGGATTTCGGATTTATGCTTTCGGGAGCAACTCCTATTGGTTTTACATAAATCTTTCTAATTGTCTTTTATAAATAGAATCAAAGAAAAAAACCCATCTTCAATACTAATTATAATTTGTCTGCAAAAAAGGAAAAAAATAGGTACAAATCGAAGAGAGCTTGTCCGTGCGCTTAAAACGTCAGTAATAAAATCTAATTTACGATTTATTGTACCTATAGGTAATATTAATGAAGTTGAAAGAAAAAATATGTTGAAAAATTGATGAATCGAATGAGAAAACGCATTGAAATGTCTCTAATAATATAATGTAAAATAAAGTGAAGTGTTTGATTTGTTGAATTCGTAATTCTTGATTTATTTAATTCTATGAATGGTTTAGAAATAATGTCTTATTTGAAAAATAAAAAATGACGCAGCAAAGTTAATTCGAATAGGAAGCGAAGGATTCATAGAGGATAAGGATAGCATCATCATTCCCCTTAAGTAGTTAAAAATTGGATTAAAGATTTATTCCTGCTGCACCGAGTTCTTCGCCAGGATATATACCTACCCACCTTCAGCATTTTTTTTTTGCTAGACGCCAGCTTCGTTGTTGGAGCAAAACAAGGATACTGGCTAAATGGGACGAAGACCATTTAATCGAGTTTGCGCTATAAGCTACCCCAGTCGGGTTGAGGGTTGGTTGGATGTTTGTGGTAAGTAGCAGCAAGCCTATATGTATACAAATCTATGAATTTTATGTTAGTATATGGGATGCTGCACTCGGCGAAATCTTCTATGATTAACTTACTGAATATTTTTTTCATTTATTTCTTTAAATTGGAATTTACAATTATTGTACTTCAAGATAAATCTTATCAATTAGTAGGTATCAAAAGCTAGATTACATTTGTATCTGTCAAAAATAAATGGTTAATGTTATTGAGCCATATTCGTTAGGACCACCTTAAGGAACACTTTAGGAAAAAAAATTGGACACGCCCCCTAGATTGGTTCCAAATCAGGAAAAAAAAATGCTCTAATTTTATCAAATTGTTATTCCCAACTTTTCTTGACTTTATTTCATTAAGAAGTTTATAAGTTGAATGATCAGAGATCCGCCATTTACCCAACACTGGACACAGAATATCGCCCCTGCTCTAGTAACTTCTTGTCAAAATAGGGCCAGAAAAGGCTAGAGATAAAAATATGAAAAACATAGGGTATTATTTTTTTCCTGATTTGGAACCAATCTAGCGGGCGTCGCACTCAATTTTCGCAAAAGAGTAAAATTAGCACCACCATTATATACATACATAGACACTGGGTGATATGCATAAAAAATAGTATCTAAATGCTTTTACTTGAAAAATTGTAAAGTAGGTAGGTATGAACTTTTTTATCCACATTTTGTACATATGAAACCAAGTTTATACCTACTTATTTATTTCCAATTGCTATAGTATTTACTATTTTGTATGCATACGGGCCACTATCTAAGTCTCTTCTAAGAAAGACTGGAGTTTTTCCTATTAAAATTACATTGGATAAACCCCAGTCTAATATAAACTGAGGTCAAAATACGACTATGAATAATGCCCCATTACGTTTTCTTAATAACAAAATTATATTTTTAATTTACAAATATCTAGATAAAATAAAATGCACGACTGTGGTCGCACGAACTTGCTCTTGCAGTTCAAAGCACTTTTATGTAAGTTTACTTGTAAACATTTAGGGCAAAATTTTGTTAAATGAAAAAAAAAAGAATTTTTTATTTGACTTTTTTGGAAAAAATTAAAATGCAGTTTTATTGCAATCGCTTTGAATATTACGTCTGCAAAGTTTAATCAAAATCGTTAGAGCCGTTTTCGGGATATTTGGTTTAAATTGAAAAATTTGTATGGGAGGTACACTTTTTAAGCAAGATATAAAAAACAAAAAAAAACCAACTTTTAGAATTCCATAAAAATCAGCTGTACCAAATTTAAAGAAAATCTATCCACCCGTTTAGGCTGTGAAAATGTGTACAGATGGACACACAACCGCACAGACGCCCAGACGTACAGACGCACGGACGAAATTGCGAGACCCACTTTTTCGAACTCCCTGTAGAGCAAGTAAAAAGTATAAAAATATACCTAGGTATTGGGGAGAGAATTGATTACGGTATTTTGTAGAGTTGAAAATAATTATTTTTTACTATCGGAGGGGGCGGAGGGGGCGGGGGGGTCTATCTGTTTTGTCTATCTGTTAGCTGTTTTCGTGTTTACATGAACATAATGCTGTAAGGAGGAGGGCAGCCTGCCTTCCCTTACCCTTCACATTTTGGTACGCCTTGAACTTCATACCTTTACCATTTTTATTTATTTTTAAGTATTTTTTTTTTTTTTTTAATCGCGAGACCAATTTCAAATGGCCTAAGCGAAGCAGCGAAGTTGACTGATCGGGACAGAGGCCCCAAAAAGGGAGTTTAAATCCTGAGAACCCGCGAAGCGTGCCAGGCATTATACCTTTACGTTAAAAAGCTGTTAATATTGGCGAAAATAGCCAAGAAAATGAAAAATTGATAAAAAGGTACTTTTCTTATTTTTAATTTAGTTACTCAGAAACTAGAAGGCATAGAAGCATATGATTTTCAGTATTTGATAAGAACTTAAATGTGACAGCTTAATTTCATATTTAAAGTCACAATCTTGATAAAAATAGTATTCAATCCGTTTTTTCAAACTTTTTTTTTTAAATATTAGCTTTGAAATCGATTATTTAAAAAAAAATTGTTTGAAGTACATTGATTTAAAAATAAGATTTAAGTTTACAATTCCGGCTTTTGAAAAAGGTATCATTCATAACTGTAAGTGTTGCCGTTGTTTTTTAATATTTTTTTTTTATTGTTCGTCATATTTTAGAAAATTGCTGCCCCTCCCGCCTAAACGGGATTAGATAGACCCCCCCTCCCATAGTAAAAAATGATTGTATTGAACTCCTGTACAAAAATCCGTTATCAATTCTTATGGCCTAAGTATAAATAAATATACGTAAATAATAATATTAAACACAAAAGTATGCACATAAATATCTGCATACAATAAATGTGGCTAAGACAATTTGCGATTTCTTATCATATCGATATCTTACTATCTTCATCAATTTCTTTTGTGATTTAAATAAATTATAAAAGTTTTGTTAACTGCTTAATTTTTTGTTTATAGGCCAAAATTCTAGCAAAAAATCCGGTTTATCAAAGCAAAATAGTTTTTTTGATTTTTTTTTTATGAGGTATGACATCACGTTGTAACCTTGAAAGATAAGATTAAGGGTGTGTATTCAATTCATAAGTTCATGATTTAAAAAAAAACTGGTCAAAAACATCAATAATGTTCGTAGATTGTAGTATCGCGTCCTTATTTTAAACGTATTTAAGGGTGAAATCACATAAATAATTTTGTTTAAATAGGTAATTTTTTTTACTAAACATATTGACATCAGGTCTAATGTTAAAATTTTGTGCATTTATTTTGATGATGTTATAACATAGATTAAGATAGTTTCCTGAAGAGATATCGAAAATCATGGAAAAATTAAACAGAGTGCGGAAGGTGTGTCGAAGATGACACAGTCTGGTAATATGACATGATATTCTACCGCCCAAGTTGACACATCGTCCCCTTGAAGTTATTCGTCTTGGTGTTGTGGAATGTATCTTTAGTTTTTTCATCTTTTTACTTGCAACATAGGTTTTATAGGAAAAAAAGTCGAACTCGAGGTAACAATCAGGCATTGCATACGATAATAATGGAGAATGCCCAAAAAAGTGGGTCCCGCCGTTCTGTCTGTCCGTCTGCATGAACCCCGAGCTACTGCCTTAACTGCTGGAGCGATTTTCTTCAAACTTGGTAGTAAACAGTCTTTGGTGATTCCCTAGAGTGGAAATTTAAAATTTTTTTTGGGATCAAAACTAACCCTTAACTGATGTGGGGAAATTTACTGACGTATCTAAAGTCGTAGGTCCAGTGGACCCAGGTGTTTTTAAATGATAAAACAAAATACAAAATTAAATTTTTTTACAAATTTCTTTATAAAACTTTCAAATATAGCATTTTCCAAACCAGTTAAGAAAATAAAAAAAATGGGAAAACTTGTTTTCAAAATAAAATTTCCACTTTAAAATTCAGTCGCAACGGTTTTTTTAATTTTTAAAAAAGGCGTGGGTCCACTGGACCCACCACATCAGTTAAGGGCTAACGGTAGGTACCTGTTATAACGGAAATAGAAAAGTTATTACACTACATTACAACTTTTGAAATAAAAAAATATTTTTGTACTTACTGTTATTAACGGGACTTGCCATAGAACGCTTTTTTTTGGTCTCTGAATAACTTGTAAACTACTAACCTGATTTCAACGAAAATTTTTATACAAAAGCGTCTAAGTACTGTAAAATTAAAATTTTCAAATAACACATTTTTGGATTTAAAAAAAAAATAATTTTTTTTTCTTAAAATTCCTTTTCATACAAGAAATAAGATGGCTTACTCTATTTTGTGATCAAAATCATTTGAAACGGTGTTTCGTTAATTTAAAAAACAAGATTTTTTATATATTTTTACATTACTTGTGAAATTCTTTTATTAAAATAAATTATAATATATCCTAATTTATTTTCATAGAAAGCTTTGAGATAAGAGCTATTTTTACCATAAGAGGAAGAACGACCCTGTCGTGCATTTTATTAAATTGAATGTTTGCTTTTTTTAACTTTCAACTTTTGTTTAATCCTCTTCAATTTCAGTAAAAGAAATCAAAGTGCTTTTCGTTGATTTTAACTTCGTTTTTCCTCAGAAGGAAAAATGATAGAGCATCAGTTTTTATATTTATAATTTAAAATTGTATAAATCTAGCAAATTCACATTAACTGCAAAATTCACGTTTTTTAACCCCCCGAAAACCGCATAAAACATAAAACTAGAGTTTTTAGACTTTTGTATTCGGTAATTATCGAATTAATTATAATCTCACTTGTGACTAGTACGTAGAGATTTTCGGAGTTAGATTACTTCTTCAATATGATGGTTACGATAACGATTGTGGGCTCATTTTATAGATAATTATAGATAATTGTCCACCATTAAATTTTCGTTTGTCCACCCTTCAAAAAAATTTTAAAGCAAATTCTTTTTTTTTTTATAGGAAGTCTGAAAAATGAAAAATCGTCTAAAACGCTCGAGTTCTATACGTATACCAAAAATCGTCGTTTGTCGGTTAAAATATATTCAAAAACCAAAATTTGTACTGAAAAATTCAAAGTCCCATAAAATCCCCAAAACGACGATTTTTGGTATACGTACGCACGGTGATCTTGAAGACGCGGCAGGTTTTACAAAAATGGACCCCAAAAGTAATGATGCAGGATTGTTCGGACTGATTTCAGGATTCTATGTAAACTTCAAAATCGTACCTGATCCATTTTTTGAGTTATAAGCATTTTTGTATACACGGAAGGGCATTTTGACTTAGAATGGGGAAAAAATTGTTAAAAAACATCGAAAAAAGACATTTTGATTTTGTATATGTTTTTCGAAAGCTAAAATATTGTTCTTGAACTAAGTCTTTAATTTAAGTTGGTTGAGCAAATATGTTCTGAGAAATTTAATTTCAAAAACATCATTGTAGAAAAAAAAATTTTTTTTTCTTCAAGTTTATTTTTTTCCATTTTTTTAAATAAAGGGTACATTTTTTTTTACATAATTCAATGGTCTTATAAATTTCTAGTCGAAAACAAAAAACAACATGCTTATAAGTATTTTAGTTTTTTAGATTGGAGGAAAAATGTATCGCATCCCCAGAACTTTTTTTCCTCCTAGGCTATTGATTATGTCATTCAGAAAGGAACTAAGACGTTCACGAGTTTTTATTGCTGGAATCGTTCAATGGGTTATAAGCGAAGATAAAACCGCGGAGTGCTATTAAATGAGAGGGTGGAAATTGAAGATAAGGGTGCAAAAGCCCCTTTTTTTCAATATATCTCGTAAGTCGAGCAAAATGTGTATATATTGCATTTGAAACTTTTTGTAGAGAATTAAATTCCCTATTAGAATAATATTTTTTAAAAATTGAAATAAAAAAAAAATTCATACCAAAACAGCCGAAGGTAGGTAGGTAGGTAGAGATGGCGGTCAAGGCAAACCATGTTTGATTGACCCAATTAGCGCAGGATGCGCCGTTTTGATACCAAAACTTATGAAACCTGTGAGTGATAATTGGATTTATTTGAAATACATTTTTTTAATTGGTTTTAAAAAAGGGAAAAACAAGTGTTAGGCAGTCCTAAATCCATTTTGTTGCATTTAGGAACGAGATCAAGTCTTTGATCTTTGATTCTGAGATGTTATCTATGACATTAAAGAATTCGCTCCCCAGAGAGAGTGCTCTATTCCTAGGAAGGGCGGGACATTGACATAGGAAATGGTAGACCGTTTCTTTTTCTTGCTGGTCCAAGCAGCTGCGAAAGTAGGTATTGTGCGGTATACCCAAAACTGGGTATTATAATGTAAGTAATATTACATGTTATTTTCGGGGCACAACTTGCCTGCTTATTCAACAGCCTCGCTTTACCCTACATGCCACATGCGACAAATAATAAACTTTGAAAGCTCCAGAGCCTTGAATTTATTGACAATTTATCGATTTGCTTTTTTTTTCTTTTTTTTACAAAGGAATAACGAATTAACTTGAAATTAGAGTTCAACAAACATAATTTAAAGGCACAGGCACCTAGGGTATACATATACATAGACATACGTGTATAATTCAAAAACAAGCATTACCGTCAAGCATTACATCAAAATAGGTAAGCTTCTTTCAACATAATAAAAAAAAAACTTACACTTTACATTGAGTTAATACTGGTCCCTGGATTCCTAAAGGTTGCGTGGCTAATACTAGTTAAAGCACGACGCCAGTTTGTACATTTATTCAGTATAACAACTAACAACCCACCTAGTATAACCAATCTACCACAATAAATAAAACCAATGCGTGTTACCCACGCAAATAAGGGAAATTGAATGAAAACGTATTGACCGTCAACACTATTGAGCTTCGCCGATTGACTGTTATGATGATGCATAAAAACTTAAAAACTGGTTTGTAAGCATAGGTTTTTTATGTTGCTCAATATTTAATACTCAGTGTCAAGGTCATGTAGTTGTGTTCTAATGTACAAAGCAGATATTGATTTTATTCAAGTAAATTTTTAACCAGGGTAATTGGATTAACGACGAAGACAAGTATTTCTTCTTCCTTTGAATTATAAGCAGGACTGAAAAACTTAACTGTGATAACATTGGCTACGTAAATAATATAATTTATGTTAATAAGGCGTCTGAAAACAAAATCAATTCAACAATCTTGGTATTCTAAATACATGTAACAAAGCTTTGTTTAAGATGAAAAATTGCTAGATAAGTTCCATATAAATTAGTTGCAATCGGGAGAAGGAGGTTTTGTGCGAACCCACACTCATAGACCTTTTTAAAAGTTTCAACATTTTCTTCTTCTTTTTATTGGGTGCTGTTATTATCTCGATTTCGAGGAGATTATAACTTTCCCACGTATCCAAAATTGAACGTAAGAAAAAAACTTAAAAACAATATTTTAAAAATAAAATCAAAAACTCCGTTTTCGAAAAATTTATTTTTCAAGAATAAAAAAAAATTATTTTTGTTAATCCAAAAAATTAATTTTACTATATTTAGTTTTTGATACAAACAATATAGGTAGCTCGGGGAAATTAGTCAAAATATAGGCATAAAATTGTATTTTTCGCAAGGTACAAGGTCGCAGTTCTGGCTTCACGGAGCCTTTTATATCCAAGACTTAATTTTAAAGAGGGTAACGTAGTACACAAAATGATACACAAAACTACTTCTGCAATCTCTGCAAAGCGCTGCCGAAGCCAACCCCGCCCCAGGATGACGATGAAGAATGTACGCTGCTCCGGTAGGGATGGTTAAGACCTAACCGATGCCTTCGATGTCAAAAAGAAGCACAGTCATGCGATTTCTGTAAAATCATCCTTGAACGAATAATTACATATAATCATAATAATAATAATAATAATAATAATATAATAATAATTATTTTACACAACTCTAACATCAACTGTAGAGGTTTGGATATGCAAATGAACCAAGAAAGATTTGATATGACTTAAGGGATGCTCAGAAAAGCTTTACTTGAAGTTTTCGACCAAGATTTCATATGCGCGTTTTCCACCATTTTGAAAAAAGCATTAATTAGGTTTTTTTGACAATAACTCGCCTAAAAGTGCAGCGTCTGAGATGGCTAGGTCTTCTTGGAGCGCATGGACAACAATGCTCCGACCCGGAAAGTTTTCGACCCAGAGGGAAGGCGCAGCAGAGTAACCCCTCTGGAACCAAGTGGGAGGGGACCTCACCAATTGTTATGTTAGACTAAAATTCTTTTAGTTTGAAAACATGAACGAAAATGAAAAGTAAAAAAAAAATGTATCGTTTTCAAACCAACTATTTTACCGTATTTGGAGGATGTGCTCAAATTTTAAGCAAACGCTATGCTAGATTAGAATCAATTTGATTCGTTCGACAATATTAGGCATTGATAGATGCCTAGTTGCGTTTAGTTGTAAAGTTTTCGATGGATTTTAAATCCGAACAAGGATTATATTCAACGCTTCTAAAAAGAATTTGAATTAGATAGGTAAAAAAAAATCATATCTTATCTAACGATTGTAAATGAAAATTTCAGAGACGACCCTGTTTAAATGCAAAGTAAATTGTATTTAAGTAAGCTTAGGAAACTAAATAAAATTAATTTGAGAACCAATTTAAAAAAAATAATACATATAATAATGTGTTTATTTTTGTAAACCGCTGTTAAATACCCGAAAACAGAGGGAAAAAGAAAGGAATTTTTGTAAAGTTTTATATAAGCAATGAAAAGCATCTGGCTTTTTAAATCATAGTTTCTAACAATATTAATATTGCCTTTTGAAATTTTCAAACTAGCATTATTCTGTTTATTGTTATGCAAACTGCGTTGAATTTTAATTTTCTTGTGAAAAAAAATTGCTATTCCCTCGCCATTAAAATAATAAAATTCGAATGAATTTTAAAACAACATTTTAAGAATTTAATGTTTTTATTAAAAAAACCCTGTGATTCGTTTTTCTAAGGTTAGGAATACTTTTAAATCAAATGTTACCCCCGTAACTAAATACAAAAGATTTTCATTATAGCTTTTAAAATCATTTTGGGACAATGCTGAGTTGTTTTAACATTAAAAGCAGACTTTTCAATCGAATTTTGTAGAACAGGTTGGTCTTAATTGTATACACTAAACCATATACATATACATACATACCGTTTTCGTTTGGTTTAATTCTTAGAACTCTCAAAAATTGTCCGATTCAAAATGCGAAACGAACAAATTTTAACATTTCTAATAGAAAAATTCAAACATTATGATATCGGCCAATATATATCAAGAAATAATAATTTATTTGACTTAAATAACACTTTACTTAACATATCGATTAGGTACCATATAATTTCTTTTATTTTACTTTGTATTTCCTAAAACAACAATTTAAAATTAAATTCAATTAGAACATTTGTATGTCCATAAAATGGGTATTATCAAAAAAAATTCGTCATGACAATCCCCAGAAAGTAAATCTGTATACGCATACGCAGCTGTGCGGAATAGCTTTGCCGAAAAAACACAGCTATAGAAAAAGTGTCGTCGGTCGCTTTTGAAATACTCGTAACTTCAAAATTATTTGGGATCAGGAAGTATAGTAAAATTTTAAGTTTTGTAGTTATGAAAATTGACAGTTGAAATCGCAAACTTTCAGTGAATAAAAACAAATTCTACACTCAGCTGTCCTGTATTTTGTTCCACGAAAAAGTCTATCTTTCCTGTACTAAAAGTTTAAACTAAAAACCCTCAAGTTGAGTTCAACTTTAAGTGAATAAAATCGCCCTTAATTTAATATAAATATTTTTCATAAACGCTTAAAATAAGCAAAACTTAAATGCTACCTAGTGAACATGCCCCAAAATGTGAAAAATTAAATATTTTAAATAATTTGAGGCCTTAACCAAAATATTGCTTTTCAAATACATTCATAATAAGCATAATTAACTTTGTCAAAATCGAATAGTTTTCATACATATATTCAAAATTAATATGAAACTGCAATTTGTCTGATGATTCTGATGATGATGGCAATGAATTAATATATGTAATATCCCTACCTAAAAGTAACTCCTACGCTAATTCAAACATAAGCTTCATTGCGGTAAACATTACCATTTTTAGCTTCAAACTTCTACAAAAATACTATTTCAATTTGACATTAACATTCTCTAGTAAAAACGATATAATTGGTGGCGCGGCAGTTACTAAATAAAATTAATTCAAAAACACAAATAGGCAATAAATGTGCATGCACTATGTGATACTAAATGTATCGCTTTACATATGCTCTGGAATAATTTATTTAAAGCTGACGATGACGATCCAGATAGTTTTTTATAGCCCATCCCATGCAACAAGAATAATAATACATAAAAACTTCCATAGCTGCATGGAAGCTGAGTTGACATATGGCAATGTATTCGTCCAAATATCTCGCATTTAAAAATGAATCATCGAAATTTCCATAAACAATACTTTTCTTTTAAAAATGTCAACCTAATAACTAACTTGCCGTATGTTTTATACATAAAATTTTGAATCTCCGCACCCTAAAGATAAGTCGTTCTAGAATAACTAATCTGTAAGAAATCAAAAAATTAATTACCATGACAGTCACGTGTTAGAGATGTAGTTTTCAGTTAAATAATAATCAGATATGAATTTTAAGTTGAAAACAAAAATAGTTTGACACTATTAACAGACAAAAAAGAATTAATGAAACAGTTTATAAAACTTTGGAAATTTTTTTCTTTTTATAAAAAAAACATCAAGCAAATTAAAAAATCTAGCCTTACTATGTATGTATCATCATCTACCTTTAAAAATAACCAAAAGTCTAAAAATAACGAAAGCAGTTTTTTTTATCAAGCTAACCTAAATGACGTCATTTAATGTACATTCAAAGCCACCAGTATGGCTTTTTTACAGCATAGCACAGTGGCTTTGTTTAAAAAAGAATTTGGAAAAATATTAATTTAATTTTGTTGGTACAATTCATTAAGGGGCTATGCCACTCTAGGTGCTCAAAAAAGGCTTACCTTTTATATTAAAAAAAATCTCGATAAATTGAAAAAGGTCATATTATCTTTTATGGTCGGTTTGGATGTTTGCTCGTCTTGATCGTGTTCTCTTTGAATTTGTCATATAAACGTAGGTTGAATTCATTTGTCGCATCTTTAGGTGCTATAGGGTAAAAATTCGTAAAAACAATCGAACTTTGCTATACAATGGCATTAGGAGTTGTCTGTCTCCATCTTAAGCTTCAACCAAACCACTGGAGCCATACTTTCAAGCTTGATACTCATGATTTTTCTTACAAGCATGGGTCGATGTTAGGTAGGTACTTTGATTTAAGTTGTCGAATAATACTTTTAAAAAAAAACCGCATACCAAATTTTTCAGAAGAAAATTTGGTATAGTTAAAATTGTTTATTAATATAAAAAAAACTACGGCTCCAAATATTTTTAAACTGAATTAAAAAAAAATTGCTGTATGTACAAGAAGTTAAACAAGTTTAACATTATTTCTTATGAAGCTTTACATACATAACTTTAACAGTCTAAGATACTTTTACTTTAAGAGGAAGTCGTGCATTTTGTTTAAGATATTTTTAAAAATATTCATCTTTACGAAGCAAAGAGTATTAAACTTTATCTAAATCTAAATTTTTCTAAAGTACCTACTGTATAATATCTAGATATTAGTTTCTTTTTGGATAGAAAAAGAAATGAAAACTTAATCTCACAAAACACATTTAAACAAGCATGCAGTTGCTTCAATTTTATCAACGTCATAATTCTTCAGAGAAGCTGAGTGAATAAACTGGGTATAACAAGGCTTTTGTTGCCGAAACAAAAATAAACTTTTCTGAAGGTTTTTAGTGTGCTGAACTCGAATCCGAAGTCAGAAAAAATTGATCAGATCTCGTTTCTGAAATATTACTGTTAGAAAATGCAAAAAAAACTGTTTTTTGACTACTTCGAAAGTTATTCTTTTATGTAAGGACATTTGTTTAAACATAAATCTTAACGGTTTGTATAGAAACGGTTTTCTTTAAGTATTTCGAGACCTGTTTAAATCTTTCCAATATCTTTTGTATTGCCCGAGATATTTTAAGATGAAGTAAGTGTGTTTGGCTTTATATATCATAAAGGTAATAATAGTGCATGATACATACAATAAGCCGAGCTCAGCACACCGAAAACCTTCAGAATAGTATTTTTTTTGTTTTAAGAGCAAAAAAAAAAAGTTTAATTTTGTAAATCAGTGTAATATTCATTAATATCACAACGTATATAGTGGATCACCATCACCATGCACCGATATTGCACAAAACTCCATATTGAGATGCTGAGTGCTACTGTGTTTATTCATATATAGCTGCACAAAGTATAAGTGACAAAAACATGTCAAAAGTTCCCACTAGAATTCCATAAAATTGAATAACACCATGCCTTGAATCTGATCATTCATCGTCACTGCACTGATCGTCAACATCAACACCGATTGGCATCAGTATCTGTGTTCCTGTTCAGTAGATTGATGAATTTTTTTATAGATATACATAGCTGCTACGTAACTATATTTGAGCTAAAAAAAGATACTTTAATGGGTTTCTCCCGAAAATAAATGTCAGCATTTATATTTAAGTTCCCGATCTGTGGCTGTTGACCCCAAAAGTTGATATAAACCTCGCGGTCGTTCGTTCTCTCTGGGTTTTCGTTTTTTGTATTTTTTTATTGAATCGAAAGTTAGTTTGTGTACAAAAGGAGAAACTTTCACACCTGGGATTGTTTGTGTAGTTTTTTTTCGCATTGATGTCAGGTTGAGACCTGAAGACAATAATTACCTTTAAAGATAGGAAATCAACTTGACTTCAGTGTTATATTCTTTTATTTATTTGTTGAGAATAGGTGTCAGTTGGATTGGAATATTAATAAAAATCCCCAAGATAATTGAGGTATTACTAAAGTAAATGTCAGGTTTTATGTGACATGTTACATGACATTGATTGTGATGATTTTTTTTTAAATTATTTGTCCAAGGAATTTCTATACTTTTTTTTCAGTACATATTTATTAGTGGAGTCAAATTAGCTTTATACCTCGGAATCCATCGAAAGTCGATGCATCTGAAAAACGAGTATAGGGCTGCATTATAAAAGGGTCAAATAAGAAAGTTAAAAAAAAAAATTTCACCGCTCTCGATTACAACAGTTTTTATGGACCGCTAACTGTCATTCCGTATGCAAGCGTCAATCGGAATTGCTGTCTCATTTTAGATTTTGATCAAACTTTGTAGGGATGTTCTCTAGGACTGTAAGGAAGCAAATCCATGATGATTTAATTTTAAGTTGCGTGGTTTCCCCGCTACCCGCATTCGAACTTTTTCAGAAGGTCTTTTTTATGTTATTATAGCTTTGCGTCTACTAAAGATATCTTTTTGTTTGAAACGCCATTTTAAAGCTTAAGAGTAGTAATTTTTTAATATATATTAAAAAATTACGTAGTAATTATCCCTGAATTAAAAATAATTTTTGAAAAACTGGTAATTTTGCTGATTTTTCATGGTTTTTGACTGGCTCCAGAACCTTGGCTATTATATGTAGGAAGCTTATACTTACCAAATATTAAATATAGATATTTTTCAACAAAATAAATCTAAAATGAACTCGATGGCTGTACTCCTTATGCAAACATTTTAAGTTCAAAGTTTTGAGTTTTTTGAAAAAATATTTTTTTATACTATGATTTTTTACGATTTGACTAAAGATAGAAACATGAAACTAACAGTGTGTTAAGTTGAAACTTTTAACTTTAAGTCCTCTAAATAAAATTGTGTTATTTTTATATCTTCTTAGTGTACCGCTTGTTTGAAAATTCGCAAAAATGCTAAAAAGCCAAAAAAAAACCCTACTTAAGGCTATGATTGCACTATGTTTGACATAAGATAGAAGCATGAAATTAATAATATATTTAGTTCGTACTCTTAGCTTAACACACTGTAAGTTTCACCTTTCTTCGTTTAGTCAAATCGTAGAAAATTACAGTATAAAAATTAGCTTTTTTAAAATACTCAATACTTTGAACTTAAAATTTTTACATAAGGAGTACAGCCATTGAGTTCATTTTAGATTTATTTTGTTGAAAAATATCTATATTTAATATTTGGTAAGTATAAGCTTCCTACATATAATAGCCAAGGTTCTGGAGCCAGTCAAAAACCATAAAAAATCAGCAAAATTACCAGTTTTTCAAAAATTATTTTTAATTCAGGGATAATTACTACGTAATTTTTTAATATATATTCAAAAATTACTACTCTTAAGCTTTAAAATGGCGTTTCAAACAAAAAGATATCTTTAGTAGACGCAAAGCTATAATAACATAAAAAAGACCTTCTGAAAAAGTTCGAATGCGGGTAGCGGGGAAACCACGCAACTTAAAATTAAATCATCATGGATTTGCTTCCTTACAGTCCTAGAGAACATCCCTACAAAGTTTGATCAAAATCTAAAATGAGACAACAATTCCGATTGACGCTTGCATACGGAATGACAGTTAACGGTCCATAAAAACTGTTGTAATCGAGAGCGGTGAAATTTTTTTTTTTAACTTTCTTATTTGACCCTTTTCTAATGCAGCCCTATACTCGTTTTTCAGATGCATCGACTTTCAATGGATTCCGAGATTTTACAAATTTTATGTCTAATTTGACTCGACTATATATACACTTGTAAACTTTAAGAAATATAACGATTTTGAACGCCAACACCTTGATATTTTGTTTATTTCGACTATGTAGATAGGGGAAAAGTCGTTGTATGGCCGAATCTTGTACTATTATACACAGAGAAAAATAGACATAAAATAGAACAAAAACAAAAAGATTTCTCTATGGTTTGCATCCAAAAAGGAAACCTTATTAAAACAATTGAAAACCCAACATTTTCAACATCCTACGTTGTTTTCGTCTACTTCCAGCACATAAGTGATATCAAAAATTGCTTAGCAACAGGGTATCAAATCTTATAAATTCTTTTATGTAAAGTAGTATGAAAGCTAAAATGCTAAACAAAAAGCTTTATTTTTATTTGAATTTATTCAAAAGTTAAAAAAATAGAATTACTCTGTTTTTTTTTTCAATAGTGTAACAAGTTTAAGTTTTTTAAAAATATTTTTCACTCTAAGGCTCCACCTTTCTAAAGTTCATGAGAAGGATAAAATAGTTCAATCTTTAGTTCAAAACGTGTTCTAGTTCAAAACGTGATAGGGTAACAGCATCCTATTATTATTTATTGAGTGTTAGGGGCCAATTATAGCGATCATGATAATGAATGCGGAACAAATTTCAAATGGATATTGTGTGATGTCATTCGATTTGAAACTTACATAAGTGCTATATTAATCGTAATCGATTATAACTCAAAGAATTTTTATTGAAAAGAATATATTTTTTGTTTTTCTGACGCAAATCCGTTTTTCGTCCCAGCTGATTTGCATTTCAAACAAAATGAAAAAAACAGTTCCTGATGAGTTTAATTTTGTTTCTGTTCTGCTGCAAATGAAAAACTTTTTCGTGTATATATTCAATCAGGAAAAGAAGACGTTTGTTAGGTGTTGTGGTTTGTCAACTGACAGAAGTTCGCTCTAAGTTAGGTTAGGTTTCAATTTTCGTATGTTTCCATTCTTGCAGTCAGTCTGCTGTTTTCCGACAATTACAGTAATAAAAACTAAACAACACCACCATCTTGATGGAGCAAGCATTTATGGCTAGAGTTACAGCACTGTTTCACGGATCATGATCCGATGATGATCATCAGATTCCTTCATTCCATTTGTACCTACATATGTGGTGCTTAGTCTAGTAATTTTTCATTTTATTCGAAAGCGATTTCACAGGTCATTACACTACGCACTGCGCTACCTGACCCACATGATTTGCTTCACACAATTATAGCCAATTTGACTTATACCACTTTCATTAATAATAAAAATTATAAAAAATAAAAACTAAACTTAAATATAAGTCAATATTATTTTATAGAAATTGTTTAAATAATTGGATTTTTTTAAGCGTTAAAAGTAAAATTAAATTAAAAACAACTTATTTGAATAAGCAATCAAGTTCATTGGGAACTGATTTATTTATGTAGCCCTGATTTTTCAATCGTCAGTTAGACTATCTGAAGAATAAATGTCAATATAAAAGAAAAATTTTATTCGACGGAATAAGCCTTAACTGGGGTTTATCTAGCTATTGAAAAATCGGCATTAAGTTAAAAAAAATAAAATTAAATTAACAAAAAAAAATTATAATTATAATGCTGTTTTGGGCTTGTGATTAATAAAGTAAAAGGATGAAAATATCTTTCTTAATTGATCATTAACTCATTTTTCCATATTCAAAATTTGTTAATATTTTAAGCACTAAAAACAGTGAACGAAAAAATTATTGTTAATTTTTTAAACAATGTTTACTCAGTTAAACAGTTACTTTTATGATATTGACGGTTATTTTTTATGGCTAAACATTTTTCTAAAATACTTAAATAGTGAGAGCTAAATAAAATTTCAAATTGGAAGTGAGGGACGGTAATTAGTAGTAACGAAAACCACAGGTCTTCTCGTCAGAAGATTTCCGGGTGAAAGGAAATTAATTTTTTTTTTTCGTAGAACAAAATTCAATGCGAAATGCGGGCTTAAAATATTTTTCCCATAATATTCGTCGAATTTCTTACAATTATTACTATTAGTCCTTATAGTGAGGCGGTTTAGCATTAAAAAACTGCTCAATAGTGCACTTTGTGATAAAAGCATGAAATTTACATCATTGGTAGTACTCAATACAAGAGTTATTTTGAGATATTGGGCCACCTTGTATTCCATCTGGAAGGGTAGATACAAGACTTTTTCTGTGTTGCACTTGCTTTATTGCATATCATAGTATAAGTAATAAAACAATTTTATTAATATGATACATGATTTCGAGGTATTTCCTAACGCCCGATCGAATAAAATGAATAACTCAATGTCTCGACCATCATGTAAAATGTTATTGGACTCTTTATGAATAGTCATTTACTTAAAGAGCAATCAGAATATTACCAATTGCTCTTTGAAAAAAAAGTGGTAGGCTTATAAAATTTTGCAAGGACGTTTTATGTACCATAGAAAAAAGTAATAAAATATGTCCACCAATATATTTCCGGTTAAAGGGTGTTTTTTTTTAGCGGGAAAGAACACTTTTGAAATGGTACCATTGCACCACACGGGAAATGTATGCATTTTTTTAACTGCATACAAATGTTATACATACTATGAAGATCAAAAATAAAAACAAAACTTATTATATTTACCATGGAATATTTAATTTTAATGACAAACTAAAAGAGCCTGCTTTAATTTTTCATTGAATTTTCATACAAATTATAGTTTTGAAGGAGTGAAGTGCATAAGTAAAAGTATGAAAAATAATTGTGCAGTTTGTGATAAAAGGCAACCCCAGGTCAGAACTTTTATTTTTTTTTTGTGTTACTGTGTAATTGTATTCTTTTTATTTAGAATGGGTAACTGTTCAAATTATTCAGCCCTTCACTATTCATTATTTGAATTAATAAGCTTAACATTTTAGGCTGTCCATTTATATTAATATGTTTAATTAATTTAAAGCCACATGATTTCTCACAATGTGTAAAGGTCGTAGAGTTCACCATCTATTGATCATTGCATCAAGTCACTTTGTAGTATCATAAAAAATTTAAATTACAAGTTTATTAACTTCGTCTTATGTAAATTAGATTATGAAAATAAGTTTAGAAGATATGTATATGTAATTTAGAGATAAAGAACATTTTTGATTAAGTAAGTATTCTCATGAATGCGTTACCCGTTTTCAGTATTGGTTAATTATCCGCTTATATGCACAAAATAAAAAAAAAATAAGCTTCGAAAGAATAAAATATAAAATAAAATAAAATAAAATAAAATAAAATAAAATAAAATAAAATAAAATAAAATAAATAAAATAAAATAAAATAAAGTAAAATAATATTATCAATGCATATGAATCCAAATAAAATTTACCTTATCTTATATCACCCTTATATAAAAATGTATAACAAAAATTAAACAAATTATTCAACTAAGAACATCCGATTTCCTTTAAGTAAAATTTTGTCATCACTTCTTTTAATTATGTGATTTACTAGTAGAATAGTCGTAATGCTAATAACGTAAATAAATCATTAATTGATTTAAGATGTCTGCATTCCATCACGTTAACAATCTTGCGCCAAATAAAAAAACATATAACTTTAATTGTATACCCAAGTCTATTGCCACAAGTAATTAAATGTTAACCACCCACACCCTACCCGGAGTATTATTTTTCATCAAAATTCCAAACGATGCCTTTAACTGCATGAAAAGCTAAGTTGAGTTGCCATTATGCCCATTTGTTGGGCATAACTTATATTTTTAAGTATGTAAGCAATACTATGAATGTAATGTCATTGAATATTTGTATGTATTAAAATTTAAGTAGAAATATTTTTTTTTAGTGCTGAGTTACATAGAAGACGAATCAAAAACATTAAAAAGTAAAAATAAACATAGTAGGATGAAACCCTTTCAAAAAGGAGGTGAATATGATAAAAATGAAAGGAAAAATAAATTACGGGCGACCTGAAATCGGGAAGTTGTTGGGTTGAGTTTTTAATGTTAAAAAATGATATATCTCGATTTCCGGAAAAACTACAAGTCCTAAGGAAAAAAGTTGTATCGCAAAGTTGTACAAATAGGCCCTATTTTTTTTTTTCTTTAAATGAAAGAAAAATATTTGATCTTATAACAATCTATATTTAATTAAAATAATTAAATTAATATAAAATAATAAAAATAATGAAAAAAATTAAAATAATGAAACAACCATGCAAAATAAATACATGTGACACGTAAATAGAAGTTTGTAAGATTTATTTTCAATACTTAGGTGTACAAAATACGTCAAATATATTATTTTGCTTAAATTATATACTACTTAATTATTTATCCTATGTGTTGTTAGAACGTCCTATAAGTCCAAAATTGTTTTTCGCGTTCTTTCGTTGT
This sequence comes from Episyrphus balteatus, assembly GCF_945859705.1. Classification (NCBI taxonomy): domain Eukaryota; kingdom Metazoa; phylum Arthropoda; class Insecta; order Diptera; family Syrphidae; genus Episyrphus; species Episyrphus balteatus. The sequence continues at coordinate 56,702,693 of NC_079135.1, read as the reverse complement.
TATTTCTAATTAACTGATAAGTATATTTTACATATCAGTTTCTTACCACTTAAATACTATATTAAGCATAACAAATTCTTTCAAGATTTGTTTGCTTGAGCATGAAACAGTTTTTATTGAAAGTTCAAAGTGGTTTTTGAAATGACCAATTCAATTTTAAAAACAAATTTTAAGTTATTTTTATATTTTTAAAATTAAATCCATTTTTTTTTTTATTAGTTTTTCTATAAACTTTTGACATAAGAGCAAGTACGTTCGTATTATTTAGAGCCCTGAACAAAAAAAAGATTAAATACAAATTGAATTCCATTTCCTAAAAAAATGGTTCCCTTTACTTATTTTGTTTGATTTCAAACCTCAAACCTGACGATGCATAAAATTTAATTTTAAGAGGAGCCCATTAGATTCATAAATCTTCACCTAAGCCTTATTCTAGATACACAAACACATCAGATTCAGTATGTATAGAAGCATTGGCACCATTACTTCACTAAATAAAATTGGCCAAACATTCAGCTAGATATAGGGGAGGAAAACAAAAGAAACGACACTTTTCCCGTAAATCATAGAAAAAATAGATAAAACTACTTATGTTGATGGTAGCAAATGGAAATGGACATACCTACATAACATACATTTTTTATTTTGTTTGTGTTTCATCTTGAAATTGTAAATCGATTAACTGAAAAACAACTCGGACTTCCTAAATCGTTTTATGTCTTAACATCAGAATACAACTATCAAGAGAAAACAACAAAAATATTAGTACTATCATAAAATACCACTGACTCAAGTTAGTTTTCATATAGATTTGCTGACAAAACAAGTTGAGCCGAAGTAATTTTATTCCCTGAGATATTGCTTACTTTCCAATGGCAAAATTCTATAAATGGTTTGGCTTGCAAATAAATGAATAGAGAGGGTTTTCCTAAGAAATTCAAATTTCAGTTTATAGAAAATAAAAAAGTTAATAACATGCGCCTTGAACCTTGAACCCAACATTTCAGGGGTTAGTATTACATAAAACAACTGTCAGTGTGTTCTTTCGAAATATAAACGCTGATAGTTTTCGGTATTTTGTTCACATTAGCATTTTTATTGGTGTTTAAAGACTGATTTTTATGAAACTGTTCTTTTTGTTCTACATTTTTTTCTCATTAAAAAAAAACTAAAGACACCTGTCGTCATGTATTAATCAATTATTTTTGTTGTCTTCCAAAGTAAACGCAATTACCTTACATACATACACCGACTTTTTAAGAGTCTTTTTGACTACGAGTTTTCTATGGGGATTGTTTATTTAGTCATCTGCTCTACAGCTTAGATTCACATGAGTCGATTAGCGACTAGTGAAAAGTCGGCATTATTTTCTTCGATATTTAATTTTTTTCGATTTTCAAAATTTCTGGTGTTAAATTTTTTTTGTCACGAAATGTCAGGGGCCATTAGAAATTTGGATACACACAGAAAAAAGAAACAAGTTAAAATCATTAAAAATAAACATGATTCATCATAATTTTACCAATGATTTTGCTTCATAGGTGTTTCGGATTATTTTGAAAGGATTTCATTCCTGTTAAAACAACATTTCGTTCCTGTTAAAACAACTTTCTTATGTATCAAAAAAAAAACTACATCACATTTGCACTTTTCTATCTTCTCTGTGCACTCTCTCTCTCCCCCTTTTCTCTGAATGTTTTAATCTTAATATTGAATTGCGTTTATTTGAAAAAACGTCCAACCTCAGCCGGGAATTGAGCCTGGAACACTTTTGCTTCGGAGCAACACATCTATCCACTGAGCTACAGCTGGTATAATGAGGGTGGTTGTTTAAATCTGGCTTTTATTCTCAATTTTTTTTTTGCCGGAGTTGAAATGATTTTCAATTCAAAAGGGAAATCCTTTTGTTTTAAATGTAAATACCGTGTTTCATGTTGATTCAAAACTAAAAAATCTTGTTCTTACATTGTTCAGATCAAAAAAGTATAATTCATGTCATATTAAAACGAAACCAGTACAAATCGAATTGACAAAAAAAAATTAAAGGTTGAGAATCATTATTTTAAAAAACATCTATTTTTCCCTTTGATTTTACATGTGCTTTTTTTTATCTGTGATAGGTTCTGGTGGGGCATATCACAAAAAAGGTTGGGAAATCATTATTTACTCTACTGAATGATGAACATAAAGGTATTTGTCTTCTTATGTATAAGCTTGGCTAAAACTCAAATGTAAACGACCCAAAGCTGATAGTGATGTTTTAGAACCGTTACTAATTTAATAACGTAACAAAGTTGTAAGTAAGGTTTTAGAGAGACACCGGGGGTCCACGGGAGAAAAGGGAGAGAAAATCTCATAAATCTTCTTTGAATACTCTTAAATAAATATAAGTTGAGTAGTATGGTGACCATACAATACAGCCATATTCAAGTATGGGCCTAACAAATGAAACATATCAAAGTTTTAAGACGTGTGAATCGTAAAAATCTCGAGAGAATCGTTTAGACGACTTCTACACGAAAACGTAGACTCACAAGATGCACATAAGAACAAGGGAGACAGAAAGATCGATTTATCCTTTGCTCTTATGTGCATCTTGTGCGTCTACGTCTTCGTGTAGAAGCAGACTTTTCGAATCCTAGAATTTTATTAACCTTTTTGATAATGTAATTATAATGATCACTGAATGTGAGTTTTGAGTCAAGTATAATCCCGTAGTCAGAAAAAACGGATTTAATATTTTAAAGGCAATACTATTGAATTGTTAATTTTGATTTTTTAAATTTTTTTAAATAATTATTGTTACTGTTTTGAACAACTAAAACAATTAGTCTGTAGTTGAATAAATAATAAATATATAATGTCCCAAAAAATCGAAAAAAAGCCGATGGGCCAAGATAAGGGCTCGCGGAATTTGGCAGCTTGGATGCGCTCCCTGTTCATACTTGATTATTGTTTCACTGAAAAATTAATGTCTCTCAAGTTAGCAGAGCAAGGTCAGCAGAACATATGTTTTGTTATTGGATCTTTTAGTGCTTATTAAGTGCTAATTAAGTGCCCCAAAATTAAATTAAGTGCTCCACTACTTTTGGAGAAAATTAATGTTCTGCTAACTTGATTTAAAGTTAGCAGAGCAATTACCAGAAAATGCCCTAAACTGCTCGTAGAAAAATCGGGTTTGGTATAATATTTAGGTGCTAATTAAGTGCTCTACGAATCCCAAAAAAAATTTCCAAAAAAAATTTTTTTTCCAAAAATAATTTTTTTTCTGTGATTTTCGAAAAAAAAAATTTTTTTTTTCAAACTCTCTTAAATAATTAAGTGCTTAACTAATATAAGTTAAGTACCCCATTTTCCGAAGAATTTTCCGAGATTTTCCATTTAAAAAAAAATTGTCATTTTCCATACAAATTCGTGTTCTGCTAACTTGAATTTTGATTTTCTCAAAAAATAAATTTTTTTTTGACAAAATTCAAATGGAGTAATTAAGTGCTCGACTAATTTGAATTAAGTACCCCATTTGCCGAAGAATTTTCCGAGATTTTCCATTAAAAAAAAATATTTTCATTTTCCATACAAATTCATGTTCTGCTAACTTGAATTTTGATTTTTTCAAAAAATTCCATTTTTTTCGACAAAATTCGAATTGAATAATTAAGTGCTCGACTAATTTGAATTAAGTGCTCCATTTTCCGAAGAATTTTCCGAGATTTAAAAAAAAAAAAATTGTCATTTTCCATACAAATTCGTGTTCTGCTAACTTGAATTTTGATTTTGTCGAAAAAAGTGGAATTTTTTGAAAAAATCAAAATTCAAGTTAGCAGAACATGAATTTGTATGGAAAATGAAAATATTTTTTTTTTAATGGAAAATCTCGGAAAATTCTTCGGAAAATGGAGCACTTAATTCAAATTAGTCGAGCACTTAATTACTCCATTTGAATTTTGTCAAAAAAAAATTTATTTTTTGAGAAAATCAAAATTCAAGTTAGCAGAACACGAATTTGTATGGAAAATGACAATTTTTTTTTTAAATGGAAAATCTCGGAAAATTCTTCGGAAAATGGGGTACTTAACTTATATTAGTTAAGCACTTAATTATTTAAGAGAGTTTGAAAAAAAAATTTTTTTTTTCGAAAATCACAGAAAAAAAAATTATTTTTGGAAAAAATATTTTTTTTGGAAATTTTTTTTGGGATTCGTAGAGCACTTAATTAGCACCTAAATATTATACCAAACCCGATTTTTCTACGAGCAGTTTAGGGCATTTTCTGGTAATTGCTCTGCTAACTTTAAATCAAGTTAATTAATTTTCTCCAAAAGTAGTGGAGCACTTAATTTAATTTTGGGGCACTTAATTAGCACTAAATAAGCACTAAAAGATCCAATAACAAAACATATGTTCTGCTGACCTTGCTCTGCTAACTTGAGAGACATGAAAAATTAGTTAATAAATTTGAACAATTATTAAAAATTCCCACGCCTCTTTCCCCCCCAGATACCACACGCGCTGGGGTCCATTTTCACCGAGTACGAAGTCATTTGCGGATGATTATCGTATCGGCACTTTTTAGTGTTTTTTGAAGGTAAAAACAAATTAAAAAGAACTAAATAAGTAAAGAGAATGGTGATACGAATATCAAAGGAAGGTCAAAGATTGGGACTGCTTAGTACAAGCATTTATTATATCTATGCAAAATAAAAAAAATTTAAAATGAACAAAAAAAATAAATTTAATATTTCATGTTTAATTGTCAGAAAGTGTCAAAATTTTAAAACAAAAATGTTTTAATAGTCAAGGGTGTCGAGAAAAAATAATTCAATATACATATGTTCATATAATTAGGTATAAAGATATTAAATGAGAAAAGAATCAGTAAACATTAAACATAAATACAAAAAAAAAGTTTATGAGCGTGGTACACTGGTTTTTAGTATTTTTTTCAGACTAGTTTTATTAATATTAAAATCAAACAGATTAGTATTCAAATTTACAAGCTTACACATTCGAGTTAAGGGCACATGCATACCATAATTAGTACGGTGTTGGGGTAATTTTATTAAATCTAAGCTACGAAAGTTATAACCTCCTCTCCGGTAGTTAAAATTAATAGAATTAAGCAGATCAGGGCCATCAATTACACCCGTTATAAGTTTATGAATAAATACAAGGTCGTTATTTACTCTCCTTTGAGACAAGGTTTGGATATGCAGTAGGTTGATTCGATGCTCATAGGAAGGAAGGTTAAAAGGGTCCGTCCATGGTAAATAAATAAATTATTTAATTTCTTACTTTTATATGGAGCAACATCCTAAAAAATTATATTATTTCACACTAGTTTTCCTCGAAAATAGAGATTTTTGTTAAAAAGAATTAAACGAACAACAGGTTTAATTCTTTTAAAACAAATGTCTCCATTTTTGTACCCACACAACTTGAAACTTGTACTCGCACTGGCTTGCGTCGACATTTTGTAATCTATAATTATACATCTTGTTTTCTGTAACTATACAAAATAGTTGATTTTAACTATTTTGCTTTGGTATGTGACTATTATAATAGTTGTTTCTAACTATAAACATAATAGTTAAAAATGACTATTTTAATAGTTACGGCGTAGTCAATTTTAATTATTGTAATAGTTATTTTTAACTATTTTATTTTTGCATGTGACTATTATAATAGTTATTTTTAACTATTTTGTAACTACTTTCTGTCAAAAAATAGTTACTCAAATTTCACTGAATTCAATAAAGTGACTATGCAAATAGTTACAAAACAACTTTTTTTTTCCCTGATTGCACACTACGGAAAGTAACAGAATAACAGAACTGTATTTTCAAGCTAAGTTTTTTGGATAAGACTTTGGATCTTGGGGATCTTAAAAGGCTTTTCCAGTACAAAATTTGTTTTTTCAATATCTTCTAAATGTAGGGTGGAGAAACAACGAATTTTGGTAGGTATACGACAGAATTTTGAATTTTTGAAAAAAAGTATTTTTAGGGGATTTTAACAGACTCTGATTTTTTTAGTACAAAATTTGTTTTTTGTTTTATCTTAGACGTAGGGTGGACAAAGGACGAATTAAAAAAAATCAAAGTGGACAAAACGACAGTAGTTTGAATTGAAAAAATTGAATTTGAAAAAAATTATTTTGGGGATTTTTTATTTTTTCAGTGCAAAAATAAAATTTTTCGAGGTGGACAGAAGTTTGAATTTTTGAAAAAAAAAAAATAAATTATTTATTATGGTATATCTTTCATTGCACAGTTTAATTAATTCTGAAAGACTATGTCAATTTGTTTGAAAAGTAAATAATAAATTTATTATTCAAATGTCCCACACGTGGCATTGGAATTTTCCGCAAAAGTAAATAAAAACATTTTGGAACTTGTACTGTACAAATTCTTGCTATTTCTTAGTATTGAACTCGAAATACATACAAATTACAAATGTAATTGTAAGCCTGTCCGGGAACGATTTTCAAAATCCTAATAATACACATACGACGAGCTCATTTGTAGGTCTAGGTCCTCTTATAGAAAGGAAAATTAATTTCGTTTTCTATTTTCATAAATTATGTATATGGCCACCGACGCGTCATTCGTCGCTTAGCCTCGTCGCCATCGTATGGCTATCGGTACAGATTTTTTTATTTGACTGGTTAATCCACTTGAAATAGAATTTTTTATAGAAAGTCGTTTGGCAACTATCTCAATTGGCTTTTACTACTAATACTCTATCATAGGCTTAACTATCTTTGCCTCTACTGTGTATCTTCATGTTCTACTTAAGAGGAACGCTGTTAAATTTTTTTCATTGGTTGTTTAAGTTTCAAACTGATGATACCACTGTCTTTGTGGGGTCATAAGTAAACGTTTAAAAATTGTATACAAAAAATGCTAGTTCCGACAAAAAAGTTAAGTTTATAGGTTACTGCCATTGGGCAACTATCAAATCATTAATCATTATACCTGAATCAATGATAATTTAAAATTTCGGTTAGCATAACTTGTTAAAACAGGATGTTAAGAATATTTTGTTTTTCTTTGCGCGGCTTTTGATTACAAATTCATATTTCAAACTATGTTTGTTAATCATGTAGGTATATATGTAGTAAATCATGTATGAAAAGAAAGACAGATGAGATAGTTGATTGAGGTTATGATGATCATATTGATTCAAAAAACTTGTTGATTGATCCCACTACAATATAGCACAGATCGAATATTACTGAATTAGAAATGCTGATAACATATTGAATAGAAAAAAAAAATGGAAATAAATAAGTAGCACTCTTCAACAATTCGTAAATTTTAAAACGATAAACAGTTAACAAACCATAAGATTTAAAGTAAATATTTTAAAATGACGATATTTAAAAAAAGAATTCATCAAATTCGGTAAATGCTTTAAGAAACCATAAGCACTTAGGTGTCATTGGAGTAGTACGGACGCACAGTGGTGCTCCTCATGAATGTTGGCGTTAAAAATCATTTGAATGACGATTTCTATTTATATATAGCTTAAATATTATTTATAATATGTTCTGTATTAAGCCCTAGAATTTTAATTGAAAATTTTTTGGGTCCGTAAAGTAATTTTTACAGGTAAATTATAGTGAAGAAAATACCTACCAGAAGGAATATTTTCTAAGTAAAGTAAAGGAAAATATACTTTCAACTGCAAAAGTGTATGACTGTTTTTCGTTTAAAATTATTTAAGCAATTTCTATGAATATTTTGCAAATTTAACTCATCTATGATTGAGTTTTACCTCACACTAAGATAAAACTAATACCGAAAAAAACTGAAAAACATTGAAAAGTTTGCCATTTTGCTTACTTTATATATTCTTTGTCCCTGCTTCATCTTAAACTTTTATACCATACATATTTCATCAGTGTATCATGTTTGTTGATGTCAAAAAACAAACATTCTGTTTTTAATCGAGAATAACTTTTCTTAGAGCAATTGTTTTATTTTAATGTCATTATATTCAGCAGGAGAAAATAACCTAAAAATATGTGTCATTGATTATTCTACAAAACATTTTTTTCACTGTTTTGTTGACCTTCACCCCCTCCCTCTTTTCCTAGAAAAAAACACCCTTCCACTTCCACCCAATTTTTTACTTGCGATATAGGTACTACATATACAGGGTGTCCCACAGTCACCGCCCCAAACGAAAACCATGGATTCCTGAGATCATTTTAAGTCGAAAAACTTAAGAGGTAATTTTCTCGTTTTCGTCCCGTTTTCGAGTTACCACGGTTTTCATGATTTTTGTTCTCTTTTCCCTTATCTAGCTTTATCTTTGCCAAACTACGTTTGATTTGAAAAATTTTTTTTACAACCAATCAAGAATTTATTACAGTTTTAGTTTGTCTCAAAACTTTTTTTCTGCTGACAACCGTTTCTCCACAATTTTGCATCAAACCCAATTTTCTTCGTTTTTTAAGTTGTTTTTTACACTTTCATATCATTTAAGTCAAAAAAACACGTTAATGAGTATTAATTTTTTGTGCTTTTTATTAAAGCCCAGTTTATTTTTATAAAAAAAATAAGTTTTATTTCATAAAAAAGGCTACTGAAAGTAATTAAAAAAAAAAATAAACAAACTGAGTGAATTAAAAAAAAAAAATAATTTTTAAATAAAAAATTAATTTAAACGAATTAAAACTTTTTCTGAGCTATTGTGGTTAAGAAAAGAACAAATAAATAAAGCTCAGAAAAAGTTTTAATTCATTTAAATAAATTTTGTATTTAAAAATTATTTTTTTTTTAATTCACTCAGTTTGTTTATTTTTTTTAATTAATTTCAGTAGCCTTTTTTTATGAAATAAAACTTATTTTTTTTATGAAAATAAACTGGGCTTTAATAAAAAGCACAAAAAATTAATACTCATTAACGTGTTTTTTTGACTTAAATGATATGAAAGTGTAAAAAACAACTTAAAAAACGAAGAAAATTGTGTTTGATGCAAAATTGTGGAGAAACGGTTGTCCGCAGAAAAAAAAGTTTTCAGACAAACTAAAACTGTAATAAATTCTTTATTGGTTGTAAAAAAATTTTTCAAATCAAACGTAGTTTGGCAAAGATAAAGCCAGATAAGGGAAAAGAGAACAAAAATCATAAAAACCGTGGTAACTCGAAAACGGGACGAAAACGAGAAAATTACCTCTTAAGTTTTTCGACTTAAAATGACCTCAGGAATCCATGGTTTTCGTTTGGGGCGGTGACTGTGGGACACCCTGTATATCAAGTTATGCATTCGTAAAAAAAAAAAAGTTAAAATAACATCTTTCCATGACATTACGATGGTAGAGAATGCCAAAAAAGTGGGTCCGGAAGCCCGTCTATCTGTCAGTCTGTCTGTCTGCCTGTCTGTATAAGGAGCTACAGCCTAAACGGATGGACCGATTAATGTCAAACTTGGTATGTAGTGTTATTTGGCGACTCTCCAGAGGGGTTTTTGGAATTGATTTTTTTATACCAAAAACAACGGTACTTGTCATGTACCGATTTTAGTAAAGTTGAAATTGTTCAAAAACGGCTCCAACGATTTTGTTTAAAAAAATTCAAATGTTAGTTTTAAGACAAGGTCTATCTTCTAATGAATTTTTTTTTTTTGAAAATCATTATCAACGGTATTATCTGTCATAGAACCGTTTTTTTTTTTTTCAAATCCGATTATCTCCGAAACCGATTCGATTCGATTTCAACGAAACTTTTTGTGAAGTAGCATTTATTTAATTTAAATAAAGCAAAAATAAAATGTTGAAAAAGTTAAACTAACACATAAAGTTCCTTCGTTAAGTTCAACATAAATATTCAACTATTTAACTTTATAATATGTATTACTTTTTGCTTTGTCACTTGCTAATAAACTCTCATACTGTAAAGACTTCTGCATTCTGCTTTCTTTATTTCAAACTATTGGGATCTTCACTTTTTACCTCGCAACAGGTTATGGGCCCAGAACCCATTTTGAAATCAGAAGGTATAATTTATAAATCTATTTAAAATGAGTTCGTCTCTATATCAAATAGAAAAGCTGGACGACAGCAATTACGATTCCTGGTGTGTCCAAATGCAGAGCGTTCTTATACATTCGGAACAATGGCCAATAGTGAGCGGAAAAATTATTAAGACTGAGGCAATGTCGGCGGAGGATGGACTGAAATGGGACACGCAAAATGAGAAGGCATTGGCTTCAATAATGCTGTGTGTAAAGCCATCTCAAATAATTCATATAAAGCATTCAAAGACAGCCAAAGACGCCTGGACAAACTTACGACAAGTCTATCAACCATCTGGACCTGCAAGAAAGGTATCACTCTTCAAACAATTGTTGCAGCTCAGTATGTCTGACAGTGACAATGCACCACAACACATAAATTCTTTTTCCAGCATCGTGGAAAAGTTGTCGGAGATAACCGTTTGTATAAATGAGGAACTGTTGGTAATTATTCTTTTATCTAGTTTGCCAAAATCATTTGAAAGTTTTGTGGTTGCAATGGAGACTCGAGACACATTGCCTTCCATGAGTAGTCTTAAAATAAAAATTGTAGAAGAGGCCAACCGGAGGGGTCAGCGGGATAATCATTTGAACGAGGCTGCATCAGGTAGTCAGCAAGCATTTATAGCGCGAGCAAATACCAAAGAGTTCAACGAAAGTAAGAATAACAACGCGAAGAGAAATAGAAAAAATTTTGGCAAGTGCTATAACTGTGGCAATAGAGGTCATTTAGCTTCAAAATGCAAAGCACCGAAAAAACAACAAAATCAATCATTTTCATATTCTCTTCTTTCTGCTACAGACTCGCATGTACTTTCCCCTTCCAGCTGGTGTATCGACAGCGGAGCCACTTCACATATGTGCAGTGATCGAAATTTATTTAGCGAAATGGATGACAAGTGCATTGAGAGAATTCAGTTAGCGGGTGATAACTACATCGAAGCAACGGGTAGAGGTGACGTCATCATCAAAACTGCTATGTGCAACATAACTTTGAGAGATGTTCTCTATGTTCCCGGTTTGTATGGAAATTTTATGTCAGTTAGCAAAGCGGTGGATAACGGACTTACGGTGGTTTTCGACAAAGCAGAAGCAGTTATTAAAGATAGTCGTGGTACAGTTGTTCTTAAAGCTGAAAAATACTGCAATTTGTTCGTTTTTAAAAATTCAATCGATTCGTGCTTTTATTCATCAAGTTCAAGTTTTGATAATTTCGTGAAATGGCACAACAGGTACGGCCACCTTAATTTTTCTTCTCTTCAAGAATTATCGGAAAAAAAATTAGTTTGTGGAATGATGTTCGCGAATGTGCCAAAAGAAATAAATTGTAAAGTTTGCATGAAAAGCAAAATTTGTGCTCGCCCGTTCCCTCAAGCTAGCCAGACGCGCTCGAAAAAATTATTGGATATAATCCATACGGATGTATGTGGCCCAATTAACAAAGTGTCGATTGGAGGTTCCCGATACTTTGTTACATTTATCGACGACATGTCGAGATATGTATTCATTTATTTTATGAAGTCTAAAGGTGAGGTTTTTGAGAAATTCAAGTTGTTTAAAGCTATGGTGGAGTGCCAAACCAGCATGAAAATTAAAACCTTAAGAAGCGACAATGGAACGGAATATATAAATAACAATTTTAATAATTTTTTAGATGAGCATGGAATTCAAAGGCAGCTTGCAGTGGTGCACACTCCTCAACAAAATGGCGTCGCTGAACGCGCAAACCGTACGCTGGTGGAAATGGCAAGGAGCATGCTACTTCATGCAAGCCTCGATGAATCGCTATGGGCTGAAGCAGTAGCAACAGCAGCCTACTTGAGAAATAAGTCTCCAACAAAAACTCTAGTTGACATGACGCCACACGAAATATGGACTGGCAGAAAACCAAATGTACACCATTTAAAAATATTTGGGTGTCCAGCTGTGGCTTTAAATAAAAATCATCATGGTAAATTTCGTCCCAAAGGTAAAGAGTATATCATGGTTGGATATTCTTTAACCTCTAAAGCGTATCGTTTGTTCGATCCAGTTTCGCGTAAAGTCCTTGAAAGGAGAGATGTTATTTTTGATGAGATTAGCCTAGCCAAACTTAAAAGCAGCGAATTAAATGATTTTGTCTTTTTAGATACTGATGTTTTGTCACCAGAAGAAAGAATTGAAGAAGCCACAATCAAACCTGAAAGCAACACCACCGCCGCCGTCACCACCAACATCGATACGAAAGTCACCACCACCAATGCCGAGACACAAACCGTCACCACCGCCGCCGCCGTCAACAGTAACAACGATTCCAAAGCCACCGCCACCACCACATCAAATAAGAAGCTTGAAGAACTGAAAGACGACAGCGAAATTAAAATTGGACCAGGACGGCCAAAGTTAATTCGAAATGGAAAACCTGGACGGCCACAAAAACAGTATAACACATTAAATGTAATGAAAGATTTTATTAAAATTCCAGAAAATCCACAAGAAGCCTTATCAGGCACTCATTCTAACGAATGGAGGGAAGCGATGGAGAAGGAGTATGCAGCCCTGATGTCAAATAAAACGTGGACTCAAATTGATTTGCCAACTGGAAAAAAAGCCATCGGATGTCGATGGGTTTTCAATATAAAGAGGACAGTCGATGGAAGTGTCGAACGTTTTAAATCGAGGCTCGTGGCCAAAGGCTGCAGCCAGCAGTTCGGAGTAAACTTCGATGAAACTTTTTCGCCGGTCGTTCGGTATGCAACTATTCGGATGTTAATTGCGTTGGCAGCTGAGCATCGAATGATACTGCATCAGATGGATGTGTCCACCGCTTACCTCAACAGTGAACTGGACGATGAGGTGTTCATGAAGCAACCCGAATGCTTTGTGGATTCGAAATTTCCTGAACGTGTGCTTAAACTCAACAAAGCGATTTACGGGCTGAAGCAGTCTGGTCGGGCCTGGAATACCAAGCTTGACAATGTTTTGCGACAAATTGGATTTACACCATGTGAAAGTGAGCCATGTTTGTACAGGAGAAATAGCGAAGGTAATTTTAATTTAATTGCGGTATACGTCGACGATTTGATTCTAGCCAGTACAAATCAAGAAGAACTCGATGACATCAAAGTTAGTCTAGCTGATAACTTCGATTTAGTGGATAAGGGTCCACTTCAACATTTTCTTGGAATGGAGTTTGAACGAGAAGGAGAAACTGGTGCGATTTCTGTTGGACATAAGCAATATGTGAAAGATCTATTGAGGCAGTACAATATGGAAAACTGTCGCCCCGTTGCAACTCCACTTGATGCTGGTTTCCAAGTAAAATGTGATGACGACAACTGTAGAAAGGTTGACCCTACTGCATATCAATCCCTCATAGGATCATTGATGTACCTAGCACTTTCAACGCGTCCCGATATAATGCATTCAGTATGCAAATTAGCTCAGAGAAACACAAATCCACACTCTGAACATGAAGCTGCAGCCAAACACATTTTACGGTACTTGTCAAAAACAATTAATTTAAAATTATATTATCGTTCACAGGGAAGTCGTATTCAAGGTTTTGTCGATGCCGACTGGGGTGGTAATTCCCTTGACCGCAAGTCTTATACTGGATACACTTTCTTTTTGGCTGGCAGCGTTTTCTCTTGGGAGTCCAAGAAACAGTCTTGCGTGGCGCTCAGCAGTACCGAGGCTGAATATATCGCCCTTTCAGCCGCAGCTAAAGAAGCAATATATCTACGGAGGTTGCTTAATGAAACTGGACTCTACGAAGACAATCTACCTATTGTTTTGAATGGCGATAACATCAGTGCACAACATCTTGCCAAAAATCCAGTGCACCATGCACGCAGCAAGCACATCGATATTAAATATCATCATGTACGAGAAGCCATTAAAAACGATGAGATCGAGCTGAGGTATATTCCTACGAGCGACATGGTAGCCGACATTCAAACTAAAAATTTGCCAAAAATTAAACATGTGAAATTCACTGAAGCCATGGGCTTATGTATTTGATTAATTATTTTTTAAATGTAATTCTTCTTTTGTTTTAAAGAATATTTTTTGTCGAGAACAATTATTTTATTAACTATTTTTTAAATGTAATCCTTCTTTTGTTTTAAAGAATATTTTTGTTGAGAGGGACTGTTGAAAAAGTTAAACTAACACATAAAGTTCCTTCGTTAAGTTCAACATAAATATTCAACTATTTAACTTTATAATATGTATTACTTTTTGCTTTGTCACTTGCTAATAAACTCTCATACTGTAAAGACTTCTGCATTCTGCTTTCTTTATTTCAAACTATTGGGATCTTCACTTTTTACCTCGCAACATAAAATTTTGAAAAAAATAATTTTTGGTTTTAAAAAAAAAATTTAAATTTTGTATTTAGATGCTGATCAGTGATTTTTACAAAATGGCATACCAATTTTATTTTAAAACTTTTTTACCAAAAAATTATTTATACAAAATTAGTTTTTTTAAGAAACGGCTATAACGATTTTGAAATTTTTTTTCTAAAAATGCATCTAAATATATCAATCCAAACTGCATACTTGTTTTGGGGGGCAATTTGATTTCAGATTTAATATTAATTTTAAAAAAAACGAGTTTTATTTTTTTTTTTTCTATTTGTTTTTCTGTACCCAAATATTTGGTATACCTACATTTTCTAAATTTCGATATAAAAAATCTTAAAAATTTAAGAAACTTGAACTCTAAGAGCAATTTATTTATAAACTCTTTTGATCCTTGATTCTTATTCCAAAGGCAAACTTTTTGCCAAGCTTCATGAGGGAACAATGTTTTTTTAATGCCTATTTGGCATTACAATACCATAATGCATGCTGGTTATAAGAAAACTATTGAAATCAGCGGGCATAAGGGTTTGGATACGAATATCTTCTAAACGGTTACAGCAATCAATTTGATGCCACAGACTTTTTTGTAGAACGTTTAAGACCCTACAAGCAAACATCTTGTTAATTTGATAATAATGACTTTTCAGTGAATTAGAATATTTTGAAAAGTAAAATATGTTTTTATAATTTTTTTTAGCTTTGACATCGAATATCTTTCAAATGGTTACATTAATAAAAAATGTAACTATTTGAAATGTAAAATGTGGAGCAATCTGTTTCCTACAAGAATATGTCTTGTCCGTTTTATTATTATTATAATTTTGAATTTGATTTTTAAAGATTTTCTCGATTTTTGGACATCAAATATCTTTTTAAGGCCCATTTCACACATATCCGGGAACCGGGTTAACGGCCCGGACAGTCGGTTGCTAGATATAAGTTCTTATGAGCGCCTTCACACGATTCAATTGAAAAGGTATGAAGAAAAAGCGGCTACCCGGGCCTGTTAGACGGTCGCCCGCTATGTGTGAAATGGACCTAACGGTTAGATTGACAAAAAAGTGTACAAGGCCATTTTTTGTAGAGCGTGCAATTTCCTTCAAGAATATGAAGGTAAAGAGGTTTGCTAAAAAGTCGATTTATAAAAAAAAATAATTTTTTTTAATAGAAGATTCATGTAAAAATATACCTTAAAAATGTAAAATTGCGAAGAGGTGTACCTTCCAATTAATACAAAGAGCTCATAGTTGGTGAGTATATTCTAGAGGTGTCTAGATTTTTGAGAGTATAAAATCAAAAAATAGAATTTCGATTTTTTGAACCACCCTTGTATATATGTAGTTTTTTGTGTTATATTTTAAACCTTGAATATATATTAGTGTTTGCTGAAAAACTGTATATCTTAAATGAGTTGTTTTCTCTTTCTCCGAACAATAAATTTAAAATATCATTTGTAACCTACTTTCAATCAAAGCTTAAAAAATATATTAAAGTTTACAAATCAGCATAAAAGTGAGACGTTTCTTGACCACATTCACGTACATACATACATACAAACACATACCGAAATGATACTCATCAAACTTGAGTCGGGCAATTGCAGCACAAAGAAACAACTTCTTTGAATGTAATCCATCCGGTTGTACTATATAATTGACAGCAGGTAGTAATGTGTCTGTAAATAAATAGAAAATGACATACACCGGCAAATATAGACCACGTTCATCGGATGTACTTGAACATTAAACACGCAATTCACGCTAAAGCCCACAATCATTTTTTGGTTTAGTTTTTTATTTTCTTTATTTGCAAAGAAAAGTTTCTCCATTTCTAAAGTTCAAATTTCTAAATGTACAAAGCTGAATATATTGTATGGACATGGACAAGTGCAGTGAAAGGAACTATACATACTTTTCAACACATGAATTTATGCGTATTTACACATACCTTCTTATTCAATATTTATTAACTACCTAACTGATCAACACCTTCAAAGAGGCATCAAGTTAAGATAAAAAAACTGAGCATGTGATACATGTCCACTATGTCCAGTCCTAGTCAGGTAACCTACATTCGCATTTGTTGGAGACATCATATCTGACAGATGGGATCGTAGACTGGTGTAAAAAGTGAAGATTAAATCTTGTTTTGCCAACTATACCGTGAGATATAGTGGTTGTCGTGGTCTTGTATACTTTTCAGTTCTTCTATACTTCTCTAGGAGATTAAGAGTTTTGTTTTACAGGAAATGAACATCTTACCTATTGGTTTCTTGTATTCTTTCTTTTTACTTTAGCTATCGAAATAAGAGCTAATATAGTCATTTTGGGAGTGGAAGTATGTAATCTGTAATGAATATTGAATATAGATACATGCGGCGGGCGCTCAGAATAAATGGGTCAAGCGCAGTTCTTTACAAGTTGGTTGTTTTTTTTTTATCTTAATTATTAAGTGCTTTGTTTTATCTTAAATAGAATGAATGAAAGAAATTTTGAAGACATAGCTATTGATCTGTGAAACATTTTTTTTCAAAAGTTCCTTTAGTTCGAGAGGAAGAGCTTATCAAAGTTCTATATAATACACAAATTTCAAATGTACTTGACCTATTACACCGTGCAGCACTGAAAAAACACCTGAAAAATTACATAGTTATATAATTAATTAGTTGTGTATTTATACTTCAACTTACATATCGATATTCAATCAAGAAAAAGTACTATAGTAAATAAATACACAACTAATTAATTATATAACTATGAATTAAATATAAAATAATTTTTAACTTTTATTTACCGAATTAATGTTAATTTTTTTTAATTTCCGATTATCCACAAGTGACACGCCCAAAAAATCTTTTTAATATTTCTTCGTCCCAAAAAAATAACGAAAACATGCCTTCTTTGGTACGAATTAAACTTATCTCCCCTTAAATACTTATTTCTACTACTGTGTGTGTCGTATATTTTTAAAACAATTTAAATCAATAAAACTGACGCTATATTTGGGAAAATTTCAAAAATTTATTTGTATACTAATGTTTTCTCAATCTATGCGGTTCAATCGATTTATTTTAATTTTTTAAATAATTATTTAGTGTTTTTGTTAAGACTTGCAAATAATAGTTCACCTATAAAAATACTTGTGTATAGATACCTATATTCCAAAAATTAAACAATTTTTTTAAAGTATGCTGAGCTATTTTTCATGTATCTTTTAAAATTGCCAATCAATCAAAAAAGCTTTTATATTAAATTATAAAACAAATCGGATTTAAAGTTTTCTTATTTTCTTAAGCAATTTTTTCTGTTATAAACTCTAATAATTTATATTTTTTTTTAATTCAGGTGAGTACCTAATCAAAGAAACTCCTTTTCTAAAAAAAGAAAAGACGTAAGCATAATATTAATATTAAGCAAATCAAAAATTAATCAAAATATTTTAATACTTCACAAAAAAAAAACAAAATATAGAAAACACTTATTTTATTGTGTTGATCATTTTTTAGCCCTATTTTTACTCGCGAGTCGGACGTTCGATTCAAGTGTAAAGTCGAACACACTCATTTCGTGGTATTCCCATAAGAAAACTACTACGTTCGTCTCTTAATGCAGCCAAAATACAGAAAAAAACATGTCAATAAAATATACACATGTAATTTTTAAAACAACATTAATCGCATTGTGGCTAAAATTCGTATCATTGAAATGCCATCAAATTTTATCAATCTATCACTTTATTAAAGATCCCCATATTAGCATAAAGCGAATTAATTATAATTTCCGTTAATACATACCTTTATACCTTTGGAATTGTCTTAAATACAAAAATAATAGCTTCGTTATTGTTTATTTAAATCATATCTTAGTGTTTTTTTTGTTCTGTTCTGTTTTTATTATAATGGTGGGAAACTTTTGGAATCTAGTTGTTGTTAGATTCATATAACATAATATAATCACGGTATAGACTTCTATATAGGTAGGTACATATTAATTAAAACAAATATAGGTAGTACATAAAAACTATCTACCTAAGCTTGATGGCTCATTTTGTTTGCTTTGAAGACTAGTAAAGAACAATCAAGGCTTTTCCGAAATAGTCTATCCTATGGAATGGCGTTATAAATAAATAGCTACAAATAATTAATTAATTCGGCAATAAAATAGATGCTTCTTTATTATTTACATAAATCTGTGGAAATAAGGAAAAACAACATAAGTCAGTTTTTACAACTTTTCAGGAGAGCGTTTTGAAAGTTTGGCTTCCCATAAGAAATCAATGCTAATGTCATTTTTCTTTTACCTGTAATTCATAACCCGCTTAAGATAAAAATATGAAAAAAATATAGTAGATAGAATCGCTTATTGTGCATCAGATTTTGTGAAAATCTCAAATTCGACATAAGTTGACTTATGTTGTTATTCCTTGTTGCCACAGAAATATTCTTTGACGTGAAAAGCAGGAAACAAATGAGGCATTGTTGCCTTTTGTGAGTTTAAAATCAAAAAAAAGTTTGCCAATATTTGTAACGATTTTTTTCGTATAAATCGTTGGAAACAACGTCCCTTAAGACTGGGTTCCCTTTTTCAGCAAAGTCAAATCTCATGTAAAAGCATTTGTGTGTATTAGTGAATGTGTTTCGCTCTCTCGCCATCGAATTCTCTGGTTTTTTACTCTCAGGATGTTGGTTATGGTTTTCATTCATTGTCTCTTTGTGAGATCGCCATCGCACTCACGCGTGCGGGGTGACATGCAAATGGATGTAGGTATACTACATGGATCTTTATATGGATATGGTGTTTGTGGACGAAAACTGGTTTGAAATTCAATATTTTCATGAAAGATTTCTGGAGTGTATACCTATTTATTTTTGAAATGAAAACTTGTTTCCATGTTGCTGTTGTGGATGGCATTTGAGTTTTTTGTGTATCAGAGAAATTTTTTGCATTATAATAATAATTATAGTTGTTCAGCGGAGAAGCAGGTAGAGGATGTGTTATATGGGTGCATTGATATAATATACTTGACAGTATCCTTTGTGTAGTTTGTATAAAAATATGAGTAGATGCGCAGAAGGATTGGTTTTCTATAAATACCATCAGGTGCATTCTAACCATATATACACTTATATAACCCTTTACACATTCCCCCGCGAAAATATAACTATTATACCTACAAACCTACAAAAAAAAACCGAATCCGCAACATATAAACAAAGACTATGAAAAACAAAACGATATATTTATATTATATAACCCCGCACGCACGCGCGAGTGTAGTATAATAAACAATACAACCCAGAAATCAACCTAAATATAGAAATCAATCATTGTGCACAAGCACATGTCAAATGTCAATACACATTTTTACACACAAACAAATGCATACCACATATCTAATCCTTTACCTATATCCCCGCACGAGCGATGTGAATATTACACAATGCAAAGAATTTCGCTGACACCAAAAAAAAAAAAAACCCAAAAGTGTCAACTCGCAACCGCGGGTGCGATATTATAAACACGAAATGAATTGTTAGAAAAAACCCAAGAGTCAACAAGAACAAAACAACCCTTTTTGAAAACAAAAGATAATGATCTTGCAAAAAATATCTACTATCTACCTACTCTCTGCAGCATCTTCATAATTTCATGAATGATTTCTGCCTGCCTGAGTGAGGAAATAGGAAACAAAAAAAAAAAAAGTACATATTATGTAAACACAAAAAACAAAAACAAAATATAACGAGAAAATGAGAGCGCAAGAGCAAGTTTTTTTTCAATAAATAGAAAAGAACAGAAAAAAAGAGTTCATCAGCGCCAGCTTATGCGTGGCATTCTTTTGAACTAAATTTGCATGTGTGCGTGATCAATGGAATTTTCAAAGTAAAAAAAGCTAAAATAGACACTTTTTCAACAATTTATATTAAAAATACTGTGAGCAAAAATATATATTTTTTTTTTGAAACTGATTTGAAATATAATGAAAAAAAAAAAATAAAAATAAATTGTGGATGCTTTGACTGCCCCTTCCTCAAAAACAGAATGCAAATATTGGTTTATTAAAATCAAATTTTTAGTGTGTAAATAAAAAAAATATTTTTTTTTGGCAAACGGGTTGCATGAACAACTTTATTAACTTCTCATTAAAAAATACAAAAACATTTTAAAAAATAATCACGCTTTGCCCCACGACCAAAATGCTAAAAAAGTGCATTTTGACACCTTTCCTTCAAATTAACCGTTCAAACTAACTTCAAATTAAATTTTAGAAATTTTATTGGATTCTCCTAATTTCCCTTTATTGTTTTCTTTTTGTTTCATCTAAAAACACTAATAAACGGTAAAGTTATTCTAAGAAGAGTGAGTAAAAAAACATGAAATTACAACAAATTAACGAAGCTTTTTTTCTAATAAAAAAAAAAAAAAAAAAAAATCTGTTTCGCGTACTGCATGAAAACACATTTGATCATTATAAAACAAAAAAAAAATAAATAAAAAGTTTATAAACAACGGTGCCCCAACCAAAATTCTGATTCAATCTAAATTTGCAGGAAAAAAATCATTTTCGACCCTTATAAAAATCGCACAAGAAATGTTTCTAAAATTTAAATGATGCAAAAATATTTGTACGTTTATTACCTTTTCAAAAAAGTACGTTTCATAAGATTATCTTATAAACTGCAAAAGTTATACAACAATTAGTCAACCGTCTTCCATTAAAATGCTATGGAAACCCCCCCTTAAACTGAATATCCTATAATTAGGATCACCGCAGGAAATTTTGTTTTAAATATTATATACATTCTTAAATAATCTATTATCGCTCGACGACTTTAAATAAATTATGCAATACAAAAATTTGTTAGAAGACGTCGGCGACATTAAGAGCTAAAAATGAAATCAAGGAAAAAATTCCATATGATGGTTAGCCTAAATCTTTTGAAAGTTAATAGTCAGTAATATGCATTAAAAAAATTCTTTAGTGAAAATAACTAGTTGTTCAGCGGAGAAGCAGGTAGAGGATGTGTTATATGGGTGCATTGATATAATATACTTGACAGTATCCTTTGTGTAGTTTGTATAAAAATATGAGTAGATGCGCAGAAGGATTGGTTTTCTATAAATACCATCAGGTGCATTCTAACCATATATACACTTATATAACCCTTTACACATTCCCCCGCGAAAATATAACTATTATACCTACAAACCTACAAAAAAAAACCGAATCCGCAACATATAAACAAAGACTATGAAAAACAAAACGATATATTTATATTATATAACCCCGCACGCACGCGCGAGTGTAGTATAATAAACAATACAACCCAGAAATCAACCTAAATATAGAAATCAATCATTGTGCACAAGCACATGTCAAATGTCAATACACATTTTTACACACAAACAAATGCATACCACATATCTAATCCTTTACCTATATCCCCGCACGAGCGATGTGAATATTACACAATGCAAAGAATTTCGCTGACACCAAAAAAAAAAAAAACCCAAAAGTGTCAACTCGCAACCGCGGGTGCGATATTATAAACACGAAATGAATTGTTAGAAAAAACCCAAGAGTCAACAAGAACAAAACAACCCTTTTTGAAAACAAAAGATAATGATCTTGCAAAAAATATCTACTATCTACCTACTCTCTGCAGCATCTTCATAATTTCATGAATGATTTCTGCCTGCCTGAGTGAGGAAATAGGAAACAAAAAAAAAAAAAGTACATATTATGTAAACACAAAAAACAAAAACAAAATATAACGAGAAAATGAGAGCGCAAGAGCAAGTTTTTTTTCAATAAATAGAAAAGAACAGAAAAAAAGAGTTCATCAGCGCCAGCTTATGCGTGGCATTCTTTTGAACTAAATTTGCATGTGTGCGTGATCAATGGAATTTTCAAAGTAAAAAAAGCTAAAATAGACACTTTTTCAACAATTTATATTAAAAATACTGTGAGCAAAAATATATATTTTTTTTTTGAAACTGATTTGAAATATAATGAAAAAAAAAAAATAAAAATAAATTGTGGATGCTTTGACTGCCCCTTCCTCAAAAACAGAATGCAAATATTGGTTTATTAAAATCAAATTTTTAGTGTGTAAATAAAAAAAATATTTTTTTTTGGCAAACGGGTTGCATGAACAACTTTATTAACTTCTCATTAAAAAATACAAAAACATTTTAAAAAATAATCACGCTTTGCCCCACGACCAAAATGCTAAAAAAGTGCATTTTGACACCTTTCCTTCAAATTAACCGTTCAAACTAACTTCAAATTAAATTTTAGAAATTTTATTGGATTCTCCTAATTTCCCTTTATTGTTTTCTTTTTGTTTCATCTAAAAACACTAATAAACGGTAAAGTTATTCTAAGAAGAGTGAGTAAAAAAACATGAAATTACAACAAATTAACGAAGCTTTTTTTCTAATAAAAAAAAAAAAAAAAAAAAATCTGTTTCGCGTACTGCATGAAAACACATTTGATCATTATAAAACAAAAAAAAAATAAATAAAAAGTTTATAAACAACGGTGCCCCAACCAAAATTCTGATTCAATCTAAATTTGCAGGAAAAAAATCATTTTCGACCCTTATAAAAATCGCACAAGAAATGTTTCTAAAATTTAAATGATGCAAAAATATTTGTACGTTTATTACCTTTTCAAAAAAGTACGTTTCATAAGATTATCTTATAAACTGCAAAAGTTATACAACAATTAGTCAACCGTCTTCCATTAAAATGCTATGGAAACCCCCCCTTAAACTGAATATCCTATAATTAGGATCACCGCAGGAAATTTTGTTTTAAATATTATATACATTCTTAAATAATCTATTATCGCTCGACGACTTTAAATAAATTATGCAATACAAAAATTTGTTAGAAGACGTCGGCGACATTAAGAGCTAAAAATGAAATCAAGGAAAAAATTCCATATGATGGTTAGCCTAAATCTTTTGAAAGTTAATAGTCAGTAATATGCATTAAAAAAATTCTTTAGTGAAAATAACTATAGGAATTTCAGTTTATGGGACGTTGTTTCTAAAATACGGTTTAAGCTTTTTGAAATTTGAAAGTGGTAATGCTAACATCAGGGAAATTAATTTCACGCGTATTATATAATGTGTAAAATAAATCAGTTATAACTTATTTTTACCAAGAACCACAAGAAAACTTGCTCTATTTCTCACTGTTTACTATAGTTAATTGTTAACTTCGACGTAAAATTGCTTGCGCAGTGATGGTTAAAATAACGATCGAAGGATCGTTTTATAGATAACTAGATTTACTACGATTACGATTCATTCTCCAAGAATTACCCAAACAAATCAATCATTTCTTGTTAAAATGAGTAAAAATGGAAAATTATAAATTATAATCTCTTTTCCAAGATGGCGATTGCTCGCGACCTCTTATCATCCCAAACATATTCCATGAACAAAATTCTGTTTTGCAAAAACTGCGATTACATTGAGCAATTTGACTGATATTATTTTGAAATAATATTTTTCCAAAACCAAAGATATGCATATCGTTGAAAATTGGCTGAGCAAAAATTTTAATTTAAAGTTTTATTTTTTATTTGGGCTTTAACGATCTTTATTTTTGGATGCAATTTATGAAACACTAATTCACCTTTTTGCTACCCTACGTTTCGCCGGTTTCTTTCCAGCTTCCTCAGGGGTTTTTTATTTGACTAATATAACCAAAAATACAATTATAATTATATTTATAAGGAGTGGTTAAAATTTAGTACCTAAATTTTTTATTTTTTATTGTGTTTGTTGGATTTTAATAAGTGTATTTAATAAATTAACATACAAAGCTTGACAAAACACTACAACAAAAACTTAGAGCTATTATCACAATTTATTATCACAGACTTTAATTAATGGCAACACTATATTCGCCGCCGATATTATCGATGTCGTCTTGATGGTTCATTGTTTGGTTCATTTTCTGCTGGATGCGCAGACTTTCCAATGTATAGCAGGTGGATGTGCGGTTTTCCTTGTCTAGAATTTTGATGTTGTCAAAATCAGCGACACATATGGCTGATTTTGAATATATATACACTGAACCAAATCCTTACGTAAATACAACGAAAAAATTCGTTGAGCCAACGAAAATTTAATTAATTTTCAGCCGATGAAAAATTTAATTGGCTCAACGAAATGGCTTTCATACGTTAATGAAGAACTTCATCAATTTACGAAAACTTTCGTATTTTAATGAAATTTTTCATAAAAATTTTGATCGAGAATTAATGAATTTGTACATCACTTTACGAAATTTTTTCATCAATTAACGTAAAATTTAATTAAAGCTTTCGTAAGTTAACGAAGTTTTTCGTAAATTTTATGAATATTTTAATTAAATTACGAAAAAATATTCGTTAGCTAACGAAACTTTTCGTTGTATTAATTATTTTTTTAGTAGATTATTCTTACATTCTTTTCGTAGAATTACGAACTTTTTCGTTAACCTACGAATTTTTTCATTCATTTTTCTTTTTATATTTAATTGGACTTGTTAAATCATTGATTTAATATAGCTTTTTATGGCCTTTAGTCCAAACAAAAAATTGGCGTTTGTCCCGGTGAAACTCACTTGGACTCATCAGTTGACTGACTTATCGTGAGACACCTTGTCAATACGCAAATATTTTAGGTCCGTCAAGATAGCACCCACACCCCCAAATTTCCAAAATCTTAGTATGCAATAATTTGTTGCTAATTTGTTGCTAATTAGTTGCTCTAATCCCGAATTTGTTGCTCCACCCCTTCCCCCTCAAAATTGATGGAAAGGGTGTGGGTGCTATCTTGACGTCAAGATAGCACCCACACCCCCTTATTTCCAAAATCTGAGTATGCAGAATCTTAGGGATAATTTGTTGCTAATTAGTTGCTCTAATCTTGAATTTGTTGCTCCATGATTTGACCATCAAATCGTCTGCAACAGATGCATTTTTTGTGGAGACTTTTTATCTATAATTTTTTTCAAAAAACTAAAAACGCCAAATTAAAAACATGATTTCATGCACTGCAAAAAGTAACTTTAAAATTTTCCATCGCTTTTCATTCCAGCCTTAAAGTCCAAAAACTAGTCAACTCTCACCCCTAAAAGCTGTGTGGGTGCTATCTTGACGTCAAGATAGCACCCACACCCCCAAATTTCCAAAATCTGAGTATGCAGAATTTTAGTGTTAATTTGTTGCTAATTAGTTGCTCTTATCTTGAATTTGTTGCTCCATGATTTGACCATAAAATCGGCTGCAACAGATGCAGTTTTGTGGAGACTTTTTATCTATGATCTTTTTTAAAAAACTAAAGATGACAAATGATAAACATGATGTGATACTCTGCAAAAAGTTACTTTAAAACTTTAAATCGCAATCCATTCCGGTGTTATAGGCCAAAAACTACTTTTTGATGACGTCACTTCGACAAAAAAAAAAGTAGCACCTCAACGAATTAAATCCAAAAATCTGAAAATGCAGAAATTTTACTCTTTTGTGATGTTTAGATCTAATTTAGATACTAAATTTTTCCATTACGTACCTATGTAGGTAGGTACCTACCTAACTAACAAAAATATATCACATCCACAATATAAATTTCAAAAATCTGAGTAAGTATACCTACCTACAGATATTACTTGCTACAACCAATAACCACTTAAGTCGAAAAAGAAAACAAAAATTAGGTCTTACTATATAATGCTCCGCATTTTTTAATGTGCCGCAAAAACAGCTCAATCTTTTCTTAATTCGATGTAGATGGTTTTAATTTATCATAGTTAAAAAATTAGGAAGATGAGACTTTAAATTGGAAAGCATCATTAGCGCACTCAAAAATTTTTGGCTTTATTCACTAAAGCGGTTATTGGTTGTGGCCACATTGATTACTGTTACTATATAACTTCAATAGAAATTTGATGTCTCATTGATGTTATTTAATTTAAGTTCCTAAAGGCCTCAATCCCACATTTGACCTCTCTTATATTGCCCAACGTTTTCAAAATTGAAATTGAATTTTAAAAATTAAGCACTCAGTTTTTTCAAACAAAGGAATATGATAACAATAAGCATTATTGTTACAATTTCTTGAATCTTTAAAAACTTGTACAAATTGTGAATAGTGTGGGTATTTGTATCCTAACATTTTGATGCATTTTTCCGTGGGCTAATTTTATCTATATACATAGCCTTAATTTTGGAGAGATGCATTTCACATTCATTTAATTTCATTTACTACCACTATTACATTTCTAAAACCCTCAACGCTCTTCATCCAATCAGATCGCTACCTATTTTTTTTAAACAAACAAAATAAAAATTTATCTACCTATATACTAAATAAAAAAAATCACACATTGATTTTCTTAAGAATAATCGCGTGTGTATGCGTTGATTTTAATTTTGGCTCCGCCCTCGACGTCTACTTTGATGAAAATACACTATCCAAATCAGATATACCTACACGCCTACCCCCTGAAATGTTTCTTTCTTTAGTCGGTTTCAGAACTGCTCTGAGGTAAGTATGATTTGCGTTCTCTCGAGTCAAAAATATTATGACTAAGGTATATACATATATATATACACATAGATATAGCTCGGAGGATTTCATGTGGATTTTAAATATTGACATTAGGATGAAAGTTTTTTTTTTCTTTACTTTAGGATGAAAATCGTTGCATTCTTTAAGGGAAACAGTAAGAAAGTAAGAATTTTAAGCCCTGATTTTTCAATCGTCACCTTAATGGAATTTGGTAAAAACCTTGTATTAGCTATAGAAAGCAATACTAAAGAGTTTTAGTAGGTATAAAAAAAATTGAGTGTGAAAGGGTGTTTTTTGCAAATTGACAGTAATTGGTCCCAAAAAGCCAATGAACCGTGTATAACGTCTAAGAACTTACCTAAGTACCTAGATAGTAGGTATAAACGTTCAATTTGTCATCGAAACAAAAAGTAAATGAATCATTGGCAGATTTTATTATCCCTTCAAAAAAACTTTCTTTGACCAAATTTTGTTTTATAAAAACACTTTATTTTTGCACTCAGTTTTTTTTCAAACATACCTAGTACCTACCTATGTACCTAATATGACAACAATAAGCATTTGTGGTTGATTGTGGTTGATTTGTCTTGATTCTCCTAGAAAAACCTTTAAAATCTCGTACAAATTTTGTTTACATTTTGATGTTTTTTTCGCAGGCTCATTTAAACTTCACAGTCCTTTTCATTTACTGCCTTTCTTACAGCTTATGACCTCAAAGCTTTTCATTCAATCAGGTAGTGATTTACTTTTTTTAAACAAACAAAATAAATTTCTAACTACCTATTCTAAATAAAAAAAAATCACACTCGCTTCAAGAGTAATCCTCTGCTTTTATGAAAATAAAAGGTACCTAATAATTACATCTAAATCTACAACTGTGAAATGATTTTTCTTAAATCGGTAAAAATATTGATGTTCTTTACCAACGGATGAAATGCATTTTTGCACTTAACACTTTTTCTATATCATCATCATCATCATCATCATCATATAATAAAACGGCAAACACTTATTTTGTGGTACAAAATACGCGGCCCACAAAAACCGAAGGGGCATAAATTATATACCGAACGATAGGAAATTTTATCTAGATGTGCAGAATGTATACTTTTTTTTATTTTTTTTTTTACCGAAATAGATAAAAATAATAAATTAAAATTGAGAAAAAAAAACAAAAACAAATGTGCTGAACCACGCCCTCTCCCTTCTGTAAGTGGAAACTTCTAAAAGCAAAGACGAGAACCTTCGAAGACATTCTCGAATTTCGAATAAAATTAAGTGTTGCATATTCTTAGTAGTAAATAAAGTGATTTATATAGTGTGCTTATTTGAGCATAAATAAAAGTTACAATTGGCACTCGAATTTTGAGTGCGGGGTCGGCTAGTATATATTGTGAAGCTAAACACTGAGTTACCCCCAAAATTAACTTACAAACAAATGTTTTAATCATTTTTGAATTTGGTTTGACTTGAACTACAATCTGCCGAGTTTTCATAACTTGACGTGGTGGTTATTGCGTTGAATTGCTATTTTGCTGTCTTCGCACACGTTGGTTCAAATCACATTGTCGTCGAATACTTTTTTTTTTATTTTTCAATCGAAAATTCTAATTTTTTTTTTTCAAACATTGCATTATGGGGTGTTTTAATTTAATGTGTATGTATTCGATTTCAAAGATTTAACTGGCTGAATACAATGGTGTAGCTGCGGCCGGCGGCGTTAGCTTGTAGTACTGTCAAAATTTTGTTGAGCGAAAGCCCTACAAAAGTAGGCTGTAGCTGTGATAAAAGTTGAGAAGTCTTCAACTTGCGCTACAAGCTACAGCCACAGCTACACCATTTCATTCAGGGGGTAACTGTTATATCTAGCTTTGAATTATTTAAACAAATAACTTTTTTCCTTATAACTTATGTAGTTATGTACCTACTTTCGAAAATGTCTACATTCAATTATTCAATTAGGATAAAGTTCCCTGGACAAAAATTAATCAGAGGGAGTTTTTTTTTTCCTAATTCCGAAGGTGATTTGTGATAGCAAAGTTCACAAAACGCGATTAGGCTGAGTATCTTTATCAATGGCCGCCAAACGCCCAAAATACCAAGTGAAGGTAAATCTTCATAGTTCACTTAATTTTATTGGTCACTTATTATGTTCAAAATATTTTCTTAATATATCCAAGTTTTCTTGTAACGTTTTTTGTATTAATGTATGTACCTACACTGAACCAAAAATTGTACATAAAATTTATGAACGGCGTTCATTAACTTGTAATTAATGTACGGTTCACGGAATTAATGCACCATCCCTTAATTCAATGAACTATTCATTAAAAATAAAATTATGAACCTATGAACGTTCATTAATCTCGTTCATTAAAATCCGTTTTTGTCTGAAATTTTTTTTATGAACGGCTATTCATTGAATTAATGAACCTGTACATTAAGACAATGAATACCATTCATTAAAATCTTTGAACGTTCATTAATTCAATGAATAGCCGTTCATAAAAAAATCTGTTCATTATCCCAATGAACCTGTTCGTTAAAACAATGAACACCATTCATTAAAATCTATGAACCATTCATTAATTTAATGAACAGCCGTTCATAAATATCCGAGACACTTTTTGATAAAAGATAAATATCCAATACACGAACCTGTTCGTTAAAACAATGAACGCCATTCATTAAAATCAATGAACCATTCATTAATTCAATGAACAGCCGTTCATAAATATCCGATACACTTTTTGATAAAAGATTCTATGAACCTGTTCGTTAAAACAATGAACATCATTCATTAGAATCAATACACATTCACTAATTCAATGTTTGTGAGATGTTTTATTTTGCAAAAGTCGCTATTACTTCTAAACAAAAGCGAAAATCAAAAAAACTCATTTAATATATTCTGTAGGAAATTAAAAAATCTACATCTTTTATAAATGACAATTTTTCAAAAAAAGCAAAAATAGAAAAGATATGACGAAAAAAGTAAAAATTTCATGTCTTTTTGTTTGAGAGATGTTTTTTTTTTCACAAAAGTCGCTATAACTTCTAAACGAAAGCGAAAATCAAAAAAACTTATTTAATATATTCTGTTGGAAATTAAAAAATATACAACTTTTATATCTGACAATTATTCAAAAAAAGCAAAAATAAAAAAGTTATGGCGAAAAAATAAAAATTTCATGTCTTTTTGTTTGAGAGATGTTTTTTTTCACAAAAGTCGCTATAACTTCTAAACGAAAGCGAAACAAAAAAACTTATTTAATATATTCTGTCGGAAATTAAAAAATATACAACTTTTATATCTGACAATTTTTCAAAAAAAGCAAAAATAAAAATGATATGACGAAAAAAGAAAAAATTTCATGTCTTTTTGTTTGCGAGATGTTTTATTTCACAAAAGTCGCTATAACTTCTAAACGAAAGCGAAAATCAAAAAAACTTATTAAAAAAGTAAAAAATCTACATCTTTTATATCTGACAATTTTTCAAAAAAAAAAAAAAAAATAGAAAAGATATGACGAAAATAAAATAAATCTTTTTTTCTTCTTTTTAAAAAGGCGCCAAAACTTAATAAACCATTCATTATTTTAATAAACCATTCATTATTTCAATATACTAGCCGACCCCGCACTCAAAATTCGAGTGCCAATTGTAACTTTTATTTATGCTCAAATAAGCACACTATATAAATCACTTTATTTACTACTAAGAATATGCAACACTTAATTTTATTCGAAATTCGAGAATGTCTTCGAAGGTTCTCGTCTTTGCTTTTAGAAGTTTCCACTTACAGAAGGGAGAGAGAGCACATTTGTTTTTGTTTTTTTTTCTCAATTTTAATTTATTATTTTTATCTATTTCGGTAAAAAAAAAAATAAAAAAAAGTATACATTCTGCACATCTAGATAAAATTTCCTATCGTTCGGTATATAATTTATGCCCCTTCGGTTTTTGTGGGCCGCGTATTTTGTACCACAAAATAAGTGTTTGCCGTTTTATTATATGATGATGATGATGATGATGATGATATAGAAAAAGTGTTAAGTGCAAAAATGCATTTCATCCGTTGGTAAAGAACATCAATATTTTTACCGATTTAAGAAAAATCATTTCACAGTTGTAGATTTAGATGTAATTATTAGGTACCTTTTATTTTCATAAAAGCAGAGGATTACTCTTGAAGCGAGTGTGATTTTTTTTTATTTAGAATAGGTAGTTAGAAATTTATTTTGTTTGTTTAAAAAAAGTAAATCACTACCTGATTGAATGAAAAGCCTTGAGGTCATAAGCTGTAAGAAAGGCAGTAAATGAAAAGGACTGTGAAGTTTAAATGAGCCTGCGAAAAAAACATCAAAATGTAAACAAAATTTGTACGAGATTTTAAAGGTTTTTCTAGGAGAATCAAGACAAATCAACCACAATCAACCACAAATGCTTATTGTTGTCATATTAGGTACATAGGTAGGTACTAGGTATGTTTGAAAAAAAAACTGAGTGCAAAAATAAAGTGTTTTTATAAAACAAAATTTGGTCAAAGAAAGTTTTTTTGAAGGGATAATAAAATCTGCCAATGATTCATTTACTTTTTGTTTCGATGACAAATTGAACGTTTATACCTACTATCTAGGTACTTAGGTAAGTTCTTAGACGTTATACACGGTTCATTGGCTTTTTGGGACCAATTACTGTCAATTTGCAAAAAACACCCTTTCACACTCAATTTTTTTTATACCTACTAAAACTCTTTAGTATTGCTTTCTATAGCTAATACAAGGTTTTTACCAAATTCCATTAAGGTGACGATTGAAAAATCAGGGCTTAAAATTCTTACTTTCTTACTGTTTCCCTTAAAGAATGCAACGATTTTCATCCTAAAGTAAAGAAAAAAAAACTTTCATCCTAATGTCAATATTTAAAATCCACATGAAATCCTCCGAGCTATATCTATGTGTATATATATATGTATATACCTTAGTCATAATATTTTTGACTCGAGAGAACGCAAATCATACTTACCTCAGAGCAGTTCTGAAACCGACTAAAGAAAGAAACATTTCAGGGGGTAGGCGTGTAGGTATATCTGATTTGGATAGTGTATTTTCATCAAAGTAGACGTCGAGGGCGGAGCCAAAATTAAAATCAACGCATACACACGCGATTATTCTTAAGAAAATCAATGTGTGATTTTTTTTATTTAGTATATAGGTAGATAAATTTTTATTTTGTTTGTTTAAAAAAAATAGGTAGCGATCTGATTGGATGAAGAGCGTTGAGGGTTTTAGAAATGTAATAGTGGTAGTAAATGAAATTAAATGAATGTGAAATGCATCTCTCCAAAATTAAGGCTATGTATATAGATAAAATTAGCCCACGGAAAAATGCATCAAAATGTTAGGATACAAATACCCACACTATTCACAATTTGTACAAGTTTTTAAAGATTCAAGAAATTGTAACAATAATGCTTATTGTTATCATATTCCTTTGTTTGAAAAAACTGAGTGCTTAATTTTTAAAATTCAATTTCAATTTTGAAAACGTTGGGCAATATAAGAGAGGTCAAATGTGGGATTGAGGCCTTTAGGAACTTAAATTAAATAACATCAATGAGACATCAAATTTCTATTGAAGTTATATAGTAACAGTAATCAATGTGGCCACAACCAATAACCGCTTTAGTGAATAAAGCCAAAAATTTTTGAGTGCGCTAATGATGCTTTCCAATTTAAAGTCTCGTCTTCCTAATTTTTTAACTATGATAAATTAAAACCATCTACATCGAATTAAGAAAAGATTGAGCTGTTTTTGCGGCACATTAAAAAATGCGGAGCATTATATAGTAAGACCTAATTTTTGTTTTCTTTTTCGACTTAAGTGGTTATTGGTTGTAGCAAGTAATATCTGTAGGTAGGTATACTTACTCAGATTTTTGAAATTTATATTGTGGATGTGATATATTTTTGTTAGTTAGGTAGGTACCTACCTACATTGGTACGTAATGGAAAAATTTAGTATCTAAATTAGATCTAAACATCACAAAAGAGTAAAATTTCTGCATTTTCAGATTTTTGGATTTAATTCGTTGAGGTGCTACTTTTTTTTTTGTCGAAGTGACGTCATCAAAAAGTAGTTTTTGGCCTATAACACCGGAATGGATTGCGATTTAAAGTTTTAAAGTAACTTTTTGCAGAGTATCACATCATGTTTATCATTTGTCATCTTTAGTTTTTTAAAAAAGATCATAGATAAAAAGTCTCCACAAAACTGCATCTGTTGCAGCCGATTTTATGGTCAAATCATGGAGCAACAAATTCAAGATAAGAGCAACTAATTAGCAACAAATTAACACTAAAATTCTGCATACTCAGATTTTGGAAATTTGGGGGTGTGGGTGCTATCTTGACGTCAAGATAGCACCCACACAGCTTTTAGGGATGAGAGTTGACTAGTTTTTGGACTTTAAGGCTGGAATGAAAAGCGATGGAAAATTTTAAAGTTACTTTTTGCAGTGCATGAAATCATGTTTTTAATTTGGCGTTTTTAGTTTTTTGAAAAAAATTATAGATAAAAAGTCTCCACAAAAAATGCATCTGTTGCAGACGATTTGATGGTCAAATCATGGAGCAACAAATTCAAGATTAGAGCAACTAATTAGCAACAAATTATCCCTAAGATTCTGCATACTCAGATTTTGGAAATATGGGGGTGTGGGTGCTATCTTGACGTCAAGATAGCACCCACACCCTTTCCATCAATTTTGAGGGGGAAGGGGTGGAGCAACAAATTCAAGATTAGAGCAACTAATTAGCAACAAATTAGCAACAAATTATTGCATACTTATTTTTTAAAATTTTTAGGTTTTTCTTGGTGTGGGTGCTATCTTGACGTTTTGATATGTTCCACAAGTTATACAATGCATTTTGGACATGAAGGAGATGGATTTAAAAGTTAAATGAGACCTTTTTGAAAAGGTGTTGAGAAGCCCTTTAATTTGACACCTTTTTTGTCGCTGTGCGTTCATTTTTAGGGAAATTAGCTTTTTTGAGAAAACTGTTGAAGTGCATTTCAAGGTCAAATCTTGGAGCAACAAATTCGAGATTAGAGCAACTAATTAGCAACAAATTAGCAACAAATTATTGCGTACTCAGTTTTTTGAAATGTTGGGTTTTTAATGGGTGTGGGTGCTATCTTGACGTCAAGATAGCACCCACACCCTTTCCATCAATTTTGAGGGGGAAGGGGTGGAGCAACAAATTCGAGATTAGAGCAACTAATTAGCAACAAATTAGCAACAAATTATTGCATACTCAGATTTTGGAAATTTGGGGGTGTGGGTGCTATCTTGACGGACCTAAATATTTTTTATATTCAGCTCAACTTACATAGATTTTTAAACAAAAACCTAATGTGAACTATATCCAGCAAGATTAAATTTTTAATGCTTAAAACAGAAATGCACCCAAGTCTACGTTGTTTTTTGTAAGGCAACGATTTTTTTTCGTTAACTGATGTATTTTTTCATAAGCCGATGTAATATTTCATTAGTATATGAAGAATTTTCATAAGCTTATGAAGATTTTCGTTAGTTAATGTTGAATTTCATAAGTTAATGAATTTTTTAGTTACTTAATTAAAACTTTGATAAAGTAAGGAAAAAATTCTTATTTTTATTCTTTAAAATGAGTATGAATTTTTTTGTTAATTGATGAATCTTTTCATTGAATTGGATTTTTTGGCACCAAAAAGGGAGAAAAAGTGTATGAAACGTTTTCATTAATTGATGAAAGTTTTCGTATTACGAAAAATTATATATTTTCGTTGAGCCAACGAAAGTTTCGTTGGGCCAACGAAAATGTAGTGTATGAAACGATTTTCGTAATTTTACGAAATTTATTATTTTCAGTGTACAATGCGATGAACCATCAAGAAGATATCGATAATATCAATAATTCACATATAAAATTTTAATGATTTCAATACAGGCGGATTTCAATATATGCTTAAAAACATAAATACAAAACACAATTCTCTAATTGTAATTTAACGAAAATTAATAAAAGTCAATGAAGTCTTTTCCCGGGAGGTCCCCCCGTTCGAAAACGGTTTGAATTTTGATGGCTTTTTGATTTAATTTAGTTTTTTTTTCTAAGTTAGAAACCTTGA
Source organism: Episyrphus balteatus (assembly GCF_945859705.1). Lineage (NCBI taxonomy): Eukaryota > Metazoa > Arthropoda > Insecta > Diptera > Syrphidae > Episyrphus > Episyrphus balteatus. The sequence goes on along the minus strand of NC_079135.1, from coordinate 56,667,574 downwards.
AGAGAAGGCATAAATGTCAAAACAAAAAGAAAATAATGTGATATAAAAAGAGCAGAAAAATCAATGACTTCGACAACTACTATATGTATAAAAGTATTAATTAAATACTTATGTCTGGGAAAGCTTCGGTATTTTTTTTTTTTTGGCTCCGAACTGTACAAATCTATAATATAGTCAGTTATAGATATAGTATTTATTGTATGTTATTTTTAAAATTTGTAATGAAAGAAGACTTACTGAAGCGAGAGGTAGACAAACAGAGGAAAATTGGTAACAGTTAGATAGTGCGAATGTAGGTAGATTTCTAAAAGTATAATGCCTTCCGTGTTTTGAATAATTTAATTCTAATTATTATTCAACAGCACTAGTAGGTAATCAACAGCCATACACATTAAAACAAATATTTGTTTTTTTTTTCTTTAAGTTTCGGCTTCTCTGATAAGCATACTTCGTGGCATCTAGGTTTTATTTCTTTGCTTTGCACATCTACGTTTACTGATTTTATTTTCACGTGGAAAATATCTTTACGCTCTGGAACAATTCTTAATCATAATATTTGAATACATAAAAAGGTTAATTAATTAAAATCTATACAAACTGGGAGAGGATCATACTAAATTCTACGTTAAACTGAAAAGTATTTGAGACATACTTGATTTAATATTGAAACATTTTTGTCAAATATTAAAATGCTTATCAACCTTTAAGTTGAAAAGTAAATTATTTAAAGTAATTTTCAAAAAGGAAGAGTGCCTTTTTGAAAGGTGGAGTGCAGTTATTACTTTCAACTAGGACAAGAATCATTGAGTGGAATTAAAAGAGTACATGCCATCCGAAGAAGTTTATTGCTGTGAAAAGTCCTAAAGTTTCCAGGCCCTATATTATAACGTCATTGGTCACCAGAACTTTCTAATAACAGAGTATGCAAGCAAAATTGTCTTCCAAACAGAGCTGAGCTGAGCTGACTTTTTAAGTTACAGCTTGGTTGAAATTCGACGAATAAAAAACTTTTGCAATTGTTAAAAATGCATTTGCCTCTCAATATAGATTTTGAAGGTGTAATAAAAGTTTTACAAACCGTTTCATAAAATACCGTGTGATAAATCCAAAACTTAAAGTACTGAATTTATAAGTATTGTTGTTTTGCAGAACCCGTCTTTGTTATTTAAAAAAAACTGGTGGTTGTTGTCCAGCCGTTTTGTTTTTGGGTAGTACAAGTTTGAAAATTTCAATATCAATGATTTTGAAAAGTTTTACGATTATAAGGGCGGGTCTTCACGACATTGCTACTAGGACGATAGTCTAAAGATATAGGCCATTCTTTTCTGTTCTTGTTTACATGGAAGCAATTTTATTTAGTTTTGGAACTTATTGGATAGAATAAGTAATTTTTGACCCTTTTATGGGTCAAAAACAAAAACTCCCAACGTAAAATGTATTGATTTGTTGTAAGCGTTAGTCTACTGTTAAGCTGATTTATTAAAAAGTCTTAAAAATGTCTTCAAAATCCGCCGTCATTTAATATACATACATACATATAAATAAAATTCAAAAGTCATATTTCAAAAAAAATTAAACAAAGATTATTACAGTAATTTTAATCATATAGCAGAAACACCCTGTTTATTATAAATTAAAATGCATTCATATACGAGTTATAACAAAACGTGAACTAATTAATAAATTCAAAAAGTTAACTTATCTTCCGTAACTTTTTTAGGTTTTTCGCTTAAATCTTTAAATAAAAAATTGTTCCATGTTCGTCATGCCGTCGTAACTTTCATCTCATACATAGGTTTCTACACCCTGAGTCTATGGTAGGTACCTTCTTTGGAGTTTCTTGAACTTCATTTCTAGAGTCCAATAACTTTAGCAAATCATTGTGAGTTCTAATGGAAGAATGGAATATCCACTTCCATATAATATTTATAGGAGTATGGTTTCAAAACTGATTTCCTATTCTTTAATTGGTTCTCTGCCGATTGATATCATAAAGAAAATGGATTTGCACACACATTCAAGGTGGTGATTTGAGCAAGAGCACCGTCACTCAAATCCAATATAGTACGAGAAACGGAAACAACCGGACTGCCATTTTTATGTGTAGATATTTAATGTATCTTTCTTTCGGACGTGCACACATCGAGCATGACCTATACCATCATTGGTCTAAGTCTTACCATCTCAGCGATTGATGTTAGTCTCGCAGACCTTGTGTTGCGATCCGATTACAGCGATACCGTAATGAGACGTTAACCGCGTTGCTTTAACAGTGGACTAAGATTGAAATAAAAGTTAAAAAAAAAATAGTGCTAAGTGAACTAGGTAAATTTTTTGAAACAATTACTAATGAGCTCATAGTAAAAAAAATTTTATTCGAATGCTTGTTTTCCTAGCTTTTGAACTATTTTTTTTTTTTTAATAAAATCCATCCACTTAAACAATACGATTTCCGCTTAAAATAAGTGTAATCCGCTTTAATTCTGTTAAATTTAAGGTAAACTTCATTTAATTTTGATATCCGACAAAAAATAAAAAATTATCGTGAGACTTCAGATTTAGTTGAAGGTTATCATACTCATACTTATTTCTGACATTGAGATAGGCTTATTGTAAAGCACACGCTTAGTGACCCAACAGTTGTAAGATCGATCCCCAGTGGCTGCTAGTTTTTTTTTTTAGTTAAAATGTTTCCACATCAAAATAAGATTATTTCCCCTTAAATTAATGGGTCTTCCAACAGGATAATAACCCAAAATACTCAAGGAGAGCAGGCAAGCAATGGCTTCAAAACATTAATATTAAGATGTCAGGGACTTTTCGACTCCATGAAAGGTCGTTCCTGTAGTTAAAAATTAGGGTCCTGTGAGAAAATGCTAGTGCTACCTAGCTATTTTTTCATATCACTGTTATTATTTTGACCGTCTTGTTTAACATATTTTGTTTTTAAATTATTGCTTAGTTAATTAGCAATAAATTGAATTGAATTCATGCTAAAAATTAAACTTTAATGTAACTTAAATATATAGTTGTAGGTTGTTTTCATATACTTTCCTGAAAATTAATCAAAATCTATAATAGGATTTAGGTCAGTCCTTGTGCTCAACACGCTAATGTAAGAGCTCTTAAGTTGCTTTATCAGCATATTTTGTTTGAACCCTTACTTTTGGGACAACCTGTGCAATTTATAAGAGTTTTTAAAGTTTGACCGAAAGATATTAGATTAAATTAAAAACATAAGTAAAGTTTTTGTTAGGATGGTTATCACTGCCTCAAATTAGAGCCTAATCAATTGAACTGGAACCGTATTGTTCTTCGTTCCGCAAACCAATTCTCTTCGAATCTCGAATTATTTCTTTTTTGATTTTTCAAATCAAGAGATCAAATCCAATAACAAACCAAGCGGATAAGAACAAATTATAGTTTTTTTTTATATAAAAAATTAATAATAATTATGAAAATAAGACAACAAATCGCTACGGCTTTAATCGATTAAAACAATAATTGTCAAAAAAAAAAAAAAAAACAAAGAAAAAAAAATCAAGTATGGGGTTGGGGTGGAATAGCACCCCTGTTGCCATCGGAAGATTAACTAATTATTTAGTTTGTTTTGAATTACAGTTAGTTATTTGTTGAATATAAGCTAAAAAAAAACAGCTTGAAAGATTTAATTAATTTTTTTTATACAGTCAAACTTCGATAATTCGAACTTCGATAACTCGAATTTTTTATAAATCGAACAAAAGTATGTGGCAGCAGCGCTTAGAGTTCAAATCTTATACGTTTTTTCCTCATAACTCGAACTTTATCAATTCAATTAAGTCGAATTTTTTGTGGGAATTCCTATTTAATGAAACAAATAAAAAAAACATCACGTATTCATTTGAAATTCGAGTTTTGAAAAGAATTATATTTTGACAACAAAACATTTTGAGGGAATTCCCATTTAAGAAAAAAAAAAAAAATTAAAACATCACGTGTGCATTTGAAATTAGAATTTTTAAAGGGAATTTTCATATAAAAATGAATACCTACATACATACAAACATATTTATTACATGTTTCGTTGCTGTTTGGAAGTTGTAAGTAGCACAAACTTTTATTTCATCCAAAAGCACAAAATATGCATGTATGTACATTAGAGTGACCGCAAGAAATCGATTTTCGAAATTTGGTCGGGGGAACCCCATAAAATGTTCCGCCTTTGCAGATTTTTAGATAGCCAAAATTTCAGCTCGATTGGATAACTCTAAATGGTGCCGACACTCGCTCAAAGTATCAAAAATCTCTGTTTTTTCACTGTTTTTCGAAGAAAATTAGCTCTAGCTCCCAAACAGATCGGGTTATTTTCACTTTTTATATATTAAATTAAAGGTAGCGTTGCTACACATAATTCAGATGCTAAATTTGTTTAGTTTTACTAAAAAAGAAAAATTTTGTCATCAATTTAAATTTTCAGTACTTACCTCAAAAAGAGCTGAAGTGCAAACTCGATTTAAAATGAAACTTTTTTTTAAACTGTTTTATTTAAAAAAACGAAACATTTAACAGAATTCTAAGGCTGTGTGTGAATTGCGTTAAATAGTTAACACCGTGTAAAATTTTTGACACTATTGAGGTGAACAAAAAAATTTCAGCTGTATGTTTAATATTTTTCTCTGCCTCTTTTCTGCTATAAAAAAAAAAAACAAAACAAAACCATCTGCAAAAAAAATTTAACTCAAATTTAACCAGGTCCCAGAGCCCAATAAATTTTTAACAGCTGAAAATTTTTTATTCACCTCAACAGTGTCAAATATTTTACACTATGTGAACTATTTTACGCAATTCACACACGGCCTAAAAAACAAAAAAAATAACATCGTGTTACATTTCTTATACATAATTAATGAAGTAAATACTAAAAAAATTTAATCAAGAGATTTACAAAGTAGTTTTGGAAGCATCAGGATACAATTTTCGGCACTCACTGACTACTTGAAGTTTTTGTTCCTCATCTTTAGTTAAAAGGTTATTAAAATCCGTTATTAATTTGACTCCTCTTTCTGTCATGTCATTTACGACTTTAAGTGATTGCACTTTTTTAAAGCCTTCTTTAAAATGCGGGTTTTCGGGCCAAAGATTTGGAGGTTCTTTGAGAAAACTTGTGTCTATTTTCAATCGGCTGAAAAAGTTCAATGTTTCTTTGTTCACAATATTTTTTAACCCCGCTGTGACAAATTGTTCATCTTCATGTGTCTGTAGCTTTGGATTTACTATTCTGTTGGTTTCCGTTTCACTGGTTTTCAAAATTATGTTGGCCGTTTCTAATTTTTCGCCATCTGGTAAAGTTAGGTCAAAGAACGCCAGACCTGCCTGCTCTGAACTCAAATACCATAAATGGTTTGAGAATTTAGCAAGAGCCTTCTCTGAAATATCTTTGTCTATCTTGCGGTATTTAATGCAATTACGCAAAAGATCAAGATCTTGTTTAGGAGCCAGATAAGCTCTTGGGGCATTAAACCAAGCAAAAGTTTTTTCTTGTTGAATGTAAGTTTGATTTTGAAACTACAAAGTCAATTGGATTTTGCCCTAGTGCTTCTATTGTAGCTATAATTATGCGAGAAGCATTTCTATCAGATGCCTTACATCGATCCAATAACATAGAAAGTTTCATTGTTAATAGCTCTTTCACCCTACGACTATACCTCATACTTTTGCTACCCGAGGGCCCAGAGATAGAGAAACATCCATTCTATCCCAATCCGCAGAATAAAACAGTTAAAAAAAAATTTAATTTTAAATCGAGTTTGCACTTCAGCTCTTTTTGCGGTAAGTACTGAAAATTTAAATTGATGACAATATTTTTCTTTTTTAGTAAAACTAAACAAAATTAGCATCTGAATTATGTGTAACAACACTACCTTTAATTTAATATATAAAAAGTGAAAATAACCCGATCTGTTTGGGAGCTAGAGCTAATTTTCTTCGAAAAACAGTGAAAAAACAGAGATTTTTGATACTTTGAGCGAGTGTCGGCACCATTTAGAGTTGTCCAATCGAGCTGAAATTTTGGCTATCTAAAAATCTGCAAAGGCGGAACATTTTATGGGGTTCCCCCGAAAAAAATTCGACAAAAAATTTTTTCTATGGGAGTTGCGGTCACTCTAATGTACATATGTAGGTATTTAAAATATTGAATTGCCTACTTTTTTTTAAATTTTAATCAACAATCGAATTCTTGATAAGTCGAACTTTTATGGTGGATAATAGAAGTTCGAGTTATCGAAGTTTGACTGTAATTTAAAGGAGAAATTCATTAGCGTTTACACTTGAAGCTTAAAAGAATCGATTTTTTTACTAATTTTTTATTTTTAACGAATTTATATGTTTAATGTCTTAGACTTCAACTGAACTTTATTAAAACAGATGTTTTCATGCATTTTATCTTTAACAGAAAAAGGATTATTTGTTATAAAATTATTTTTTTTTTCTAACTTTGGAATTTTTGTTCCACTATGCGTCCATTCTCGGACCAACCTAAAGCAAGGCTAGCCGGAATTTATGCATGCGGCCGATTAAAGAATCAGGGGAGTGTGCTGATGGACATACAACTCTTACTTGCGGTTGTGTTTAAAATCTTTTATTTGTGTTATTTGTGATGTATGTCTGTCTTTATAAGGTTTTCTGTGGATTGACATTGGATATTGATTCATAGGAAAGGAACTATTACAAAATCCAATTCGAAGGTAGTTTAAAAAGTTGACAAATAGATAAGTATGTGTGCGATTATTACAGTCTGCAGCATTGAGCACCGCAAGCAGTAGGTCATTACATGTTATTATAATTAAATTTTATTACTTTTTCAACTCCACATAAATTTTGGCGCTGACTTCCGAATGATTATAAAGAAAGAGAGGAAAATGATTTATGCTTTTTAAATTTTTGGGCTGTGGTTATATATTTTTTTAGTGCGTGCAACCACTGTTTTGTGCGATACTAGACCGATCGATGAGCAAAATAGATTTCAAATTATTTTGGGAAGAGAAAATTGAAAAACTATATTTTTCTGGATCACATAAAGATCAACTCTGTCAAGCCAGATAACGGAACTGAACATTTTAACGGTTATACTTAGTTTTAAACAAAGTGAAAAAAAATAATGAAAATTATTTTTATTTTTAAGCGGAGTGATTGAATATAATTCAATTAAAAAGTTAATAACTTTTTATTATTAAAAAGTTAAAGTGACCTCAACTCCATATGCGTTTCGCCCAGGTATGACAGTGGGCTCATCAGTTAGATGCTGTCATACCCTTACTAAGACGCAAAATTTTGGTCCATGAATACAGACACTTATAAAAATCACAACCTGAATAGACTGTAAATTTTAATATTTTAGGGGAACATGGTTACATTCTTGCACCTAAAAACAATTGCCCGTGGTCAGGCTAATAAGTAAACAAAGTGAAAAAAAAAAAAATAATGAAAATTATTTTTATTTTTAAGCGGAGTGATTGAATATAATTCAATTAAAAAGTTAATAACTTTTTATTATTAAAAAGCTAAAGTGACCTCAACTCCATATGCGTTTCGCCCAGGTTTTTTTTTTTTTGTTTTTTTTTTTCACTTTGTTTACTTATTAGCCTGACCACGGGCAATTGTTTTTAGGTGCAAGAATGTAACCATGTTCCTCTAAAATATTAAAATTCACAGTCTATTCAGGTTGTGATTTTTATAAGTGTCTGTATTCATGGACCAAAATTTTGCGTCTTAGTAAGGGTATGACTGCATCTAACTGATGAGCCCACTGTCATACCTGGGCGAAACGCATATGGAGTTGAGGTCACTTTAACTTTTTAATAATAAAAAGTTATTAACTTTTTAATTGAAATACTTAGTTTTATTCAAATGAAATTTTAAATCTCAGAATCAGTTATAGTTGGACAAAGATGGAACCAACCACGTAAAACCGTTTTATAACTCGAAAACAAACGGAAAACAAAAAATCATCTATTCTCTCTTCATCTTACAATTATTACTTAAGGATTCCAATGTTTTTCATTTTTGCCAGGGACAGCCTGTATATTTTATGGATTTTTTTGGTCGGTAAAAAAATTTTTTTCATCGATTTCAAAAATGTTAACATTTTAAAATCTCGACTTCAATTAATGTCGATTGGTTCCAAAAAAATATCTTTGAATATAATGACTTTAAATATGAAGAAACTTTGTACATGACATACCCAACCAAGCAGGGAGGGATTGAAGGGGGAAGCATGTCCCCCTATAGCCAAACCACTGTTTTATTTCCCTATCAATCGATCTTATGGAAAGTCTTTAATTTTGCATAAACAAATATATATATATTAAGTGGTTGGCCTCTTTGCTATTCAACATTTTTGCTAGTCAATTTTTTAAAACCGATACTAAGAGACTCGACAAATCGGACCCAACCCGCACATTTCTAAATGTACACTTCTATTTTCCGGAAGTAGTGTTGTAATACATTTAACAAACAAACCCAAACAACAAATAAATTCTTATTACTATAGTTTGATATCAGTTCTGAAGACGCCCTATGTCCTCGTCATTCGAATCTCGAATGAATAACTTTTGTTTTGTTTTCTCCATTTAAAAATCATTAATGTTTTTGCCCGTTCCAAAGTTGTGAATTGTAGGCGAAACGCACAATCTATTTTTGTTTGCTTTTTTTTTCTTCTTTAACTGCTAGTAAGCTGAAAGAAATTTCACTACCAGCATACATAAATGTAAGTTTATTAACTTAACTCCCAATACCACAAAAAACGAGATGCGTGTTCAATTAAACGCGCCTCGAAATGTGTTTGGCAACCATGACACACTACTTCATGCCTCTAGAGCTTCGGACTATGGGTATGAACTTCATTATTGTAAAGTTAAGATGACAATAACGGGGAACATTAATGTTAACTCGACAAACGAACTGGAAAACACTTCGTTTAAAGTTAAATGGTCAGTGACATTGGTTGTGGAGTTGAGAAAAGTAATAAATAAATAGTTACATACATACATTTTTACTTGCGATGTACAACGTTGTACATACCTATGTTGAATACATATGTTGCATTCATAAAAATAATTATTTTTTTTGTCAAAAAACAGGAAAACTATTTAAGTAAAAAAAAACTGTGTTCTATAGAAGTGTTTTCAATATGTGTACAAAATTTTGTCAAATGGTGATGAGCATGCTTAAACAAAGATCGTTCTACAGTTAGGAGTATCTCCAATTCGGATGTTCACCCCTATTACGTAAGTCGTTTGTAGTAAAACGACATGAAAACGGCTTGCTCTAGAAACGCCAGGGTTAAATTAGAAATTCTTCTAATTCGCAGTTCCTTCCGCTATCCGCCCCTCTTCCCAATGACATGATTTTATTACGCTTCCAGACCGAGTCGATTTTGTCTCGTTTTAGTACAAACGACTTACATAAACTGAAATCTGTTGGAGTTTTGTGCATACATAATATGTAGGTATGTATATATATGGTACATTATTTACGAATATTTTTAAATTCTGAATGTAACTAAAATAATCTTGTAGAAATGATAATAAATATAATGAAATCTACAAACTATTGTTACTACAAACTACTTATGATCTTCCCTCAGCATGGAAGTAACTACTGCCGCTACTACTGCTACTTCTAGCATTTCAAAGACCTTAGGTCATACAATGATACATATTATAAAGTTAAAAATTTTATTAAAGTTTAGTGTAGGGAGTGAAGCGTGTTTACAATGGCTCTCTATCTCTTTCTCTCTCTTTTTTGTGTAGGTATAATTTTCGGTGTTTTGGTTCGTATTTTGTTAATTTAAACTAATACATATTTTGTTGGGAGGCCTTTATTAGAAACAATGGCGCGAAATCTTTTTGGCCATGAGTCTATTTAAAACTCTAATAAATTGTATGGTATTTGTTCCAAATTTGGTTCAAAATCCTTTTAAAATTGAAAACATGTTTACTAACATAACGTCTATTCAATCGTAAGAGGTCTCAAAAGCTGCCTATTGAAGAAAAGACTCTGAGGGTATACTTACTTTTAAATTTTGAGATAACTTTTGGGCCTCTACCAGCGATTAGGGGAGAGTGGGGCACATTTGAACACTTTTTGCTTTCCCCACTGCTTGAACGAAATATGTTCGTTTTCTTGATCTGTAAAGTTTACTAACATTGAACAGTAACATTGAACTTCGATTTCAAAGAGCATTTGGTTAGTTAAACAAATTATTTATATTGGATTTTGATGTTTTAAAAATATAGGCTCTTATGTTCAAAAGTGCTCCATGTATGGGGCAGTTTTGAACATGGAAGGGGCACTTTTGAACAACAGTATTAGTTTCGTTGTAATGAATATATAATACTTAACTTTTTATTAGTTTTTTAATAAGAACATACAAAAACTCCAAATTGATAATTATATCATATTCAATTAACCAACAAATAATAAAAACTGAGAAAAAATAACATTAACATTTAAACTATAGTTATCAGTTTATCACATTTATAAGTTCAAAAGAAAAACAAAAACCAAGAAAAATTCATTTAAAATATATCTTAGAAAAATGGTATTCATACCATTTATGCTTCTCAGAGTAAAATAGATTTATTTTGCGATCAACCTATATTTCTAGACATTAAATCCAAATGTTAACAAAGCGGATGTTCTTCATGCACCAGGAGCATTAATTGGTGTAGGTAGCTTGACTTTAATTTCTATAACGCTTAAGCGGTATATAATCGAGTTCTCATCGAGAACAGTCTAGCAGAACTTGAAGAATTCAGGCATTTTTTTTAAATCTTCAATTATGTTATACATATTTCCATTTTTTCTTTAATTTTGCCTAGTTTGCTAGTTTCACTATTTTTTTTTTATAAGAACATTAAGATTTATTAAATAAAACACATTCAAGTGTCCTTAAAATGTCTGATACAAAACTCCTCGGGGCGGTTTTGAACATGTTCAAAAGTGCCCCACCATACTTGTTCAAAACTGCCCCAACTGTGTCAACGACATAAAATGTTGAATAAATATTTAACATTAATATATTCATTCAAAAACTCACCGTCAGTTAGTTTAAAATTCATTAACCATTAACAAAAATTGTATTGCGTTTTGAAATCACGTACCAATTTTTTTTTAAACTCTTACAACTAAAAAACTGAAATAATGCAAAACCACTATAAAAATCACCTTCCACCTATAAATCTGAAAGTCAGCCGAGATAACGATGGAAAGTCATTGACATTTATGGATATCATGTTGACGGGTTCAAATATCGAAATACATCTAAAAAAGATTGATAAACTAAAATTTTATTTGCAGTGTTCAAATGTGCCCCGTGTTCAAAACTGCCCCACTCTCCCCTATATAAATATCCTATTTTTATCCTTTAAAGACTTTTAAAGTCCGAAAAGTTATGTTCAAATTAAAAAAGAAGATCATATTAAAAGCTACTCGTTAATACGCAACTTTTGATACCTCTTTCGATTAAATAGAAGCAAAACCAAAAATTATCATAAAATGACGGTACACTAATGGCAACCTATTTCTGTCTCATCCGTCAACTTCATCGGATTGATTGCCGCAACGAACGCAATGGATTGGGCATCGGGCCCTGATGACTTTTAATCAAAAATCAACTAAAAAGTTTCGAGTTTTCAGCACATGGCGATTTGGTCGTTTTTTTTTTCTCTAAATTGTTCAAATTATTATTTTTAAATCATGTATCCATTATAAAGTGCTGTTGTAAGAAAAATAGTAACACTTAAAGCTTCACCCTTCGTGTTTTGTTATAAAATTCATAGGTTTTAAAAAGTTAGGTACTATGTTAGTTTCCACAAACACAAAACATAGGTACTTGAAATCATTTGAGATCAGATTAAGTTAATTCTCATTATCGTTATGACTAACAGGCAATTTAAATCACACAGCTCACGTAGGTGTCTTTTATAAAGTACATTTTGACCTCACACCCCTTATACGTGCAAAGAGCCTTCTGGTCCAGATAAAATAAACAAACACAATTAAAAAACAGAAGCTCGCTTTAAAATGAGAGCTACATTTTTTGTTGACTTATTGGTAGAATTCCAAATAAGGTTAAGCTGTTTAACTTTTGGAATAAAATAATGAGCCATTTAATTTACTGTCTTCAAACGGCACCTGAAAAACACAATATCAATTAGTTAAAAGACTTTGAATTCTTGATGGATATTTTTTACGTATTTGGTTACAATTAAAGTCAAGCTTGATATATAATACATATACATATTTAAATGTTTTAAGGGATTACTTTTCATTGGAAAATTGGCTATGGTATTTATTTTAGAATATTTTTTTCCAGTTTGGGTGAATTTTGTTAATCTAAATTATTTAGATAGTGAAAAATGTTTATAAAGTCCAGATGTGTTATATTTACGGTGACCATATATCTGGAAGCGAAACCCGGGACAGATAAAAAATTCGTTGGATCGTTTTTAAAATATTGATTTTTCAAAAAAAATAAATTTTTTAAATGACTTTTCAAGATTTCCTAAATTATTTTATGGGAGCGTTTTTGTTGAAATCATTTAAGTCGTTTACCAAGTCAGAAATAAAAAAAATGGTTTTATAATAATGTCTGTTAATAACTTCTAAAAAAATATATTTTTTTAATCAAAATCGGGAGAGCTGTTTTTTAACATTTTAATTTTATTTTGAATGATTTTGAAATGTTATGATCTTTAACACAACTTTTAACATGTTCTTTATTCGAAAACATTTTACCTAGTGTAGCAACTGACAAACAGAAGCTGGAACTTAATAATTGACGAACATTAAAAAAAAACTAAAGCCTACTCTAAATGCGAAACGAAAATTCTCATACAAAACCAGCACAAAATTTTGCTTTTCGTTGCACAGTACGCAGCTTATGTAACGAATTCTTACCTGTGCTAGAATATATGGAGATTTTTCAATCGTTTGTCACTCCCATTTATTTGTCCAGGCAATTTTTTTTTGCAGCGAAAGTTTTTTGACTTTGGAGACTTAGAATAATTTTCGTTTTGCTTCAGCTGCGTACTATGCTTAATGCTCTATCCGAAAAATTAGAAAAATTTTAATTTCCAGCCACTGTTTTCTTGTTTTCCGTACAAAGTATTTAAAATATTGAATACAAAAATCAGAGAATGTCCAAATACGGGACAATCACGGGACAAATAACAAAATACGGGACACTTTTAGGTCCCGGGTTTCTTAAATAAAAACCAGGGACAAGCTGTAGAAATACGGGACAGTCCCGGGTAAACCGGGACGGATGGTCACCGTAGTTATATTTAAAGTCACTTAAATTCAATTCTTCAAAAGACACTCTATTTTAGAGTAAATTCTTTTTTTTTTTTTTCTTTTTATAGGACGTATGAAAAATCGTCTTGAACGCTAAAATTTTTAGATAGACGTATAAAACCAATTGCAATCGTTTGTCCATCTCGAGTTCTATATATATACATACTGAATATATCTCGACTGAAAAGGTAAAGTATCTTATGTCAATTTTGATGATTTTTCAGGAGAGCAAAAACAAACTTCAAAGCTGCCTCCCAAAAATGCTTTCAAGTGTAGATTTAATTGTATAAAACATTTAGATGTCCAATTTTATGATCTTTTTATTAAATTTATCTCAAAAATATATTTTTAATATTTTTCCCGTTATAAGGACCTAAATACGTTAAATATGATTTAAGATAGTTTGGCTTTTCTTTAAATTGTACTTTATATTAATTTCCAACATCTTAAGTTAACATAAGATGATTTGCCTTTTCACACTCTTTCGGAATTTTTAAAAATATGTCAACTTATGTCAACTTAAGGATGACTTTTTGTTCTGCACGCGCGAAAATATCTTAAGTCAACATAAGATAATTTAAGGTTTCACAATAATAAAAAAAAGTCTTAACCCAATATAATCTTAAGTCTACTTAAGGTTTTGAATATGGGTCTTTTGAACATAAGATGAAATTGTTTTTGTGCATAAAAAAGCAAAGGGGTGAGATAGAAAGATGCCGATAAGACAGAACTGTAGGCCTTTAAGATGGCATTGAGGTTCAACAAAAAAACGCGAAACATCTTAAGTCGACTTAAGATACTTTACCTTTTCAGTCGAGATATTATCGTTATTCACTCTCCGTTTAGGAGCAATTCAAAAAACTGATTTTGCACTGAAAAATTGAAAATCCCCAAAAATTTAAAGTGCTGTGGTTTGCCCACTTTGAGTTCTTTACATATACCAAAAATCCACCCTCCTCCGCTTAGGAGGCATTCAAAATCAATTTTTTTTATAGCAACTCTCATACACAGAGAAAAATATATACTAACAGATTGCCATATTGTTTTACCGTCCATACATTTCATAAGGAAATCTTATTAAAATCAACGATTAATAAGGTTTTTTAAGGAGATTTCTTATTATTTTTATAGAGAAAATCTTATTAAAATTTGACTGAAAAGTTGATTTTTTTTGCAACTTAGCACTAGAACAAAAATCGCGATCAATATTTTCATGACAGGTTGGTTCAGGTGGTAAGGTGGGCGACTAATGATTTGAAGTCTCCAGTTCGATTCCCAGCCTGGTCATGGTTTTTTTTTATTTTTTTGCAGATTTTAAAACAATAAGGAAAACCCGATTGTTTTAATAAGGTTTCCTTCTTGGATGAAAACCATAGAGAAATCTTATTGTTTTTGTTCTATTTTACACTGAACCAAAAAGGTACATAAAATTAATGAATTTGTACATTAAATTAATGTAAAAATTCATGGCAAATGAGCCAATGTAAAAATTCATTAAATTTAAGAATCTTTTTATGAACAAATTCATAAGGGAATGAATATTTCTTAAAAATTAAGAATAAGTTCTTAAATTTTATGAATTCTTTTCATACACGAATTCGAAAATTTTTGAAAATGTTTAAGAAAAGTTTCTTAGATTTTAAGAAAAATTCATAGGGTAGGATGGTATAAGAGTGCGCGGTTGATAAGAGTGCGCAAGGCCATTTTCTACGGTTTGAAAGGGAATATAAGACTGGATGCACTTATTTTGGAAAGATCTAAATGAGTTTGATCTGCTGTCAAAATTTCATGCAAATGTGTTTGTAAACAGAGGTGCTAGTTAAGTTTAAGTTTTTTAGCACTTTTTTTTCCAATATTTCTTGCCAAACAAATTAAATTTTCCGCTTAACAACAAAAAATAACAATAAACAAAGTATGGGACATTAAAAAGTCGACAAAAAGAAACATTTGAGGAACACGTAAGACTGGTCATAAAGTGCATTGTGAAATATATATATATTCTTCGATTACATGTCTGAGCGTGTAAGAGTGCGCACCATGATGATGTATAAGAGTGCGCGGGTTATAAGAGCAGTAAATGCTATCCAAGGCTTCAAAATAACTGGCATTTGTCCATATACCAGCAAACAGCAGCTAGAAAAAGCAATTCCAACCAAAAAGAAACCAAATAAAAGTTTTACAAAAAACAAGCGAATGAGAGTAACTAGGAAATATTGAAATTTTCTCGGAACCATTAATCGAAGACTAAATTGATTGTTCCTCATGCAAGGAGTGATGGGTTGAAAAATACTCTGTTTATTTAAAGATAGGCAATTTTATTTGCGACTTTTGCGCGAACTTACACCTGTGCGCAGCTGCGCACTCTTACAAACTAAGCCGCGCACTCTTACACAATAGGATGTATAAGAGTGCGCAAATTTCCTAATGTGGTATTTTGTTTATAACTTTTGAATTAATACATTTTTGTTGCCAGTTTTAAGTTTTTATCGTTGCTTTGATTATAAACTAAAAACTATATATAAAAAAAGTAGTTAAATTCTTTTTGTTATTGTTTTATTTGGTATTTTGTCTAAAATGCGCACTCTTATACCACCTTACCCTACAATTTAAGAATTATTTCTTATAATTTAAGAACAAAGTTTAAGAAAAGTTTCTTACATTTTAAGATTATTTCTTAAATTTTATGATTTTTTTCATAAACTCCGTAAAAAATTGAATGAAATATTGCTTAAATTTTATGAAAAAAATCATAAAAACTATGAATTTTTCTTAAAGTTTTATGATTGTTTTCATAAAATATAATACACTTTTCATTAAAATGTATGCATTTATTTATATAGATGCATATAATATACATTACCATTCCAAGTATTTAATTTGTTCCTGAAAAAAATTGTATTCCAATCAAACAAACAGCAAAAGAAAACAACCCAAAATCTAAAACAAAGAAATGAAACTGTAAAAATAAAATAAATTATTAAGTTTAAACGTTATAAAAATGTTTTATTGATCACTATCACTATACATTTCACTATAAATTTAATTTTTAACTTAATTTTACTTTTTTAATGGATGCATCATCTGGAAAGATAGAAAAAAGTTTGCATTAGTAAAATGAATATGTAGTATTTGGTTTAAAAAATCGAAAAAGCTAGAAGGTTAAATTATCTTATTCTTACCTTATTGTAATTGGCAGCATTAGACTCTGGAGCTGAAAAAAAAAAAAACAATACAAAATTGAATAAGTTGGGGAAAGATAAAAATATAAAGAATTTAGGTACCTATGAGAAATGTTGATAGTATTAAGTTAAAACAAAATTTAAATATTTAGAGAAATAAAATAAAATGAAACACTTACTAAATTCAATGTTTTGCTTTAGTTTGCAATGACAATTTCAAGTGTACAGGATTTGTTGAGAATCGCCTGCCTTTAATATGGTTTTTATTTTGTGTTGATTTTTCCACTTTTGCCGGTCCAAAGCTGAAGATTACGTACCTACGTGCCACCATATTTCAGAAACAAATCAAATTACGATTTTCACTTTTTAAATATGCACCTATGTATACCTAACAAAAAGAAATAAAATACATTTAATAAATAAAAGAAAGCAATTTTTAACATTATATGTTTTTATACTTATCTGAGTATATGGAAAAGAGGCAACAGCAACCAACAATATTTTACACTGTTGAAATATACTTATAATCTTCAAAATTGTCTACGTGGTTAAAATGGTTAACACTATAATAAATATTGTCTTTTATTCACAAACTTTTATAGCTTGTTTCGGCAACGACCGTCGACTTTGAATATCAGATTTTAAATTAAATCCTCAAAGAAATCTTTCTAAGGCATAGATCCAGAACAACAGTTATTATTTTGTAGATTGATGAAAAAATACATAGACTTTAAGAAAATATACTTAAAAACTCACAACGTAAGAATTTTTTCATAAATTATATGTATACTTTCATAATATTTAATGAATTAATTCTTAAATTTTGGAAAAATATGAATTTCGATCATAAAAAGTATGAACAGATTCTTAAATTTTAAGAATAAGTTCGTAATTCCAAATACAGGATAACGGTAAAATATTCGTTGTTTATCGATTAATGAAAAAATACATTCAGTTTAAGAAAAAATACATTCATTTTAAGAAAAAATACTTAAAAACACAAAATTTATGAACTTCTTACAAATGTAATTGTGAAAATAAATTTTTTCAATTTTAGAAGGGAAAAAAGTCAATTTTAAAAATTATTTTAACTCAAAATACAACTGAATGGAAAATAATAGTAAATTTCATTCATAAAATTATGTCCAGATTCTAAGATTCAGCAAAATATTCTTTCCAATTGAAGCTTGAAGTTTATGAATTTATTCATAAACCTTCGTATTTGTTCTTAAAAAAAGTTCATAAAAATATTTTCCATAGGAAAATTTTTATGAAAACTGATTCTTAAATTTTATGAATCTTTCTTAAAACTAAACTTTTTTTTTAAGAATTTGTGCTTAAATTTAATGAATTTTTCTTAAAAATGTATGAATTTTGGTTTATGAACGAGATTCATAGTTTTTAAGAATAATACTTTTTTCAGTGTATGTGGTCTATTTTTCTCTGTGTACAATATCTTTTTTTCTAAAATCCCCAAAAATTATTTTTTTTTTTTTCAAAAATTCGAACGGCCATAGTTTGTCCACCTCCAGAAATGGAAACAAACCAAAAGTCATCGTCAAAAATTTTCAAAATTCCCAACAAAAGTTTCACATACACCACAGTGTATAACTGTTAATTTCAAAGTCCCTAAAATCCGCGAAAGATACTTTTCATAAACATAGGGTGGAAAAAATGGTGCAGGGAAATAATTCCACGGGAATCTGCTCCACATGGGAATTTATTCCACTTCAAGTGGGAATCTAATACACTTTTTGAAGTGGAATAAATTCTCACCGTATAAGGGAATTTATTACACCTATTTTTTAGTGGAATTATTACCCACCAAAAATCTGAAAAATAGATAAATTTCTGAATATTTTGAGAGCCATATTTGAATTCATGTTAATCAATACTTTATGTATACGGAAATAGAAGGTTTAGTTTTACCAAAATATTTTATTTTAAAAAAACGACGTTGTATTCTTTTTCAAAACAAACGATTAAATAGTTTTTCCTTCAACTGAAATATTCACAAATGTTTATATAATTCCAATTCTTCAAAAAATACGTTTTCTCTCAAGTTGTTCTTATTAAAGTTTGACATTTGGACATAAATTTGCCGGGACATTTGAGTTTGTATGTGTTTAATAACATACCTACTGATATTTAATAGAAACACAAATGTACATTTATGTATATTGTATATGTCATATAATCCGGCAAACGCGAATCGGAAAAAAATTTGCTCACATGAGAATCTACTCAAATTTCACAACCGAAACGCGAAGCGGAAAAAATTTTGACCACGGGAGAATCAATTTTGAGGTGTGAAAATAAAAATTCGCACGAATTTTTATTTTCACACCTCAAAATTGATTCTCCCGTGGTCAAAATTTTTTCCGCTTCGCGTTTCGGTTGTGAAATTTGAGTAGATTCTCATGTGAGCAAATTTTTTTACGCTTCGCTTTCAACCAATTATTACAAGAAGGATTGATATGTTTTTGATCATTAAGTTCTCATTATTTGTCCGCTTTGTTTGTAAGATATTTATTCAAATCACGCGAACTGAAATCTATGAGACTTGAAAGATTTTCGCGCGAATTTTTATTTTCACACCTCAAAATTGATTCTCCCGTGGTCAAAATTTTTTCCGCTTCGCGTTTCGGTTGTGAAATTTGAGTAGATTCTCATGTGAGCAAATTTTTTTACGCTTCGCTTTCAACCAATTATTACAAGAAGGATTGATATGTTTTTGATCATTAAGTTCTCATTATTTGTCCGCTTTGTTTGTAAGATATTTATTCAAATCACGCGAACTGAAAT
Source organism: Episyrphus balteatus (assembly GCF_945859705.1). Classification (NCBI taxonomy): domain Eukaryota; kingdom Metazoa; phylum Arthropoda; class Insecta; order Diptera; family Syrphidae; genus Episyrphus; species Episyrphus balteatus. Next base: position 56,648,249 of record NC_079135.1, on the reverse strand, counting down.
CTATGAGACTTGAAAGAAATCTTCTTCCTCTTTTCAGTAAACTATTGTTTTGCTATGAAATATATATTATTTTCCCAGATCGAATTGGAAAGAGCTCTACTTTTCTAGGCATGAAAATGGTTTATAAATTTCTGACTATTTGAAACAATTTTCTAAGGTGAAAAATCAACTAAGCTTATAATTTTCATTCAAAATTACATACGATATTTGTACCTTAAGATACTATCTTTTTCCGCAAAATCCAGCTTTTCTCCAGATTGCACATACAATACAAACATAAAGTAGAATCATTCTCCAAAGTGACAAGGAATAAATCATCAAATTTGAAGGTGAATTTATTTCCCAATAAAAAGTGTAATAAATTCTCACTCGAGGCGGGAATTTATTCCACTTCAAAAAGTGGAACAGATTCCCACATGAGGTGGAATAAATTCCCATGTGGAGCAGATTCCGGTGGAATTATTTCCCTGCACCAAAAAATAGACGATGGTATTATATACACTTATGATACATGAGTGCAAGGTATTTTTTAATGCTGATTCCAAAAAATCTAAAATCAAGGCAATCTGACGTATCTGAAAAAAGTTATATATGTTTTTCATCTGCCAACCCATATTATTATAACAGTTGCAATCTTCCTACCGAAAAACCCTTAAAAGTTATGGTAGAGGAACTAAATTTTGCATGAAGGTTTTTTTTTTTTGAAGGTTTTGATGTCCATTATCATTAAGAATTAAAACAATGCAATGCAAAAAACATTTATATCTATGACAAAATGGTAATTTTTGAAAAAAAGTTTAAATTTTGGGATATGCACTAAAAAAACATCCTGGTACAATCTTGGAATTAGTGTTAAAAGGCTAATTTTTTGGTTTCGTTGTTTGTTTGGATATTCTATAACTTATGTCAAAAATCTAAAAAAATCTCATGTTCGCAAGTCCTCATTTTCCAGGTTAAACTAAAGTTAGGTGCAGATTTAAAAAAAAAAATAAGAACACTTTAGATTCTTGTATGTATACCAACATAACCCATATGATTTTAAAGTATTTTTTAACGCTGATTCCAACAAAACCCACAAACAAATTAATCTGGCCATCCCTGATTTATGTTGATCTGACACAAATATCTGAAGTGTAGTTTTTCAATTTTTCAAAATCTTCACCTTATCTTCAAACCAGGAAAATTAGGACTTGCGGACATGAGATTTTTTTTTATTTTTGACATAAGTTATAGAATATCCATACAAAGATAGAAACAAAATATTAGCCTATTAGCACTAATTCCAAGATTGTACCAGGATGTTTTTTAGTGCATATCCCAAAATTTTCCTTTTTTAAAAAATTACCATTTTGTCATAGATAGGAATGTTTTTTGCATTGCATTGTCTTAATGATAATGGACATAAAAACCTTCATGCAAAATTTGGTTCCTCTACCATAACTTTTAAGTGTTTTTTGGTAGTAAGTTAGCAAGTGTTATAATAATATGGGTTGACAGATGAAAAACAGGTATAACTTTTTTCGTCAGATTGCCTTGATTTTTTGGAATCAGCATTAAAAAATACCTTGAAGTCATGTATCATATGTGTATAGAATACCATTGTCTACTTTTGCTAATTTTGAAAATCTCCATTTCGCGCTTTGACCTTCAAAATCACGACTTGCGGAGATGAGATTTTTCTAGACTTTTGAGGTACCTATGTTATAGAATGCTAAAACGAAGGTGTTGAGCAAATAAAATTTCTATTACCATTCCAAGGTTAAACCCTTGTTTGACAGGATTATGACCGTTTGAATTAAAAAAAAATAATTTTTTGAGATTTTAGAAAAAAAAAAGATATTTTGTATGAGAGTGTTATACATTTTTTTTGGATATCTCCTAAACGGAGGGTGTTAAAACAATAATATTTGGTATGTACATGTATAGAACTCGTGGACAAACGATTGCAATTGGTTTTATACTTCTATCACAAATTTTGAGCGTTTAAGACAAATTTTAATTTTTCAGGCTTCCTTCAACAAAAAAAAAATTTGCTCTAAAATTTTTTCGAAGTCTAACTTTCTTTAAAATACTTCTTAAACTTGAGATTTGAGGCCATAATGTTGCCTTGCATTTAAGGTATCATCGCTGTTAATTACTGGTTTCATTTCAATGCAAAACGACACTTTTTCAAGCATTGCTGGAAAAAAACTTAATAACAGTCATTATTTTTATGCGAAACGACATAGTCTCTCTTTTGTTGTTTTTATAGAGATTTAAAAAAAAAATGCTTTACACCATTCGATAGAGGATCTAAAACTAAATTTTATTTGTTCTACAACTTTTTGCTCCTCTCTACACTCTGGACGAGAAATAAATTTTTTTAGGGTAAAAGCGGGTGAGATGGCTCGGCGGGGAAGATGGCGCACTTTAAATAACTTTTACAATTATTGCTCTAAAAATGTATGAAAAATATTTTTAGCTTTCTTTAAATGTTTTAAATCGAAGTAGCCAGTATTCGCTTCTTTGTGTGTGATATAAAAAATAAAAAAAAATTTCATAGCAAATCATGTGATGATTTTTTTCGAATTTTTTTTTTCGCTCTTTTTTTTGTTCCGATGTTTTGTGAGTCGTTGGGATCTTAGATGCCCTTGATACACCAATACATACAAGAGAGTATAAGTTATGCATTGCGTGTGAAATCTGAGCTCTAGTTCTATCTGGTTTTTATGGGTGCTTACGAATAGGAATTATGCGAAAAAAGGTGAGATGGCGTAGTTCTTTGCGGGTGAAATGGCGCATTCCGCACTAGAATTTTTCAATTGAGTATAGTGTTAGCATGTGCCATATCACCCTCAAAATATTTTTTTAAGTAATTCAGCCAAGTTCAAATTTTATAAAAAAGACGACTAGTTGCAATATATTATATGGCATGCATTGGTGCTTGACTCCTTCACATCGTTCAACCATTTGTGCAATGAATTTGGCAATAGAAACCTAAAACAAACTCATGCGCCATCTCACCCACCCTATAGGGGGAGATGGTTTTTTTTTTTAACTTTTTTTCTATATTAATTTAAAAATATAAATTTAAAATATAAAATTCTGTAAAACAAATAATACGTTGGATATTGAATATAGAACGTTTTTGCATTGTTAGAAATATGAAATGTGGTTTACTTTGAAAAATATGACAAAAACAAAAAAGGTATGCCATCTCACCCGCTTTTACCCTAAATTAAAAATATTTCAAATCACTTTTCTGATAAACTCTTGATTTTGAGAAAGGACACTTTGCTTCTGAAGCGACGACTGGTTTTCCTCGAAAATAAGGACTTTTGTTTAAAAATAATTCAACAAACAAGAGGTTTAATTCTTTTTAAACAAAAGTCTATACTTTTTCCACACGACTTCAAACATACTCCAGTCAAAGCGTCGAAAAAAAGGGCCTCACCTTGCGCAGAGAGGCACTGTCAGTTTTCATTTCATGGATCGATAGGGGTATATTTAAAAGGCTTAAACCCAATTTCTCACCACCTGATCATTCTTTTTAGCGGAGTTATTCACAAAAATGCATTTTTTGGGATATTTTACTTCTAAGCTAATATCTTTGCTCCAGATTGTCGTAGACCAAAAAATAAACATACATTCTCTTCCTTATAATATTTTCTATCGTTGTATGTAATTTCATTGTATTTGAGTGAGTAAATACAAAATGGCAGCCATTTTAAGTACAAATACATTTTTGTCATTATTTCGAAAAAAGCTTATATCATGATTGACATTTTTCTAATCTATTTTGTAGCCCTATTCATGTCCTGCATTTTACAGAAAAAATCAGCTCTTTATCACCAAAGATGGCCGATCAATCGATAAATAAACGCATGCAAAACCGGTGCGAAAACACCCAAAAATATCGTTTTTTGGGAATAACTCGACTTCAGAGTGTCCTACGACAAAAAATAAAGCTATTAATTGTTCGTTACAACATTTTCTATCGATTTGGTGCACATTATTTTTGTTGAAACAAAGTGCAAGTATTGGCTAAAAAAATAAATTACTGTTGTAGTCCTTTAAATTATCTACAATTTAAAAAAAAATTAGCTCTCTACGACCCACACGAGCCGAGAAATTAATTTTTTAAAAAAATGCCCAACGAAAAACATGAGACAAATCCTCTTATAACAAGAAACAATGAAAACCAGAGATACCCAAAAGAGATGAGAAACTTCTGACGTCATACGGGTTTGCCTACAAGCTGCTTTAGACATTTTTGGATAAGTATGCGTGAAAAAATATACATTTTTGGCTAAGTATACGTGAAAAATCGTAGATTTTTGCTTAGGTGTGCGTAAAAACACCGTGGCTGCACTATGTGTGTTTTTCACATTTATTCACGAATACAAAAGAGATTACAACAACACGAAATAAACAAATGGGTTTTGGGGGGTAAAACGTACGAAAGTTTCCCATCTCCTTTGGGTATCTCTGATGAAAACAACCCCTCTCACTGAGAACTGTTATTCGACTAATAAACAAGGGAAATTTTTTTAAATTTTCTTACGGAATGATGCTTTCTTGAAATTATAATAACTCGGCTCGTGTGGGTCGTAGAGAGCTAATTTTTTTTTTTAATATATTCGCAAAATTCTATTCTATTAATGTATTTACATACGCGAAAGGAAATATATAATGTTGGGAGTTAAATGAATGGGAAATGAAAATATGAGATGAAAAAAATAATAATCCAAATATGTCTGCGATAATGGCGAGTTAATGATAATTGGAAAGAATTTCTGACGAAATGTCACCCTCCATTACTTTCAGGGCTGATTGGTACTAGTAACATTAGATATGGGTACAACCGTTATTCCTCAAGCTTATCAACATTCTTTTATTGTTTAGTGAAATCGATACCTACATATATCATTTTTTTCAAAACTCTTCCAACCATTACAAATAAACTTTAAAAGCATTTCAGGAGTATACCTAACTATGGGAACAAGTTGTCATTCGCAACATCTAGCAAATCTATAAGGCATGCGAGTAAACTGCTCCCAGTTTCCCAGATACATATATAATCGTACTTTCATTTATTTATTACCTAAATGAATAAATAAACAGTTACAAGATTTGAATTACGATGCTTTTTATTTCGATCCACATCATGATCATTAATCTAACTAAAGTTACACAATAATTGTATTGTCAACTACCGCTGCTGAGCTGCTTGACATGATCTTTTTACCACATGGTTCTCATAACGTCAACTTGTTCAGACAAGTTAATTTAAAATAAAAAAATTACAATAATTGCTTGCGTAATCGTTTTAACTGGGTAAATTTATTAGCTTAAAAAAAAAACAATACTGGCTTAGTAAATCAAAATTAAATCCTTAATATTTTGGAATTTTTCGAGTAAGGATCCGATATTAAACGTAAGGGTTATTATAGTTAAGCAATTCCAAAGGCTTCAGTACTTCTAAACGAAACACCGAAAACCTCGTCCTCCCTATATTAAATATATCACATAATATATAGTTTCTTGTTTGACTGACAAAGCACACAGCAGTTATTTTCGGTCTGTCGGAAACTGCCGATTTTCGTCATATTTGGCTTTCTTTAGTCTGACGCTTTTTTCAACATTGGGCGGTATTTATTAGTCCGGTCAATTTAGACATCCGAGGTTACATTAATTCCAAGCAAGCTGAAAATAGGTAGGATTGTTAGAAACACCATCATAAAATAAATCTTAAAAGTCCTCATCGATCCGAGACCTGTAAAAAAATCTACTTGGGGACAAAAACTGGTTTTTCACGATTTTCAGCAAAACGGTAAGTCTTATCAGAAAATTAAGTTTATAATCTTAGCTTTTGAAAAAAATTATCAATCATAACTTAAAGTGTTGCCGTTGTTTTTTAATAATTTTTTTAAATTTTAAGTATTTTTCTTAGAAAATTGCCCCTCCCGCCAAAAAGGGGGGAGATAGACCCCCTCTCATAGTCAGCAATGATTGTATTTAACCCCTCTACAAAATCTCATTATTAATTCTTGGTTCTTAAGTTATCGTACTTTCCCCTCAAATGTTTCTGTTTTAGTTGAGTAAAACTAAAAATGAGAAAAAAAGATAGATTCAAATGGCCATACTTCGGTTAATTTTCAATGAAAAAGTTTAGTGAGCACAGCATTTTAAAGGAAATTTAATTTTCTTTTTTTCTTTAGAGCAATGTTTATGCCTATCTCAACCCAAAAGAAATTACAACTAAAAAAGCAAAAAAAAAACTAAGAAAAAACGAATTTTTTGATATTTTTTTCATCATTGTTTCGGCTGTTTTGGTATGGAATTTTTTTTTTTTTTCAATTTTTAAAAAAACATTATTCTAATAGGGAATTTAATTCTCTACAAAAAGTTTCAAATGCAATATATCAAAATTTTGCTCGGCTCACGAGATATATTTTGAAAAAACCAAAAAAGGGGCTTTTGCACCCTTATCTTCAATTTCCACCCTCCCATTTAATAGCACTCCGCGGTTTTATCTTCTCTTATAACCCATTGAACGATTCCTGCAATAAAAACCCGTGAACGTCTTAGTTCCTTTCTGAATGACATAATCAATAGCCTTGGAGGAAAACACAATTCTGGGGATGCGATACATTTTTCCTCCCATCTCAAAAACTAAATTACTCATAAGTATGTGGTTTTTTGTTTTCGACTAGAAATTTATAAGACCATTGAATTATGTAAAAAAATTGTACCCTTTATTTAAAAAAATGGAAAAAAAATAAACTTGAAGAAAAAAAAGTTTTTTTTTCTACAATGATGTTTTTGAAATTAAATTTCTCAGAACATATTTGCTCAACCAACTTAAATTAAAGACTTAGTTCAAGAACAATATTTTAGCTTTCGAAAAACATATACAAAATCAAAATGTCTTTTTTCGATGTTTTTTAACAATTTTTTCCCCATTCTAAGTCAAAATGCCCTCCCGTGTATACAAAAATGCTTATAACTCAAAAAAGGGATCAGGTACGATTTTGAAGTTTACATATTTACAATCCTGAAATCAGTCCGAACAATCCTGCATCATTACTTTTGGGGTCCATTTTTGTAAAACCTGCCGCGTCTTCAAGATCACCGTGTGTGTGTGCCACCACATAAATTTTTATTATTAAGTTTAAAAAAAAAAACGAGGCTTAAAATATTCGACCTTATAATTTCTAAATTTCAACAATTGTAATTTAGAGAGTACAAATCACAATAATTTTGGTCGTTGTTTTAGTACGACCTATTTGTTTTGTGTTTGTTTCTTAGTCAGATTTGGAATTTTATTTTTTTTTGTTAAGCTACATATTTTGAAAAACTTAAACTTTGTTTTTTATAGAAAAAATGAATCGCAACTGATGCAATTTTCTTTACCTTGCAATGTTAATTCATCGAAATAAAAAGAAATAAAAAGCTCAAATATTTATACCATGATTTTTTACAAAAGAAAATCTTAGGGCCATTTGCTGAATCGAAACTTAAATATTTAATGTTGAACATAAACTCTTATTCCCTACTTTTTCCTCTGCGTAAACTGTCACATAAGGATTTATGTAAAACTTAAATTCTTATGTTTCGATTCAGCAAAAGGGTCTTAAGGTTTTAGATATTAAATATGGTTAGGTAAATGGCTGTCAGGAAAACGACTGACACACTCAGACCACTTATTGGTCCGTTGTGATGTATGGTATGGCGTGTCTATCTTTGAGACAGTGTCCTGTTAAGACACCTATTACAGAGCTGATATGCAATCTGCTTAGAGACAATCAATTCTTTGAACGTTTTAGATCTAGCCTAGGCCAGATCTGCTTGATATTAAATAAAGAAATATGAATTCTGAATTTGAACTTTTGGAGTCATACACAACACATAATGTTAAAAACAACAAACAAAATGTTACGTACGGCAAGAACAAAAAATACATTTTCAAGACTTGAAATAAATGGTACTCTTCTTTTTTCAAATGTACTCTTTTGTTTGTCTCTAAAATCAAATATACTCTATTCTTTTTAATTGAACAAATTTTATAAGTTCAATTTGACGTTTAACGTTTGTTTGTTTTCCTCGTTTACGCAAATATTTCTTGTGGGGTGTTCACGTAAACCATTTGCGAAAATTTATATTTTTCTATAAAGTGGACAATTCTATCGTTACATGAATTCCCTAAAAGTGTTATAAGCCCCGTTCCATTGGAGGTGGTTATGAGTCATGAGTAGATTATTTAGTACATTTACTACTACAGCTACTCATGAACTCATGCTCTTCTTCTCGCGTAGATACGAATTGCATTAATTTTGTTGAAACTTGAAAGTGCGTTCCATTGAAAATCGCTAGCAAACTACTTGTAGTACTTTGCCACCTTCCAAAGAAACAGTACTATTATGTGTGATGGCACTTAAGACTACTTAACATTACCTGCGATAATGGTCAACCCACTGATCTCTATAATACACTAGATAGTGTATTCATAGAAAATTTTTAAGGCAAATTGATTGAAGTGTTATACATGTACCGGCCAACTTTATAACATTAGCCCTGTTCCATTGGAGTTGGTAGTTTACTCATGAGTAGATCTACTAAACTACCACCTCCAATGGAACGGGGCTACTATAACAACTAATATTATAACAACTTGTCATTTCATTTGACATACATAACCAACTTCACCTTATTTGTGAATTGATTTTTAGTTTTTGTGAATTAGATTTTTTGTTAGGAGAAAAATTTAATTGTTTTTGTACTCGTTTACCAATCTAAAAAATATAAATTTTAATAAGAATACTTGGAACAAAATAATAAAAAGAAATCAATATATAACTCGTTTTCTCTCGAAAACGAGTCCCGAATGCCTTCGATTATTGTATATCGCAACACAAGCTCTGTCGAGTATTTAGTTTTAAGGACTTGGGTATCCAATTCAGTTCAAATTTAGAATTCACCGAACACATTAATTTCATAGTAAACAAAGCGAGCTCAATGCTTGGATTTGTAAAACGCTGGGCAAAGGAGTTTGACGATCCATTTGTCACACTTTCTTTATACAACTGCTACGTTCGACCCCACCTCGAGTACGCTTCCCAAGTATGGAGTCCTTTTTATGAGGTTCATAAGAATCGTATAGAATCAATCCAACATAATTTCATACGCTTTGCTCTGAAGGGTCTACCTTGGACAGATCCTTACAACTTACCACCTTACGATCAGCGGATTCAACTTTTAAACATGCAAACTTTGCAACAAAGGCGTGTCAATAACGATATTATATTCTTTCATCAATTAATTAATGGCCAACTTGACGCTCCTGACTTATTAGGTTGCCTTGGCTTTAACTATCCGGGAGGATCTCACCACCTACGAAGATTTGAACTCTTACATATTGACTTTCATAGAACAAACTATGGTATAAACGAGCCTCTTAACCGAATGAGCAAACTTTATAATTTAAACGATATTGACTTTAATATGAGCAAGATGAAATTAAAAAATTTATTTAATTAGATTTTTAAATTGTAAATATGTTAGTATATCATTTTTAGCTAATATTAATTGTAAATTGTGCATGTGGATAGTATTTAATTGTTTTTGTCCTACTAACTACTAACACATGCACTAATGATGAACCCTCTGATAGTAGTATACAGCTTGCTCTAAGCTGACTACATCAAAGAATCTGAAGTGAAAAAAAAAAAAAAAAAAAAAAAAATAATATTTTTGTTGTTACGTTATTAAAGTTTGTTTAATAATATTTTTGTTGTTACGTTATTTAAGTTTGTTTGCAAATAATTAAACTTTTTTTTATGTTTGACAAGCAAAAGTCACAAGACCTGGATGTCAAATATATTACGGGACATCTCATCTCGTCTTTCTTCTTCAATGGTAGAGCGAGATGTCGGATGTTGGCTGGTACCTACATAACTAAAAATCTTCAATTTGCCTCACCCAAACTCCTATACTCCATACAATATCCACTATCCAGTGTATTATAGAGATCAGTGGGTCAACCTTACTACTACGCGTAGCTACTTCAAATTAAATGAACCACAAAAAATCTTCTTCATCTACTATTTTGTTTTAATAACTTTTAAATATATTTTTTCGGCTTTTCTTCCACGCCATCTAGCTATTTATTGCAGTGTTATTCTAGTTCAGTCACAAACTCCGAAATGTGGTTAAAAATTTCTGTTCCTGTCGCCATCTAGCAATTCGTGATATAAAATTTTCCCAAGTGTTCTATAAGTATTTTAATATTTCGTCAAATTATAACGAAATCTTTTCATAGTATTTTCGAATTACATATGTACTGTTTTATATACCCAAACAATTCCAAATACATCTTCAAATACGAAAATTTTTATATATACATATTTCTTTGTTTATATATTTCTCTTTGTAAAATATATATATCTCTTTGTATAATTATATAATAATACAAAGATTCAAACTCCATCTAAGTAAATACACAAACCATCATACTAAACATTTTCGAAATATGTTCGAATTAGGTGTAGTTCCACATAACCAAACCAATTCGAAGAGGTTTGTGTTCCGGTTTTTTTTTTTTTTTTTTTTTTAATTTTGTGAATTTCGATTTTAGAACACACACAAGATAAAGTACTGAAAGTTTTCGGAGTAGCATGGTGCTCGAATTTCGAATTTTTGCCGAGAGCGGTGATGAGTGAATAAATGTTTCAATAAAAAGTGACATCTAACATTTTCGAGAAGTTCTACATTGAAATAAAATTGTTATACCCTACTCCGAATTTTTGGAGATGATGATTATGTCTGGTACTTGTCATGGTATAAAGAATATCTCTATACCATGGGTGTTTGTCTTCAATAACATTGAAAACGCTAAAATACTTCGGATGTTTGGGCTTTTTTCTAATTGCAGGTGGATATCGATCAATCGATTTTCAAGTTGTAGGTACAGTTTAAATAATTTGCCCTTTTGTTAATTTTGGTTTTATTTAAAAAAGTTAAAGTAATATTAAAATTATTTTGCGAGGTAGCTGTCAGAGAATGCAAATATGTATTCAGCTATCCGAACTTTACAGAATATCAACAAGCGAAGTGTTAATTAAATTTATTTTCAATTATCTGATTCGCCGATGTTTATTTGTTTACAATAGTTATCTATCATCGTTCCTAATTGAGAAAGAAGTTACAAAATGTAACATTGTGACGTCACAACATCGTTCCTTAATGCAAAGTGTTTAAGTTAAAGTATCAAATAGTTTCATTTTGTAACTTTTTCCAACTCAGCTTCTGGACTTGAGTTTCAATGTTAATCTGTCAAACACAACTAAATGGTGACGAAAGGGGAAGATGTGAGAAGTGAATTTTTTGTTTGTTTTCATATATGAAATTACATATATAATGCATATTTTTGTTTCAATTTTTTACATATATAGGTAATGCATATTTTTGAATTCAATTTTAAAGAATTGTTACAGTACCAAATTAATTCTTTCTTGCTTATAAAATTGATATTAAACAATTTTGTTTAGACAGATCAGCAGAATGTAACATTAGTCGTTCCTAAATAAATAAATTCTTTTATTGTGGGCTTAAAGTCAATTTTATTCAATTTTTATATATTATATTTTTTGGCGCAACGTTTCAGAGATGGTTATCCCCTTCATTAGGCCTTTAAATAAAAATATTTTAAATAATTAATAAAATATTTATAAATTACAAAGTTGGAAAACTTACAAAATATAAACAATATTTGATGAAAACAAAATTATTTATGATTTTTACAAAATAAGCAAAATATTTAAAATGAAAACAAACTCAAAATTTAGTAGTAAAAATACATAAGTAAGGTAATTTAACTTTTAGCTAAATGACTATATATAATACTAAGACCATCGCAGTCCGATCTTCTTAGTATTATATATAGTCATTAAGCTAAAAGTTAAATTACCTTACTTATGTATTTTTACTACTAAATTTTGAGTTTGTTTTCATTTTAAATATTTTGCTTATTTTGTAAAAATCATAAATAATTTTGTTTTCATCAAATATTGTTTATATTTTGTAAGTTTTCCAACTTTGTAATTTATAAATATTTTATTAATTATTTAAAATATTTTTATTTAAAGGCCTGATGAAGGGGATAACCATCCCTGAAACGTTGCGCCAAAAAATATAATATATAAAAATTGAATAAAATTGACTTTAAGCCCACAATAAAAGAATTTATTTATATATAAGAAAATTCACCAAATTTGTTAAAGAGTTCCTAAATAAAAGTTGAAATTTTCTATCAAAAAACAAAAACAACGATTTTTTGACACAACAACCAAAGTTAACTTTTGTTTTATAAAAGAACGAGCCACTGAAGTTTATGTACATAGATTATTTTCAAGAGTCCATTTACGGCCATATTTTTCACTAGTTTTAAAATACATCTGGATGTAAGGAAATTTAAATCCAAATCCATAATATTCACCACTTCAATCCAATCTTGCTAAATCCAAATAAATTTAAATTGCTCTCTGGATGTCTGTTTAACTCTATAAATCCATTTTGATAGTGTTCAGATGTTTTGTCAAATATTTTGAAAAAAGACAAATAAAGATAAACGCAAATTATATTTATATACATACATATACAATAAATTCAAAGTAGAATTTCTTTTCAGAAAATGAAGGCGAAATATCTAGAAAAAACATAATGCTGCCATGGGGTCCACTTTACTGCGTACTTCAACAGGATGAGCAATCATTCACTGCATATTGTAGTGAAGAAATTTCGGTAATTAAAATATATTTTTCTAAAGTTTGAACTAGCTAGATTATAAATATAATCCTCTTATTCTGTCTCTTCTTATTTTTTACACTTTAACTTAACGTACATCACACTTAAATCATAACATTTTTGGATTGAACTTATTACTAACAAATGCACTTAATGTAGATTTTTCCTGCGACTCCAAATAAAGAGGTTAGTATATCAGTAAAATATATAGGATTCAGATTATAATTTGGGTTTTAAATAAAATAACAAGGGAGTAATTTGTAAGGAATTTGAATTTTTAATTTTATTTCAATCGATTGAGGTTAGAAAATGAAATTTAAATTTAAATCTTTGTCTGAACAGCTAACAGATGTCCTTTTCAATGAATACCCAAGAGTCCGATTAGATCGTGTTCGAAGGCCGGCGAAAGCTCTGTGGAAAGGTCCTCCAACAGTTTGTGAAGAAACGGAAGAATCCGATGGTTGTCCAATAGACATTGCAGCAAATACAACTCTCTACAGTGATTTAGGTAAGTTTATTATGATATATAGGGTAACTTTTACTTAATTTAAATAAAATGCTTCTTTTTTCTTTAAAGTTTTCTTTAAAAAGAGTTTAGTTGCTAAAATAGTTATCTTCAAATTTGTGTTCAGCACCGAAAAAAACGTTAAGTTAGCCGGGTTGGGTACGATTAACCGCATTTTAAAATCTTGTTCTTAAAACCTCGCATCTTAAAATCTCGCATTATGAAATCTTTTTTATCAAAATCTCGCAATTTCAAATCTCGTTTACCAAAATCTCGCAACATTAAAATCTCGCAAACTAAAATCCCGAAATTTATAATTTCGCATTGAAATAAATATTTATTAATTCGCGCGCGCGAATTAATAAATATTTTATTTCAATTTGAGATTATAAACGTACATGATATTGCTAGCTAAGGAAAGCCCAGAACATCCCTCTTCTGTTGTTTTCGTTTTGTTTTGAAGAGATAAATAGAAAAGGAAAAGGTTTGTTAACTGTCAGGCGCCTATGCCAGTTTTTTAAAGTGTTCAGGGTCAACTGTTGAATGTTGGAGTCAAAAGAACTTAATGCATGTGAATTTGTCGAATTCGACCTTCATTTAATCTGTTGCTTATACATTTTGCTGTCAAAAAAGCAATTTAAATTTAAGATACTTTACGCTCTAAACTAATTCTTGTAATGCGAGATTTTTTCTAAAATGCGAGATTTTAATGTGCAGGATTTTGAAAATGCGAGATTTTGTTATGTGAGATGTTAAAAATGCGAAATTTAGCTTTGCGTGATTTTTGCAAAAATGCGAGATTTTGTTATAAGAGATTTTAGTTTGCGATCAATCGTACCGCTCCCAAGTTAGCCGCCAAAACTTTCCACACTTATGAGCCTGAATACAATTTTGACTTAAAAAAATGTTGCAAGAGTCGGCTATTTATCTATGCCCCTCAAGTTAGCAGATTAAGGTCAGCTGAACATAAGTTTTGCTATTGGATCTTTAAGTATGCTAAATAAGTACCCCAAAATTAAATTAAGTGCTCCACTACTTTTGGAAAAAATTAATGTTCAGCTAACTTGATTTAAAGTTAGCAGAGCAATTACCAGAAAATACCTTTAACTGTAAGTATGAAAACCGCGTTTGGAATAATATTTAAGTCCTAATTTAGTGCTCTACGAATCCAACAAAAAATTTTTCGAGCAAAATTTTGTTTCCAAAAATAATTTTTTTTTTCTCTGATTTTCGAAAAAAAATATTTGTCTTTCAAATTATGTTGAATAATTAAGTGCTTGACTAATTTAAGTTAAGTACCCCATTTTTCGAAGAATTTTCCGAGATTTTCCATAAAAAAATATTTTCATTTTCAATACAAGTCCATGTTCTGCTAACTTTAATTTCGTTTTTATTTTTCAAAAAATTCAATTTTTTTTTGATAAAATTGGGCTTAAAACGAATTTTGATTTTTAATTTTTGATGGTAATTTCAAAAACGTTTTTTGAACTAAGGGTGGGCTAACGAAAAAAAGTGATGTAATTTGTTGGAATTACCATGGTTAATTGAGAAAAAGTGTAAAAAAGTGTAGTGACTCAAATCAATATAAGCTTTTTAACAGGAATGTTATATGGATTGTTTATGGCTACCGTTGGGCAAACGAGAGAGATTTTTGAAGTGAAAAAAATAATTCCGTTATAATTTTAGAAGTAAGGGTGGGCTAGTGAAAAAAATCCTGGGCTAACCTAGGGCAGTCGAACCAGGCAGATTTGAAAAAAAAATTAGCATTTGGGGGTGCCAACCCCGTCCGCCGTCCTTTAACTTTGCGCCCAGAAGCATAGTCACTAATTATTTTTTTAAGAAAACGACAATTTCGACTTAATAGTATTTATTTTTTATTTGCTTAAACAAAATGAATGACCACCAAATCGATAGAAAATGTTATAACGAATATTTAATTTCCTATTTCCTTATTTTTTGTCTTAAAGCCGAGATATTCTATAATCGCACCAATATTTGCGATTCACTTACCAATTATTACTCGGCCATCTTTGTTGAGTGAGAATTGATTTTTTTCTTTAAAATGCAAGAAATTAAGAAGGGTATAAAATAAATTAGAAAAATGATAATCATTGCATTAAACTTTTTTCGAAATAATAAGAAAAATGTGTTTTTTAACAACTAAAATTTTGCAATATTACAAGGAACAAATTGATATTCGTTTAGAATCAAAATATCACAAAAAATGCATTTTAGTGAATAACTCCGCTAAAAAGAATGATCAGGTGGTGAGAAATTGGGTTTAAGCCTTTTAAATATACCCCTATCGATCCATGAAATAAAAACTGGCAGTGCCTCAAGATAAGGCCCTTTTTTTCTTTGACTTGTCCAAACATATAAAAAACTGTGTTTTTACAACAAGCAACATTTTTAAGCCAGTTATCACTTAACTTCTTTCGCATTCAAATTAACTATGTTTCATTTAACCCACCTTTAAGTTATAAATCAAAAGGAGTGCCAAGTATCTTAGCTAATTGCAAGGTATGTTGAAAAAAGGTATCCTTAAATTAATATATTATAGTGTCTTACAAATCGCACACGCAACGATAAAATTTGACGACTATGGAACGCAACATTGATACGTAGAAGAACTTGTAAAATTATTTATGTTTTATTTGACGGTGACAAAAATAAATCAATACCTACCAAAAATGAGAAACAAGTGTATGTTTATAAAAAGTATGTAGGTCAAGAAGTGATAGACATCTAAATACAACTAAAATAAATTCAAATACTTTGGTAAATATGTAATCTAATCATAGATAGTACAGGAATTAGTGTTAATGGTCCTCAGTAAGTATTTTTTTGAAAATCTATAAACATATCGTTCATATACTTGAACACTGTCCTAATTAAAAAAATTGTTTTTTTTTTTCACGAAAAGAGTTTTAAATTTAGTATGTATCTATTTTTGTATGTAAAAAGTGAGTTTCTAAAACAAAACTAGTACTCCTGAGTTTCGAAAACAAAACTAGTATTCCTTCTTCATCAGTTTTTGAAATTATGGAATGACTTTCTGCAGGACTATTCTAATAACTTTTGCATTAATTACTCAATATTCATAATTTTTTGGTTACGACAGTATTCAAGTAAATGAGATACATACATTGTATGTTTGCGTGTTCAAATAATTTATTTATAACACGTTTACACTAAACTCAAACCTGTAAGCCTAATTAGATACCTTCTACCAAATCATGGCGTACACCGAAATGCATTTTTAAGTTTTAAACTAATAAAAATGGCAAGAAGGAGACAACTGGGCCAGATTCTATTAAAAACGATACGAAAACGTTCATCGTTCTGAACGAATGAATTTGATTTGGCGATACTTACCCGAGAATTTAGATCATAAGTCCTATTCCACCAAATCTCATTGCTACTTAAAAACGATTAAGTAAAATGCTAAAGCCATTTTAGTCATTTACTAAGTAAACAGACTGCTTACTTAATTGGCTCCTTCAGCCAATTACTAAATCTTTTAAAATTGAAAACAAACAAAGTTCGAAATGGTTGTTGTAGCTCCTCTTATCTTTTATTTTCAAATACATTGACCAAAATATAACTAAGAATTTTTTTCAATTAATTAATTTTATATAACTAAATTTTTTTTATTAGTTTTTTATTATCATATACATAGGTACTACTTTTCTCTTTTTAATATATTTTTTTTCCTTCATTTATCCAGTTTATTAATTATGAAATGTCATAACAAACAGACGGCAGAATTGCGACGTCCTTATTCTTAAGAACAAATATTGTAAACATTATTCTCTGCACTATGGCAATCAATATTAATTTATCAAATGAGTAAGAATTCTTGCAACATATTCGTGTTATTGTTATCCATAGGATAACAGGTGCCGAATCTAAGAGCTAAGGCATCAAAGTCAAAGTCGAGGCCGAAAAACATTTTTAACCAAAATAAGACATAATGAATGACTCTTTTATTGTGGAGTGTGTTTCAATTCCAAAATGCTTTGTTGATTTCTTCACTACTCTTAAAATAAACGTAGTACTATTATAGTACATAAAACTCTCCAAAACCAGAATGTAACCACAAACCTCCAAAGCTTTTGAATAAGCACAGAACAGGGTTGCCATAAATGTGTTAATGTTCATGTTCATATAATAAAATAAAATATAATAACAAAACAAAACAAAATAAAATAAAAATAAAAATAAAATAAAATAAAATAAAATAAAATAAAACAAAACAAAACAAAACAAAACAAAATAAAATAAAATAAAATAAAATAAAATAAAATAAAATAAAATAAAATAAAATAAAATAAAATAATAAAATAAAATAAAATAAAATATAATAAAATAAAATAAAATAAAATAAAATAAAATAAAATAAAATAAAATAAAATAAAATAAAATAAAATAAAATAAAATAAAATAAAATAAAATAAAATAAAATAAAATAAAATAAAATAAAATAAAATAAAATAAAATATAATAAAATAAACTTCTCCAACTCATCGTGTAAATAACATTTTGTATGTTTCAATTTCCACTTCCTTTAAAATACAAAACTTTTAAACGTAATGTTTTTATAAATTGTTTTACTACTTGCCGTAAAGTACCGAATGAAAAAATAAAAAACTTAATAAGGATTTGCAAAATTTTTGCGAAAAAAAAGTTCCATTCTGATGGACAAAGAAAGGTAATGTGAGAAAAAACAACTAATTGTAGGCATATTGATATATTGTTGTTCGAAAATGTACGCACAAAAAATATAGTTAAAAACAGGTGGCATCCCTTACACATAGCAAAAGCACCAAGCAGAAACAAAATAAACTTGAAACAAAAGCTATCTCCTCCAAAGATGCTTGATGAATTATAAAGTAAGTGTATAGGTATGCGGCTTTCATGGATAAGACTACTCTTTTTCAAGTGAATGAACCGAACTCTCGTTACGCATGAACTACCTCACCTCGAACACACAGCAAGACTCTCTGATGCCCATGCCAGTTTCTCAGTATCAGTATCTTACAAAAACATTGAATGAAATCCGTTTTCATAGCGTTTCTCCACTTTTAGTTTAGTTCACTTTTGGCTTCCGGTGGATGAGTTAACGGTTCTGTCGTTCGCTTGTGATGTGTTGGGATCCCCAAAGTGCGTGTATCTTTTTGTATTCAAATAACGCGCACATAAACGTCATCATTTGACAGTGTAGTGTATAAGGCCGCGGGCAAATTATTTCTTTTTGTGAATCTTGTTAATTATAAATATTATTTCTTGAAACAGATGGGAAAATAAAAAGGTATATTATATACCTATGTGTGAATAATGCTTATACAAAAATATATGTATTTTGTTTATTCAGTTTCAAGAGTGTTGTTTTTTTAATAATAATAAAAAAAGAAATAAGCAAAATACAAGATACATCAAAACTTGGAATAAAAAATAAAGCCCGCAGTTGAGCCCCCACTTTCTATGGATTTTGGATTACCTACATACATTTGATATACCTATACCTACCTACTTGCGGGTTCTTCGACTTAAAAACGATACTTTTATCTAAATAGCTACATACATAATAAAGAACTCGATTTCTACATGGAATGTAGGTAAATAAAAAATATTTAAACAATTGTTTTTATTTAACTGAACCACCTGCGCCAATATGTGTATTCCCACAACATCTTTGATAGATTCAATGAAATGAAATTTTCACTACTTCAATGCATTTAAATAATAATGTAGGTTAGAAATGAATTAATGTTCACAGCATTTCCCTTAAATGGTTTGTTTTGGTTTTTTTTTTGTTTTGTCTCATACCTATCTAACAATAAGCCTTAATTGTGAAAATAGAAATGAATTGTTATGTTGTTCTGTATTTTGTTCGATGAAGATATATTTAAATAGGTACATTATAGTACACTGAACAAAAAACAAACATTCGTGTTTACAGTTTACAGACTGCGCACTATTATCTCTACCAAAAGCGTTGTTATATTTTGCAATCGATTTTTTAAGTCGAGGTTTCGATGCAAGTCAATTTTCAATGTTGACAGTACTTAGTTATTATCTTCCAATAAAAAAACACGACTTCAGACCATCAATTTGTCGGCTTAAGGTTTTCTTTTTCACTGAATATGAATCATGTATTATAGCTATTTTATTATTTTTTACATCAGTTAATACGTCGTCGTTAATACGTATGCTTCTTCACTACAAGGTACATCATAATCACAAGCTATGGACACGTCGAAAATTCAATATTCTCGAAATGAAATATGTCTGTTTCGGGTTTGTTTAAAGATTTTTTACTTTTGATATACATAGGGTAGGATGGTATAAGAGTGCGCGGTTGATAAGAGTGCGCAAAGCGATTTTCTACGGTTTGAAAGGGATATAAGACTGAATGCACTTATTTTGGAAAGATCTAAGTGAGTTTGATCTGCTGTCAAAATTTCATGTAAATGTGTTAGTAAACAGAGGTGCTAGTTAAGTTTAAGTTTTTTAGCACCTTTTTTTCCAATTTTTCTTGCCAAACAAATTAAATTTTCCGCTTAACAACAAAAAATAACAATAAACAAAGTATGGGACATTGAAAAGTCGACAAAAAGAAACATTTAAGGAACACGTAAGATTGGTCATAAAGTGCATTGTGAAATACATACAGTTGTGAACACAAAAATAGCAGTGCTTACACAATTTTCATAAAATGTTAAATATTTTTAAAGTGCTGCTTTGCAAAAAAGTTTAAAATTATATTTTGTACTCGGCGGGACCTCAGTTATCATATCCAAGGTTTTCAACTTTTTAAATATGCTTATCACTGTCTTGGATAGGGCATTTATTGAAACACTCTAGTTTATGCCCGAACATTGAAATAGCAGTGTCTTTGTTTTTTTCTCTTTCAAGCTTCCAAATGTAACTTTTTTTCATTTTTTTGGTAGGTAAACGATTTTTGAAAGTGTTATTGCTTCTTTAAGCCTAAATTGGCATAAAGTTCAATAAAATAAACTTTATTAAGAGGAAAAAACTTACCAGTTCATCTGAGATATCGTAGAATAACCTGTTGAAAAGGTGAGTGATACAGCAACATCCAAAATAGTAACATTAGCTCGAAAAACGTAATCTAAAAGGAATCAGGTCTTAGCAAAGTGATTGACAAATTAGCTAATTGGCAAAGTATCATTCTTTAATAGGCTCCAATAACCAAAAAAATAACTACAAATTTCTGATAGCGCTATGGCATAAACAGAGCATGTGCTGGAAGCTAAGCTACTAGCCTAAAGTCTGCTAAAAGCACCATTACTGACGAAAAATCATGTAGGAAAAAATATTAAGTTCGTAAACGATTGGCCCAAGATGCAATTAAGGAACTTTCTATGCACTAATGATACAAAACTAGTTATTTTTGGGCATAGGCACCATAAGGAGAATATCAAAAGACCCTTGAACACAAAAAGAACTATTTTGGTATCATTAGTGCATAGAAAATTCCTTACTTGCATCTTGGGCCAATCGTTTACGAACTTAATATTTTTTCCTACATGATTTTTCGTCAGTAATGGTGCTTTTAGCAGACTTTAGGCTAGTAGCTTAGCTTCCAGCACATGCTCTGTTTATGCCATAGCGCTATCAGAAATGTGTAGTTATTTTTTTGGTTATTGGAGCCTATTAAAGAATGATACTTTGCCAATTAGCTAATTTGTCAATCACTTTGCTAAGACCTGATTCCTTTTAGATTACGTTTTTCGAGCTAATGAAAATTGTGTAAGCACTGCTGTTTCAATAGCTCATACTTTACCTTGAGTTGCAAGTGTTCCAATGCTTAGATCCAAATTAATATTTAATATTATTTTTATTTTCGTAAAGAAAAATTAAATGTTTTTGATTTAGAAGTAATTTTTATAATAAAAAATCTATCACAAAAATTTGAGAACAAAAACTTAATATATAAAAAAAGATAAAAAACAGCAAGTAAAAATTAAAGTTAAATTTAAATTAAAATCGTAATCTTTTTTTAGAGATTCCGCATTCAAAGGGATAATTCCTTTTGTTACTGGTGGCGGCAACACATTCCCCCCGTGAATGCTCTGCTTCACTTTCAGTCTCTATCGGCAGCCGGAACAGTTTTTGTATTGGACGTTCCCAGATTATGAACGGCACTTTTTTCTCTCTTGGTTTCAACTTCCAATCTGAAGATGCGACTCGCAACCGAACGTTTCGGACTAAACCATCAGCCCCGGCGAATGTCTCAATCACTCTAGCTGTCTTCCAGAAAGTTGGAGGAACATTCTCTTCACGGATAATTACTAAATCGCCTGTTTTCAAATTTGGTTGTGGTTGTCGCCACTTCGTCCGTTGATGCAATTGATGCAGATAATCTTGGGCCCATGCCTTCCAAAATACTTGGGTCATTTTTTGAATTCTCTGTGGTGATTTCAAACGATTGTCCGGGATTTCCGAAACGTTCGCTCCAAAAGGCTGTATGATCGGTTCTCCAATAAGAAAATGTGCTGGAGTAAGGAAATACAAATCCTCTGGATCTTCTGTGAGGGCCGAAAGTGGTCGAGAATTCATTACAGCACTAGTTTGAGCCAAAACTGTTTGAAATTCGCTGCTCGTTAATTTGTGCGGACCAATCACTCTTCGGAGATGGTATTTCATAGACTTCACACAAGCTTCCCAAAGCCCGCCCTGATGCGGTGCAGCTGGTGTGATAAATCGCCATTCAGTGCCATATTTCTGCAATGCTTTTGCCATATCCATTTCATTCCAACTTCGAAGCATTTTCTTGAGTTCTATCGCTGCACCTTCGAAGTTCTTACCATTGTCACTCCACAAACGTAAGCAGGCACCTCGAATGCTTGTGAATCTTAAAAAAGCCTGGATGAAATCTGCTGTTGATAGACTTTCAACTAATTCCAAATGGACCGCCTTAGTAACCATGCAAACAAATACTGCGATGTACTTCTTTTCGATAATGTTGCAACGACCTCCACGTGCTTTAAGCAAGTATGGCCCAGCATAATCAACTCCGGTGTGACTAAAAGGTCTACATGGTGTCACTCGATCTGTAGGGAGTTCACTCATCATTTGTGTTGTTGCTTGGTGCCTGTGCCGTGTGCATATCACACAATCCCAATTATGTTTTCGGACGGCACGGCGGAGATTTGTTATCCAGAATCTGCGCCTAACAAAGGCCATAGTTTCGTTAGGCCCGCCATGTAGAGACCTTTCATGAGCTTCTCTTATCACCAACTTTGCCAAAGGACTGACATCAGGTAGAAGAATGGGATACTTTTGCTCTATTGGAATCGGTGCTCGACCTAATCGACCACCTAATCGCAGCAGCCCCTTGTTATCAAGCCAAGGAGTGCAGTTGGCAATTGGGCTTAGCGGATCAATACTTTTATCGTGTTCATTCTTTAGTGCTTTAATCTCCTTAGAGTAGTACAACTGCTGCTCTTCATGAACCCAGAATTCTTGAGCTGTCTTGATCTCCTTATTCGACAAAGGACCTTTCCAGCGATACTCTTTTTTTACTCGTATATTATGCATAAATCTAAAAAGCCATGCAGAGAGTCGACACAGCTGAAACATTTTTGAAGCACGTTCAAGAAGATTAACACCACGCAAGGTCACGCTCATCATTGCTAACTCTTTGTGATACTGTCTGAAATGTGAATCCCTGTCGTTAAACTTCTCTTCTTTTGCAATTTCTGAATCTTCAGTAGATGTTGTCTTTAATTGATAGTTTGGCCAATGGATAGCTGGTTGACGTAGCCATAAAGGACCATTCCACCAAAGTCTTGAATCACGCAGCTGTGCTGTTACGCCACCAGTAACAAAAGGAATTATCCCTTTGAATGCGGAATCTCTAAAAAAAGATTACGATTTTAATTTAAATTTAACTTTAATTTTTACTTGCTGTTTTTTATCTTTTTTTATATATTAAGTTTTTGTTCTCAAATTTTTGTGATAGATTTTTTATTATAAAAATTACTTCTAAATCAAAAACATTTAATTTTTCTTTACGAAAATAAAAATAATATTAAATATTAATTTGGATCTAAGCATTGGAACACTTGCAACTCAAGGTAAAGTATGAGCTATTGAAACATGGTCCTTCGAGCCGGATACTATGATCGAGAGCTCTATCATGTGGATAAATAGGGTTTTTTCATGAATTTTGGTGAAAATTAAAAAAAAATAAATATTGCATCTTGATCGTTATTATGTATTTATTTATTATTATTATTATTTTTTTATCAAGAACAAAAACTTAATATATAAAAAAAGATAAAAAACAGCAAGTAAAAATTAAAGTTAAATTTAAATTAAAATCGTAATCTTTTTTTAGAGATTCCGCATTCAAAGGGATAATTCCTTTTGTTACTGGTGGCGGCAACAACTGCTATTTTTGTGTTCACAGCTGTATATATTCTTCGATTACATGTCTAGACGTGTAAGAGTGCGCATACCATGATGATGTATAAGAGTGCGCGGGTTAAAAAAGCAGTAAATGCTATCCAAGGCTTCAAAATACAGGCATTTGTCCATATACCAGCAAACAGCAGCTAGAAAAAGCAATTCCAACCAAAAAGAAACCAAATACAAGTTTTACAAAAAACAAGCCATTTGAAACCAGGCAATAGGGAGGGTAATGGGAGACAACCATGTCTTCTTCGTGGGCAGGACCGTTGCTTCCATGATCCTCAGCTCCAGAATCATTCTTCCAAGATTCACGATTCCCATATTTGAAGACGGAGGTTAAGGGGAAAGGGGGTAGATTGCACGCTGTAGGGGCCGCGGCATGCTTGCGTCACACGGCTCAACTCGTCGGATTAGGGGGGGTCTTGCCCCCACAGCAGTACCTCACCTGTTTTCAAAACATATATCATGCCGAAATTCTATACCAAAAAAAATTCACCACCCACACAAAACAAACTCACACTTTGAGGCGCTGCTAGGAAATATTGAAATTTTCTCGGAACCATTAATCGAAGACTAAATAGAATGTTCCTCATGCAAGGAGTGATAGGTCGAAAAATACTCTGTTTATTTAAAGATAGGCAGTTTCATTTGCGATTTTTGTGCGAACTTACACCTGTGCGCAGCTGCGCACTCTTACCACAATAGTGTGTATAAGAGTGCGCAAATGACCTAATGTGGTATTTTGTTTATAACTATTGAATTAATACATTTTTGTTACCAGTTTTAAGTTTTTTTCGTTGCTTTGATTATAAACTAAAAACTATATATAAAAAAAGTAGTTAAATTTTTTTTTGTTATTGTTTTATTTGGTGTTTTGTCTAAAATGCGCACTCTTATACCACCTTACCCTACATACATAGGTAGGTAGGTACTTTAAGGTAAGTTTATGGTTTATACAAAAATCAAAATTGAGCAAGCAATCAGTTATGATTATGATGAATGTTGAGAGATTCCCTAGAGTTGAAATTGAAATTGTCCTAAAGGACTTAATTTACCGTAACTGTTACTTGGTCACATAGACCAATTTTTTCAAAAACTCTCTCTCCCTCTAACATGAATTAAACAATTTTAGCAAACATTTTTAGAAGCGTTTGAGTAATGTTGCAATTTAAAATAAACACCGTTTTTTTATAATGAAATTTTATTATTGAAAAAAATTTTTATTGAAAAATGTTAAAAAGTTTGATTCATTTAAAGAAGTGATATAAAAAATCCAATCAATTGAACAAATACCCGGGAGTTTGTAATAAAAAATATAATACAATTCTTTCCACGCCATACGTCTCAAAGTCGCACGTATAGCAGGAAAAAATTAAATTTTAATGAGTAGTATCTACAACTTCTTCGAAACTATTTTAGAAACATGGCATTGAAGAACTTGCGTGTAGTAAATTATGTAAAGATTTCATAGAACTTTTGTGTTAATAGAACAGAAGTTATTTATAGATACTTAAATTCTCTAGTTATAACAAAGAAAATCCGATTCAAAAACTTAATGGTTTTGAGATTAAAAACAAGCCTATTCCGTTCGAAAATTCACCTAATATAGCACCAAGTAAAATAAAAAAGACTTAACTGGTCAAAAATTCAAATTGCTAGGGTTTTGATTAGGTTTTTGAAGTATTGCAATTACAAAAAACTTTTTTAATATACCTACTGTATGCATATGCATGAAAGAATACAAAAATTTCAAGCTAACTATGAGCAAGTACAGTGCTGCTAAAAACATTCCGGATTTTTGTTTGTCATTTTCATCAAATAAAATTTTATAACACAAAACTGGAACAAAATATTGTTTTAAGCAATTTCAACAGAAAATAATGATCTTTAATACATACAAAAAATTGAAAAATTAAGTACAGCCAGAAAATTAAGTACGGCTGTGAAAGACTAACCGGATTTTTGATGTAAATGTTCAATGTTAATATTTTGTTGAGGGTGGCAATGGTGCAGTGGATGTAGTGCATGACTGCTAACCTGGAGATGTGGGTTCGAGCCCTACCTCAGGCAGCATTCTTTTCTTTATCCCCCCAGCTTGGAAGCCACCCGTGGGATTATATGAGATAATAATCATCTTATTCTCAATTCACTTATAAAAAAAAAAAGTTTTCGAAAACTTCTCGGCACCAACGAGGCTTGGACTCGGCCAAATTAAATAAAATAGAACTAGGAATGTGTTCCTAGTCATTTTTCAAGTTGCTGAGGTGTGCTTTTTCTTACCTACCTGTCACTTAAAGATGCCACACAAATTTTTAATCGGGTTTAAGTCGGATAATTGTTACGGCTATTCCAAGCCAGGAGTATTGTCTACCCCGAACTACTGTTTTACGAGCTTTTAAGAATTGTTGGCATCATAACTTGCAGGAAGAGCCAATATAAAGGCATTTCTTTCTCCTTTTATAGAGCCATTATCAACTCCAACATCTCTCCATTCTGGAAATGATCCATAAATCCGTTGATTTGGTGTAACGGGGTAGAGCCTGCAGCTGAAAAAAACCCAAACCATCACTGATCCTCTGCTGTGCTTCACAGAAGGGAGCATATTTTTTTTGTTTCAAACATGTCCATGTTTGAGCACCTGGACCTGGCTGCCATTTTACAATCGAAATAGAATAAGTTAAAATTGCTTTTATCATTGCGTTTTGTTATCGAGCAATTCAGACGATTTTTTATAAATACAACCATATGATGAAGTATTATTATTTTAAAATTTAAAGTGTTTCTTAAGATCCTCTCATTGCCTACCTTTTAAGACAATGCTTAGTATTAAGGAACGGCTTTTTTCCGAGCGGAAAGAGATTAAAACCAAATCTCTCAAAGCCTTCCTTTCTGTACTTGATGTTGAAGACATTATCCTCAAAAATCGTTTAAGAAGTCGCAAAAGGATCTTTTATCAAAAAACTCTTTATTCGCTATCAGTTTTTAGCTATCACCCAAGTGATCTGCTTCGCCTGATTTTTCTCTTTTTTACTTTTTGACGATATCGATATATATTTTTTTATAATTATTTGACGTTGCAATTTACAGCATCCCAAAGGGATTACATTTTGTTTTATTTCGTCTTGAAAGTGTTCTACGACTATGATACATAATTACTTATTATGATAGTAATTATAATAATAACTATAATATTATTATAATAATAGCTATAATAGCCCGGGATCGATTATTGTTGAAACCAAAAAAAAAATCATAGAAGAATGAAATCTATTGGTAAATATGATAAAAATTAATGGAAAAATGAATTACGCGCGAGCAGAGTTCGGGAAGTGTTTATACAACTTTTATATAAACAATTTTTTCACATAACCTCAAAATTTATGTGATAAATTCAAATAACCGAGTTTTTGGTTTTTTATTATTATCTTTTTTAAAAAAATGGCCTATTTATTAAAATTTTTCACTTTGAGTACTCAAAAACCGTAGGTAATATTTATCAATTTAACATCATTATTTACAATTTTGGAATATTTATCAAAATTTACACCTTAAATACTCAAAAACCGTAAGATTTATCAATGTTACATGAAATCTTACAGTTTTTGAGTAATTAAAGTGTAAATTTTAATAAATAGGCCAAAATTATAAAAAATGATAAAAAAATTTTGAATTCAAGCTTTTTTCATTTTTTGCATTTAACAAGAACATGCCTACTATAACAGTATACTAATATAAATTTTTTTTACACCATCAGAAAGCAGAAATTTTAACCAAAAAATGCCTACCGACTTTTTGAAAAAAGCTGATATTTTGCCACGTGAATTTTCGATTGAAAATAAGGGTGTTTTTATATTACGTTAAAATAAGATGAAAAAATAAATATTTTAAATTAAATAAATTACTGCGTATTTGGGACATAAGAAGGTACGTTTTCACCGAATTTCCTAGAAAAAAAAAAAAATGAAAAAGATAAAAATAAAAATCTCGGTTATTTTTCACATAAATTTTGAGGTTATGTGAAAAAATTGTTTGTACAAAAGTTGTAGTATTTTTACTTACTACAACTTTGCCATACAACTTTTTTCTTTAGGACTAGTTTTGCCGGAAATCGAGGTATACAATTTTTAACCAATAAAAACTCAATTTACCCACTTCCCGAACTCGGCTCGCCCGTAATTTATTTTTCCTTTCATTTTTATCATATTCACCACCTTTTCCAATGGGTATCATCCTACTGTGATTTTTTTTACTTTTTAATGTTTTTGAAGTCTTCGGCACTGGTCTATAAACCCACTGATTGTTTTAAATAAATAAATAAATAAATAAATAGTTAAATTTTGTAAGTACATTCATCAATGCTGCGCAACCTTGAACTTCAAGAGTTAAAATGTAAATGAACACACTTAAAGTATGTGTGACCCAGCAGTGTGTCATTTAAAAATAACTAAAGCTGAAGTTCTAACCAAATAATACATGCGTTCTGACAAGAACCAGTTTTCTAACCAAATAATACATCTCTTAGAACGACTTTTATAATAATATTCCATTCAGTTATCAAAATTCTTGTTCAAAATACATTAAGAACTATCAGAAGGGAAAAAATCGGGCTAACCGGTATATTAATTCAGTTATTGAAACACCTCTTAGTACTAATATATGTTAAACCTTTTAATTTAACAATGTTAACTGGATAAGATTAAGAGAAAAAATAAATACTAATTAGACATTGAATACCTACTGATCATGAAACTAATATTTTTGTCAAAGTAAATGGTGCTCTGCTCAGTTACGGTCATGCTTCAGCTTCTTTTTATATGTACTTTATACTTAGTATATCTTAGCAAACTTTGTTAAGAAAATTCATTAAAATAATAATATTTTTTTATCAATTGGTACAGATATAGGCAACATTTACTAATGACTTAAATAAAAATAGGTGTTTGATAGCTTCAAAGATTCAATGGAAACTTTTGATTTGAACTTTAACATCTTCAACAATATTTTAAGTGTGTTTCAATAGCTCATACTTTACCTTGAGTTGCAAGTGTTCCAATGCTTAGATCCAAATTAATATTTAATATTATTTTTATTTTCGTAAAGAAAAATTAAATGTTTTTGATTTAGAAGTAATTTTTATAATAAAAAATCTATCACAAAAATTTGAGAACAAAAACTTAATATATAAAAAAAGATAAAAAACAGCAAGTAAAAATTAAAGTTAAATTTAAATTAAAATCGTAATCTTTTTTTAGAGATTCCGCATTCAAAGGGATAATTCCTTTTGTTACTGGTGGCGGCAACAAAGTGTATGGGTGTTTTTTAAGCACTTCCAGTTTTCCCTTTTGTATTTTTTATTTAAACATTTAAACAATGGAAAAGGATTAATATTGCTGTAGTACTTCATTAAGTGTACTTTGCTTGCACATCCAAATGTTGAAATGGAGTACAGGATGACTAATAAAATTTCAGTATTTTTAATTTTTCTTGAAAATAGATATTTTCTTGTCTTTGTGTTCACATTTATTCAAAGTTCACAAATATCTTGAAATAAAAATACGCTACCCGATAAACAAACAATTAAAGTTTATCCAAGAATCTCACCCTATTATTTTGAATTGCAATGCTCTGTTTAAATGTTCAATTTGTTCGAATGCTGAAAGATGTAGGGTCAATGTGGGTAAATGTAAACAATTTCATGTCTTTTTTTTCTTTTGACTTTAGATTTTAATATGTTTTAACGGAACAACTTGAATGGTATCTTCAAATGCAAATATGAAATGATGGCAATTCTTCTCTATAAATATGAACAAATATTTCGCAAATTGTTTAAATAACTGTCAAATATGGCATGTTTACAAATACCCCACCATGTTTGTGTTTTTTTTACAAATTCGGGGTAAAAGTAAACGGTGGTTTAAAATTTAGAATTTCCTCTTTATGATATGGATAACGACTTGAAAAACGTTCAAGATGGTATTTGACAAAAACTTTTTCAAATTCCAATAAAAGTTTTTGTTTTCTTCCTTTGATTCTTTATATAGGCACCCAATATGCATCCTGAGCAGCTCTGAACGTCATATTTTTTTTTTTTTTACCTCAAAGACCGATTTTGCAACATCATACACTGAAAATGATGGTGTTGGTACTTTAAAATGTGACTCCGCGCCACTTTACCAATAGTAATTGACTAAAAATACTTTATTTTTATTAAAACCAATAATTTCAGCAAAAATATATGTTTATATTTACCCCCAGAATACGTTGTTTACATTTACCCATTATGAAAAATATTCTGGGGTAAATGTAAACACATGCAAATCGACATAAATGTTCTGTATTTTAAAATTTGTTTGTTTCATATAGAATCTACATCAAAATTAAAAACTAAAAAGTATATGCAAATTATACTGACTTAATTGAATCTGCAAAAATATTTAATTTTTCTGCAAGACTTACGACTTGTTTGACACTTTAAAAAATTATCTTTCACGGAAAATACGCTCGTCGAATGAATTCTCTCTTGACAGCAATGAGCTTTACGTATAAGTTAAAAGATACATGCGTCCGCGATTTGTACTTATGTATGCATCAAAGAGATTTAACTGAAGCTTGTTATGAGCCATGTTCTCATTTACCCCTGTTTACATTTACCCACATTGACCCTATACAATATTGATCAATTCACGCGTCCGACGACTTCTCTCTTTATAAACGTCTGCAAGCAACAACAGAGAAAGCATCATAATGGCATCCAGTATTAAAGGTATCGACTGCATTGTGTAGTTTGAACATAAAAAAATATAGGCGCTTGTTAGATGTTAAATGGAAGAAAACTAGTTTAATGTTTGGCTGAATAAGAGGTAGGGCAGTGGTATCAATTGCAACACTCATTAGACGTGATGAAAATTAAATTAAAGGGTTAAACAATTATTGCAATCGCTAAAAATTTTCTTTTTGCATTGCATTAATTTAAAAAATGCAATTAAAAAACAAAGCTGAACTAGAATGAAGGTTCCGTTTATCAATGCTAAAGATTTTTTTTTGCATTTTATCAAAACTTTGAACTATCGATTAATTTTTAGCGAAACTGTACGTGTTTGAAATAAAAAAAATTATTTTTTAAATTAATTTTTTTCACCAATTAACCGTTTAAGTGAAAGAAATGTAAAAAAAACTAAAATCATTTATGAAAAGGGGAAGAAAAATACTTATTCAAAATAGGGGTTTTTAAAAATTTTACATACAAGAAGTGCATTCCTCAAAAAACCACAAAGATTCGAAATTAACATTGAATAAGCTACCATTTGTGTTTTTTAGAATATTGGTTTGGGACCATTTTTTTTTGGGGACACCCTGCATATTTTTTTTAGAACAATCAAAAAAGATATCAATATTTTTCTAACGTACATACATAGTTACAAAGAATTACATTCCCCTTAAAATAAGAAAACTTAGAAACAAAGAACTTTGACAAGGAAGTTTCTAGTAAGACAAAGTAAGCCCTTTCTTAAATCAATGCTAAGTGGTATCAAATTTGCACATAGCGCCTTTCTTTAAATGGATTTCCCGTCAAGTTGCATTTTAAATTGAATTTATTCGAAGTAACACAAACACTTACTAAAATTTTTTGACAATTTTTTAGTTACAAACTATTAAATAAAATAAATATAGCCGAAAGAACTTTCAATCCATTTTTGCATGTAACCTTATATTTTCAAATACTTGCTTTATTATAAAAAGCGCGATAAAATGCCAAGGGCTAGTTTTTGTAACTCATTGATATTGAAGCATTTTATTTCTATAAACATTAAGATTACCCTTCTTAGAGGTATTATGTATGGAAACAGTAATATAGAAATTTGTGGAATGCTGCTAAACAATTCATCTTTTTTCTGAATTCTTGAAAAATAGCAAAATGTACCTTACTATTAAATATATTGCAACTAATGTGTGTTATTTATCCCCATTGACATACCTACAAACTTTCAATTCAACACAATGCATAAATAAGCACGAAACGAAAAATTATCGAAATAATTTGTAAACCTAAACTGGCAATCATACATTAAATTCATAAACAAAATGTACCTAAACCGTACGCATTGTGCGTTGTGCCCGATCAGTTCGGATGGCTTGGAAAATTATGATTTTCCTCTACACATATGCTTTTCTTTTAACAAAAACAAACTATAAGGAGGTCGAGATATGCCTTAAAACTGAGATTCAGCCAATTAGCTAAAAATAATCATGACAAAAATAAATACAATATATGAAAGCAAAATTCTATGTGGTTTTGTAAAGAGATGACGACCACCACGATCATTACTCGCATGTTGCAGCGCCATATCATAGCCTTGAAGGATTTAAAATTTCGTGTTGCGAAAATAGTTCAATAGGAAAAATAGTTTAGGAAGTTATGACCGGAGAGCTTATACTCCAGTCAAAGCGTCGGAAAAAAGGGCCTCACCTTGCGCAGAGAGGCACTGTCAGTTTTTATTTCATGGATCGATAGGGGTATATTTAAAAGTCTTAAAGCCAATTTCTCACCACCTGATCATTCTTATTAGCGGAGTTATTCGCAAAAATGCATTTTTTGGGATATTTTACTTCTAAGCTAATATCTTTGCTCCAGATTGTCGTAGACCAAAAAATAAACATACATTCTCTTCCTTATAATATTTTCTATCGTTGTATGTAATTTCATTGTATTTGAGTGAGTAAATACAAAATGGCAGCCATTTAAAGTCAAATTCTTGTTGTTAAAAAACACATTTTTGTCATTATTTCGAAAAAAGCTTTCATTATGATTGACATTTTTCTAATCTATTTTGTAGCCCTATTCATGTCCTGCATTTTACAGAAAAAATCAGCTCTTTATCACCAAAGATGGCCGAGCAATTGATAAATAAACGCATGCAAAACCGGTGCGAAAACACCCAAAAATATCGTTTTTTGGGAATAACTCGGCTTCAGAATGTCCTAAGACAAAAAATAAAGCTATTGATTGTTCGTTACAACATTTTCTATCGATTTAGTCCACATTATTTTTGTTGAAACAAATAAAAAATAAGTAATATTAAGTCAAAGACGTTTTTTTGTTTAGCAAACTCTTGCCTTATTATTTTGTAAACGGTGCAAGTATTGGCTAAAAAAATAAATTACTGTTGTAGTCCTTTAAATTATCTACAATTTAAAAAAAAAATTAGCTCTCTACGACCCACACGAGCCGAGTTATTATAATTTTAAGAAAGCATCATTCCGTAAGAAAATTTAAAAAAATTTCCCTTGTTTATAAGTCGAATAATAGTTCTCAGTGAGAGGGGTTGTTTTCATTGTTTCTTGTTATAAGAGGATTTGTCTCAAGTTTTTCGTTGGGCATTTGGAACTTTTTTAAAAAAATTAATTTCTCGGCTCGTGTGGGTCGTAGAGAGCTAATTTTTTAAATTGTAGATAATTTAAAGGACTACAACAGTAATTTATTTTTTTAGCCAATACTTGCACCGTTTACAAAATAATAAGGCAAGAGTTTGCTAAACAAAAAAACGTCTTTGACTTAATATTACTTATTTTTTATTTGTTTCAACAAAAATAATGTGGACTAAATCGATAGAAAATGTTGTAACGAACAATCAATAGCTTTATTTTTTGTCGTAGGACATTCTGAAGCCGAGTTATTCCCAAAAAACGATATTTTTGGGTGTTTTCGCACCGGTTTTGCATGCGTTTATTTATCAATTGCTCGGCCATCTTTGGTGATAAAGAGCTGATTTTTTCTGTAAAATGCAGGACATGAATAGGGCTACAAAATAGATTAGAAAAATGTCAATCATAATGAAAGCTTTTTTCGAAATAATGACAAAAATGTGTTTTTTAACAACAAGAATTTGACTTTAAATGGCTGCCATTTTGTATTTACTCACTCAAATACAATGAAATTACATACAACGATAGAAAATATTATAAGGAAGAGAATGTATGTTTATTTTTTGGTCTACGACAATCTGGAGCAAAGATATTAGCTTAGAAGTAAAATATCCCAAAAAATGCATTTTTGCGAATAACTCCGCTAATAAGAATGATCAGGTGGTGAGAAATTGGGTTTAAGCCTTTTAAATATAACCCTATCGATCCATGAAATAAAAACTGACAGTGCCTCTCTGCGCAAGGTCAAATGACGCTTTGACTGGAGTATTAAGCAAATTCTTCAAATACCCAGGAGATACGAGTAAAGTTAAATTGAATTTTTTGTTCGCCCTCATTCGTAGCTGATGCAAATGTAACTGAAAGTATATTTATTCTGGATGCAGAAATTATTGTTTTAAGTTTTTCACCAGATTGAGATTTAGGTTAGGTATACAATATATAAACAAGCAGTTTTATTTAAAATTATAAATTTTATGTTATATAGTAGACACACCAATAAAAACTGAGTACAGCTATTTATTATTATTTTCTTTAATGATAAAAATGAAAATACTCTACTTACCACTTTTACTTTCCATTTTCAAACCTCTCAACACTTAGGTTTTAATCGATTTTCAAAGATTGATCGTATGTCAAGTAATTAAGCGCAGAAAAAATATTTATGAATATAAAGAAAGAAATCGGAAAAGGAGAAAGCAAATTCCATGTGAACTGAATGTAGGAATTTTTTTTCCACAGATGATTTTTTTACAGTTTTAGGAAATTACATACTTTTTAAATAAAAAAAAAAGAAATCAAACAGTTCTAAGTTTTTACTTGCGATATAGGTACTATAGGGCAAGTTTAGGATTCGTAAAAAAAATCGAACTCGAGATAACAATTTTACATGACATTACGATGATGGAGAATGCCAAAAAAGTGGGTCCGGCAATTCTGTCTGTCTGTCTGTCTGTCTGTCTGTCTGTCTGTCTGTCCGTCTGTCTCTATCTGGAGCTGCAGCCTAAACGAGTGAAGTGATTTACTTCAAACTTGGTAGTAAGCAGTTTTTGGTGATTCCCTAGAGGGGAAATTGAAATTTTTTTTATGACCAAAACTAACGGTACCTGCCATATAACGGAAATAGAAAAGATAATTTTTTTCAAAAACGGCTCTAACGATTTTGATTAAAATTTTTGTGTGTAATACTACACATAAGGGCCAACTTTTTAAATAAAAAAAAATATTTTTTGTACCGTTATTAACGGTACCTGTCATAGAACGGTTTTTTCGTTTCTGAATATCTCGTACAAAATTAACCCGATTTAAATGAAAATTTTTATACAAAAGTGTGTAAGTAAAGATAATATTAAAATTTTAGAAAATTTTCAAAAAACGCATTTTTGGCTTTTTAAAAAATATTTCAAAATTTTTTTTTGAAAAATCAATTTTTTGAAAACGGATCAATGAAAAATTTTGAAATTTAGTTTTTATGTGTAAATTAATTATTTCTTCAAAATGGCATACCAACTTTTTTTTTGAAAAATGTTAAAAAAATTTTATATATAAAAAATTATTTTTTTAAAAAAATTTTGAAAATTGTAGGAGCCGTCTACAATTTTCAAAATTTTTTTTCTAAAAATACCTTTTTATACGAGAAATAAAATGGCATATTTGTTTTTTTTTTAAGATATTTTAATCTTATTTTTGACCACCGGTATGTAAGCGATTTCTGAACCTAATAAAAAGTTTTTTCAATGCTGAATCAATATTTTGATAGCACTATGCTTCAAGTTAAGTAAATTAAAACCAGCTTTGTATAAAAATAGTATTAGTTATTGAAAAAAAAGAAAAACAGTTATGAAGCTCCTTCGGGGCACCTTTGACTTTTGCAATTTGGGCACATTTTTACGTTGATTTTGGGGAATTATTTATTTAATAAATTATTTAAAAGTAAATCGACATCGATTAATTTTGATTAAGATTTAAATGGAGAGATTTTTTGAAATATTTTATGGTTTTTTGTTTTTTCTTCTTCTTTTTAGAAAATAAATTTTTTGATTTATTTTTTTCGTTATATTGTTGAGTAGATTGTTTAAAAACAAAAATTTATTTTTTTCTAATTAAATAATAGACGAGTAAGATCCGCTGAAAGTTTTAAAAATGTAATGCACACGATGTGGGGTTTAATCCACCATTGTCAAATGTACCCCTTTTAAAGTCAAAAGTGCCCCGGGATCGGGGCACTTTTGACAAAATGACTTTTTTTAAAAAACATAATTTTTTTAAATGTTGTAATGTTCTAAAACAAAAAAAATTACTGTTAGTATAATCTTGAATAGTCAATAAATCAAATACAAAACAAAACATTGGAAAACATTAACAGTTTTCGAAAATACAGACCTTTAAAAACTAAGTGTCAAATGTACCCCCTTCTCCCCTAATAAGTTAATTCAGATTTAACTTTATTCCAGCAGTTTATAGACTTTTTTTTATCCTCGATAAGAACCGAAACTTGCCAAAAAAATTCAAACTTTCATGAGTGTAACAATTTTTTCTTTTTTAAATGTTTACTTGACGTCTACTATATTGTATCTTCAGATATACTGAAAAGCATTGATAGATAGAAAGATGTTTTAGAATTTTATAGAGTAAAATGCAATTAACATACATAACTTTAGTCTATATTTCAATTAAAGAGCTAGTTACAGCTTGAATTTTTCCAACGAAAATGTTCATTACCTCTACCAAAAATTATGATAAATTTAAATTACAATACAATAAGTATACAATTTTGAAATATAATATGTACCTATTGTGAAATTTACTGTATCAAAAAACTTCGAAATCTTAATTCTACGAAGAGTAGCATTGTTGACATGTAATTTTGATTTTTAATTCGTGCTATATGCAACATCTTCTAAGTTCACAAGTACTGAATTTCAGTTAAGCTTACTTTTTGTAATTTCCGCTTTTTATCCTCCATACGATAAATTATAAGTACTTCGTCTAAATAACACTCTACTCATATGTATACTATAAGATGTCATTCAAAAGCAACTTTAACCTCATCTGAGGGCTCACTAACAGATGCTGATACAAAACAAACATTTGTTGAAACATTACAACAGGATCCTGAACGATAAACCTTATTTGAATCTTGTCTCTGTTCATTCACCTGTATTGAAAAAATAAAAAAAATCATAATTAATAAAACAAAAAAGAGAAACTGGTGTCACAATTCATTTTGTGGTAACTATCATAACAATGGTTGAACAATGTGTGTGAAGGTGAAAGACAAAAAATGATGAAAAAATTTCACTTAACGCATGACTTGTTACCCTCTTCGAAAACTGCTTGTATTAGTGTATATGTATTACACATACTGCCATACAGTAAAGCTTACCACTTCCTGTCCTGCTTAATTAAGTAGTGCACCCGAACATGGACTATTGGCCTTTTGTTGCCAAAGCCAAACTGTACTCGGATGAAATATTTTAAACAATAGTGAGAATTTTGTATCGTTTTTTTTTTTTTTTCATATCAACTTGCCAGATTGGCAGACTAAAAATTTCACCTATATTCTTTTTTTAAGTATCATTCTTATGGTTGAAGTCTAGCCTTCAGTTTGTCCGGAATAAGATTAACGATAGGTATATTTTTTAAATATAATTTTTTGATGAGTTCACAAAGTGACAACATGAGTTGCTTGAGAAATTGTAATCGTATTCATTTTTAAAATTAAGTTTTGTTGTGAGAATACTAAAGAAAACGAACTAGAAACACCAGTTTTGATAAAATAATAATTAAAAAAAGCAGTACTTGGAGACGCAAAATGCAATGATGATTTTAATTTTTTTTGTTATATTTTGTAACGTTTCTTTTTTTAATTCAATTTAAATTCTCATTTTAATGTTAATGTTTAAATGTTAGTTTTATTTTGTTGTTTCTTACAACACATCATGTAATATTTTAACAATCTAAGAAGATATTGTATCTTATTATATAAGTCTATACCAATAAATATATGAAATATATTGTGAGTCTGTCCTAATTTTATCTTTTATACTGGTGATTGGAAAATCAGGAAAAAAATATTTTTTTTTCTCCTTTGCATTAAAAAAAAATGTAAAATATTTTTTTAGAAACACTGTTTACCAGTTTTAACATTTTTGTAATGGTAATGCATTAGAAGAATAATTGTAAAATACGACTTGAGAAAAAAACCGATGGAACTCATGGATTTGTACTACCTAATGTGAAAAAACTTAAGGTAATGCAGTAAAATAAATTTATTAAATTAATACGCCTTTTTTTGCATTTTGTTTCTAATTACTTCATTAATTACGACAAAAACTATAACCATTCATACTATATTTAATATCAAGTTCAAGTTCGAACATACAATTCATCAATATTTTTGTGATTTAAAGTGAAAATATATCGAGGAAAAAAGTTCCATTTGCTGTTTAACCGCCTTCAACAATAGTATGAACTAAAAATCCAAACAAAATTAAATAAAATAACATAGGTGGTTCCATTTATTTCTTGCATACCATTTTGTTAATTTGCTCAAAACAATTTTGGATA
Source organism: Episyrphus balteatus (assembly GCF_945859705.1). Lineage (NCBI taxonomy): Eukaryota > Metazoa > Arthropoda > Insecta > Diptera > Syrphidae > Episyrphus > Episyrphus balteatus. The sequence continues at coordinate 56,610,028 of NC_079135.1, read as the reverse complement.
GTTGCCCGAACAATTTATGTATTATGTGTGTAGGTAGGTAATTATTTATGAATTTAGAAAAACGAATCTACTCGTAGAGCAAATGCACACAGCTTGTCTACTCGTAACCAAGTAGGTATTTATATTCTTGTGATTTTCTACTCAAATTCTACAAAAAAAGAAAACTCTGTCTAATTGGTAGCATTCACCTTGAAATTGTAGAGACCCATAAATTATTGTTCTTGTACAAAATAAAAAGTAGGTATGTCTAATTGTCTATATACTTCTCAAGTTCAAAACACTTACAACTCTTTCTACTAGCTTACTAAACAGTGGCGTAACGTGCCCCCCCCACGTTACATAGGCCCCGAGCGGCACTTTGTTAGCGGGCTGCAAAATTCGACATACTAACATAACTGTACAAGAATAATTTAATATGCCTTTACCTTATCTGTTTTTTTTTTTCTTTTTTTTAGCAATTAATTTGTTCCGGCCAGCGAATCAATTTGAAAAAAATTCAGGGGTAACAAAGCCAACTTCCTCCTACCCACTCAGCCTTTCGAAATTTAATCCTGTTTTAAAGAATCTTAATAAATAAATCGTTAAAAATGAATATAAACTAGAGTTGTGTCTTTGGCTTTCTGGAAATGATCGATAATATTGAAGATCAAGAGACGGAAGGGTTGAAGTACACACTTAAAAAATTTGCACTTTTGCAAATTTTGTTTTTTTTAACATTAATTTTTTTAAAAATAGCGCAACACGCCACAACATAGCATAACCTATATATTATTGAACTGCAGTTTGCACCCCCGAAAATAAAGACCCCTTGAAAAAAATCAAAAGCGACCCTTAATTATAGATTTTTATAAATATTATGTTTTTGAGAAAATTTCTCCAGGGATATACCTTTGAAAATATGGAAGGAAATAGTGTTCTAAATTTCAAAAGAATCGGTGCAGTAGTTTTGAAGTTATTAGGTGAACCGGCTTTGAAAACAATAGTTATGGGCAGAACGATTTAAAGTTTTGAACTCTGGACTAAAACGTTCGTAAGCGAAATATTAAATTACTCATAGCTTGGTCAATTTTTCTCCAATAGACCTACAATTTGAACACAATATTTTTAAGATATAAAAAAAATTTTAATGCAAATAAAAAAAACTGGGTTTCCCGGGAAAAAAGTATGTTTCAGTTTTTTTTTTTTAATTCTTACACTGAGGGAAAAAAACGCAACGTAAAAGGTAATATGTTCAATGTTGAAAAATTTTTTGTCGGACTTCAGCTTTTGTTGCAATTTATGACTCTTATTTCCAACAATGATATAGCACGTTGGTAAAGCATTCGCCTAGTGACCCAAGAGTTGTAGGTTCGATCCCCAGTGGCTGCCAAATTTTTCCTTTTTTTTTTAACAAATTGATGCTTTTTTTCAAAGTTGAAATAACTTTGATTTAAAGATGTTTTATAACGGCAAACCACTTTAAACTTTCGATGTTCTACTTTGATTTTAAAATTTTCGTCTTCAAGGCAAAATCATTCCGAAAAATAGTTGAATCAACGTGGTTTTCGTTGATTTTAAGTTGTTTTTCCCTTTAATATTTATTAGAATGTAGTCTTCAGTATTTGACTAAAAACTACCAGGTCATTAAATAATGGTATAAATATGTCCATAATATTGCAAAATTTTATACAAAATCAATTAAAAAACGAAAACATTTTTTTTTCTAAATTTCATCTTTAAAACTTAATTTCTCAAAATGTTTTTTAATATATTTTTTTTCTCCCGGCTAATCGGGAGGTAATTGGGTAAGCACTTAAGTGGCTTTTACTGTTCCAAGAAAATGAAAATTTTTCCTTCCGAATAACTTTTTTGTCATTTGGTATCTACTTGATGTGGAAAATGTGCCCTAATATTTTTGGTCAGGTTTTAGACCAAAATACCGCACTGTGCGTCGTTAAAATTCGCTGCTTTTTAGTCAGTCGTATTATACTTCACTTTGCTGATTTTTTTGCCAATCCGTCCCTTGTTTTTAGAAAAGAAGTGTATTTTTCATCAATCAGCAAAGGATTAGTCAATGAATGTATGAATAAAGCATTAATATATAAGTTACAATTATTTCATAAAAAGGTTAATTTTGCTATTCATATGAATTTGTTTAAATCTGGTGAAAAATCTAAATGCACCAGAAAAAAAATAAATAGGGGCGCCAAAAATTGGTTCTGCCCGGGCGGCAAAAACAACGCTACGCCACTGTTACTAAATTGACTTTGAATTGATTTTGACAACAAATAAATATTTTTTTTTTGGGAAAATTGTCGGTAAAGTATATTATATATTTCTTTATATTACTTTACATGCATGTGAGACAAAATGCGTCAGTAAAAAATGAGACTTGTTTTCATATAATAATTGTCATACATTTACTTTATTTAACTTTGGAAGCTTAAAATATGAATGATAGTTCGTGTGCAAATCAATAATGATAAATCAATGTAAGGTAAAAGAAAGTAAATTAAAAACTTTAATGTTAAGTTTTTGTGCGCAACCGAAGCAGAGAAAGCATTGAATGCTGAATTTCCGCTATCATAATTTTATCCATAAGATTTCAAGTAAATTAAATTCTATAAAAGTTCGTTGCTTGTGTTTAGCAATTCAAAACAAAATTTTTCACGGCTAAAAACTGTTTGCCTTTACGAAAGCAGATACGAAAAAATTAGCATTTTCTATATTTAGATTCAACAAAAATTGGCAGACTAAAAATAAAAATTTTCTCTAGCCTTCATTGTACGGCCTACAGTCTGAGAAAAAATTTTAAATAATGTGCGAGTGGGTACGCTTCTTGCTGTATTTATTCTTGAATAAGTTTGCTCCAAATGCTTGCAATCCATCAGGTTAAAAAATTATTGATTTGATACATAATGCTGATGTTATATTTCTTCATTCAGACTTAGGATTTTTTTTTTAATTCTACGCTACTGAGAGTTCATAATACTGTCAACGGACGTGACACATAGAGAGACTTCATGTCTCCTCACTTTTCCTTCAAGCAAATGCAGGAAGAGATTAATTTTGCAAACAATATCATACACATACAATACATGTTTATAAAAACTGCAGCAGTCCAAAAAGTACAGTTTTTTTTTATAGTTGAAGAAGCAACTATCTTTTGCACTATTTAAATCAACAGAGTAGGTACGAGTAGATGCTAAACGTTCGTTGGTAGTAGAATATACATATTTGCTTGATGTTGTTTTTGATGAGCGTAGTTTAGGTCGCTTTTTGTGTGCCTTATAATGAAGAGCCACCCACATCAACTTTAAAGTAGATTCTTGCATCTCCTTTTCATAGGAAGTATTCCTACTCATATATTATTTGTTGTTTGTCTCATTTTGTATACTTAACTGAATGTGAAGTGCAGCAGCCGAAAGCAATGTAAGGCGAACACATTGAATGAAAACAGAATTGAAAACGCTGATGTTTTAGGTTTGTATTTATAAGATACAATCGTTATATGAATTTCAAAAGATATGAGTATATTTAAGGAAACCAAGCCAGGCACACTTCTTTTCATCAGAAGTACAAAAACCAATCTCAATGTTTCTTCAATGGAAATTATGATTCATGAATGCTTAACGAAAATCGCTCATTAAAAATATGTTGATGTGGAAGTCTTGCGAATAATTCAAAATTTCCGAGGGAACTGGTATGTAAAAGTACTCAATTAGTTAAAAAAAAGTATAACATTGAGCACTCTGTATTTTCACAAAAGTAAAAAGTATCAACGCAATTGGTTTAATAAAAAAGAATTTTGTTTTTTTTTTGTCCGTAAAGTATTTATTTGACTTAAATCGAATTCGTTGTTTTCTTATAAATTTTAAAGCTCCAATTTGTGCAAATTATCTTTAAAATAAACTTTTATAACTTACGGCAGGTGGTTCAGATAACATTAACAGCTAAAAAAAAATATTATTTAAAAAATTTCTTTTTCAGTTTTTTACGCCGCCAATCAAAATTCTTGAGTAATAATATTGGAAACATCTTTAAAAATAAGGAATAACCAAACAAAACCCCATCTCAAATAATATAAAACGCTCAAATTTACTCATAGGATTAAAATGTTCAATGTGATAAGAAAGTGATAACCAAATTGAAATTTACCAAATAATAAATATTCTAACAGAAATAATCTTATAAACGAGTGTATTAACAAAATGAATTGTGTCGCTATACCACCGGTTGAAGAAAAACATCCTGAGCCAACGTTAACCCCAGGAAATTCTGCTGTTGTAAAGGCTTCACCTCTATACTGTCGATCACTGGAAAAAGAACGTGAACGCAGAACATCACGAGGACTAGCATCCTGCTTACGTGGCGAACGTGACGAGTTTATCGATTATCGGCAAAATGACGGCAGGAGTGAGTTTTTATTGCTTACACTGAAAATAATAACTTTCGTAAAATTACGAAAATCGTTTCATAAACTACATTTTCGTTGGCCCAACGAAACTTTCGTTGGCTCAACGAAAATATGTAATTTTTCGTATTATGAAAAACTTCATCAATTAATGAAAACGCTTCATACAGTTTTTCTCCCTTTTCAAAGTCGAAAAATCCATTTTAATGAAAAGATTCATCACTTAACGAAGAATTTCATACTCATTTTAGAGAATAAAAAAAGAATTCGTTCATTACTTGATCAAAATTTTAATTGAGTAACGAAAAAATTCATTATCTTATGAAATTCAACATTAACTTACGAAAATCTTCATCAGTTTATGAAAATAAATAATTGGGTTATAAAAATTCTTCATAGACTAATGAAATTTTACATCAGCTTATGAAAAATTACATCAGTTATGCATACAGAGCACGCTGTATTTTCGTTTATTGTGTGCTATTTCGCGTAGTCATAGTTTATATTCAAGCCCCAAAGTGCAAAGACCTATCACGTGAAATAAATACAAAAAATATTGTGTGATAAAAAAACTTAAAGTAATTATTTGAAAAGGAACAATAAATAATAGAAACAAACAATGAGAAAAATAAGTGGTGTTTATAACAGCAAGCGATCAAGAAGCGGATCCTTACCAAGAGGTAAAAGGTACGGTTAGCTGGAGCTTGGACCATTTACTCCAGAAAATTATGAGATAGTAAGTATCATTCGGTTATTGTTTCCTATATTTTATAAAAAAAATATTTTTGTCTCTTATAATATTCCAACTTTGTTTTGTTTTTCTCTATCTGTTTTCTTTCAGATTCCAAAGATGTCACCTAAAAAACTGTTCTAAAGGACACTAACTAAAAAAAAAGTGTAGGATAAAAACCACCATCAAAAACTCCCAGGAAGCTTTCCTTGCAAGAGGTGAACGACCAGCGGGAACACCTCAAAAGCCGATCATCTAGCATCCCTGATAGAATTCGAAGGTATAAAATATTCATTTACCTCCTTCCTAAGAGGAGTTTAAAGTTTTAATTGTACCTAATTAATTTAATTTTTTATTCCATGTATTTAATTTGGGATGATTAAAAAATCAAATTCAAAATAACAAATGTTTTTTTTTTAATGGTTAAAAATTTTCGCTCCGCTCCAATTTCTCTGAATTTCAGGTTTTTCATTCCAAAATTTAGGGAAGAAAAATGAATGAAAAAATTCGTAGTCCTATGAAAAATTTCGTAGCCTTACGAAAAAATTCGTACGCTTACGAAAATAAAGTAAGTATAATCTACTAATTGTATAATTAATACAACGAAAAGTTTCGTTAGCTAACGAATATTTTTTCGTTATTTAATTAAAATTTTCATAAAATTAACGAAAAAATTCATTAAGTTACGCAAGTTCCTTGCATAGATTAATCAAAAAATTCATTGACTAACGAAAAATTTCATCGTGTTTAATTAAATTTTACGTTAATTGATGAAAAAGTTTCGTAAAGTGGTGTAAAAATTCATTAATTCTCGATCAAAATTTTTTATGAAAAATTTCATTAAAATACGACAGTTTTCGTTAATTGATGAAGTTCTTCATTAACGTATGAAAACCATTTCGTTGAGCCAATTAAATTTTTCACCGGCTGAAAATTAATTAAATTTTCGTTGGCTTATTTACGTAAGGATTTGGTTCAGTGTATAAATAGCTATAAAATCCTTTAATATTCATTGTCGAATTAAGACTTATGAAACTAACACCGGGAAACGCAACATGTTCATGATGAAATTGTATAACTTTTTAAAAACAAACAAATTTTCTACTTTGTTTTACAAAATAAAATTGTTGGATCTTTTATCTTTAACATATGTATCAGGGATGGAAAATGACATTTTTTAATTGTACTGAAAATTTTATTTTTATTTTACTGAAATGAGTGCAATTGTATTGAAATATATTTTTCATACGAGAAATTAATTTAAAATTTAATCAAAGTGTTATATTTGCAAAAACTCTTAACTTTTTTTCTATATACATTTCGTTATTTTCTGCGTAAAAGAGTAATTTTTGTTTTATTTCGGTAAAAATATATATGTAGGTATGGGAAAAAGTTATTCACAGAAGACTAAAAGAAGTACCTATTAAAAAAAAATGAAAAAAAAAAAAATGCAAAAATGTGGGGACCCAAAAATGTTGATTGTTGTCGAAAAAATAGAACAGTTTCATAATAAAAATATAATAAACAAATTGTAACATTTATTTTGGTTAAAAAAAATCTGAAATTAAACTAAACAAAAAAATAGATCTGTCGTTTGTTATTACTTATTACTTTCGATTTCCTCTGTTTTTGAAATCTTAGATTGCAAAAGAATTCTTAAGAGACGGATTCAAAAATTGTATCGAATTCAGATAAATTGTATTTTTGTACTCGAGCAAACTCATTTGTATCAAATTCGATACAATTGTATCGACTTTTCCATGCCTGATATGTATTATTATACATTACATCAGTTAAGTGAACCTCATCAGAATTCTTTTTTTACGAATTTTAAAATTTGTTTTTAAGTAATGGTATTTTTCGGAACGAAACGGAATGATTTAAAATAAAAACTTAAACATTGAGTTCTCGTAAAAATTGACTAAGAAAAATATTTAGAACTCTCTTCGTTTGCTATCTAGATTTCCAATCAGAACTTCTTTTGTTTAACTTTTTCGAAAATCTATTAGGAACTCTAGAACTCCTGTCTGTTAATCGAAAAACGTGCCCAGAATTTTTTTTTCGAAAAAAATCTTGCTGCGTGAAGTTAGAAAACATATTTTTTTCAAAGTAGATAAGCACTTCAATTATTATTGCTCTGAATTTTACGATTGTTATCCCTCTATAGCATATAGTATACCACAGGCAACAAACCGCTTAACCCCCCGTAGCTCTATGCTACACGAAAACAAAACATTTTTTCAGAAATTTTCAACTGTGTTAACTGATATAGTTTTCTTCTTTATTACTCATTGTTGCCTAGAAGCTACATACCATTTATTGTAACATAACTGAATAAATTATTATGATTTCAAAAAAATATAACTTACGTATTTTTTTAAATGCATGTCACTATTTAATTCTGCAATTCTTTTTTTATTCTGAACTCATGAGTTACAGAGGGTTATAAAGAACTCTATTTATTTATTGCACTGTGTTACAAAATAAAAACCATGTCAATTACTTTGGAAATTACCTTGCAGAGGTTGTAGGTATTACTGAGTACATCATATTTCGGCACTTGAAATTTTTCGTAGACCCTCAAAATCTCGTTATCTACAAAAAACCGTTTTTCAATATTTTCAGATTTCAACGATTTTTTACTTAGCCATTTTGCGGTCAATTTCAGATTTTTTAGAGTTCTAAACAGAGGAATACTTGTTTTTTTTTGAAAATATTTTTTTATTATGCTCAAGCACCTAATTGTGTGTAGATTTTATGGGCTGAATCTAAAAGTACAACATTTTTTCACCGTTTTTTTTTGGTTCGGACACCGTTTTAACCTAAATTTTGTGTTTTGAAATTTTTTTAATTGAAATTTCTTTCTCGAGTAAAAAAATCATAACTTCCACAATTTCTTACTGCTTTCAATGAATAACAGCTTTTTTTATTCAACATAAATAGAACAATTAAACTGTTTACAAAAAAAAATGTATTCAAAACACAAAATGTAGCTTTAAACGGTCTCCGAACTCTAAAAAACGGTGAAAAAATGTTGTACTTTGAGATTCAGCCCATAAAATCTACAATCTACTTGGTGCTTCAGCATAATAAAAAAATATTTTCAAAATAACAAAAAAATCTGAAATTGACCGAAAAATGGCTGAGTAAAAAATCGTTGAAATCTGAAAACATTGAAAAACGGTTTTTTGACGATAACTTGAAATTTTGAGGGTCTAGGAAAAATTTCAAGTGCCGAAATATGATGTACTCAGTAATACCAATAACCTGTGCTAGGTCATTTCCAAAGTAATTAACATGATTTTTATTTTGTAACACAGTGTTATTATTTATTTTTGGAAAAAAACGCTGACCAACTAAGTAAGAATTGAGTTCAGTTATTAAAATTGCGCTACGTTTAAGTATTAAATGTCATGACAGCTGGAATCAATAGGCGTGTTTTTTTGGCAAAGCTATCCGCATTAGGATTTCCCAAATATCAACACTGAACAAAAATTTATATGCACGCACCAAGAGAAAGGAAAACGTTCACTTATACACTTCGTCAAAATTATATCCGCTACTTGGTTTAGCTTCTATTTCTATCGGCAGCTGTGTGTTGTTTTTGTAATGCATGTAAAAGCCAACTGCGGATAACGGATAGCAATGCCAAAAAACACACAGCTAATATTTCTTTTAGTGTATTTCAGAGTAAAGTCAATAGGAAATAAGTAGCATGCCCTTGCACGCTCTTCTTCAATAGTCTTTATTGGATTTTGGATAACGCTTACATATATTTAAACACAACTTCTAAAATAGATTTGAACTGAGACTGAAGTAGTTACGTCTTCATTATGTCATGAAAATACGAAAAAAAAGTTTGAAAGCAGTATTCTAAATACGTATACGTATCCATTACTATTATAGTAGTTGTTTGTATAATAGACGATTTCATATTCCAATAATGAAATCCCAACTCGAATCAATTGTTTTATTGATCGTAATAAAATAAAAATATATTTAAATTTGCATGATCAATTCACTCAATAAATTTGTTGTAATTACGCTCATAAATTGAAATACGAATGCAAATGTTTGATAAATTAAATTGAACCCTGTTGTTATATTAGCCAATTAGAAACATAGTTTCTTGTTAATTTAACTAATAAAAAATAGACTTACATCATCGTCGTCAAACATAAAAAGAATATAGGTGACTTTCCTCCCTAGAGGCTCAAAATGATAACCATAAGTCTAATGTGATTTAGAATCACAGTGACAGAACACAATAAAATTAATCACAAGCAATTAATGATCGTGGTTTTCTTATCTCTTCGTCGTAATAACAATTATAATCTTGTGGGCGTAGGTTAATCACACATCATAGTACAAATATGCCCAAAGTGCTAGGCGTTTTTTTATGTTTTTTTTTTTTTTTAGAAAATGTGGATCATTTTAGTATTAAATTTTCATTCATGAATACAAAAATTCAAGCGTCGGAACGCGAATCGACCTCGATACAAATTTTAAATTCACACCCACGAGATGCCTCAAGAATTCTATATATATTTATTACTTTTCTTGCATTTCCTTCTCAATGATCGGTTAGAAAATATTTTTCTTTTTTGTAGACTAGGGTGCTTTATCCTCCTCCAATTTAGAGATAATACAGTCAACACGTTGAGCACATCCATATCAAATGCGTTCGATGATCGCTCGCTGTTGGCTAAAAGTAACACATTTTCGAATCGATTTTCAAATCGCATTCACTGGTACAGCACCTTTTGCTTACATTTCCATCAACTTTGAGTAAATATTTACGAGACGAAAGTTTTCCATCGTTTACAAAACAAAAACGGACGGTTATTTCATAAGCACCAGATTGTTTCACTCGCTCTGAAACCGATGACGGACGATATGAACACACATGTTCACATGCATGCAACCAACATTTGTCTGTAGTTTTAAATATTTTTAGTTTTTTTTCAAGCTGGATTAATTATGCGTTATTAATTACTTACACATCAGTGGAGTTGTGTAGGTAAGTTTTGTTTTCTATTTCAATGGTTGCATGCACTCAATAATCTATTTGGAAAGTGAGTAAGTGAATTTATTTTCCTTAAGCTTGACCCACTGACCAGGGGGGTTGTTTTCTAATTTTTAAACGGAAACTAAGTATACAAATAACTGTTTAAGTTGATAAGATGACAGTAGACTGCTTCTTGCTCATGAACAGTTTAATTTTAATTTTACGAAATTTGAATAGGTACCCTTTTCTAAAGAAAGAAAACTATTTTATTGAACGATTAAAGACCAATATGTCGCGTACATAAATGTACCATTAAGAATTAAGTAAGTAAGTAATTCATTTATTGGTTTGTATCTTGAATACTATTTACAAAAGTTTACAATTAATTTTAAAGCTTTGAGTTTGCCTTCACCTTGGTTGGTTAATTCAAAAAAGACAATTTAAAAACTATACATTGACATTATCAAAAATAAGCAAAAAGAAAATAAAAAAGAAAATTCTATTTTTCGAAATTCTGCTTTTTTATATTCTGTCTTTCAAAAACCAGCTTTCTAAAATTCTGCCACCATTTTTTTAAAGAAAAAAATTCTGCTAATTCTGTTTTTTTTTTTTTTCATAGCATATGCGTTTACCAAACAAAAATACACCTCATTGATGTAATTTAAGTTTGGTACTTTTCTTACTGCCTAGAAGACTGACTTTCTTATAACCCGCATTTCATCCCATTATCACAACTTTATTTATTTGTTTATTTCTCAACTGCGGACTGTTGTCTAAGTTGTTTAAAAAAAATATATTTACAGTGATTTTAAAATTATTTTATAGTTAAAAAAAAAAATCAAAAAATCAAAATCAAAGTTGCACAATTATTTTTTATACTTTTACTTATTGGTTTTACTCCTCAAAACATAAATTTGTATGAAAATTTAATAAAAAATAAAAGCAATCTCTTTAAGTTTTTTCATGAAAACTCAAAATTCCATTCGTATGTTTTTATTTTTGATTCTCATAGGATGTATAAAATATACAGGGTGTCCCAAAAGTAATGGATCAAACGAAATATGCTGATAGGCCAACTTAAGGGCTCTCAGAATTTGGTAACTTGTTCATCCCAAATCCTTACGGTTTTCGATTTAATGCAGTTTTTGTGAAATTTCGAAAAATGCCGACTTTGGATCAGTATTTTGCTTCCTCCGCTCATAATTGATTTTTGTATTTTACAATTCTTCCACTAAAACATTGCCCAATAATAGGAAATTATTAATTAGTCAAAATATTTTCTATTTCATACGTCATTTTGCTGCAAATTAATTAACAGTTCCATGTTTTATAAAAACTCAATTTCTTACTTTTATTTCAGAGCAGCATCCCGAAAAAAATTTGTATGGTATGATACCGGTTTATTATTTTGAAAACTTTTCGTGTTATTGCGGTTTTCAAAAATGTATAAAAGTTTCCAAAGTTGAAATTAGAACGAAAGATATTACAATTTGAATGCAAAAAAACAGAGCGTTTCAGAGCAAAATAACAAACAAAAATAGAGGCTTTTATGCAAAAAGAAATAAACAAACAACAGTCGAACAAATGTGTTTATTTTTCTTTGTTATTTTTCTCTGAAAAGCCCTGTTTTTTTGCATTCAAATTGTAATATCTTTCGTTCTAATTTCAACTTTGGAAACTTTTATACATTTTTGAAAACCGCAATAACACGAAAAGTTTTCAAAATAATAAACCGGTATCATACCATACAAATTTTTTTCGGGATGCTGCTCTGAAATAAAAGTAAGAAATTGAGTTTTTATAAAACATGGGACTGTTAATTAATTTGCAGCAAAATGGCGTATGAAATAGAAAATATTTTGACTAATTAATAATTTCCTATTATTGGGCAATGTTTTAGTGGAAGAATTGTAAAAAACAAAAATCAATTATGAGCGGAGGAAGCAAAATACTGATGCAAAGTCGGCATTTTTCGAAATTTCACAAAAACTGCATTAAATCGAAAACCGTAAGGATTTGGGATGAACAAGTTACCAAATTCTGAGAGCCCTTAAGTTGGCCTATCAGCATATTTCGTTTGATCCATTACTTTTGGGACACCCTGTATATGCAGTTCAAGAAAAAAAATTAATTTTCCATGCGGTGCAATGATATCATTTCAAAAGTGTTCTTTTGAAACTTCCATACAAAATTTTACCAGCCTACCACTTTTTTTCAAAGAGCAATTGGTAATATGGGCCAAAATAATATTTAGTGCCTAAAACGTTGTCCCTTTGGACACTAAATTTTGAAAAATATATGGACATTTTTCTCAATATATTTTCATATATTTTAGTTGACAAAGAATGGTTATACTTTAATCTATTATAAAATAACATTTGCACCGATATGTTTGGAATGATATTGCTATATTAGACCAGGGTCGATAATTTTTGAAACCAAAAAAAAATCATAGTAGAATGAAACCCATTGGAAAAGGAGGTGAATATAATGAAAATTAAAGGAAAAATAAATTACGGGCGAGCCGAGTTCGGGAAGTGGGTGGGTTGAGTTTTTAATGGTAAAAAATGGTATATCTCGATTTCCGGCAAAACTACAAATCCTATAGAAAAAAGTTGTATGGCAAAGTTGTAGGTAATAAAAAGATCTACAACTTTTGTATCAACAATTGTTTCACATAACCTCAAAATTTATGTGAAAAATTAAAAAAACCGAGTTTTTGGTTTTTTATTTTTATCTTTCTCAAAAACAAACATTTTTCTACGAAATTTGGTGAAAACTTACCTTATTATGTCCCAAATACACTGTAATTTATTTGATTTAAAATATTAATTTGTTCACCTTATTTTGACTTAATACCAAAAAAACACCCTAATTTTCAATCGAAAATTCACGTGTCAAAATATCAGCTTTTTTCAAAAAGTCGGTGGGCATTTCGTTCGTTAAAATGTCTATTTTCTGATGGTGTAAAAAAAATTTTACATTAGTATACTATAGAACATGTTCTAGTAAAATTCAAAAAATGAAAAAAGCTTGAATTCGAAAAAAAAATTTTATCATTGTTTACAATTTTGGCCTATTTATTCAAATTTACACTTTAATTACTCAAAAAACGTAAGATTTCATGTAACATTAATTAATTAATTTATGACAAACAAGTTTCAATGATAGATATAACTGGTCCTTTAAGCCTGGTACGCAGCTCGCGCTAAATTTTAGCTCCCATACAAATTATCGAAAAATCTGAGCTAAAATGGATCCCATACAAATTATCGATAACTTGTATGGGAATTTTATCTCGGCTAAAATTTAGCGCGAACAGCGTACCAGGCTTTAGGCTCAAAATTTAAACAGCCATATGTATGACAGAGACAAACAGCGCCTACATTTTCCAAATTCTCCATTGATTGTCTTAGTCAGAAAAGAAAACCCCAAAGAATATTAAAATAGGTCACCATCGTTGGGGTGCGCAAATGTATGCACTTTATAGCTTGAAATGTCCCCCTCCCCCATCTTATCATGGATCATAGGGAATAAATTGGCGGGGGCGGCATCAACCTCGTCGGTCGTGCTGCACATCAATTATTACACCAAGTCATCCAATGGAGACGCAATGACTATTTTAGTCGATGTGGCGGTGTATCGGTGCGTTCGCGCTGCATGGGCTTATTCGACCAAACCAAACTACTCAAAATCCATGCAAACTGATGCGTTGACGTTAGCGGCCATAAATGTAGTGATATATAGGCAAATTATGCTCATGTTAACCAATAGAAAAACAGGTCTACGTGGTATATGGATTGCAAATATTTTGTAATGTTGAACCCAACATTTATTTACCGACTGTTGATTTTAAAAATGTTTTTATTAAAAATGTGCATTGTTATCGGATCTATTAATCTTGCGTCTCTCAATAGTGTGAACATTTTAATAAGTTAACCTGCTTTTAATTTGAAGAAAGTGAAGAAATGAAAAAAAAACTTAATCTGACAGCGCAAATTCTAACCCCTTTTTTTCTGTACGCATTGAGTCTTAGAATCATGTCTAAAAAGTAATACGTAAACTTTCAAATGCCCGCAAAAGAGGTTTTTGGAACGTTTTAAAAAACTTAAACATAGAGTACATACATCTTCTAAAGCTTTCGAAAATCAGGCTTGTAAACATTTAAGATTAAATTAATGGAGGACTAGGTTCATCAAAAATGAAATCAGTGAAGCTTTTCCCTCCACAAAAAACAGAACATGTCCCATAAAACAATTACCCACACTAATCGAGAATGAGTGCGTTCAGGTACCTATCTTAAGGTATCTGGAATCTGGATATCTTTGTGTTGTTGTAATCCCATGTTAAATCACAGTTGATCGTTGACAAGTAAAAAATCCAAAAGGTATCCTAAAAATTTCCGGACAGAACAGCTGATTCTTGTTCACAAAAGTATCGGATTCTTTGGTATCTTTGATAGCCTATCCCCAATAGGCTATCAAAGATACCGAAGCACCCAATGATATGGGTCACTGTTTTACACTAATGGGATGAAAACGCCCAATCTCATTTTAATCCACTCACTGGGGAACGCATTCGTTTTGTGTGCTAATCGCTATTCGTTTTCGAGGTAAGTACCTCAAAGTAGCTAAAGACTGATGAAGATCTAGGTTATGGGTTACCGCATGTTTTGTAGCTTTTCCTATTCTTATTTCATGACTAGAGCATCGACGAACTATACCAAGACTGGAAACTTTCGTACGTCTTTACCCCCAAAACCCTTTTGTGTACAGTATTGTCTGTGAATATATGTGAAGGCCACCACGTTGGTAAATGACGTTAACATGCACACATTTATAGATTCACGACATTCACCACACATCCAACACGAACACAACGATAGATTCCCGACATTCACCACACCTCGCAGCTTGTAGGCAAACGTTATTCGACCGCTCAGTTTCCAGTCCATAAACAAAAAATACCAAGACTGGAAACTCGGCGGTCAACTGACGTTTGCCTACAAGCTGCGAGGTGTGGTGAATGTGAACCTATCGTTGTGTTCGTGTCCGATGTGTGGTGAATGTCGTGAATCTATAAATGTGTCCGTGTTAACGTCATTTACCAACGTGCTGGCAATCACAAATATTCACAGACAGCACTGTACACAAAATGGTTTTGGGGGGAAAGACGTACGAAAGTTTAATTTGAACAAAAATAAAATATTAAATGAAAAAAGGCCTTCAAGCTTTCCAACACATTTTTTCCCTTTCAAATTCCATTGAAAACTCCCTCTTTTTGTTCGGCTATACGCGTAATATCTTCTGAGCACATGTTTTGACAATTTCTCGACCAATGTCAGTTTGAAGAATAGTGACAGCTACCGTTATTTTTAATTGTTTTAAATAACCGTAGAAGAACGCACAAAAACCGAATGTTTTTCGACAAGAAACACAAAGAAAATTTGTTATTTTTGTATTTATAATATTTTCAAATGACATTTTATAAATTAAAACAAAATACAAACTTCCTGTTTACTGCTATTGAAATATTAAAATTAAAGGCCGACCTGACAGATTGGTGCCCATTTTTGACTAACAAATTTTAACAACGTTCGGAAGATATTAGGTACCTTATTATGTGTGCTGTGGTGGTGGCTATGGAAATGGGTGAGTTTATGGGTAGGCGTTTTTCTTTTATAACTCAAAAAAGCTCTGAACAGAGCCAGAACAATCTGAGCACGCTCTGAATAGCCTCTGAACAAAGCTTTTTCTGAGCGCTCAGAATTATATTTAAAACACATCTGATTATTTGTCTATTTACTTGTAATTTACTTTTACAGAAACAAGAAATAAAATTTTAAAATAAAAAAACTAGACGGATTATTTTATTAGTCCATCGATGGTGCTCTGAATAAGTTCAGAACGAAAAAAGAAACACAAATTTAAAGCTCTAAATGTTCAGAATTAAAAAAGAAATACAATTTTTAGAAAGAAAAAAAAGTCGCTATTATGAAATTAGTGAAAAGGTCGCTTTAAATAAAAAGTCGTCGCTTGGTCGCTAAGGCTTCACTAAAGTCGCTTAACGGTAACGCTGGTTATGATTCTTACAAAAAAAACATTCTTTTGTTGTCGAACTGAAAAAGTCACCTATATTTAAAAAAAAAATTTATGAAGGTACAATAAATGTTGTATTGTTATTAAAAAAAAGAATTTTTAAAAATAAAATGTTAATAAAGTATTAATTTTCTCAGAAGTCCAAGATCAATGATAAATTTTGTTGATGCTTATTCTGTATTCTCACTACATTTGAATTTTTCACATAATTAAAATGAAACTGTTTGATTAAACAATAAAACTGTTTGAATAAAATACAATATACCTAAAAGTTTTTGTGATAAAGGTCACAGGTTAAAATACATTTAATTCTTTTAACCCAAGCAGAGAAAAATTACCACATAAAATAGAACAAAAACAATAAGATTTCTCTATGGTTTTAATCCAATAAGGTTTTCCTTTTAAGATCTGCACTTGTAAGGTTTTGTCAAGTATAAAAATACATGAAAATTTGAGAAAATTTAGTTCCAAAAATATTTTATTTCCAAAATTTTGACTTTGAAAATTAAGTTTTCAAAAACTATTAAAAAAAAAACAGATTTATTCAAAAACATACGTTTTTTCTTATCTCGACCTTACCTACACGCTCTAGCTTTTTGGCACATTATAGGGCACATAATAGGGAATGCGAAAAAAGTGGGTCTCGAAAGTCCGTCCCCTTCAAGCAAACGAGTCTGACCTCGGTCCGAATCCGCTCCGCCTGACTACGAAACGGGTCCCACGGCGCACGATGTGGGAATTCGCTCATTTAGCGGAATTAAATTAATAGCGCTTACAAGTTTAACTTTTTGAGAATTCTTTTTTTGCAAGATTAATTATAAATATATCAATAATGAAATATAATAACAATTATTTAAATATCTCGTCAAATTTTGTATGTACAGAGCTCTGAAAGAACAAGTTTTTTGCCTTTCGGTGGACTCATTTTTAAAAGTACTGTACGGTCACAAAAAAAAAATTTTACCATTTCTTTTTTATAATATTATTAAAAAATAAGTACAATAGAGAGTAGGTACGATCAATAACATATTTACACACATTTTTGATTTACAGAGCTCTAAAAGTACACGTTGATAGACCCTCTTAAAAAATTAATTTCGCGGAGAGAAAAAAACTTTGTATTCATTTTTGTTGGTAATATTTATAACTATTACATACGAAAATGAAATAGAAATGATTTTAAATGAGTTCGGAAACTACATAAAGGTTAACTGGAAACATTGGGTTTTTTGCCTTTTTTGCAGGACTCGTCAAATTCTTTTTTTTTTTATCTTAGGATGGTCTGCTATCATAATATGAGAAAGTTATTTCATCTTAGACTATTTACAGTAGTCTTACATTCTCATTGAGTCGGGAAAAGTATGTGAATTTCAAGCTTCCACAATTTCGACCGATTTTAGCCCATATTTCACTGAATCTTTAACAAAGCGTTCTTATAGTTGCCATAACTAAATTTATTCTATCTTCTGAAAGCAGCACATTGTCTAAGCCACGAATGATAAACGACCAAGCACTTAGGTATGCAAATATGAAAACCCTGTTTAAATATCGATAAACGTTATGAAAATTTAAATAATTTAAATTATTTAAATTTTTTTATTATTACTGAAACACCCTTTATCCGATATAATCTTTTTTATTCCTTGGTAGTTTTCTTTTTTAATTTTTCAAATTACTTAGTCACTTTTTCTCTTACTCTAAATTTTGAATTTGAACACCCTGCATTTCTGTTATAACTATTTTTATTTTTGGCCTATTGTTTTTTAAACTCTGTGAAATAAAAAATGTTCTTAAATTTATAACATAATCATAAGAAATTATTCAATTTTGACGGTAGGTCATCTTTTTTTTGTTGAATAGTCACTTAGAAAAATCGAAAAAAAATATTTTATAACATAATTGGGGTGCCAAATTTTAGTGATTCTTGATAGAAAATAAATCAAGCTTTGCATTGAATATTGTCTCTTAGCGGAATAACTAAAATTTTGCACTAACAAAGGTACAAAAATCGAAAAAAAAACACTTTGCTGTTTTTTTGTTTGCATGATCCCCACCTAACAATGCTTTTGTTATCACTTTCTACAATCTATTAGCTTTAAGAAAAACCGATTTTGGCATCAAACAAGACAAGTCATTTTTCGAATTAAATTTCGCGAAATCCCACACTGTGCCGCGTCGGCTCAAATTAGTATGGAAATTATAATCACCGCGGAGCCGATTTTATATGCATTGGTTTTTCACAACGATTTCTCCTTCGACTTTGTGTTCATACACAAAAAGTTGCAAGTGTGTGAGTTTTTCTCGTTTTGAGGTCGGAGTGTCTTTTCTTAACTCAGTTTTCTTGCTTGAAGGGTCTGTCTGTCAGTCTTTCAGTCTGTCACTCTGTCAGTCTGTCAGTCTGTCAGTCTGTCAGTCTGTCAGTCTGTCAGTCTGTCAGTCTGTCAGTCTGTCAGTCTGTCAGTCTGTCAGTCTGTCAGTCTGTCAGTCTGTCAGTCTGTCAGTCTGTCAGTCTATCAGTCTGTCAGTCTGTCAGTCTGTCAGTCTGTCAGTCTGTCAGTCTGTCAGTATGTCAGTCTGTCAGTTTTAAGGGTTTTTCGGTAGTAAGTTTCCAACTGTTATAATAATATGGGTTGACAGATGAAAAACAGATATAACTTTTTTTAGAGACGTCAGATTGTCTTGATTTTAGATTTTTTGGCATCAGCATTAAAAAATACCTCGAAGTCATGTATCATATGTGTATTGGGTCGTCTATTATTGCTAATTTTGAAAATCTGCATTTCGCGCTTTGACCTTGAAAATCGCGACTTGCGGACATGAGATTTTTCTAGACTTTTAAAGTATGTTATTGAATGCCAAAACAAAGGTATTGAGCAAAAAAAATTCTATTAGCATTCATTCCGAGGTGAAACCCTTATTTGACTGGATTAAAAGCAATTACATATTATAATTCATGAACATAATTAAATAAAACTCAAAAATACATTAACCTTGAGGAACTAAAAGGCTGATGATATCATAATGCTCTAAATTATTTTAATGTGTTTTTGTTTATTTTGATTGTACTAAATTATTATGTTACGTACAATTTTCATTAATATTCGTATTGTGTAAAACAAGCGAACTGCAACCGAAAAATACTATAATAAACTTTGTTTCAGATTATATTACACAGAAACTACGCCATAACACAGATAGGTGTTTTTGTTGTTGTTGTAATGAAAAGTTGGGTTGTTGTATGCTTCTCGCAATGAAGATTAATTATTTTTTTAATTTTTAATGCATTTTATTGCATTCAATTATTGTCATATAATTTTCTTAATAAGTCTGGGAAAAAAAACTAATTTTTGTATTTATTGTGTTTTTATTTATTTTTTTTGTTCTTCCGATTACATCAGAAAAACCTATTTCATTAGAAAAAAAATTAATATAATTAGAGTATTTATTCTTTTTTTTACCATACTTGATGATTACATTCAATTATCTCTTACTAAATTGTACTTTTTCGAAAATTTCACAAAATACTAATCGATTTACTTGAAAAATTTGTTGGCAAAGCTCTTATTAAATGCTTATTTTTTTTTTCAGGTGAGTACAAATCAAAAACTCTGCCACGTATACATTTCGATTCATCAATAACCGATTCGACACACAGTGAAGGTAAAATACTATATTTAATTTGATTATTTTAAACAAAAAAACCGCTACTCTGTTTACAGCAGAGTAGAGAGATAGAAAAAAAAATAAACAAATGTACCGAGCACGGTTTCAAGTCTTCCATGTAGATTTTAGATTGTGACGATATCTCAAATTGAGATCATTATTGCAGAACCAAATAGCTGAGTTTTACATAATTAGATTTTTTTTTAATATGGTAATTTATTCCGCAATTGATATTCAGAACTCATTATGATCCTGAACTTTTATAAATGATATGGCCTCAGAGATATAACTTATAATTAGGTACATTTATTTTGAATATGAGTTCACTAGGTATATAAAGAGGTAAAATCATGCTGTAGTTAAAGACACCTACAAAAGTTTTCGTCCACAACTAAACTATAGAGAAAATTAAAGTCATTATTTCTCAGAAATTCAAAACAACCACACATTTTAAATTCTACGCTCTACTTACAATAAAAATAATTTTGATAATTTTTATTATTTTTATTATTTTTTCTTCGTTATTCTATAATCTTCTATAAGTAGCCATTTAGCCATACGTAACTAACACTACTACTACTACATTTTTTTATGTTTTTTGCTAAAGGATGCCGGAAAACTTTCAAGAAAATTTAATACGAAACCGTTTTCTAAATGCTTGGTTTCCAGAAAACTAGTTTTTATTTTAAGAATTGAAAAAAATTACTGGCGGATTTTGAGACTGCGTAATAAGTTGACATGCGTAATAAGTTACCCTGCAAGCAGTAGTAGTCTTTTTCTTTATGTATCCTTTTCTGTTGAGACGAAACAAAATATTCATTGAGGAATCAGTTTTTATTGTGTTAAGAAAAAAAACTAAACATTTGTCGGAACTTATACAGAAACAACTTTGTTTGTTTCCAGAACAACGTACACGTACACTATACTCTGTCCGATAAAAATTAGCGGTACAGGGAAGATAGGACGTTTTCATCCCACTCTGCTTCACGGCTTCTGCATATGTCTATCACATCAAAAAGCCCACGCAGCGATGCCGTATTATCCATAAAAATGTCTCAATTAGTGTCGAAAAAGTACCAGCGTTGTCATCTTGTCGGTAAAATTTCACAATAAAAAATTGTATCTTTTTCACACCAAAATAACAAAACAAAATACATACTTACTCTTTTAAAGAACAGACCACTTTACAATTTTTTCTTGAAAGTCCATCCCGGTCTTTGTATATAAAATCTATAGTACTATCATGATGTGAGATTTTTTAGTTTGTTAGTTAGCTGAGTGGTCGCGAGGGCGCTTAGATCGATTTCAATAATGGGAGTAAAGAGACATACATTTCTGTTTGACATATTTTTTAGTTCGTTCGTTAGCTTACCATTTTGGTGGCGCTGTTTTTCTTCATGATAGTACTATAGATTTGATATACAAAGATCGCGGTGCATGTTAAAATGTTGACATTTACGGTAAAAAAAGCATTAATCCTGAAAGCTCTGTCATAAACGCAATAGAAGAAGAAGTAGTTTATTAACGAAGTTTACCAATGATAACTCTTTATGCATTGTGAATACTTTAAACACACACCTTTGATGATTGAGTTTCTTTCAGGGCACATTTGTTCGTGAATTGCTTTTGGGCAATCGTTAGGTCCCACTGATAACTGATTTGAGTTCATAAGGCCGGTACTTACTGCCAATTTTTATCGGATAGGATAGAGAAGGGTATAATTTTTTTAATGAACTTTGGACTAGGTGAGAGCTGGTGCTTGCAGTGTGATTCCGTTTCAATTTGGTCCAGTTCTCGTGAGAGTTTGGATCCATAGAAGTCGTTTTTTTATATTATTAGCTGTGTTTTATTACTCCGTGGCCCAGATCGATCAGGTCATTGTATTTGTTAGCGTTACAATAACAAAGCGAGATCCTGCTTTTGTTGTAAAACAAATAAAAACAATGATCTGATCTGGATCACGGGAATAACAAAACACAGCTATTATGTTTATGTTTATGTATGTTTTCAATACAGAAATTCAGACATTTTAAGTAAAATTTGTATTGAATTGGAAGTCTGTTGGTACCTGCATAATTATTCGAATTTCTGCTTGATTCAATCAATCAATAAAAATAACAATAATTATCTTGTTTGATTTGAAAAGTAGTTCAAAGTTATATGGTTAGAATTTGTATCAAAACTGAACAAATGAGGAAAATAATATTCAATTTCCTGATGCATTTTCCTGATCGCTGTAACCGAACCCTAAAACAAGGACAATGCGACTGCTTTTAAATAAACTATCTTTGGAATGGATAGAGCTTGTATTTTAATTGCAGAAGACCTCGAAAACTGCGATTGAACAAAAAACAACTTCATAGCGTTCTGTGACCTACTGCATCTGCACCAACATAAAATTATAATTAATTAAATATAAATTAATATAATAATTAACAAATTCTGTTGCATTGTATTGTTGCTATTGTAAATTGTATTTGGTGCAATAGGCCACTGACATTCAGCAAACACACACTTACATTTGTTTTGTTTACTTTTTTGAACAAAACAACAACGGACGATAACGCAGTGTGAATTTCTGGACGGTGAAAACAACTTCTTTTTTAGGTTATAAACTCTTTTCCCAATTGAAAATTGAGCATTCTAAAAACAAATTAACTTTACTTAGCCTTTTCACTTCTATTTCATGTTCTGGTTCGTGGTCATGGTGCACTTGCCAATAATCAACACAGCATTTCTTTGTTCTAGTTTATAACTACCATCACATTAGACTACACCGCACAACCACATTTCACGAAGGGGATATTTTTTTCTATTTGCGTTTTATTCATTAATTTTTATTCTTGTATTGAGTATTCTATGATTATACTGCTTCCAACCCAGTATGCCTCCTTCTCCTATATTATGTGTCTTTAGGGTAAAGTAATCGAAATAAACTAAGTACTTTTCTTTTTTTTTTGTTAAAGAAAATACTATTAACACTTTATCCATTGACGCATTTTTGGATAGCACGACGCCATGCATGAAAAACGTTTGCTTCGCTTATAAAAAAAGCTCAACGAATGACTGCGGCTCATATCAGGCCCAGACTATCAAACATTTTTGTTGAGGCTAAGGCGGCGAGTACGACTAGCGGACTTCACTAAGTGAAGTTCACTTTATTGTTTTCTATAATTTTGACAACACTTGGTACTCAAATATGGAACTTTAACAATAAACTTTAAAAACTTCCCAAGTCCTATAAATTTATGCAGATTTTTAATAAAAAGTTCGCAATTCATATTTAGTAGGTACCTAAATAAATGTTTATAATTTTTTCGAATACAACTTTATATAAACTTGTAGTTCTATGAAACCTCAAATATATAATATATTTCCTTATGTTTATACAATATTTTCTACATCGGACTATTACCGCAGGAAAATATAATGAACAAAATTATTAAAATTTACTCTCAAGCTTCGGGCCCAGTTAAGAAGTTCTGCTTCGTCTTATTGATGATCCGGCACTATTTTTGCTGGCCAAGCACCGCCTTGTTCTCGATTTGGATTGTGCCCATCTGTGCAATGAGTATGGTCTTATGACCGAATTCAAGGTAACAGAGTATAATGATGTCTCACATGAATCCAAGATGATGATCTGTCTGAAAAAAAAACACTTTAAATTAAAGTTTTAATTAAAGTTAATTGCAAATGATAATAGTTTTCTTTTTGAGTCATGATGATTTTCATTCGGGAAGATTCTGGTTTGTGTTATAAAGGCAAAATATCTTTTATCGCACCCGTAGTTTTAAGCGCATGCGAAGTAAGAAAGAAATTTTTAAAGAAAATGATGAAAAGAGAGCGAAGGCAAATTACGTTGGTATGAGCGATTTTGTTCGTTTCAGTTAAAAATATGACACAAAACACAATAGGTGGCTACCTTAATTTATAAATAATTTACTACTGTAGTTACGCGTTATTTGTGCGCCGATTTCGTTTCGTTATGCCATCATTCTAACTACTAATTACAACAAACTGTAAGCCGATCTAGAACTATGCACACATTCGTTTTTCCCCATATTCATTTAATGCTATAATGACACATTCAACAGTCTTCTCAGTTCAGTTCATACATACAAACACATGATTTACTTTGTTGTCAAATCAATTGAAGCTCTCATGCGGCTTTTTCAAAACATTTTTTTTTTCTTTCGCTTCTTTGTTTTCCTTATATTGTTGTCTAATAACAGGCACTATAGTGTGGCCATACTAATAATAATGAATATAAAATTACTTTCGTCTTTGTGTACAGGTTCCTACCAAACAAAAATAATATAGAAAATAAAATTGAACATTGAAAATTGAATAAAACTGATAATTCAAAAATTTGGTTAATTATTTTTTTTTTACAACAGACTAGTTCTTTTTTTATGTAAAAATGTTACTGTTTTAATTTTGTAACATAATTAATTTGTATATTATTAATTAAATTAAAATTTTTAAACAAAAAATAAAAAGTTATTGAAATGTTTTTTTAACATGGCGGCTGGGTCAAAAAAAGAAAAATTGTAGCTTGGCACCTTTAAAACATAGGTACTACTTATCAAATACCTGCCTATGAGGCCCTAATATTAATGAGAAGATCCTAGTTTCAAATTTTTAATTCAGTCTCATATAAAACATACACGCCTCGTCAAAAGCCATCTATTTAGGAAATCTATACACAGGTTGACTGGTTTAGGTAGTACTTTAAATTTGGTAGAGATAATTATTTCTTTGTAATTTCAAACGTTCTTATTTTTTAATATCTCTCTCCCATATTCGGTTTCGAGTTGCCTTTTGTGAATTCCTCGAAAATGATTGTAACGATTTTGATTAAATTTAATAGGTACACGTTATGCTTTAAGTACTACTTCCTTAACCAGCATGCTCAGTTGAGTGTGCACGTGTTGTTGTTTCATTCAAATATCAATGAAATGAAATTTATGAATATAACCCTAGCCGCCCAACAAGCCGGAACATTCCCAGCATTCTTTGATTTTTACCGATTTCAATCTCTACTTTCAAATGTTCTACTTTGAAAAGATGCTTTTAAAAAGGACCTAATTTGAAAAACGGGCTAATTTGAAAATATGTATTTTATTTTATTTAGAAGGAAGGGCACTTTTGAAATAAGATTATTTTTTAAAATAGCCCGAAAAGCCATGCTCAATGTCATTAAAGGTATGGCATTTTTGAAGGTAGGGCATTTTTTAAGGTAAGGCATTTTAGGAGCTAGTAAATCCATTTGTATTTTCGGTACAACTATGAATCCGCAAAATGTGTTCGTATAGAAGATTCGGAACAGAGAAAATTAATAACGGGAGGATATAGAATTCGGAAGGAAATCAGAACCGCCGTGTTCCGTGTAATAATTAGTTTATCAAATAAATATGTATTCTCACAAAATTGAATAAGCAAAGGATTTTATTTTTTACCCAACATCATTTCTTATTAGCTTTTAACGACAACTGTAGTTATGAAAAAATAATAAACTAAGGATATTCATACTGACATTTAGAGCTGTGTTTCACGTACCTAAGGGTAGGGATGGGAAAACCCGACCTGTTTAAACCGGTTTTGGTTTTTTTTTCGGTTTTTTTGCCCTCCCGGTTTAAACGGGTTTTTGCAAAAAAAAAAACGAAGCATCGAAAAAACCGGCTGAAAAAACCTTTAACGAAAAAAAAAACAGCGAGACAAAAAACTGCTCAAAACTTTCATTCCCTATCCCAACTAACCACACAATTATAAATTGTCATTCATATTCAGCTCAAAACTCCTACTTAGGTTGAGTTCAGAGGATTTTCTTGGTTAACATTTTTTTTTATTGTCATATCAAGCAAAAAAACCGATAACCGGTTTTTCAAAAAAAAAAAAAAACGGTTTTTTGGCCCGGTTTAAAACCGGAAAAACCGTAAACCGGTTTTTTTTTCACTTCAGATTCTTTGATGTAGTAAGCTTAGAACAAGCTTTTAACTACAATCAGAGGCTCATCATAAGTGCATGTTAGTGGTTAGTAGACAAAAAATACAACCTCCCACATGCACAATATAAAAACAAAATAATTACAAACAAATTTACAAGTTATAAAATTATAAGTACAAAAAATCCAACATTTATTTAAAACATTGATAAACAGTCACGATTGTGGAGCACTGGTTCGAAACAATGTTTTTAAACCCATTTTCGTCAAATTAAAGTCTAAGGATGAATGGTTCAAGTTAAAAAGTTTACTCATGCGACTAAGAGGCTCATTAATACCATAGTTTGTTCTATGAAAGTCGATATGCAAAGGTTCAAATCTTCGTAGGAGGTGAGATCCACCCGGATAATTTATACCAATACAAGCTAATAGATCAGGGGCGTCAATTTGGGAATTAATAAGCTGATGAAGAAAGATTAAATCATTATTTACACGTCTCTGTGCTAAAGTTTGTATCTGAAGAAGTTGAATGCGATGTTCATAAGGTGGCAAGTTGAAAGGGTCGGTCCAAGGAAGACCTTTTAGAGCGAAGCGTACAAAATTGTGTTGAATAGATTCGATTCGGTTTTTATGAACTTCATAAAAAGGACTCCATACTTGAGAAGCGTACTCAAGATGGGGTCGAACGTAGCAGTTGTACAAAGATAGAGTAACAAATGGATCATCAAATTCCTTTGCCCAACGTTTAATAAAACCAAGCATTGAGCTCGCTTTATTTACTATAAAATTGATGTGTTCAGTAAATCCTAAATTTGAACTAAATTGGACACCCAAGTCTTTGAAGCTAAATACTCTACATAGCTTATGTTGCAAGATGTAGTAATCAAAAATATTAATGACTCGTTTTCTCGAGAATGTAATTGTTTGGCATTTAGCTGGGTTAAGTGAAAGGCCATTTTTACCACACCAAACATTAAAACTGTTAATATCGCTTTGTAGAAGGATACGGTCATTGTCAGACTTAATTTCTTTAAAAATCTTCATATCATCAGCAAATATGAGAATATCACTTGAAGTTATGCACGAGATTACGTCGTTTATAGCTAAAATGAATAAAAATGGGCCTAGGTGACTTCCCTGAGGGACGCCAGAGTTGGCTATAAAAAGATCTGAAAGACAGTTTCTAAATTTGACCTGATAGGATCTTTGGTTAAGATAAGATTCTACCCAGGCAATAAAAATACGTGGAAAACCAAAAGCTTTTAATTTGAAGATTATTATTTTATGACTAAGTTGATCAAATGCCTTTGAAAAGTCAGTGTAAACGCAGTCAACTTCATTACCTTTTTCTAATGCATTTGAACATTTATTTAAGAAGCTAAGAAGATTAGTTGTAGTAGATCTTTTTCTTACAAAGCCAAAGTTTTTGTACTAACAAACGCCATCCCTACCTAAGGGTAAACAAACGTCTATCGGCCAACGATATCAACACGACTCGACTATTCCATTTTGGTTCACGTACATAATAACAAAAAGACATTTTTAAAATCAGATTGACTTTGCATTATTTTCACGAAAACACGGCTAATATACTCGTATTGCTGTAAGGTCACACCTCCCCAACTACTGTCTTTCGGTTATAGAGTGTGTTGGCAAAGTGTCGTCTCTATTCGCGTGATAAATTATTTACAATTAACTTGACACAAATACGACAAAGTCTATGATTCATCGTTAATTCGTCAGCATAAAGGATAAGAATTCTCATAGAGCAAAAAAGTGTTGAGAAAAATAATTTGAAATGTGTTGAGTATATGTATACTTGTACTGAACACATAAATGTAAGTATGTATAGTCCAGTCATTATATACATTTGGAAATGCAAAATTACCGAGAAAGCTAAATTTTGGATATGTTGTAGGGGATTCTTAAAAAAGCTTAACTTGAAGTTTTCGACCAAGATTTCCTATGAGCTTTTTCCGCAATAACTTTTTTGACAATAACTCGGCTATCCTTCGAGATACCAAAATTTTACAAGGTGCTTTTTTGTGCTCATAGGAAATCTTGGTCGAAAACTTCAAGTTAAGCTTTTTTAAGAATCCCCTACAACATATCCAAAATTTAGCTTTCTCGGCCATTTTGCATTTCTAAGCCGTTTTTTCCGACATACTGACTGGCTTAGTGTGCATGCTAACATAATACTTGGTATACAAGTTAGCATGAAAAAGTAAAATTGACATTGAAGCTCTGAAACAAAGGGAAAAGAAATTAATGAAATTAGAGTACGATTTAAGGCTACCGGGTTATTTTAGTGTGACTGTTATGTCGCGTGAAAAATAGCACATCGTCATGCAAATTAGAAGCAAAATTGAATGAAATCATTTTTATTTTCCCCTATAAGACATAACTTTTACAACTCCTCGTACAATTGTGTCAGAATGCCAGTGTGGAAGGACACGCAGTAAAAAGCAATATTTTAATGTTGGTTGATAAGCTTTTCGAACGTTTTGATTGCTGTAAACATCGATTAAACTTGTTGGATTTGATAAAATTTCCTCAGAAATCTTCGATCCTTATTAGACTCAATATACAATTGTATTCTTGAGGTTGCACCCTATTTGTTTTGTGAATTTCGAAACAATGTTTGCTGACTTCATTTCATATACAAAAAAAGTACACAATTTGACAAGGAAAATTAGTACATATTTGTAGTAGATTATTTGGAGAGCTTTGTACTTTTTATTAGCCGTTTTCATACGATTCTACGAGATGTAAAAAAAACTAACAAACTAATTTGACTCAACCGTTCAGTTTGTAAAAAAAAACAAATTATTTAGTTGCTCGAATCGAAGACTGATACCTACTTCGTTTAATGCTCGGTCCGTTTTTTCTGAGCTCGTACCTCGTTTTTGAACATAATGTCGTTTTTGGAGATTTTTCTGTAAAATTCACATGTTTTTCTTGGCAAATGGAAAATGAAATCTAATTTTTGTAATTGCTAACGAAATCTGCTCATATAAAAAGCTTTTCAAAAAATAACAACAGTAAATGTTCAGACAAATGTCAAACAGAGGAGTGTGTACGAAAGTGCATGTGCATGGGTGTGTGAATCTTTATAAAAATCGAGATTCAGATTTTTGATTCGATTTTTTTTTATCTGAAGTGGCATGATTTTTTTTTTACAGTTCGGAATCTGCTCTGAAGGAAAAAAGAAAATCCCCTAATGCCTACCTGATTTGTATTGTTTTTTTTCAGACTTAAAATAGTTTCTGCCTAAATCAAAAATTAATTGTTTTGTGTAGGTACCTACACATCTCATTGTAAAATTATCATGGTTTTTATTGTGGCATTTTATATAGCTACATAATTATATTAAAATTATAGACTCCCATCTTCTTTAGCTTTTAGGTCGAATAATGACTGAAGTCTATTTTTCGCTTACATATAATTTTTAATTATAAAAACTCTTACATATACATAAGTATTCGTTTTCTAAATAAAACGTTAACGGCTTGGTGTTAGATGTACCTAAGTATTTTATATTTTAAAATATACATTATATCGGATATCCCTAAATATGATCCGTATTCCGAATATCGCTATAATACTTCTATGAATTTGAATATAAGCAGTGAGAGGTATGAATTTAAGCTTCGTGTGAATAGTATTGTTTTTACTCTGAATTGAAAACACACTTTACTAATCGACAAATATTAAATGTTGCTGTTTCCTTCAGAAATCCACAAGTTTTTTTAAGTTTTTGACTCATTAATAACATGTCAGATTAACAAATTACCTAATTGGTAAATTTTCAATATTAGTAAAATAAACAAAAGTTGGTGTAGGTATGGTGTACGGAATTGAAAAAACAAAACATTCATATAAATATTTTGAGTTGATTTACCAAATAATTTTATAAGTACAAGTACGAAGCCCTATTGTTACTTCTTTCATTACCATCTTTCAATCTTTGAATTCTTAATCATTGTCAAATAAGGTCTCGGAGATATCAACAATCTTGAAAGAGTTCTATTGAATTGGCAGATTGATATAGAGAATATAGACATACCGGCAAACCTGCATATTCTAGTATGGCATATCACCGCAATGCATAATTACACATTCTGTACACGTAACGTATAGGTTTCAGTAGGCAAGTTTTCCATTACAAAGATATAAGACGAACGGAAGTGCCAAAGTACAAAAGTAAAAACTTGGAGCTGCAAGACGATCAGGCAAGCGAGCCGAGGCAGTCTACCCAATTATAACTTACCTTGTCTTTGCACAACACAACTTCAACAAAAGTCAAAGTTCAGAAATATGTAGGTACGAACTAGAGTCTTGAGAAGGGCTTTGCACCCATTTTAATACTGACAGACTAAACAGTGAAAAGGTTTTGTTTTCATTTAATAATACACAAGTTGTATAAACTTTTACAGCACAACAATTAAGTTAACCGTTTTAATTTTAATGTCACTTGACTTGTCTCCTAGTAGTCCAAGAGCTAGTGGCACATTTGACTAAGGTAGCTCTTTTAAGGCTAAAAATTCTTACAGTGGTTATTTTTAGCACGCTAAGTAAAAAAATCTTGGTCTGGCAGGCCACAGCGGTGCACATCATATATATATATGAGCTTGAAAGTGTAAAAAAAATTTAAAAAAAAAAAGTTGCTCTTTTAAGGCTGAAATTTTTATAGAATTTAGTTTACCCATCGAGAAGATAAAAAAAAAATTGCCAGACTTTTTTGAGGTGCACAAGTGCCTGCCAGACCAACTTAAAGGTGCGCATTTTACATGCATTATACGAAACTTTATTCTGTAAAGTCGAAATTTATATATGTGTTTGTCTAAGCGATTTCAAGAAGAACTGTGCAATTACAGCCGGTTCTGGCCAATATAAGTCCTAGTTAGGTGAGTGGAAAGATGCAACTTTCTAAAAAATGACTTAAAATCAAAAAAAAAATATTTAAAAACAACGGCAACACTTACAGGTATGAGAGATACTTTTTTTAAAAGCTTAAGTTGTACACTTAATTCTAAATTTTAAATCAAAGTATTTAAATCAATCGTTTTTTAAATAACCAATTTTAAAGTCGAATTTAGGGAAAAAAAAAACTTAAACAAAAAACATTGAATAATAAAATTGTCAAGACTGTGAATTAAGACCAAAATTGAGTGATACAGAACATTGCTCTAATAAATTTCCTATCAAACACTGAAAACTATATGTCTCTACGTCTTCTAGTTTTTGAGAAAATTGAAAAATAAGAAAATATGAAAAAAATATTTAAAAAATATTAATATATAATATATATATTAAAATATTAATATTATAAATAAAAAAATAAAAATCTGATACAAAAATGGTTTTCTTATTTTTCAATTATCTCAAAAACTAGAAGACGTAGAGACATTTATAGTTTTCAGTGTTTGATAGGAAATTTATTAGAGCAATGTTCTGTATCACTCAATTTTGGTCTTAATTCACAGTCTTGACAATTTTATTATTCAATGTTTTTTTTTTAAGTTTTTTTTCCCCTAAATTCGACTTTAAAATTGGTTATTTAAAAAACGATTGATTTAAATACTTTGATTTAAAATTTAGAATTAAGTGTACAACTTAAGCTTTTAAAAAAAGTATCTCTCATACCTGTAAGTGTTGCCGTTGTTTTTAAATATTTTTTTTTTTTATTTTAAGTCATTTTTTAGAAAGTTGCATCTTTCCACTCACCTAACTAGGACTTATATTGGCCAGAACCGGCTGTAATTGCACAGTTCTTCTTGAAATCGCTTAGACAAACACATATATAAATTTCGACTTTACAGAATAAAGTTTCGTATAATGCATGTAAAATGCGCACCTTTAAGTTGGTCTGGCAGGCACTTGTGCACCTCAAAAAAGTCTGGCAATTTTTTTTTTATCTTCTCGATGGGTAAACTAAATTCTATAAAAATTTCAGCCTTAAAAGAGCAACTTTTTTTTTTTTATTTTTTTTACACTTTCAAGCTCATATATATATATGATGTGCACCGCTGTGGCCTGCCAGACCAAGATTTTTTTACTTAGCGTGCTAAAAATAACCACTGTAAGAATTTTTAGCCTTAAAAGAGCTACCTTAGTCAAATGTGCCACTGGCTCTCCTACTATAGGTTCCGAGTCATAAAAAGTCAAAGCTGGGTAAATACATATAGCTATGTATGTGTGTTTTTTAAACAACAACTAGCTATCATCATCAAAATAGCTTGGGAAAGAAACCAACCATTTGGCGGTTGGTTGCGATGGTAAAAAGAAATAAACTTGACAGTTATGAGATGGAAAAAGTCATTGGTTTGCATATCACCATGATTTTCTTTTTTTTAAGAAAAAATCTTACAGATATTTAATGTGGGGGCTGGACTAACGAAATTTGCGATCAAGGCAAAAATTCATTGAATATAGCGCCCCCAATACCACCGATTGCAAATATAATATATCTAAAAATCCATTTGCCGTTAGCAAAAATTATGAAGACTGTAAAATAAGAATCTTTCGAAATTCATCGCGAAAACCTAAAAATTGAAAATGAAACTAAGGCCGTGTGCGGTTTGAGTTAAAATGTTCACAGAGAAAAATATGACCCGCTAAAAACTAACAGATTGCCATATTGTTTTACCGTCCATAGATTTCATAAGAAAATCTTATTAAAATCAACGATTAATAAGATTTTTGTAAGGAGATTTCTTATTATTTTTATAGAGAAAATCTTATTAAAATTTGACTGAAAAGTTGATTTTTTTTGCAACTTAGCACTAGAACAAAAATCGCTATCAATATTTTCATGGGAGGTTGGTTCAGGTGGTAAGGTGGGCGACTAATGATTTGAAGTCTCCAGTTCGATTCCCAGCCTGGTCATCTTTTTTTTTATTTTTTTGCAGATTTTAAAACAATAAGGAAAACCCGATTGTTTTAATAAGGTTTCCTTCTTGGATGAAAACCATAGAGAAATCTTATTGTTTTTGTTCTATTTTATGTGGTCTATTTTTCTCTGTGTTGGTTAAATTTTCAACCACGATTAAATTTTTGGCGTTTGGTTAAAGCAGTGATCAAATTTATTTTTTGCTGTGCGAATTGGGTTAAAATGTGTTAAATGGGATTTTTTTTTTGGCAAAACTTTGATTAAAATGCCTTCAAGATAAAACAAAATTACCCTCAAAATGTTTTTTCTTATATTAAATTAATTTTTTTTTAACAAAACCCAGCTGACAAAATATAAAGTTCAATATTCTAGTTTGAAAATGTAAGAAATTTTCAATTTCACATTCTTTTTTTTTTATTATTATCGATAAATTCTCACTTCCTTACGATCAAAAAGAAATTTTTAATTCAGTCTTCGAACGCTTATTCATAGTTCACCAGCTGCCAACAAAATAGAAATATAAAAAATAAAAAACAAACATAAATTTTCAATGTTTCAAGATGAATTATAATTTGAGGAAGTAATTTGTGTTAATACTTTTCATTTGTTAAAATATCAACGCATTACATACAACGAAAATAATTTCAAATCTATCTTGATCTTTCTATCTTGAGAAACGCCAAATTCTTACCACTAGTGTCAAATTTTATTATGATTATTTTTTGTATTCTCTTCCAAAAATCTGTTGCTCGAATTTTACTATAGGAGTCTTCATGAAACCACTTAAACGTGGTGAACGTGCTCCAAATAGTCACCAGATATATCGCCGTCGACCACATTTGCACATTTTGATTTAAGAGACGTTCATGAAAAATGTATTATAAACTTTTCCATTTTGCGATGTGGTAAAGTTTGCACCGTTTCATGAATAAACTTTATTTAATAGAAATTGGCGCCCTAAACATAGATGCTGGTAGTCATTGCACAGAAACGACCCTTTCGCTGATGTGAGGAAGCTTATTTTGCATGTCATCTACGTTTATTGTGGGAAATTTTCTATTGACACAAGGAGAAAATGTAATATAATGATGTAGAAAAATGTGTAATAAATTTTTTTCAAATGGTTTCCTTAATCAACAACAAAAAAACATGCAGCAATTAAAACTTTCAATTATTGTAGACGTACTTACAATTGAAAGTAATTTTATGAGTGCAAAATATTTTATACCTACTGTTAAAACAAAACCAAAGATTTACAAAAACATTGCTATATAAATTTTCAATATGTTTAATTTTTACTAAAGACTACTAACCCAGTCCAACAAGGGTTTAAACTCGGAATTAATGCTAATAGAATTTTTTTTTTGCTCAATATCTTCAATTATTCTAGAACTTACGCCATGTCCGCAAGTCGCGATTTTCTAGGTCAAACCGCGAAATTTAGATTTTCGAAATAAGCAATAATACACAGAGAAAAAACAAATCACAGGTAAAATCAAAGGGAAAAATTGATATTTTTAAAGTAATGATTCTCAACATTTTATTTTTTTTTTTCAATTCGATTTGTCTGGTTTCGTTTGAAAATGACACGAATTATACTTTTTTGATCTGAACAATGTAAGAACAAGATGTTTTAGTTGTGAATCAACATGAAAAACGGTAGGTATTTACATTTAAAACAAAAGGATTTCCTTTTTGAATTGAAAATCATTTCTACTACGACTAAAAAAAAATTTAAGAATAAAAGCCAAATTTAAACAACTACCTACCCTCATTATGCCAGCTCAGTGGATTGATGTGTTGCTCCGAAGCAATAGTGTTCAAAGTTCAATTCCCGGCTGAGGTGGGAATTTTTTTCAAATAAATGAAAATGTACGCAATTCAAAATTAGATTAAAACAAAACATTCAGAGAAAAGAGGGAGGGCGAGAGGTAAGTGCACAGAGATACATAAAAAAGTTGTTTTAACAGGAACGAAATGTTGTTATAACAGGAATGGAATCCTTTCAAAATAATCCGAAACGAAAAGGTATGGTAGACTAACGAAATTTAGCATGTAGGTTTTTATATCCATTATCACGAAGAATCAAAACAATGCAGGTTTTTGGAAACCAGATTGAGAAAAAACGCAAGACATCGATAATAATAGCACAGCGATCCTGAAAAAATTTAAGGTTGACCCAAAATGAAAACAAAAACTAAAAATGGCATTGTAACTGGATGTCTCAGCAATAATAATCCTTGAAAAATGCTTTTATAATTTTCTTAAACTTTGACCACGAATATCTTTCCTATGCACAGTGAGTAGAGCCCATACAAAAGTTTATCATAAATACTTGCAGCTAAGTTTTTGGAGTTTTAATATCTTTTTTTGTGTTTTTATGGCAGGAATAGAAAAAAAAATTACAAATTAACATATTAAACAACCTATTACTTTTTTTTTAGTATAATTTATGAAATTAACATTTATTGAAGAAGCTTTAAAAGAATGTTTTCTTTTAAAGCCCGTTTAAATCTTTTCAATATCTTTTTTCTACTTTGAGAAATCTTAAGTTGAAGTCAACTTGTTTTGTTTATCTTCTCTATACAAAAAAATCGTATGTTTATTTGCGTTTCATAGCAAATCTCGAATAGTTTTTTGTCAATCGCTTTCAAATTTTGAAATAACGTTTTATTTGCATTTTCGTAAATTCTTATATCGGCGAGGTTGGTAAATACGCTATAATACACAGTAGAGCCTGACCGGGTTAAGTAATTACATTAAAAATTTAGTATGCAGAAAAATATAATTTTTTTCTTGTTGAAAACAATATTTAAAATATTTTTAATTACATAAACAGCTTTTTGTTACTTGTGTATGGCTAAAAATTATTAAAAACATCGATTTTTTTATTTTTGTGATCCCCTTGAAGATGTTTCTCAAAAAATGAATTATTTTGAGTACTTGACTCCATAGGCGGATTTAGGGGGGGGGCACGGGGGCACGTGCCCCCCCCCCCCCCCAGAACTTAAAGTTCATACTTAAAGGAAATCAAACTATAAGAGTTTTAAAAATATATGAATAATAACAGAAAGAACTTGAGTAAAATTCTTGTCTATTTCTGGCTGAAAATGCGAATTTTGTTGATTGTTTCATCCCTTTCCCATGAAAAGCTCCACCTCACAAATAAATAAACGATTTTTCGATTTAAAAAAAAGTGAATTTTCAAAGTGATTTTGGTGAAAAATTTTGATATGGACATCGAATGACATTGAATGATATAAAAAAAATAATTGTACCTATATGCAACTCTATTTTTTCATACAGAGGGGTTAAAAAATTTGCACTTTTTTCGTTGTTTTTTTCAACATTAGTGTTTTTAAAATAGCGGAACACGTCACAAAATTGCATAAACTATACATTATAGAACTGCAATATATGTAGAACAAACTTGCATTTCAGAAGTTTGCCCAAGTTTGCACCCCGAAAATAAAGACCCCTTGAAAAAAAACTCCTCAAAAGCGACCCTTACTTATAGATTTTTATAAATATTATTTTATTGAGAAAATTTCTCCAGGGATACCTCTATAAATATGTAAAAATAATAGTGTTCCAAATTTCAAAAGAATCGGTGCAGTAGTTTTGAAGTTATGAGGAGCACCGGCGTTGAAAACATTAGTTGTGGGGATAACGATTTAAAGTTTTGAACTCTGGACTAAAAGACTAAAACGTTCCTAAGGGTAGTATTAAAATACTTATAACTTAGTCAATTTGGCTCCAAGAGACCTACGATTTGAACACAATGTTCTTGAGGTATAAAACAATTTAACCCCTTGTAGCCCCATGTGACATTTCTGTAACAAACCGAAAAAGATTGCATAAAAGCTCTACAAACTATTTTTTTTTTCTTTTGAAGCTTCTAATATTATAATCTTTAAGTATCAAGGGGCACGGTAGTGCCCAGCCAAGTTCTCTAGCAACTTTGGCACTACACCCTTATTTACAGGAAACAACTCAGGCCATTTTCGACCCCCCTCTAACTTCCACACCAAAGATGCTAGAAATTTCAAACTCGCTACATTTATTGAGCTTGTCAAAACCAAACTCCTCACAAAATTTAAGCCTTTTACGATGAGTAGTTTCTGAGATATAGGGCTTCAAAAATCGCAAAAACCGTAACTGACTGACTCACTCACTCACTCACTCACTCACTCACTCACTGACAGATCATCAAAATTATGGAGAACTTCCCGTTAACGTAGAAACTTGAAATTTTACACGGTGATAGGGCTTGTGGTGTATACAAAGGGAAAAATCGAAAATTTGAGATTTTCAATTCAGGGGGCGTGCCATCCGCCCATTTCCGCTGAATTATCATCAAATATTATAGAGCACTTCTGATTATCGTAGAATCTTGAAATTTGGTAGAATGGTAGAGCTGGTAGTTTGTACAAAGGAAAAAATTTAAAATTTGAGAATTTCAGCCAGGGGGCGTGGCATCCGCCCATTTCCGCTGAATTTTCATTAAATATAATAAAGCACTTCTGATTATCGTAGAATCTTGAAATTTGGTAGAATGGTAGAGATGGTAGTTTATACAAAGGAAAAAATTTAAAGTTTGAGAATTTCAGCCAGGGGGCGTGGCAACCGCCCATTTTCACTGAATTTTCATCAAATATAGAGATTTTCAATTCTACAGCCATACCTTGCAAAAAGTAGTGAAATCACAACAAAAACATTACAGTTAAAAAAGGAGCCAAGTTCTCCTATGTTGAAATTATGCTGGCACAAAAAGTACTGAGATGTAAAAGTGTACCAAGTTCTAAAGTTTGGGTTCAAATTCGTATCAATAAAATTTTGATTGTTTACTGGCAATTTTTGAAATAACTTTAAAAATCGGTAATTAAAAGAAAAATTGTCAAGAGAACAATCAAAATTTTATTGATACGAATTTGAACCCAAACTTTAGAACTTGGTACACTTTTACATCTCAGTACTTTTTGTGCCAGCATAATTTCAACATAGGAGAACTTGGCTCCTTTTTTAACAGTAATGTTTTTGTTGTGATTGCTTTATCGAAATAGTACTTCAAATTTCTAATAAATAGCACCAATAGTTTTTAATTGACAGTTAATGTTGAAAGTTGGGCTTTTTTTGAAAATAAGCAAATTTGTATAAAAACTACGAAATTCAGAAAAAAAATAGTTTTTGTTAGTAAACCCCACGGGGTTTTATTTTTGGATTTTAGGAAAGTGCCTAAAAATTAATATTAGATAGTTTTTTGCTTGAATTTTTGCATTTTTATATAAAAATAAATTATTTAAACTTTTTTTTACTCCCAAAATATCGAAATAACTAAGTAAATATTGACTTTATTGAATTTTTAAAAAATACGTGTTTTATTAAAGATAAAGGCCAATCGATTTACTTATTAATTTTTAAATTTACGACCTTGGGTTACAAAAGGTTAATGCAAATAAAAAAAAAAAAACTGGGTTTCCCGGCAAAAAAGTAGGATTCAGTTTTTTTGTTATTCTTAGGAACTTTAATATTTATTAGAATGAAGTCTTTAGTATTTGACTAAAAACTACTAGGTCATTAACTAATGGTATAATTATGTACATAATATTGCAAAATTTTATACAAAATCAATTAAAAAACGTAAACATTTTTTTTTCAAAATTTCATCTTTAAAACTTAATTTCTCAAAATCTATTTGGTGAAACAACTTAAGTCAAAAAATTAAACAAAGAATAGATTACTAACTTTAATATAGCACAGAATTGTACGTGCATTTTCTGATTTTTTATATTTTTTTTCTTCCGGCTAATCCAGGAGTAAGAGGGTTAGCACTTAAGTGGCTTTTACTGTAACAAGAAAATGAAAATTTTTCCTTCCGAATAACTTTTTGGTCATTTGGTACCTATTTGATGTGGGAAATGTGCCTAAATATTTTTGGCCAGGTTTTAGACCACTGTGTGTCGTTAAAATTTTCTGCTTGTTAGTCAGTCGTATGGTACTTCACTTTATTTCTAACTGTTATTGCTGTTTTTTTTTGCCAATCCGTCCCTTGTGCCCCCCCCAGAAAAAAATCCTGGATCCGCCCCTGCTTGACTCGTAGCACATAAATGTGAATATCTCTGGTAATCGCAAACAGAAGCAGACCAAACTTTGCCAATATTAAGTATATGCCTAAGGCAAAATAATATAAAAAAATTATCGATATGATTTTATATATTTTTTTTTAAATTAAGTTTAAAAATTAAATTTTTTTTGGCCATTTATCAAGGAAATTTTAATAACTCATATATAATTTTATAAATTTAATTTTTTTTTGTTATACGTTTTACAATAACACTCAAATAAACAAAATAACATTAACAAAATTTTTCAAACAATTACCAAACGTGAAATATACACTCTCAAAGATTCCCATAAATTCCTCAAAATATTTTCGATTTCCGAAGTACTCATGTTTCGGAGCTTATTTTGAATACATAACCTGGGTTATTTTCTAAGATAAATATGTTTTCATATGAGTTGACACTTCTAAATTATATTTTAATAGCAAAAATATTAATTTTTAACAAAAAAAAATTGATTTATCATAAAAGGACGACACACTGTGCTATGGTTAGATTGATGAAAAAAGTATACAAGACCTTCTTTGTAAAACAATCTGTTTCCTATAACTATGCCATGCCCCTTTAATTATTATAATTGTTGAATTTGTTACAAAATTAAGAAAAAAAATGAGTTTTTAATAATTTACCCACAGTTTGGATCTCGAATATCTTTTAAACGGTTAGATAAACGAAAAAAGTGTATAAAAGTTGTAGAGCGTTCAATTTGCTACAAGAATATGTAAATAAATTTGCTAAAAAGTCGATTGATAAAAAGATTATATTTTTAAATACCTATAAGAGTGATGCTAAAATGAAAACTGCGAAGCGGAGGATTATACCATTAATATTAAAAACTTATATTTATGGTGAGTATTCTAGAGATGTCTAGCAATCGATTTTTCGAAGTATAAAATCCAAAAAAAGATATTTGATTTTTTTTATTTACCCTACTATAAACATTATATAATTATGTTTGTATAAATTGTAATGCTTTGAAAAACTACTAATTACATTGACTTCCTGCAATTTATTTACATAACTATGTGTATTTTCTGTTATTTTAATCGACTTTATAAATATATAAAAGGAACTGAAGTACGTTGCCTTATGTACCAACCTAGGTACAAATACCACTTTACAAAATTTTTCACAAAAATTATTGCTGCACTAAGTTTTAAATAAATAAAAAAATTACAATTACATTTTTGAAATTGTAGTATGCAATAGCCGAAAGGATGTGCGTAAGATTGTACTATATAAGCAAAAAAAATGTATTCAGTAGTTAGCTGTTCCTTATCATTATCATTTATTGTATTGTTACATTTGTACGACTCGACTGTGAAATTTTACTGTAGGTAGAGGTATAGGTACCTACTTTTATTAATTTTGTTTTCCTTTTCAGTTGTTCTGCTTTGAGTAATCGCTTTTGTTTTACGTGCAAACACCTTAGTTCGCCAGGTAGACAACCTGTTGCCTACGTTTTCCTCCGATTGTTTTATTTTACTCATGGGATGTATCACAGCCTGATTGTTGCTATTGTATTTTGTTTGGCGCAAAAATGCAACGCATGAAGAATAATGCAGTGTTTGCCTGTGAAATATTTTTATTTTCAATACAGAAAGTTATTTCATATAACACATATTAACGACATACATACATCGTATTCCTTACTGTGTGAGATTTTTAATGATGGAATTCTTCTTTTAAGGGGGAAATTAACTTTTCTGCTGAACAATAGAATATCGCATTTATGCATCCATTGCATATGCAAGAAGTATAAGAGTAATGGGATTCGATGGTTGTTGAAATGTTCATAACATTGACATATATTTTGAAATTAGTCTTTTATAAAACGTTACATACTATGAAAATAATATCAAAATAAGAAGTCCAGACAAAATCTATTTCGAGAGGATGTTTTTTTTTTAAGAAACACAAAAATTAATGTTTACCCATAAAACTAAAACTTAAAATATAGGTACTTTTGAATGGTATCTACATTTGATGGGACGAATAAGAAGATTAATATTTTCTCTCAGCAAATTTAATTCTAATCGACTAAAATTTACTCTTCGAAAATAATGGTGTTTCTATGTACAGTTAAACTGTTAAGCGTTTCAAATGGACCGTACAAACGAGTCAAAGAAACATAGTGCCGGAATGATGAAGAAATTATTACTAAAACGGATGAAGAGTCAAGCTTCGAGTGGATAACAAAAAATGACCAGACATTTTTTTAATGCAGGAAGTATTCAAAAGCTACGAAAATACACAACTTAAGACGCAACCATTTTAAAATAGCCAATCAAAGAAAAGGAGAAGGTCAGAAGATTCTTTCATCAAAGTTCATTAACAATGCTTAAGCCCGACTTTTTCTGGCATTAAGGAAGACAACGAAATATTTCACAAATGGACAGTTTCCTCGAAACACTTATGGACAAATATGTATATGTACATAGGTACATACAGATTTGTAAGTGTTTTTGACTTTATAAATTTTTCACAAGGACTTTCAGCTCATTAAATTATAATAAATATACTCTGTAATACGCGAAAAAATACCCACCTCGGAAAAAACTAATAAAACACATTTAACACGATGAACTGAATATGTTTACCTCAATGGCAAGCCAATTTATACAAATCAGTGTTATGTAGTTTTCACTCAATGAAAAACTAAATCAAAGTTCATTCAGCACCTGCAGGCCTATTATTACAATATCACCGCCTGCTTTACAATCGTTGTTGCTTGCTTAGCTTATCCGTATGCTAAAAACAATTAACCCATATTTTCTTTGACTACGTATTGGCACACAGACGTACATACCTACTTTAACTTCAGTTCAACAATTAACATTTAACACCAATCGAAAATGCAAATTGGTTCTATTTAATAGATGAACGATGAACGCATACATACGAACGCATATATATGTAGGTATTAGGTATACATATGTAATTATGTATGTTCGTTTTTTTGATGTTACATAATTTTTTTGTTCCTAATCATAATTACTTTTCAAATAAGAAAAGATAGATGGCTATTTGTTTTCTCCACAGGCGTTCCTCATGACTAAATCGTTCGATTGTTTTAATTACACTACAATTAAATGAGTGATGCAATGTTTGCGTTGCATATTAAAAAAACAAAAAATAATCAAACTAAATCGCTTTGCTTATGCAAAGTGCAACTATTTAATTCATTTGCATCAGTACCGATGTATTTCAATCACTATCAGTGTTGCCAGAATATTTTAGGGGCAAGGAGCCGATTTTGGAAAATCTTGGAGCCAAAAATAGCCGCTTTCAAAAATGGTCCAAAAAACGTAAATCAATATTTTTGGGTATGAGATGTTTGATTTTTTTTAATTTTCAGATAACTTTTGCTTATCAGACTTCAAGTATAATTATTTGTTTTTCATTTTGTTGATATGTTCGGGTTTTTATGCTCATTAACGGGTGTTAAATTGACATACAAATGAAAAATGAATGAATTTGCGTATTACATCTTTGGTGGATTTTTGTTGTTACATCCTTTGATTTCAAATGAGCTTTAAATCACCATGTTCAAAATTAAAAGATCCAAATAACAATAAACCGTAAATCAACGTGATCACTATTGCAAGTAGCTCAGTTTATAGAAGCGCTATCCCTGGCTTTCAAGGTGTCTTTACATAGAAGGTTTTTAAAGAATAGTTTAGGTACTACTTTGTATTTCTATATTGTTTATTATATTATATCTTTTACTAAATTCACTTCATTTCATAGAGATTTGTTTCATGAGTCTGTTCAGAAATCAAAACTGTTCTGAACAGACAACAACAAGTTTTTGGTGTGTATTGAAAATATTCTTGTTCCGAACAGCTTTTATTAGTGTTTAGTGATCCTTGCTGAACAATGAGTTCTTGAGTTGAGTCAAGCGGCATAGAATAGATTTATAAAAACTGTAATTGTTATTGTTTTCAGTTCTGACGTTTCTCTGCTCTGTTCTACATACATATTTTTTAAATAAAAACCAGTTCATCTGCATACTACGATTTCATCTGCTCACAGTCTTCCAGCAATGTGTTCCCAAATAACGAATGTGTTCCGCATATTAATTGGCCACTTTTTCTTCAAAAAAAAACTTGCCGGACAAAATTAATATTAAATGATGCTTATCTAAGTAAAAATATTTTTTTTTAATATTTCACGTAAAAATCTCCTAATTAAAAAAAAAAAAACTTAGAGAACGCGTTAAAAATTTGTTTTGTTAGTGAATAGGTGTTGAGATCTTTAAATGACTTTATGAAGACAAGAACACGTGCTCATAGAAATGTAGGACTCTTCCAACAAATAATTTTGCTTCTATAAAGCCATGGATTCAATAGTAGCTTAGCTTTATAAAAACAAAATTGTAAGTTCGCACTTAAACTACTTCCTCCTCCCAATTGCAACAAAGTTCAGCTACGTTTTGTAGGTAACGTCCCAGTGATAGTTCCTACTAATCCAGCTGTTTTCAAACGATAAACTGCACAAA
The DNA here is from genome assembly GCF_945859705.1 of Episyrphus balteatus. Lineage (NCBI taxonomy): Eukaryota > Metazoa > Arthropoda > Insecta > Diptera > Syrphidae > Episyrphus > Episyrphus balteatus. The sequence continues at coordinate 56,566,677 of NC_079135.1, read as the reverse complement.
GTCTAATTCTTCGTTAACGGTGCACTAGATTTGGCTCGTCAAGAATTTCTACTACTACTATTATTGTTGTATTGGTATGAACAGTTGTACATTAAGGCTAGGCGCACACATGCGATTTTAGCCGCGCGATTATTCAGTCGCAAAAATGGATCACAAGGATTTCAATGCCTGTGCACACACATGCTTCCCGCGATTAAAAATTTGAAAATTGTGTCTACAGTCATTAAAATTGTTGTCATCTAATTTGCGACTGAATAATCGCATGTGTGCGCCTAGCCTAAGGTGGTCCTAGTCCACGCTTGTATGGGAAAATAAAACTTTCAAAAAGTGGTCGGGCTACCCCCTAGTTTGGCTTTTAGGATGTGGCTTTTAGTATCATACTGTTGAATTATCTGCCTCATATTGATATTGAAAAATTGTATTTTTTTTTAAGTCAAAACTAAGATTTTTTTATTTAGTTCGCTGTCGTAGTCAGTGTTGCCAGAATATTTTAGGGGCAAGGAGCCGATTTTGAAAAATCTTGGAGCCGAAAATAGCCGCTTTCAAAAATAGTCATAAAAACGCAAACAATTTTTTTTTTTGTAAGAGATTTTTTTATTTTCAGATAACCTTTGCTAAGCAGTCTTCATACATTATTTCTTTTAAAAAGTAGTTCTTAAGGACTAAAATCACTAAGGAGTAAAGTGACCAAAATGATACGTTTGACACTGAAAGCTTAGGATGTCCAAAAGAAGACACAACTCTGCAAAAATCATAACTACAAGATTAAACGCACGGTCTAATGTAGATGTTTACTGTAGGGTAAAAGCGGGTGAGATGGCGCGGCGGGGGAGATGGCGCACTTTAAATATCTTTTACATTTATTGCTCTAAAAATGTATGAAAAATATTTTTAGCTTTCTTTAAATATTTTAGATCGAAGTAGCCAGTATTCGTTTCTTTGTCTTTGATAAAAAAAAATTCAAAGCAAATCATGTGATGATTTTTTTCGAATTTTTTTTTCGCTCTTTTTTTTTTTGTTCCGATATTTTGTGAGTCGTTGGGATCTTAGATGCCCTTGATACACCAATACAAACAAGAAAGTATAAGTTATGAATTGCTCGTGAAATCTGAGCTCTAGTTCTATCTGCTTTTTATGGGTGCTTACGAATAGGAATTATGCAAAAAAAGGGGAGAAGGAGCAGTTTTTTGCGGGTGAAATGGCGCATTCCCTACTAGAATTTTTTAATTGAGTATAGTGTTAGCATGTGCCATATCACCCTCAAAATATTTTTTTTAAGTAATTCAGCCAAGCTCAAATTTTATAAAATAGACGACTAGTTGCAATCTATTATATGGCATGCATTGGTGCTTGACTCCTTCACATCGTTCAACCATTTGTGCAATGAATTTGGCAATAGAAACCTTAAACAAACTCATGCGCCATCTCACCCACCCTATAGGGGGAGATGGTTTTTTTCAAACTTTTTTTCTATATTAATTTAAAAATATAAATTTAAAATATAAAATTCTGTAAACCAAATAATACGTTGGATATTAAATATAGAACATTTTTGCATTGTTAGAAATATGAAATGTGGTTTACTTTGTAAAATATGACAAAAACAAAAAAGGTATGCCATCTCACCCGCTTTTACCCTACTTCAGTAGGAAAATATAAAATAATCATTATTATTTGAAAACAGTTTACGGATAATACAAATAAGAAACACACACCCCCTCCGATATCATATTTCCATCAAAAAAATCGAAAAATCTTTTCTTTTTTTTTATTTTGTACTCCGAAAAATCGATTGCTAGACGCCTCTAGAATATACACACCAAATATGAGCTCTTTATATTAATGGGAAGGTTCTGCGGTTCGCAATTTTCCATTTTTACATCAAGCTACTACAAAAAAAATCATTTTTTTATAAATCGACTTTTTTGCAAATTTCTTTACATATTAATTGAACGCTTTACAAAAAAGGTGTCATACATTTTTTTATGCCAAGGAATTTTTTATAGAACGTTTAAGCCATTACAAGAATACATCTTGCTAATTTGAAAATAATTAATTTTCAGTGAATTGGAAATTTTTTAAGAGTAAAAATGTTTTTATAATTTCTTTTAACTTTGACCTCGAATATCTTTAGAACGGTTAGATTATTGAAAAAAGTTAATAAGACCTTTTTTGTAGAGCAATCTGTTTTCTACAGGAATATGTCTTGCAAGTCTTGCTTGTTTGATTATTATCATTTTTCAGTTTGTTACAAAATTAAGAACAAAAAACGAATTTTTAAAGATTTTTTGTATTTTTAGACCTCAAATATCTATTAAACGGTTAGATAAAAAAAAAAAGTGTTTGACGCTTAACGACGTATATAAAAAAAAAACAAAACCGACTTCCATGGATCAAAACTGGGTTTTACTGAACGAAATTGAAATGGGACCACATTGCAGCCACCAGCTTTCCAATACAAAAAGAATTACCAAAATTGGTTCAATTAGTTCAAAGTTATGAGGTAACAAACACAAAAAAAAATACATACGAATTGAATACCTCCTCCTTTTTGGAAGTCGGTAAAAATGGAAAATTACGAAGCGGAGTACCGTCCCATTAATATAAAGAGCTCATATACCGTGTGTATATTCTAGAGGTGTCTAGCAATCGATTTTTCGGAGTACAAAATCAAACAATTTTCGATTTTGTTGACCCACCCTACTGTATATGGCTGTACAAACTACAGTATTTGCAATTCGGTACAGAAATAACACATTATGTACGTTGTGATTTGTGAATGCAGCAGGATTCACTCTGAATTCCATATTCACTTGGTATCAACAGTACCTTAAATGAGTGGTAAATGCGTATCGTATACTTGAATGATGACTTATGAATTTTTAAGTACATACGCCAGTATTTATTGACTAATAAATTGTTGTGGTTTTATAAATTTACACAGTGTAATGAAATCTATGTGCGGTTAATATCAGAATTGAGGTTAAAGTTTGACAAAGCACAAAGGAATATTCCAGTCAACAAAGGCAAAAAATTGCCTTCAACTCAAAAAACAATTCAACAGTTTTGAATCCTACGTGAACTCTAATGGCAGTTAAGAGAAACATGCAGTTTTTTCAGTTTTTCACGTTTATCTTGAAAACTGTTTCGCTGATCGAAAAATTTTGTTCCACAAAAATGAAGCTTATTAAATTTTATAAAAAATACCACTTGCCTATTCATTTTTTGGTATCTCAAACCGTTTATAAACTCTAGAGGCAAACAAGAGAAACATGCGTTTTTAATCAGTTTTTCACCTTTATCTCGAAAAATTATCGTCGTATAAAAAACCGCCTTCTATAAAATTAAATCTTTAATTTCCTAGAAAAATATGGTATATCCATTTTCGTACTTGTAATAGTCTACCTATCAGTAGAGAAGGAAGATATTTTGATTTTTATTTTCGTTTCTGACGTTTAGATTGAAAACTTTTTGTCGTATGAAAAAATTATCTTCTACAAAATTAAGATTACTAAATTTCCTAAAAAATGTAGCATATTATTTTTTTTTTGTATCTGTTTAACTTTATAAAATATTTCTATCGGAGGTAGAGGGAAACTCCTTCTTTTGTTAGTTCTTTAAGCTCTCTCGTATATTTAAATGAATTTTTCTAAAAACGCAGCTAGATTTATCACCCTCAAAAACATATAAAAACACCCCCAAATCGTCGGTCTCATAAGAAAACCTCGTAGCTCCCTATTTTCAAAAATGACTTTTGAATGGCATTTTTGAGAAAATATGTAAGCGGAGCAACCCAGTCAAGTCATTCCGAAAACTCTAAATAGACTTAAACTCAAATTTTGCACAGCACGTTACTCCCCAACTACTCTGTTGTCTCGACTCGTCTCTCCTGTAAAATTTTGATTTTGGGAGTTACGAGATTTCCTTATGAGGTCGACGATATTGCATTTACCTTAAAATCTATACTCAAAGAGGATATAAAATTTAAGACATTTAAGCTGAGTAAGGGAATAGAGAAATTTATTGGAATACCATCCTATGAAAAAAACTTTCACGATTTAATTTTTTCTATTTGAAATGTGTATTTCGACTGGGCTACTGGTGTTGTTGGTTGTGTTTTTATATCGGAACCTAGGTGGACGAAGTTCTCTTTTACCTCGAAGTTATGGCTGTTAAGTTTATGGTTTTGCCATTGTTGAGTGTCTTTTTGAAGAAAGCATATACTAGGTGTTGACCTCATTGACTGTAAATACATTTTTTTAAGCTTCCGCTTCGATGCTCAAAAAAGTACCACTTAATTAATTAAACCAAAATAAAATCATTAGCCTACGATGCTTTTTCAGAGACAGGCCCGTTGTCATGTACTTATTATAAATTGAACAATTTTTCAATATATACATTAATTTTAAATTAAAAAAAAAGCCATCATTTACTCAAGTATAAATAATGGCTGTCTTGTAAATATTATGATGTATGTATTGAGAAGTTAGTAATATATTCATTCCAAATATGTTATGTACATGGAAAATCAGTAGATATGGTATTGACATGTGTTATTTTTCGCTCTTGGACTATTGAATGCTGAATTAATGCCTTTTGTATTAAGATGATTTTGCCTAAGCATATGCAACAAAATCAACCTTTTAATATGTTTAGCAAATGAAAAACTTAAACTTCGCATGCATATGACCCAAAAGTATGCAATAACATTTTACAGTACAAATTTCTTCGCATGTCGTATATTTTTTGGCTAGCAAATCAAAAGGTTTTTTTTTAAGATTTCGATACCTTCCCGTAAGAATGTATTAAGCGACATTACTAAAATTGTTGGGTTGCACAATTTTATTCTCTCACGTCACGTCTGTAATTTTTAGTAAGTTTTTTAAATTTTCCTTTTTTTTATAATAGAAAGTGAATATTCAAAAGTATTTTCTGCGAAAGAAGGAGTCATAAAGATAAATAAAAAAAAATAATCCAGAACATCAGATATGATATGAAAATGACTGGGACAAGACTGCCTATGGGCGGAATGTGAAACTTTGGTAGCACCGTTAAATCTTTAAAAAAGCTGAGAGACACCCGCCAAATAATACTGTAAGTGATGATTTTGAGACTACCTTCTACCTGCCACTGTTTTCTAGATCCAATCCAAAATATTGTTGGATTGTGAATCGTAAATGCGTATCGTATACTTGAATGGTACCACAAAGCTTGAGGTGTATAAGTGTCTTATTAAAGCAAAAAGAAATTTATAACAAAAGAAACGGTCTTTCTACCAACAAAATTTGATAGGGCGGACTTACCCTCATGACCATGCCAGGCAAGACCGTTTTTTGTTAGATTTTTTCAAAACATATTATCTGTTGTTCAATATTGTTTATTATTTTTAGTTATTATAATAATGACAGTTCCTACAATAAACAATTAACTTAATGAATAAAGACTTTATTTTAATTAAAAGAAGTTTTTTAATTGCTTCTTAAGACAATCAAACACTAAAGGAGCGGTCTGGGCTGGCCCCCTTCCCCTATAAACAAAAGGTGACCTTGAGATGCTAAAACTTCAATTCTAAACAACAGTCATTATATACAATCCAATATAAGTTCAAGTGACCTCAACTCCAAAAATTTATAAAGCGTTTCGCCCAGGTACGACAGTGGGCTCATCAGTTAGATCTGTCGTACCCTTACTAAGACGCCTTATTTTGGTCGATGTTTACCGACACTATATAAAACTCACAGCATGAATATACTGTGAATTATAATACTCTAAGGGAATTTGTTTAAATTCAGACACTTAGAAAATGTATGCCCGTGGTCAGGCTTATATAATAACGAAGAAAAAAATAACAAAAATAATAAAAAATTATTAAAATTATTTTTATTTTAAGTGGAGTGATTGAGTATTATAATTCACAGTATATTCATGCTGTGAGTTTTATATAGTGTCGGTAAACATCGACCAAAATAAGGCGTCTTAGTAAGGGTACGACAGATCTAACTGATGAGCCCACTGTCGTACCTGGGCGAAACGCTTTATAAATTTTTGGAGTTGAGGTCACTTGAACTTATATTGGATTATATTCAATCACTCCACTTAAAATAAAAATAATTTTAATAATTTTTTATTATTTTTGTTATTTTTTTCTTCGTTAGTCATTATATACATTTGGAAATGCAAAATGACCGAGAAAGCTAAATTTTGGATATGTTGTAGAGGATGCTTAAAAAAGCTTAACTTGAAGTTTTCGACCAAGATTTCCTATGAGCTTTTTCCGCCATTTTGAAAAAAAGGATAAAATTGGTTTTTTGACAATAACTCGCCTATCTGACGAGATGCAAAAATTTTAAAAGAAACTTTTTTGTAGCTTTTAACGAGTTCTACAGTTTATGATACAATACATTTTTTGTGTATCATAAACCGTTTTCGTTTTCGTTTTTTACAACCGTTCGGTTGTAAAAAAAACAATCATTCTTCATCATTAGTTTGTGGGCAATTTATATTTCCGCTTTCATATACCATTTATCCTAAATTTTCCAACCACCCATGGCTGCAAATAATTTTTTTTATTTTTAAAAATTATTGGCACTGATCTAATTGCAATTTTGATGAACTAAATAATATAGAGATTGAGGCAAATTACAAAATGTACAATCAACACAAAAAGCCGGTATACTGTATTTACATTGGGGTTACAAAAAAAACCATTACCATCTTCTTCTCATTATTTATTAAATAAATACATACATTTATACTGATATAATAATATAAACATTAAAAAAAAACAAGAATGATTGTTTTTTTTACAACCGAACGGGCGGCTTTCTTGGCGGTGGGCGCGGACTAAACGACTTTGCGGCCGGCTGGAAGTCGTAAGTTTTGTCCAAAAAAAAAATATAAAAATACGATTGTAGGTCTGAATGTGGTCTACAAATTTTATTTTAATAATTTTTTCGATATTCATCACCCAAAAATAGATTATGTCAAAAAACAAATGACATGTTCTAAATTTTTGACTTTTTTAATCGATATCTCGAAAACGGTTCATTATACACAGAAAATGTGTATGCATGAATTGTAGAACTCGTTAAAAGCTTCTTCTCGCCAGATAGGCGAGTTATTGTCAAAAAACCTTTTTTTTTCCTTTTTTTCAAAATGGCGGAAAAAGCTCATAGGAAATCTTGGTCGAAAACTTCAAGTTAAGCTTTTTTAAGCATCCTCTACAACATATCCCAAATTTAGCTTTCTCGGTCATTTTGCATTTCTAAGTCGTTTTTTCCGACATAATGACTGGCCTAGCAGATCTTTTTACCTAAAGATATTTTTTATAAATATATCATTTTGGTCATTTTGTGTTAAAATAAAATCCAAACAAGTTCTTTATTGAAAACAAACTCATCTGTTTTCGGGGTTCTCCCAAACAAAATCTATTAAAAAAAATTATGAAATTAATAAAATTATTCACTAAACTACAATAGAACACAAAAACCATATGCAGACGATCATACCTGATTCCTTCATACTTAAAAGATTAAAATAAGTGAACGCTGTGGGACAGTTATTATATTTGTCTCTTCGCGCACCATTTTTTTCTATCCTAGTTTTATCCTGGCTGAACGATCCTAAATTTACTTCGCATACAACTGGAATCACCCTTAATACGAATATTTATTAAATAGGTACATTTTTCATTCATACTTCCAAACCTTTAAGACGTATGCCAATTCTCTCCTTGAACATTACTATATAAGATCCATTCATTATTTTGTCAAACCTTCCGGTTTTTACTTGAATTCCTTTTTAGGAACGTTGTATATCTCACCTGGATCCGCAAGTTCAATCGACTGTGAAAGGGCAAATTTTAAATCAAAGCATACCTACAACAACTTAAATCCTTTTTTGGCTCTGATGCATTAAGTCTGTATATTGGGCCATGCTGCCACAGATATATTGCAGTTGAATGATTTCATTTGCATCTCATCTATTTTGTTCTTGAGAAAAGGGCTGAGGTTGTTCCTTTTTTCTAGAAGAATTAATTCAAAGGTAAATGTATTCTGCTCGAAGGATCTATGACGGGTTGAATAAATTGTGGGAAATTAACGGTGATTTTTCAATAGGACTCCAAACAATAAAACTTGCTTGAAAAGAAGTGATATCAGAAAGAAAAAAAAACATCGATCTCATATACATGAATGCACAAAAGGACATAGGAAAACTATTATAGCTTCTATGCTTTTTAGTTGATCGTATGGTATAGTATGGTAGGTATATGAATAGTGTTGAAGAAAGATTCTGCATTGTAAGAGGGCATTGACAGGAAAATGATGCAATGAAACACAAAAAATTGATGCTGCAGAAAATATTGTACATGTGAAGGTATGAATTTAGGTGAGGAGTTGTGTATTTAAGTTTAGGTACTGTTTTTTTATCATTGAATCATGAAAAAACTGTGAGATGTGATGATTAAACAAAAACTATTTAACTACTTCTTTATACGAAAGAAAAGTGTTAGAATTTTTTTTTGCTTTCGGGTCGCCTTGTGTTAGAGGTAAGTTTCTCTCACGAAGTTTTCCCTCAAGTAGTTTCCCTATAAATAATAAAATAGATACTGAAATCCACGTTATGTTGCTGTCAAAACTCTGTTCTCTGCATCATATTTTTAAGTTTTCCACCTAGAAAATGAAAATGTTGACTATTGTACTTTTTCACTTTTTGAGTAACAAGTGACGTTTTCCAAGCTTGAACAATGAGTGGAGCATGCCCTTAACTCTGTATTATCAATTTGGTAATAACCTACATTTTAATAAATATTAAATTCTGTTTGCAGTTAGCACATATGCACTTATACCTATGAATATGATTGAAAAAAATCCTTAAACTTTCATTAGGTAGGTACACATATTTTGAAGATATAACCATCTTCAGCTTTTATGTGGTTCAATAAGAAATTAGAATTGATAGAAATCAACAGAAATAAGTAGGTACATTGGTAACTCTTCCTAACCGAATCCGATTTTCTATATTGAGTTTTATATAGGTAGGTTAGGTACCTACTTTAAAAATGATTATACAAAAATACCAGTCTTCATTAAAAATATTTGAAAAAAGTGCAAATTTCTAATACCCCATAGGTACCTACAAGGTTTCATTTTTTGTGGGTTTTTGTATACTTAAAATCTAAACATTTGAGTTCACCAATTTCTTTTACGTCAACTATGATCTATGAGCTATGACTATTGTCATAGTTGTTTTGTAAACAAAACCAGCATCGTATGACTACGTACGTCTAGGGTAAACGAAACGAATGTTTGCTTAAAAATTTATTTTGATTTTCTATGGGTTTCATGACTTTTCGCGTTAATTTAGTAGGTAGACTAATTCCGAAAAAAATCGATATAATTTTCGTTAAGGTACCTAACGGAAAAATAAAATTTCCTCCAGTGTTTTGTTCCTTAACCATCAGATATTGCTTAGATACCTATTAGTGGATACAAAGAACTCAAACTCTGAAAGGAAGCTCAAAAATACACGTATGGATCGACCATACCCGTATTTTTGATGTCCGAATAAAACCTTTACGGCAAAACATAATATCATACATGCACATTTAGGATAATGTGTCACAATAAACATGCCTAGCCTAGGTATAAGGTATATGAATCACTGTTAGCGAAAAAGTAATAAAAAGAATCGATTTACTCATGTTCCACCTCATTGTTTTGGTTGGTTGGCATCTGGTGGCGCCTTTTCGATACAATATTGGAAAAAAAGTTATGTTTTGAACAAAAGCCTTAAATCATTTCACGCTTGTTGAAAGATAATTCCGTCCACTTTCGCACGTTTTCAAGTGACTAATACCAACATATAAGATACCTACTCAGCAGCACATGTGACCAATATGCCACAAGCATGAAAAATAAAAACCAACGACACTTTTTCAGTTTCTCATCGATGGCGATGGTTTTCCAAATTCCAATGTCATTGCCTTCTTGTTGGCTCCTGAACATGCGGTACCAAGAATCGCAATAGTCCCTTCGCATTTTTGCTTTATTGTTTTCAACGGCATACATATTTGAAAATGCATTGTGTCGAAAATTTTGTTCTTATAGCATATGTTGTATAATATCAAAAGTAAGTACTGCACAAGGATATTTTAAAAATAAATTGTAGGTATATTATATATTTTTATAAATATACTTGCATGAACATGAAGAGCTTCACCTGTCAGGAATGTAATAATCCCTGTTCGTATAAGGAAACACGCCTTTGTACTGTACTGTATCTGTACTTTGATTTCCAACAAGGCCTAACTCAACAATTCAAACCAGATGACTTTACAATAGGTATATGTTAAAATTACTTTTTTTTGCTTTTACTAAATCTTCACTTTTCCTTACGTTTTCTGCGTTTTCCATAATTTTTAAATATGATTAACGAGATTTCCGACAATTCAAATCTTACTTCTTTTGTTTTATTTTATAACTCTTTTTCACATACATGATTACATAACATACTATAAAAATAAGTATTATTATTGTGATACTTACCCCTGATTTTTCAATCATCAACTAGACTATCAAACGAATAAAGTCAAGTCCTAAGAATAAGCACTATCTGAGGTTTATCTGACTATTACAAAATTGAGCCTTAAAATCGGAAATAAATTTGCCACATGATATGTTTTACTATATGAATGTACTGTACAAACAACATGAACTTGGACATTAACGGCCATATTATTAACTAGTTTAAAAAATACATCTGGATGTAAAATTTTCAAATGTCAAAAATAAATCGAAACCCAAAATAGTTATCCCGATTTTAACTATGAAAATAGTTAAAAAAATAGTTAAATATGACTATTTTTTTTGTGATAGTGAATATCATGGATTTGGATTAATTTTTGACATTTCAATTTCTTAACATCCAGATGTATTTTTTAAACTAGTGAATAATATGGCCGTAAGTAATTTAAAAAAACACACAAAATTGAAGGGAGAAATTTGGCCTTATTTTTTATCTTTGTTTCAATTATTGTGTGTCGTCAATATTATAAAATTGAAAGGAATGCAATGAATAAATGAATGACATTTACGTGCATTAAATCTAAATTTTGTTTTAAATACGTTAAAATTAAAATTATATCAAACTGAAAGCAAATCATTTTGGAAAAGGGTTCAGCTGAATAATAAAAGTGAAACGGCCGATTGGGAAAACTTTTTACCTCTCCTAATTGCAAAAGACTTAACGATTTGCGTCATAAAGTTTGCTCATATAATAGACGAGGCTATAAGAATGTGTCTTGGTTTTTCTTTTGCCAACCAGGTTTGCTTATTCATTTTAAAAAGGGTTGGAAAGGTTGTTTTAAAATAATATAGGCTAATTGGGACTTGCTTTTTGTTGACTGGAGGCGGTTTGTCTTGGAAAGAAATTGGGTCATTCAATTACACTGCAGATAATACCTACATACCTGCCAGTTAGTTTGACAGAAATGAAAAAAAACTAAATAGTCGTTTGAATGCACAAAAATGTGCATTCAATTGAAGTGATTATAAGATGAATAAATGCTTAGTGGATTTTTTGAAATTTTAGAATGTCGTCGCCCAGAATTGATTTGTTCCATACGCCACTTTTGTCGTTTTTGAGTTAGGAATTCGTTCTATGGTAATTTTATATGGCTCTTTTTAAATCTGTGATCAGATTTGCGCCTATGTCTTTCCAATCCCGAGATATCGAACACCGATTTTGTTCCATATCCACCAAAATCAACATTTTTTAGAATTGTGTTCTGCCATAAACCATTTTTTGGCGTTTGGGACAACTTTTCAATATGATTTTTGGTAATTTTTTTGTATGAATTGCGACGATGTGTCACTTAGTATCTTAATTCTAAATCCATCAATTGAATTGGTTGTTTTGAAAAGGGATGGAGAAGATTTTATTAGATGATAGAATTGTTGATTCAATAAGGGGTAGAATTTATTGCTTCATTTATTAGCTTATCTGTTAATTTATAAATAGTTGGCAATAATATTTCTAATTTACCTAATCATTAAAGTGACTATAAAAGGCTTATACGCGCACTTTTAGTTTCTGAACTTTTTGGCTTCAAAAATGAAACACATGGGCTTGTATGGGATCGCACGCACATTCAGAAACTATTTATTCTTCTATTTGATCTACTAAGTGCCAGTTGTACAAAGGTGGATCAGCCTTGGTTCAGGAATTTAACCCACGGATTTCGGTGGATTAGCTGCGGGTCAACTTCGGTTCAAGCATGAATGTGGCTATTTCTACATATATGAACCTTGAACCAGTGCTAAACTTCAGCCTTGCTACCGATTTCAGAAGATAAAAGTTGCTGATCCACGGATTAAATATTTGTACAACTGGCCCTAAATGATTAGTGTTTTGTCACAAACTAAATAGTTGAGCAAAATCAGTTTGTATCACACAGAATCGTCTGTAATCATCCATTTACATTGTATACAAATATACATACATAATATATTACATTATCAAAGAACCACTCATCTTAATTTTGATTTAAGGCTTGTGTTTTGAAAATTTCAAAAATATCAACTAGTAGTCCGGTCAAATTAGATTAAAATAAGGGGGTGAGTTTACATAAATTCCCAGCAAGCTGAAAATTGGTACGATTGTTGAAAACACCATCATGAATTAAATCTAACTTAAATCAATTAAATCAACTTTCTTAAAAATATTCTCGTCTAAGGGGAATATTTTTAAGAAAGTTGGCCACCTAGGTTTCTATAGATTTATTTTATACCACAGGTGCTTAAAATTTTTTATTTTCTTTAAATTCCCACGCCTTTTTCCCCCCCAGATACCGCACGCGCTGGGGTCCATTTTCACCGAGTACGAAGTCATTTGCGGATGATTATCGTATCGGCACTTTTTAGTGTTTTTTGAAGGTAAAAACAAATTAAAAAGAACTAAATAAGTAAAGAGAATGGTGATACGAATATCAAAGGAAGGTCAAAGATTGGGACTGCTTAGTACAAGCATTTATTATATCTATGCAAAATAAAAAAATCTAAAATGAACAAAAAAATAAATTTAATATTTCATGTTTAATTTTCAGAAATTGTCAAAATTTTAAAACAAAAATGTTTTGTATAAAAATAATTCAATATACATAAATACATAAAATTAGGTATAAAGACATTAAATGAGAAAAGAATCAGTAAACATTAAACATAAATACAAAAAAAAAGTTTATGAGCGTGGTACACTGGTTTTTAGTATTTTTTGTTAGACTAGTTTTATTAATATTAAAATCAAACAGATTAGTATTCAAATTTACAAGCTTACACATGCGAGTTAAGGGCACATGCATACCATAATTAGTACGGTGTTGGGGTAATTTTATTAAATCTAAGCTACGAAAGTTATAAGCACCTCTCCGGTAGTTAAAATTAATATAATTGAGCAAATCAGGGCCATCAATTACACCCGTTATAAGTTGATGAATAAATACAAGGTCGTTATTAACTCTCCTTTGAGACAAGGTTTGGATCTGCAGTAGGTTAATTCGATGCTCATAGGAAGGAAGGTTAAAAGGGTCCGTCCATGGTAAGCCTTTTAAGGCAAAACGAATAAAATTACGTTGGACTGATTCTATTCTTTCTATATGTATGCTGCAAAAAGGTGTCCAAACTTGAGATGCGTATTCTAAGTGGGGGCGAACAAAACAGTTGTAAAGAGCTAATGTAACGTAAGGGTCCCTTAACTCTTTCGACTAACGCTTGACAAAACCTAACATAGAATTGGCCTTGTTTACAATCAGGTTCATGTGCTCTGTGAAATCGAGGTTGGAGTTAAAGTTAACACCAAGGTCTTTAAAGCTATGCACACGGAGTAAAGTGTGATGACTGATGAGATATCTTGTAATCATACATACTAGGAGTTTTTTTCTTTGAAAAGGTCATCGTCTGACACTTAGTCGGGTTGAGATTCAAACCGTTCTTTGTACACCAAAAATATTTTTTTTACATTTTGCATCGAAAAACAGATTTCAAATTTTTTTTTAAGAAAAATGTGCAATATATATATTATATATATATGGAATTTTTAAAGTGTTTATGTACTCATCCAATTATTGTAGAAAATTATAAAAAAAAAAGAAGTAAATAAAATTCACTCATTCGTGGTTGAAGTGAACGAAAACATAAGATGATAAAATTTAAAATACACTGAACGAAAAAAAGCCAATATTTTTTTAACTGATTTAAATGGTTTCGGGAGAAGGGCCCCAATCGGAAAAATGGTGAAAATTTCCATTTTTGTTTGCCTTCCCCATATTCTTAACCCTTTCGGACCCAGCGTTACTCTCATGTAACATTTTTTTAAAAATTCGTAAAAAATATTAAATTAAACAATTTTTTATGTTACGATGGCTTAATTGAAAGATAATAATGCCTAGTTACTGGATTATTACAAAAAGTTAGTCAAATATCATACCTTTAATTTTTTTTTATCGAGAAAGGGACTGAAATTCACATTTTTTTTTTTTTTTTGCAAAAAAATTTTTTTTGTATATATGGTAATAATTTTGAAAAAAAGATATAAAAAATGTTAATGCAGAAAGTGTTTTGTTTTTTTGGTAAGAAGAAGTAGCATACATTATAGTTTCATAAAAAGTTATTTTCTCAGTTCTCCGACTTTTTTTGGTGGTCATAGGCAGTGCATGTTACTTACATGTAACATGAGAAAAACACATTAGTTATGCTATTAATTATTTTAAAAAATAGCTTTTTGCTATTCATATTTCTTAGTTGTGATGTTTTTGACCCGATAATACCGAAAAAACATTTTTTAATTTTGATTTTCATAGCTTGGGTTCGAAAGGGTTAACCATGGAAGAACGAAATTCAAGCTAAAAAAATAATGACATTTTAGGAACTTTTCAGTTGGGAGTTTTTTTCAGAATAACCCTGATTATGACGATTACAACTCAACTTCAACCTTTTGAATCTTTATACCTAAGAAACGGTGGGCCCTAGGAAAAAAAGTGTCATGACACTTTTTATATATAATATTCAGGTCTACAATTCTTGCATTGAAAATTTTTTGATAAGACTTACCGTTTTGCTGAAAATCGTGAAAAACCAGTTTTTGTGACCTTTGACCCTAAGTAAATTTTTTTCCAGGTCTCGGATCGATGAGGACTTTTTAGATTTCAATCCTACCAATTTTCAGCTTGCTGGGAATTAATGTAACCTCGGATGTCTAAATTGACCGGACTATAGGTACCGGTACCTACCTATCTTTATAATTTTACTTTTATATTTTGATGTTTTGATTATACTACAGAGAATCAAGCCTTTGACATTAAAGTTCTGTCCAACAAATTTATTGTATAAATTTAGTGAACACACTCTTTCACTTTCATCTTTTATAGGACTCAGAAAAATTGTGAACCTTTTCAGCTTACCCGGAGTATGCCATCTAAGGCATTTGTTACCTTGTTATTGATTTATTTTTTAACAAAAGAAAAAAGGGGACAATGACTACATTAACACAGGTCCTACCAGCTGCTGCTACTGCGCATTCAAAAGGTGTGTTTTTGTTAGATTGGTCAACTAAAAGAGTAATCATCACAAAGTAGCAGTTTTGTGTTCAGTTGTTCGCGTTTCATTAATATAATATCTAGCATGGAGTGAGGACAATTTTTGTATATATGAATTTGCAAAACACATCATGACGTCCGTCGTTATTAAAAAGTAAAATAAAGATTCTAAACATTTCGAATGAATATCCGCATGTCCAACATAATTAACCCTCTTCAACCTCCTGAATAAGTATGTAGGTACGTAATCCAAATTCAAAGTCAGTCATCACTTCAGTTTTTTGTATGCAAATTTTTTTACACCACGAAAATGAAAAATAGCTTACATTGCATTTGATATTGCGCAGGGCTTTCACAAAAACAGAAACGAGTTTCAATGAAAATTCTATGATGCATCCTTGCCAAAAAAAAATTGTGGTCTAAAGGGGTCTTAATAAGAGGATTAAATTATTGATCCTTTTCAATTACCGTCAAACTATTAAATGTATTCATATAGCATGCACCTCCTGTCAACATGTCGTTAGTTGTGAACAATATTGGGATGCTTTGAGTTGCATGGTCTTAAAAAAAAAGTGCATACAGAATGCGTATAGTTTTTAATTATAACATAGAATGCATACAAAATGTATATTTTAAAACCAGAATACTAATTATATTCATGGGAATTCAAACTGTACAAAAAAATACAGGATATACGCGCTCGCGATTTTAATAAAAATTGTATTATACATAAAAAAAAAAAATTGACAAAAAAAAAATCGAACAAAATATTTAGCAACATTTTGTGGGTAATAATTATTGACAGAAATATCTTCAGTCATATCTAAACAATCTCAACAACTTTTATTTGGCATTTGCCTTTGCCACCATGCTGAAGAAAAAAACACTACCTATTAAATTTTAAAAGGTTTAACTATTTTTAGGAAACTACTAAATGTTTTTTCTAATATTTACTATCAGACTATATTTAAGAAACTATAATGTCCTTTAGAACATTATAAACAGAAAACAAGGTAGGTATGGAAAAATTACCTAATAAAAAAAGTAAGATTTCTTAATAAAAACATTTTTGTTTCCGTTATTTATGGAATATTCTCAACAATGTTAAACAATTTTGAAAAGAAAATTGAACAAACCAGCTTTTAAGGTAACTTTCCAAAATATCGTAGTACCTACATTTTTTTACACTGCGGTTCATTGAATCAGGGTCATGCAAAATTTTTGAGTACTTAGTTGGTCAAAAAAGTCATATTTTCTTCAAATCTGATTCAGCTGAGAAAACTGAAGATTTGTAGTCACGGCAGTGTGACCATTTTTTCGATTATTTTTTGAAAGCCCATAACTCAAAAAATTACTAAGTACGATTTTTGAACAAGCTCTGAACGATTTCAAGACAAAAAAGATACACAAATATTGAGGCTCTGAACAAAAAACACGACTTTATTTTTGACAGTTCAGACTCTGTTCTGCACTAAAAAAAAAACCCCTATAGACATTCAAAAATAGTTCTCTTCAGTGAAAGTTCAATTCCCCCCATTTCCAGCAAACATTACTCAAGCAGAAGATCATGTGTTAAGTATTATTGTAAAAATCATCTACTCATTAGTAGTCTATCACCGACAAAGAAATGCGGCTAATTTTCTGACTTTACTTATCATAAAGAAAAGTAATCCTTCATTTAAAATGTTTAAATACCTGGGTACACAATTGCCAACTAAACACGATAATAATAATTTTTGAGAGTTAGGTACCTACTAATTAGGTAACTACTAACCTAATACCACTCACTCTCATAGGAAAGAAGAGGTTTTTCTCAAGAAAAAAAAGATGAGCGAGATGATTTTGTGTGTATTTACTGAATACTTTAAAGCTTTTGGAAAAGCTCTTTTTTGGTCAATTTCAGTTTCATATATCATTTCTGTATAATTTATTATCTGTGCCAGTACTTTTTTCCCTTTATTATTTGGTCTAATATTTTAAATGAAAAGTTTACCAAAAATTATACAATCTTGAAGTTTAATATTTTTTTCTAAGGAATAAAACGATGTAAGTATATTCAAGTCTATAATATGGTGTGTAAAAAGTATATTAATGATTTTTTTAAACATCAATTTTTTTCATAAAAGCAAAAAAAATTAACTGTTTTTTTTTTCGCACAACATTTTGTCAATGTTTTAACCTGACAACCTACTACAAATCTTGTACTATCAGCTTAAAATATTTATCACAATCATGTCCGTCCGATATGGAATTTTTTGAATGCAATCAGTTTGCATAATATATTATATCAAAACCTATAAAAAATTGTATATAACCCGAAAGCTTCTTATGCCATTTTAATTACATATGTGCCTCAATAAATGTAAGACGCCAGCAAAATAAGTTACAATTTTTTAAAGCCAACCATGTCGAAATTTAAACTGAGAAAACCTTTCCTAACTCAGTTTTGAAATTTTACTGTATACAACCATTCTTGTAACAAATTTATCCATCGATTAAAAAAAATTAAACTCTCAAGCCTAGTAGAAATGCAGCTTAAGCGAAAAGAAAAGCGACAAAAAAATTAAATTTCGTTCAGGATTTAGCCAGTGCCGGTTTAAGCACTACCAGCGCCCCTGGGCAAGATTGCAAGTGGCGCCTCTAAAAAAAAATTCATCTAAAAACAATTTTTTAAAATCACGAAAAAAAGCAATAGCAGATTATGTCTTACCTCTCATATACTTGTTAATGCATTTATTAAAAATGTGCAGTGTATTAACTTAAAAAGGTTAACTTAAAAAAAAAATTAATTATTCATGTCATTTAGGCTCAATTGACAAGACTACCTATATCTCTGACTTTTTTGTTTAAACACATTTAAAGATTAGGTACAGTTGGTTTTATTTGAACAATATTTTTTCAAAAACTTTTTCAACTAGGTACATTAATATCGTTTTCGATTGCAATCACTCAATCGAATAAAAAAGTTTGAATCGCTTCCACCCAATTCTAAAATTTAATATCTGTATTGGTGAAAAATCAAATAATTTTTTTTTGTTTTTTTCACTAGGAGAATAAAAAACTTGCAGCAGGCTTCTGAATGATTCCAGGCGCTTCCGGACGGCCAATCGAAAACAACATACCTTTATAAGTATAAGGTTTGTTCGTTGTGAGCTCTAGGGCACTCTGGGTCGCTCCGAATTCGTTGTCAAGCGTTTTTTGTAGCTCCTTTTTCAACCAGAGTTATTTCCTCTGTGTTCGATGTTCGCTGATGAAACTAAAGCTCTGAGGTGTTCGATGTAAAATGAAAACCCGAGAAACTCTGATTTTTTTCACAGTTAATTGAAATGACTTAGAGTGCCCTGGAGGGGGGAACAACGAACAGACCTATTTTTTTATTCTCACACACAAACGTAGTTTTTATGAGAAATGGAGAAGCTGTCAATTTTTGGCATTTCTGTATTTTGGGTTTTCGGGATTTCGGGATTTTGGGATTGTGGGTTTTCGGGATTTTGTGTTTTTGGGTTTTCGGAATTTAGGGTTTTCTGGATTTTGGGCTTTCTGGATTTTTAATTTCGGGATTCTGTCCGTCTCCCTTCTCTTTCCTTATTCATTATTATAGGGGCACCTTTGCAAAAATTAAATTGGTAGGAGGAATATTAGGATTGCTTTAGTCTGTCAAAAGAAATTGGGGCGCCTTGTTCTTCAAAGATGAACGAAGATTTTGGACACCATTGTCCTTCCGGAAGCCAAATAAATTAACCCCAAATTGGGGGGCGCCTTCATTCTTCAAAAAGTTTAGGACAAACAATACGAGCGCCGTTGAAAATGTAAAATAGAAAAAAATTGGGGCGCCTTTGTGAATGTTAAAAAAAAATAAAACATCGATTGGAAAGACTTCGTTATTTATATAACTTTTGTTAAAGTTCGGGGCGCCTGCGGCGCCCCTCAATTCTTGCGCCCCTGGGCGACGGCCCAGGCTGCCCCCCCCTAAAACCGGCTCTGGATTTAGCTTCAGCTGCGTACTAGGCTTCAAAGACTTACCGTTTAGAAAAAAAAATTATTTTTTACCATCCCCATATTAAGCCCTTTTGACCCTATTTAATGATAGAATTTTTAAAATCCTTTCTTTGTGTTCACGTTTAAACATAACCTTTCTATAGTAGATTTTGTTTTATCTCTAATAGTTTAATTTGAATTTTGAATTGCAATCTATAATACTACACTGCTAACTACTAACAGGAGAAAATGGCCACTTTTTTCGATGATGAAGCCAGGAATCGTCGATTTATAAGTCAAGACGTTATCACGTCAAATCGTCCGTCGGCTAAAGGCCATTTTTTTGAGTTAGGAATGCAGTCTTCATAATTTTGGGATGCTCTTTAGTTTGGCGCAAACCATTTCATTCTTTGTATTTTATTTTTCCAGTTACAGAAGTTCTGTTTCATGTTTTAAAAACAAAATTATCAAGGCTTTCAGCAAAAAATCAATACCAATCAAAAACTTTCTGACATAAACTAAAATTTTTAATCTGAACTTCAAACATCGATTCCCCAACATTTTGAATAATGGACATTGAACAAGATAGCATCCAGCCGACGAAAACTCTATTTTGTTAAAGTGGCAGCTTTGACAGAGAGTGAGCATTGAGCAACAAAAAACACTCAAACTCATTTCATTTAATCTCTTGAGTGTATTTCTATTTGTTTTTGTTTACCATATATTTTTCCAAGGCAATTCACGAACGATTATGGTGCCCAAAGAAGAATAGGAAAAAATGCCGATGACATGAAAATGAAACCCAATTCGACTCATTTTACTTCAGTATTCAGTTGAGTTTTAACTGGTGACGCGTTCGATCGTTTATGTGACGTTGCCCTGATAATTTTCGTTATTTTATTTTTATTTTATTCTTTTATTAATTTGTTTATAATTTTTTCTCAATCACCAAAATAAGTAAACAATTGTGGTTCTTATGTATTAGTTACAAAATCAGAAATCTTTAATACTCGAAAAAAGTGGGTATGTACAACACAACAAAAAAAAAGTACCCAACGCATTCCGATAGGCTTGAACACAAAGAAAACTTGTTAAAAAAAAAGTCCCTAGCTCCCTCGCAGTCGTGTTTCGTGTATATTAACTCCACATACTACAGAACAGCCAAACCAGTCAAACAAGAATGAAACAAAAAATGCATTGAAAGTGCATCAAAGCAAGACAAACGGCTTTAATATTTCCTCCATTATATATATTTTAATTTGTTTGTTTATGTGTTATTTTGTGTAGCTTTTTGAATATTTTCCGTTTTCTTGTCCCATAACCTGTGCGACCGCTCTACCCCGCTTAGCGTGTAGTGGAACGTGTTTGTTGTTTTCCTTTTTGTATTTTTATTTATTTCGTCGTGACGTTGTTTGGCATTTTCCTGTTTGTTTGGATTCTGGAAAAAAATTACAATAAAAAAAACTGTGCCATACAAAATGACAAATCCCAAACTTTCGCAAATAAAGAAATATAAATAATAAAAAAATGTTGCAAACTATCGAACAACGACAAACGCATTCTAATAATTCAAACTCTACCACCACAACAACACCAGCAAGTACACCACTTGCTGTTTATCTGTCATCAGCAACATCAACATCGTCTGTCGATTCGGCGTCAAATCGTTCTGCCCGACGTCGTTCCACCTTCTATGTGCCATTAGTTATAACAGACGACGACGAAGACACAACCAAAAACACACAACGACCTCCCAGTCTAAGTGACAGCGAAAGCCTCACGAATTTACAGAAAATTACTCTATCCCCAGCAAAGAATTCTAAGCTAATTTCACTATTTGGCACTAGCAATAACAAATCTCACAAAATGTCACCCCCATGTGGCTTCAACTGGAGCATCACTGGGATGGCAGATGTCGATCTGAACGATGACGACCACAGTGATGGTGGAGAGTTTGTGAAGGCGGCAACTGCCAAGACTCCTGCTTCCAGCAAGAACAGTAACCGAAATAGCAACGTTAGCAATGCCAGTACAACGACTGGCAGTAAAACAAGTACTCCTGTGAAGAAGCTTTCGAATGCATCAAAGACTAAGCGATATGGAGTTGTGATGAACAGCATAAATCTGGATCAAGATGATACACCAGAAAAATCACAACCACCCCAAGTGGCGCAGGCACAAGAGCCACCACCTCTAAATAAAAGCCTTTCTTTAAATCGATTGCTCGCCGAACTGGATGACGATATTATGATGGCGGACGAAGATACAGCAGTGATAGCTGGAAATCGCGATTACGATGACGATGATTCAGAGATAAGTCGCATGCAAACGAATACATCGACTCCGATAAAAATGATGAAGTCACGTTCGCGCACAAATATATTATCAGTGCCGCAACAACAACACAGACCCAAAACCAATACAACAATGATGAGTAGTGTGAGTAATTTGAGTGTGAGTAACTGCCGTGCAAAAGCTAGCACCTTACCTCAAAATTTGTCGCCTTCAGTTGCTCTGAGACAGGGCTCGACTGCTGGAGTAAGTAGTTTTTATCCAAATTCGCAATTAGGAACGAGTAATTGCAGTAAAATTGGCAGCAGTAGTATTGTCATATCAAATACGTTTCCGCCGAAAAATCTCTTCCTGTTAAAGTCAACACCAAAACTAATGCAGTCGGCCTCGGCTTCGTCTGTACCACTTACCATTGGTGGTGGTGGCGGTGGAGGGAAATTAACCGCGACTAAGAGTTTTTCGTCTGATACGTCAATTACTTCGCCACAACAACAACAAGCGACATTGGGAACGTCTTCGTCTCCGGCTAAAAAGTCGTTAAGTTTTATACGTCGCGCACACTCGACAAAATTATCGCGAAGCAATTCGTTGCTAAAATCGATTACCTCGTCGTCGGGGACAACAGCTGCTGGATCAGCGGCGGCAGCAGGTTTAAGTGCGAGCTGCACGAACAGTCATAACTTGGCTTTGTATTTGGCATACGATGTTCGTCCGTTGTCGTTGGAATTGCTACAGCGATTTTTTAGGTCAGATCGGTGTGTGGAGTTAATAAGAGAGCACTTTAAAATTGTGGATATAATAAAGCAAAATGGTTCAACGCAAGAATGCAATTTAGAAAGCAGCATTTATAATCGCAGTCATCACGAGCAGACAGAATATGATGTAGAATCATCAATGCGGGCAACAATGGATGATGACGAAGATGCGGGCATTCATTCGGGTAAGTTTGTTGGATGTATGGAGTTTATTAGTTGATGTTTATAATGTAGGGGGGCAAAGGCCTAATGATAATAATAAGAATGATAATAGCAGAATACAAGTTGGAATTACATTTTTTAAATTGAGTTTGTCTGTTGTAATGTTGAATAGACGGCGACGAAAACGAGGTGGTGTTATCTCAATAGAGCAATTGAACGCAATGTTATCGCTATCGGAATTTAAATAGACTGAGAGTCTGTCGCTTTACAAAAAAAACTTTCTGCAAATAATAAAATTTGTTGGTTTTTGGACATACATTATGCAGGTACAAAACAATTTGGTTTTTTCTTTTTATAATAATCAAACTTTACCCATTTTACTTTTCAATCTGAAGATTTTTTGATAGAAAGGTAACCGATTCATGTCAATAGCATGAGCAGTTTAATTTATAGTGATAACAAATACATAACTGGTTGAACAGAATTAAAATTCGCTTGTAGCAAAGAAAAACGTCGTGGTACAAGATGTCAAATAAATTCGCTCAAAATGTAGAAAAGATGAACAGAATTATGTGGCGTACAAAAATGTCAATTGCCTTGAAAAAAAAAAATAATTTTAACTGAGTAACCACATTAGAAACGTCAAAAGTCATTCCGCTTGTAGCTTGAAGTAAAAGTCGACTCGACTTGTACCACAGCGAATTTCCTTGCCACAGCCACAGCTACGTATTCTGGCACCAATATACTAATTTCATAGTTTTTAACTTTGACAGCGACACAAGACACAAGCCACAGACACACATTCTGGTCTACCAGTTAGTCTTCCGACATGTATCAGCCTTTTTTTTCGAAAAAAAGAGGAAAAACAGTGCAGTGGCTATGGAATTAACTTTTGCCTTCTAACCGAAATATGAAATGTACGAAATTAAATTAAGTCAGTTATTAAGCCAAATCAGTTACTATTTTAGAGACTTTTTTTAATTTGTTTTTTAATTTCAGAAACTATGTACTAGTTTTAATTTTAGTATTTATTAATGTGACCTTTTTATTTAAATAAAAATAGTTTTTTGCAGGCCTTTAGTCAATTTTTTATTTTCGGCGCAACGTTTCGGACAAAAAAAACAAATTTTTTGCCTGATGAAACGTTGCGCCGAAAATAAAAAATTGACTAAAAGCCTGCAAAAAAACTATTTATTTAACTAGTGGAGACGGGGGTACATTTTACATTTAGTTTTTAAAGGTCTGTACTTTCGAAAACTTTTATTGTTTTCCAATGTTTTATTTTTTTTTTTTTTTTGATTTATTGACTATTCAAGATTATACCTACTAACAGTAGTTTTTTTTTGTTTTACAACATTTCAACATTTAAAAAAATAATGTTTTTGTTAAAAAAAGTCATTTTGTCAAAAGTGCCCCGAGACCGGGGCACATTCGCCTTTAAAAGGGGTACATTTGACAATGGTGGATTAAACCCAATATCGTGTGCATTATATTTTTAAAACTATCAGTAGATCTTGCTCGTCTATTGTTTGATTAGAAAAAAAAAATACATTTTTGGTTTTAAACAATCTACTTAACAATATAAAGAAAAATATAAATAAAAAAAAATCATTTTCTAAAAAAAAGAAGAAAAAACAAAAACCATAAAATATTTCAAAAAATCTCTCCATTTAAATCTTAATCAAAATTAATCGATGTTGATTTATTTTTAAATAATTTATTTAATATATGTATATTTCCCCAAAATCAACGTAAAACTGTGCTCACATTGCAAAAGTCAAAGGTGCCCCCCGTAGGAGCCTCGACGCACTGTCATGCGATTTTTTTTAACATCGTTCTTGAAAGAATTATACAGAACTCAAACGTGAACACCAGAGGCACCATCTTGCATATGCCGACGATATTGACATAATCGGAAGAACTCAGCGTGATGTCAATGGCGCTTTTGTAAGCATTGAAACGGAAGCGGCAAAAATGGGTTTAAGGGTCAATGAGGGCAAAACCAAGTATATGCTGTCGTCAAAAAAGGACACTCAACACCGACGCATTGGACAAAACGTCACCATCGACAGCCATAACTTCGAGGCAGTAAAAGACTTCATCTACCTAGGCTCCGCTATAAACACGGACAACAACATCAGCGCTGAAATCAAACGGAGAATTACTCTTGCCAATCGCTGCTACTTTGGTTTGAGAAGGCAATTGACCAACAAAGCCCTCTCTCGACCAACTAAGGTGTCCCTATACAAGACCCTTATCATCCCACTCCTGCTATATGGTGCAGAAGCGGATGAAAACATCTTGGATTGTTTCGAGAAAAAGTTCTTCGTACGATTTTTGGTCCCTTGTGTATAGATGGTGATTGGAGAAGAAGATACAACAACGAGCTTTACGGGTTATACAAGGACGCTAACCTAGCCAAGAGAGTGAAGGTGCAGCGCCTGAGATGGCTTAGTCACGTGGAGCGCATGGACAACAATGCTCCGGCCCGGAAAGTTTTCGACTCCAACCCAGAGGGACGGCGCAGTAGAGGAAGACCTCGTCTGAGGTGGCGCAACCAAGTGGAAGGGGACCTCAACGCACTGGCGTGCGCAACTGGAAGCAGCGAGCTAAGGATAGAGCTGGCTGGCGAAGCTTGTTGGTTGAGGCCCAAATCCACAGCGGATTGTAGCCGCCTTACGGCGCTGGTCACCCTAAGTATGTAAGTAAGTAAGTACATACATATGTATTTTCATTTTTTGCTTCATAAGGATGTTAATTGAATAAATGACAACTTTATACAATATGCTACATATTTTACGTAATATTTACTACATAGTGATTAAGTCTAAAATCTTCTCTATTTCTTAAGTCATAAAGCTGCGATTTGTCAACATATCTAAAAAATTACTTAAATAATAACAAAACACAATACATAGACAAAAAAAACACAGCTAATGTCAACATTAGCCGTGTTTTATTGGTACTCAGTGTTTTACTGAGTAACCATTTTATGCTGTAAACAACAATAAACGATTACTTTTATTAATTAATAATAAACATTTATTGTTGAAAGGTCAGCAATGTATAAGTTTAGAAAAAAATGTTCTCTGTAAACAATCAAATAAAAAACTTTTGTTTATCCTTAGCAATCATTTGTTGTTGTTTCCCTTTCAAAATTTTACTGAGCTAACTACTCAGTTACCTATAAAACACGGCTAATAATAAATAAGTACTTTTAAGTTATTCGATAGCATAAAAATGTTAAAGTAGATCATTATTTGAAATTTGTAAGAAAAATATGCATTTATTTTTAAAATAGTTATGAAATTGCAAAGTATAATTTATAGAAAAATATATCAAAATGTACACAAAGGATTGTAGGCCATTTTAACTAAAATCTGATAGTTCGTCAAGATAACGCTTTTCAGAAGTATCTAATATAAGCTTGCATAGAAATTCTAGAATTAGTTATAAGGTAAACAGAATTGGTTGTCTTTAACTCACATTCTAAATATTATATCTTTGAAAGTAGAACCCGTTTATGGATATAAATATTTTTAAAATAAAACATTTCTCATTTGTATTTGTGGAAGAAATGTTGACCTTTGGTTGTATTGTACGAATGAAATAAAAATGAAATATGTTTGTTCATTAATCAAGTTCAAATGTCGCATTTTGATATTTTAGTACACAAAACAAAATATTTGTTACAAACTCTTGTGGGTGTGAATCGGAGTCCAAAAATATTTGTTTCTCCCTCTCCGTATACTTCGATTTCGTATTTCATTCCCCACCAAAACAAAACAAAAAATAAAAAACAGATTTTTTTTTTTTCAATCGACTGGAGGTACAAATCCAGTTTCGAATAAAGTATAATGCTGTCGCTATAAATGTTTGTAAGTATCTGACGTATATTTACCTTAACCCAATCAAGAGTTATCTGGTGGTGGCAAAGAGGATGACTAATAACAGATACCAATAAAATTGTTGTTGTGTTCTTTTTTCTTAAGAAATGCCTCAGGTATGACTAATAGGTTTTATTTTAATGGTATTTTGTATATTCTCAAGAGAATTGAAAGCAAATATTACATCAACAATATAAGAATTTAGTTAATTAAAATTTTTGTTTATAGTTTTTTTTAATGCAAAAAAATCACTTGGAAAAAGAATTATATTTCTTTATTAAATTGTTAAAATTTAACAAGACATCAATTCAATTAAATGAATAAAACTGAAGAGCTAACAAATTTCCCACGATATATATGATAATGTTACAGCCTGATGCATGAAGTCGTGCACAAATACAACCACACAATGTCATATTAACATGTAATCATAAGCATGCACCAAACTGCGTTTCTTAAATTAACATGATCCTGGGTCACGCAATTTTCAACAAGGAAATTCAAACATCAACTTTGCAAGCGTAGGTATAAAAAAGTTCACAAGAAAGTCTTTATTTCGATATAGATTATGGCAGACGAGGTCTAATAAATTTCAATTTGTTACTTAACTGAGAGGACAAGCAACAATGTACTTTAGGGTGTCCGTTATTTCCCAAAGTGATGTTTTCGGGGGTGAAAAATAGTTCCTTTAAAAGATTACATTCAAAATTTCCCGTTAAAAATTTTTTTTATATTTTATTTCGGTTTTTAAAATTACAAGCTGTTTTCGTAGTTTTTGCTTTTCACCTATCACATAATTTTAAATGCAGTTTTTTTGGTTTTTAATTCTTTTCAAATATTGCATTCAAAAATTTGTGTATAAACCAAAAATTTTAATTTTTTTAAATTTCTATTTGAAATTTTTGCCGTTTTTATATTAAATAAATATTATTAAATACTTTACCCTTTCTTGTTTGCAACTTTTTTGATGTCATTTTTAAGGTGAATAATTTTTAAACAAAATTCAATAAAAATATTGTAAACATATCTTTTGTAGTTCGAAAAAAATAAATTTAAACGTATAAAAACGGCAAAAATTTCAAAAAAAAATTTTAAAAAATTAAAATTTTTGTTTTATACACAAATTTTTGAATGCAATATTTGAAAAGAATTAAAAACCAATAAAGCTGCATTTAAAATTATGTGATAGGTGAAAGCAAAAACCGAAATAAAATATAAAAAAAATTTTTTAACGGGAAATTTTGAATGTAATCTTTTAAAGGAACTATTTTCCAACCAGAATCAACAAACATTTTAAAAATAGATGATTTAACTCGAGAGAAAACAAAATTTATTTATGAGTTAAAAATTTCCCATACAAATTTGTATGGGGAAAGTATGACCTTAGAGGCACGGGTTAATGACCTCCAAAAAATTTTGTTTTGCTAATTTCCCCTTATTTAGGCCCTAAACTTTCGATCTAGGAGGTGTCTCCCCCGAAAACATCACTTTGGGAAATAACGGACACCCTAATATACATATATGTTTGCTTTCAAAAAAACACTAACAGATATCCACTTGACAATGGAATTGATTAAGATAATTTTTTGACAAAAGATGATGCATACGCATTGTGCATGTGTGATGAGAATGAGAAAGATTCGTGTATATACATAATAGAAAGCTGGATTAGCTTATGTCGTTTTCTTTCACTCTATTAAGGAGTACTCTAAATTTTTACTATTTTTTCTGGAGTGATGGAACTAGTGAGAGTAAATTTTTTTTTTGTAATTGTGTGTGTGACAAGACAAAAATGGATAATTTCCTTGAAACAAATGTTCTTGTTCTTTTTTTTTTTTGCTGTTTTGCTTTAATTGATTTCGTCGGTGGCAGAGTTCGCTTCGTCGGATGTATATTATTTGGGTGTATACTGTATAGTAACTTTTTTCAATTTATTTAAATGTTTTCGTTGCACATAGAGTCCCCTGAAGTTATTTTTTTGTATATTTTGGTGCTTATTTTGGAATAAAAATACATACGAAAACAAGAACAAAATAAAACAAAAAAATAGCTGTCAAATTTGCATCTTATAAAAAATACTACGTGTAGAAGCGCGCGATGCACCGAAGGGAAAATCAAAAGGAAATTCGAAGATAATTTCTGCGCCTTGCGTCTTCGTGTAGAAGCAGACATATGAAGCATAATAAGCGTTCGTTGATAAGTCTGCTTCTACACGAAGACTCAAGGCGCAGAAATTATCTTCGAATTTCCTTTTGATTTTCGTTTCGGGGCGTCGCGCGCTTCTACACGTAGTATATTTTTGAAGACGCAAATTTGACAGCTATTTTCTTTGGTTTTATTTTGTTCTTGTTTTCGTATGACGAGACGAAATAAAAGCAGAACAGCAAAAAAGATCAAAGAGAAACGTCAAAAAGAGTCAAAAATTTTTTTACCGGAGACTCACGGTCGAAAATCATCCTTCAATTTTTTTCGAACTTTATTTCTCCCTTGCTCTCATGTGCGTCTCTCGCCTTGCGTCTTCGTTTAGAAGCGGACTTAGTTTTTACTTTTGGTATATTTTTCATTATACTTCTGATCGGTTTTTTTCAGCCTAATTGACACACACCCTTAGTTTGATAATTGTAAAATAAAAATATCCCATCATCGCAGAAAAAAATGGGATTTTTTTTATCTGGCACAGGATTTTTTTTTTATTGATGAAGAACACTGGCTGAAAAACTCATTTATTCGGTTTTCAATTTCATTTTGGAAAAAGTGAAGAATTAACGAAAATAATGGAAGAAATATATATGGCGGAATATAATATAATAGGAAATAATATTCAAAATGGTTCTTTTTGTTAATAACAAAAGAGTTTGAAAGAAAAACTTTTCGCATTTTTCTCTTTTCAAACAAAATTTTAAAATGTCAAACTTCAAATACATAAGTGTGTGTGCAAATCGGTGTAAATCTGACTAAAAATGTGGAGTAAATCCGGAGTACTCCGTAGTACTAAAATTACTCCGGAGTAATTTTTTTTTTACAGTTTTGTGACGTCAAAGAACACAAAACCTTCAAAAGTGCAAAAATAAGTAGGTACTAAAAGGGTACTCTCATTGGAGTGAAAGAAAACGACATTAAAGAAGGAGTTTAAATAGCGTCTTTGCATATACACTTAGGAGCAAAAAAACGGAATCAAATAAATTATATTATATTAAAAACAAAAATTGCCATGGATAAAATATTTTTATTCAAAGTCTCATGGTCTCATTTTAAAGCTTGTAATTTTTACTTTGAATTGTTGGTAAAAACATAAAAATGCATACGATAGTGTTACCGCTATCTGCCAATAAATTGCACTTCATATTTGTTTTAATGTTAAATTTTCCAGATACTCTCTGTTTTAATTTCAGTTTTTTTTTTCCAACGATAGTATTAGCGTTGTCTGTCAATGAATTGCACTTAATTTTTTTTAAATGTTAAATTTTCCAGATAATTTGTATTTTAATTTCAGTTTTTTTTTCCTTACATACTTCATTTATGTTGGATGGATGGAACCAACGAACGGATTTTTGAGTTCTTAGCATTGACTTAAAGCTTTTGTTTCAAGCTTTTCAATGGTACCATTAACATTCATGTATGTCGATTACTTCACAACCAATTATCGTTTTTACAGAACGCAAAATTTGATTCCATTTTTTTGCTCCTAAGTGTATATAATATAGCATGAATTTGGTAGTTCTTGAACTTGAATCTTGGTATAAATTTGAACGCTGTGTTGAAATGTGGAAACAACAACAAAATTCCCATTCATCCTAATTTTATCATAAACATATAAAAATACATTTTGTAGTCGAAAAAATGGTGGAGGTTCCTAAAATAACTTACAAAAACAGCACTGTGAAATAATTCTTTATCACCCTCCTTATCTTCTTATCTTCAAAAAAAAAAAAAAAAAAAACTGCATACCTTGAACGTTGATAAAATTTGTCTATAACATGAATTTTATTGAAGGTAAATACAACGCAATTTAGATTCGAACTTCAATCCAAACAAAGGTAAACTCTGTTTTCTATCAATTTTTTTTTATCTCATAACGAGTTAAGTGTTATCAAAAGTATCTAATTGATTGATTTGAAAGTGCACACAAACAGTTTGTTTTTGAAAAAAGCATTTTCTATTGATATTTGTGTTGGATTTTGTTTGTTTAACAGGGTGACCGGTAAATAACGGATAAGCCTGAAATAGCTGGTAGCTTACATTATGACCGTTATAATATAAATAAAAAATCCCAAGCGTTAAGCTTAAAATTTATTTTTTAATGCAGACACGAGTGCGAATTTGGTTTTTATTTTTACATGTCGTTATAACTTTTTTCGGTTTCAATATTTTATGGAAAATATGCAAACGAAATTGATTAGAATTTTCCGAAGAATCCCAATATGTATTGTATTCACAATTCCTAAAAAAATATTTTGTAACCATTATATAATGATACCTACTGTTTTGCGAACACCTTTTTTGAAAAATCATTAATTTTTAAATTTTGCCCTTCCAAATTCGCACCCGTGTGCCGAAGAGGGTTTAAGATATTTTTTCTTGATACAATTTAAATTTTATTAATTTTATTATTAGCTTATCGAAAAACGCCGTAGAGATGCTTTACAATATTAAGATAATTTCTTAGAAAGAAAATTTATAATTTGTTTAAATTGTTGTACCCGATTCCTGACTGCGATCAAAAAACAAACACATTGAAGATATAAGAATTTGATACCAAAAACATAATTGGGTGAATTATTAAAATCAAACCCAGCAACCTTACAAATAGGTATGTAACTGACGTTTGTCACAAATATCAACCCGCTAAATTTATGAACTGCGATTTCTTTTAAATCAATGTTACATTAGTTGTCGCTCAAAAATGGTCGACATGGAAGCAGTTGAAAAGATCAACCAGTTTTATATATTGAGTTATATTGAAAACGAAGAAGCGGTTTTCGAGGTTGCCGAAATGAAAAATGTAATAAGATAACTTTAATTCAAAATAATGTTGACATTAAAAATATTCCTACATAGATTCTTCATTAATTTTGAGTTGTTAGCAGAGTTCATCCAAAACTATATTCAGCAACTCTGTTCTTACAAAGATGTCTTTGCGAAACCCTAAATATACCTATCGCATTGAATTTAAAAATCAAGGGACGCTTGAGTCTAATTTTAGCCTCTCCGAAACGCTCAAACTGAATAAAAGTATTCATTTTGATTTATTTTTTGAATTTTTCTTTCGTTATCATCAGCAACGCCCAGACATCAAGTCTCAGAAGAGCAAATGCACGCAGCTATTGGCTGAACAATAATTGTGAGAACATTCCTTTGTTTATACACTGCTGTAATTTTTTGCATCTCACAAAACAACATAAAAACAACGCATTCAGAACAATCGCACATAAGAAATATTCAGTGTTGATAATAAGAATTATGTAAGACCAAGGAGTTGAATATAAGGAGACCTCCTCCGGGCTGGGCTGCTTCTATTAAAAATATCTTTTGACGAAACCGATTAGATAACAAATGGAAATAAAAACCTAGGCATGTCTGTTCGTCAGCGTGTAAATTGTGGCGAAGAAAATAACTTTGTGCCTATAAGAATTATAATACATATAAGCATACAGTAATGTGCAAAATATTTGGCAACACAAATTTTATTAATTTTTCGAAAAAAAAAAATTAATGATAGCAAAAGTCGAGTAAATGGGAACGTTTTATTCAAGAGCGCCGCTCAAATTTTGTTGATTGCAATGCAACCCCATTGCAATCAGTAAAGATCAAAGAATGTTGCAATGGGTGCGAATTAATTTTCAAGTTTTGATATTCAGTTTCATGAAGTTCAAATAATTGGTCAAATTATCATTAATTCATTTTCATGAAGTTATTAATTAATTAAATAATTTAAAAGCTAAATAATTATATGTATAAAGAAAAACGATACTTGCATTTATGTAATTTTAACGAGAAAACCTTTTTTTTTATAAAAGCTTTTGGTGTAGTAAAAAATGGTACTCAGCACTGTTATAAAGTGTACACTCAATTCTTGTACATATTAGAAAGCAACAAACGCAACTGTTCAAATAGCTTCGTTTGTTTTCAAATTGCGTACAGCATGATTTTTGTGGCATTTATAAATGCTTCTGGTAGTATATAGTTTTTATTGTGACGAAGTGTGCGGTGTTGGCGGCAAAAAGTGGTTACTAATTTGCAAGTACGACATACATAAATATGTTAACTGAAGGGATTTTGTTTTTATCTTCGTTTGCTATTTTGCTAAGGGTATCAAATTAAAATAAAAAGATAGACACAAATTATAAATAATAGTCTAGAGAAGTGTAATAAGGAAACATACTCTCGGATAATTTTATGTGAAATCAACAAGAATCGGTGAAAGTCTTACCAGATAATTTTGCTCGCCACAATATTTACTTAGTAACAAATAAGTAAATGCTAAGTACAAAAAAGTCGTAGAAACAAAATTGTGGTTTATGTTAAAGTCAGTGAACTATTGCTTTTTTTTTAATTACCTATTAGTTCGCTTTTAAATACAGGGTGTCCCAAAAGTAATGGATCAAACGAAATATGCTGATAGGTCAACTTTAGGACTCTCAGAATTTGGTAACTTGTTCATCCCAAATCCTTACGGTTTTCGATTTAATGCAGTTTTTGTGAAATTTCGAAAAATCCCGACTTTGCAACAGTATTTTGCTTCCTCCGCTCATAATTGATTTTTGTTTTTTACAATTTTTTCACTAAAACATTGCCTAATAATAAGAAATAGTTAATTTATCAACATATTTTTTATTTCATATGCCATTTTTCTGCAAATTAATTAACAGTTTCATGTTTTATAAAAACTCAATTTCTTTCTTTTATTTCAGAGCAACACCCTGAAAATAATTTGTATGGTGTGGCACTGGTTTATTATTTTGAAAACTTGCTGTGTTATTGCAGTTTTCAAAAATGTATAAAAATTTCCAAAGTTGAAGATAGAACTGAAGATATTACAATTTAAAAGCAACAAAACAGACGATTTCAGAGCAAAATAACAAACAAAAATCGATTCTTTTGTTCAAAAAGAAATAAACAAACAACAGTCGAGAAAATGTGTTTATTTTTCTTTGTTATTTTGCTCTGAAATCGTCTGTTTTGTTGCTTTTAAATTGTAATATCTTCAGTTCTATCTTCAACTTTGGAAATTTTTATACATTTTTGAAAACTGCAATAACACAGCAAGTTTTCAAAATAATAAACCAGTGCCACACCATACAAATTATTTTCAGGGTGTTGCTCTGAAATAAAAGAAAGAAATTGAGTTTTTATAAAACATGAAACTGTTAATTAATTTGCAGAAAAATGGCATATGAAATAAAAAATATGTTGATAAATTAACTATTTCTTATTATTAGGCAATGTTTTAGTGAAAAAATTGTAAAAAACAAAAATCAATTATGAGCGGAGGAAGCAAAATACTGTTGCAAAGTCGGGATTTTTCGAAATTTCACAAAAACTGCATTAAATCGAAAACCGTAAGGATTTGGGATGAACAAGTTACCAAATTCTGAGAGTCCTAAAGTTGACCTATCAGTATATTTCGTTTGATCCATTACTTTTGGGACACCCTGTATAATCAAATTACGTATATTTCTTTGCTTAATTTTTTTAATATAATGTGGTTTGGGATACATATCAACATAAAAGTACCACCCTATTTTAAATGTGTTCCATTAAGGACAAAAACTGCAACCATGAGTTTAAACATTCATATTTTTTGTCATACCGAATGAGTTGAGCAAGTGTTGTACGATTTGTGCAATAAATGACCATTAGCTGTACAAATTTTAAATCTTTTTAGAAATGTATGTTAATGATTATACAAAACCCCTTCATGGAGTAGCTTTATAATTTATTAAGAATTGTTTTTTGTTTGTTCTCAATTAATGATTTTCATCCTAATAACAAGTTTGACTTTTTTTACTTTTAATATAAGTTCAAGTGACCTCAACTCCAAAAATTAATAAAGCGTTTCGCCCAGGTACGAGAGTGGGCTCATCAGTTAGATCTGTCGTACCCTTACTAAGGGCGAAACGCTTTATTAATTTTTGGAGTTGAGGTCACTTGAACTTATATTGAATTATATTCAATCACTCCACTTAAAATAAAAATAATTTTTTATTATTTTTGTTATTTTTTTCTTCGTTATTTTTTACTTTTATCTCCTTAAAAATTACTACTTTAACCTTAAATTATTTTATCTCCTTAAAAATTACTACTTTAACCTTAAAATATTAAAACTAAAGTTTTTTCTGTGTTATTTATAATGTAATTCTAGTGAAAAATATTTGTGGAAGAAGAAGTTTTTCATTTTGAGTCAACGTGTTGTTTTGATATTACTTGGTTTTAGATTTTTTTAAACCATCAGCTATACACTTGCGTTATCAATATTTCTGGACAAATTATTTGGTGAACTAAAAAGGGTACCCATAAAATAATTTAAATTTGACAGAAACAGAGTAACTACATCGAAAACTTCATAGAAAGAATAATATTTATTAAAGTATATTTTTTTGAGTGTCTTGAGGTGAAAATTAAGTCCTGAAATAGACTTGGTGGAAGATTACTTTATTTATTTATTTAGTACAGCTAAATACTAGCTTCAAATTACATTAATTTACAAATTTTAACAAAACATTATAACATTATATTAGGTATAAATTACAAAATCGAGTAAAAATTTGATTGAAATTTAGGAGAAAAATTAAGTGATTGGTCAAATAAATTATGAAATCTATTATTGAAAACATTAAATAAACTGAACATTACATTTAAAGGAGAAAAACGTTCGTAATTGGTACGATAGTTTGAGATTAATATACTATTGGGGACATTTCTGAAATTGTGTTGAGGAATATTAAAATTAATGCGAGACAAAAGGTGCAAAGAGTCTATTTTCCCATTAATTAATTTTACAATGAACGAAAAACATAAATAAGACCTTCTATTCTGAAGACAAGGCATGTCAATAAGTTTGAGTCTGTCTATGTATGGGGGGAGGTTGTAAGGGTTGTCCCATCCTAAGCCTCTTAAGGCAAACCGCAAAAACCTTTTTTGAACTCGTTCTAGCCTCGCTATGTGACACTCATAATGAGGTGACCAAACCTGACAAGCGTACTCTAGGATGGGTCTGACAAAAGTTACAAATAGCTGTTTTGCAATAAAAGGATTGGAAAACTGACGTGACTCTCTCTTAATCCAACCGAGAAGCGAATTGGCTTTATTGCTTATGGAATTGATGTGTTCAATAAACTCCAGTTTAGGATCAAATAAGACACCAAGAACAGAAACTTGACTTACATTCGACAAGGAAACTCCATTTAACAAATAATTGAAAGGAATTTTAGATAGTTTTCTCGTAAAACTCATAAAATTACATTTATTGACATTAAGAAGCAAACAATTACGAACACACCAATCGAAAAATGAGTTAAGGTCACATTGCAACATTTCACAATCACGAACATTAGAGACGGTTTTAAAGATTGTAACATCATCCGCATAAATAAGGCAATTCGAATGTTTCAAGACGGATGGTAAGTCATTTATGAATATTATAAAAAGTATAGGGCCCAAATGGCTGCCTTGCGGTATTCCAGAATTAACACAAAAGTATTTTGATGGACAACCATTGAAAAGCACCGAGTATGATCTATTTAATAAATAAGATTGAAGCCACTTAACAAAGTTTTCATTAAATCCAAGAGCTCTCAACTTACTTAACAAAATTCTATGCGAGAGTTTGTCAAACGCCTTGCTGAAGTCTGTGAAGACGCAGTCTAACTGTTTCTTAGTTTTAAATGACTCAATACAATTTTCGGCAAATTCCATGAGAAAAGTCACGGTAGAGCGGCCTTTTGTAAATCCGTTTGTTTGGGACAATAACTGATTTAACATAGAAAGACAAAGATTCACAAATAATAGCCTCAAAGAGTTTCGGAATAACCGACAACTTTGCTATAGGTCTATAGTTTTGGACCTCGTCTTTTTTTCCTTTCTTATGTAGAGGGATAATAAATGATTTTTTCCAGATACAAGGAAATACACAAGAAGATAACGATAAATTAAAAAGTACAGAAAGAGGTGACAATAATTGACTTGCACAGTTTTTTATAACAATAGAAGGTATACCATCAGGACCAGGTATACAATTGTCGTCAAGATTAGATATAAACTTTGAAATATTGTCAGTATTTATAACAAAGTTTATATCAGTCAAGTATGAAAAAGGTTTCAAAAAGTCAAATCTTTGACAATTTTCGTCAGAATTATCACAGATCGAAGTATCACAGTTTAAAGTATCACAGTTTAAAGTATCACAGTTGTTAGTATCACAATTAAAGGCGCCTTGAAAAAAGTCTGAAAATAGTTGTGTAATAACTCGAGGGTCATGGCTAGACATTTCATTTGACTTTAGAACAGATGGATATGGACACGAACTTTTTTTACTATTAATAAATTTCCAAAAATGTTTAGGATTCATTTTACGTGAATATTAAAATTTAAATGTTAAGTATACAATTCTAATAAAAACAGAAATTTTACTATGCAGAAAATTGCATTATACCTAGTCAATTGTTTTTATATTAAAAGCATTCACTGCTTATTCAGGGTATTATTTACAAAAACATAAATGTTTATTGTGAAATAAAATTGAACTCTTATTTCGCGTGTCCCTGTGATAACACTATATTATTTTGTATTCATTTCTGTACATAACATTATTACAGAGACAAAAATTCAAAAACAAACGAACTATGAACTATAATTACTCAATTTTCTTCCCCAATTTGCACAATACCAATCGAACCACACTGATTTCTTCCATGACAAAAAAAATTAAAAAAAAAAGTTTTTTTCATTTGGTTAGGTACATTTGTATATGTTTCATATTGTTCCTTGAATCTATTAACGAAGGACACTTAAACGATGCACTATTGAAAGGACTTCACACAAAGGATATAATATATCTCAGCCTTCCTTTGTTTTGTCCCTTTAAAGATTATTTCGAGATGTCTACTCTTGATTTTGTTGCAAAAAAGTATATACGTAAAACCCGGATAAGTGCTTCTCGCTTAAGTGCCTAACCCGCATAAGTACCTTTGTTTTTTTAGAACCAAAATTTTAAGGATTTTTTCATATAAAATTCATCTTTTAAGTACCTTTCGCTTAACTGCCTTCCCCGCTTAATTGCCTGGCTTTTCAAATACTTAGAATTGAACTTACTTGCAAAAAATTCTTTTAAGTACACATTTGAAACAAGTTTGAAATGTCAGAAAAATTTCGTTTCCTAAACCGCTTTAAAATTCAAAAATTCTACTAAAGTTAGAAATTAACTAGTTAGCTATTTTAAACTATCAAAGTAATTTTGTTTTGTGAAAATTATGTTTTTAGTAATCAAACATGTTTTTTTTTATTATTAAATAAATATAGAGATAAGTGCCTATGAGCACTTAAGCGGGTTCTTGTAAGTACCTTACCCGCTTTAGTGCCTATCTTAATGGGGTATTTAAGGTGAGGTACTTAACCGGGTTTTACTGTACATGCATTGTGTGTATACAATACATAATGGTGTGGTTTTCCTTTGTGTTTGATTTCTTACCCTATCATATTTGCGAGTTATCTTGTGATCTGGTCACCACATGTTGCCTAACAAACACTAAAAATCACAAGCTCCAACGATGTATGGGAAGATTGAACTACTCCACATCTATATTTTTTGTTGGCGACAGATGTTTTTTTTATACATGAAACATTTGCAAGCAATGACATTGAAAAATAAAGTTTGTGAGCACGTATTTCCTCTTGAAAGAAGAAAACCGTTATTAACGCGGTATTCCATATAAGAAATACTGCATTAGTTTGAAAGATAAAAAAAAACATGTTTAACAATAACATATACAAGTTCATATCTCAATTTTTGGTTTCGTGAATATCGTAACCCATTGGAGAGCAATAATTGAAATTGTTTAATTTTGTTCGTGCTGGAGATATAAAAATTGTGACCTCCATTTTTGTTGTTAGGAAGTATGGAGAGTTATTATTTTTGACCTCACACATTGGATAAAACACAATAAAATAAAATGCACGACTGGGTCGCACGAACTTGCTCTTAGAGTTAAAGTTGCTTAAATTTTTAAGACTTTTTATATAGAAATTTGGAAAATGTAGGTACCTACTATATAGGTAAAAAAAAAAAAAATAAAATTAGTTTTTTAAGAAAATAAAATAAAATCTGAAATCAAATTGCCCTCCAAAACAAGCATGCAATTTTGATTGATATATTAACATGCATTTTTAGAAAAAAAATTTTCAAAATCGTTAGAGCCGTTTTTTAAAAATCAAATTTTTTATAAATAATTTTTTGGAAAAAAAGTTTTAAAATAATATTGGTATGCCATTTTGTAAAAATCACTAATCAACATCTAAAAAAAAAATTTCAAAAAAATTCAATGTCCCGTTTTCGAAAATTTGATTTTTGAAAAAATAATTTTCAACATTTTTTTAAAAATCCAAAAATTATTTTTTTTGAAATTTTGTTTTTGGTTTATATTTAAATTATATAAATGCTTCTTCACAAAAAGTTTCGTTGAAATCGAATAAGCTCTTTCAGAGATAATCGGATTTGAAAAAAACGGTTCTATGGCAGGTACCGTTAATAATGATTTTCAAAAAATTTTTTTTTTATTGAAAGATAGACCTTGTCTTAAAACTAACATTTGAATTTTTTAAACAAAATCGTTGGAGCCGTTTTTGAGAAATTTCAATTTTACTAAAATCGGTATATGACAAGTACCGTTATTTTTGGTCCAAAAAAATTAATTCCAAAAACCCCTCTGGAGAGGCGCCAAATAATGCTACATACCAAGTTTGACATCAATCGGTTCATCCGTTTAAGCTGTAGCTTCGTTTACAGACAGACAGACTGACAGACGGACAGACAGACGGACTTCCGGGACCCACTTTTTTGGCATTCTCTACCATCGTAATGTCATGGAAAAATGCTATCTCAACTTTTTTTTTTTGTACGAATGCATAACTTGATATACAGGGTGTCCCATAAGTAATGGATCAAACGAAGTATGCTGATAGGGGATCTTAAGGGCTCTCAGAATTTGGTAACTTGTTCATCCCAAATCCTTACGGTTTTCGATTTAATGCAATTCTTGTGAAATTTCGAAAAATCCCTACTTGGACACAGTATTTTGCTTCCTGCGCCCATTATTGATTTTTGTCTTCTAAAATTCTTTTACAAAAACATTGCCAAATAATAAGGAACAATTAATTAATCAAAATATTTTTTATTCCATACGCCTTTTCGCTGCAAATTAACTAACAGTTTCAATTTTGATAAAAAATCAATTTTTAACTTTTGTTTGAGAGCAACACATCGACAAAAATTTCTACGGTGTGAGAATGGTTTATTATTTTAAAAAGTTGCCCTGCTATTGTAGTTTTCAAAAATGTATAAAAGTTTCCAAAGTTGCAGTTAGATCAGAAAATATTACAATTTGAATTCAACAAAACAGGGTTTTTCAGAACAAAAAACAACCAAAAATAAACACATTTCTCGAACTGTTATTTGTTTATTTTTCTTTGAACAAAAGCGTCTATTTTTGTTTGTATTTTTGCTGTGAAAAACCCTGTTTTGTTGAATTCAAATTGTAATATTTTCTGATCTAACTGCAACTTTGGAAACTTTTATACATTTTTGAAAACTAGAATAGCAGGGCAACTTTTTAAAATAATAAACCATTCTCACACCGTAGAAATTTTTGTCGCCGTGTTGCTCTCAAATAAAAGTTAAAAATTGATTTTTTATCAAACTTGAAACTGTTAGTTAATTTGCAGCGAAATGGCGTATGGAATAAAAAATATTTTGATTAATTAATTGTTCCTTATTATTTGGCAATGTTTTTGTAAAAGAATTTTAGAAAACAAAAATCAATAATGGGCGCAGGAAGCAAAATACTGTTGCCAAGTAGGGATTTTTCGAAATTTCACAAGAATTGCATTAAATCGAAAACCGTAAGGATTTGGGATGAACAAGTTACCAAATTCTGAGAGCCCTTAAGGAGGCCTATCACCATATTTCGTTTGATCCATTACTTTTGGGACACCCTGTATAGTACCTATGTATATCGCAAGTAAAAAAACGAGCTTAATTACGGGGGTGAATTTGAAGGGAAAGATATCATTGATACTCCTAAATATATTATCCCTATATTTTACTTGGATGTTCATTCGATAAGAGTGTATTAGTTGATACTGATAATTATTGTAATTCTCACAGCTGAAAAAGAAAATGAAAATGTGTATGTAGATAAAATTAATTTCTGAAAGTAGGATTTGTATTTTTTAAGTAAGAACTTAGAGAATCATTTTTTGTACTTGTTGCGATATTATAGCGAGCCTAAGCATACGTTTTGTTGTTTTCTGATTGATTGCTTTATACATTTTTACTCTCTTCTGCCTCTAAATGACATTGTAGTTTATAAGACCTATTAGTTATTTGATTAAAGTATACGAGTATGCAGCAGCTTTATAATATTTAAAATCCACATAGTTAATTTAACATTCGTTTATGTTTTTCAACAAATTATAATTTATTAAAAATATATTATTGAGTAGATATATCTACAATTTATTTAGGTCCTAAACTTTCGATCTGGGGGGTGTTTCCCCCGAAAACATCACTTTGGGAAATAACGGACACCCTATTGTGTCTTTATATATATATGTATATTGTTTGCAATTTTTTTTATGTCATTTCTTAGGTGGATAATTTTTAAACAAACCATTCGTAGTTCGAGAAAAATAAATTTAACCGTATAAAAACGGCAAAAATTTCAAATAAAAATGATTTATACACACATTTTTGAAAGCAATATTTGAAAACCAATAAAACTGCATTTAAAACTGTGTGATAGGTGGGGTACTTTAAGAAAAATAAAATAAAACGTAAAAGCAAAAACTACGAAAACAGCTAATAATTTCAAAAACCGAAATAAAATATAAAATCAATTTTTGACGGGAAATTTTGAATTTGATCTTTTAAAGTACCTGTTTTCCAACCAGAATTATCAAACATTTTAAAAATAGATGATTTAACTGGAGAGAAAAAAAAATTATGCAAGAGTTAAAAATTTCCCATACAAATTTGTATGGGGAAAGTATGACCCTGAGGCACTGGTTAATGACCTCCAAAAATTTTGTTTGCTAAATTCCCTGTATTTTCGGGGGTGTCTCCCCCGAAAACATCACTTTGGGAAATAACGGACACCCTAATCTACATATTATATCTCTCTTAAGATCTTTAATGTTCTTAATCCTACATACAATTATTTGAGAACATATAAATAAAATCTGCAGATACAAATGACGCTTGTATCCCATGGAAACTTTAATCTTAAATTCAACATTTTCAATTGTATTTTAACTGCGAACTGAAAAAAGAACAAAAGCGTAGTGGGAACACTATATTTTTTGTAGTGTGAATAACGAAAGGATCAAAAACGAAGTAAAAAAAAATAAAAATAATATAATCCCCTGTGATGAAAACGGAAGCAGCTGGTGTTTGTGACCAAGCGCTTATAACAAAGATAATGATCGGGGAATGAAACATGGAAAATGCGGCACTAAAAATTGTTAAACGTTATACCTATGCCTACCTATGCAGGAACAATGACACAGCAAAAAAAAATTTGCACGATAACTTTTTAGTTGAGCTGCTTAAATTTACAAAAAAAAAAAACGAACTTTTGAGTGAATTTTTTGTTCCGTATAGT
The DNA here is from genome assembly GCF_945859705.1 of Episyrphus balteatus. Taxonomy (NCBI): domain Eukaryota; kingdom Metazoa; phylum Arthropoda; class Insecta; order Diptera; family Syrphidae; genus Episyrphus; species Episyrphus balteatus. The sequence continues at coordinate 56,524,139 of NC_079135.1, read as the reverse complement.
GATAATTAAGATCCATCTTTTAGTTTTCTTGTTTTAGTACTATAGTTTCAATAATGGAATCAAATTCCATTAACATGACAGGTTTTGTTTTTTTTTTTTTTCTTTAGTAGATCTGTTTTTTTGTGTGTGCTTTCTTCCTCTATCTTATGCCCTTCTTCTTGATTTGTTTTTTTGTTTTTGTTCGCTTTTGTATAGAATTAAATGAAAGAGCAAGAGTGGTTTCTCTATGGATGTTATGACTCATCAAAAAAATGGCTATTTAAGGTTTTTGATTCTTTAAATCTGAAGAGTGCAATAACGTAAAGAAAAACTTATTTGATTTCAAATAAAATTAAAGTTTTTTTTTTTTATTAATTTACGAAAAGGGCAAACCTTACCTAATTGTATTCAAAAATATAGCTGTAACAAAGCTTTTAAGTCAACGTACGAATTGATTATTTAAATCGTCAGTTTTTAGAACGAAATAAGTCCATTTTTCAAAATTGTTGGGAAAACGCATAAACGTGAATAATCTCTATATTTTACTGTTTTCAGATGAGTGACCTTCAGATAAAATAAAGATTATGTTGATTTGAGTCGAATGAGATAAAAATTTTATTTCTATCGGTTTATGGGAGACAGGTATAAAAACGTTGGACTTATTCCGTTCTTAAAACTTTCGGTTTGAAATTTCACCCAAAAGCCAAATTTTGAAAGAAATAAACAGATAATTTATTTTAAAAAAAGAGTTTGAGTAATCGAAAACAAAAAAACAAATACTTACAACTTTATACTGTGCTCTTGTAAGATCTGGGCTTGAATATTGCAGCAGTGTATGGTGTCCGCGTTAAACTTCAAATATAAATCGGATCGAATCTACTGTTTGCGCTTCGAAAAATTTTAAATGTCCTTTTTGTGTTTAATTTATTGAAAAATAAAGTTAATTCAAGTGAATTATTGTGTAAAATCAACATAAATGTCCCAAGTAGATCTTTTCGAAATTATGAACTTTTAAATTTAAGATTTAACAGAACTGTATATGGTCAGCATAAACCTTTCTTTGCAGCATGTGTCGATTTTAATAATTATAGCGATTATATAAATTTTAATAATAATTCAAACAATCTAAAAATATTGTTGAAAAATGTAATTGAATGAAAAATTGTAAATAGGTTAAAAATATATTTTGTAGCTAAATAAATAAATAAATAAAATGTTATACATAGTAAAACAAAAAATTTTGATGTGGTCTATTTTTTACTTGAGTAAAACAACAAATGGGAAAATAAAGATAGGTTCGAACCATCATTCTTCGGTTAATTTTCATTGAAAAAAACTTTTTGAGTTCAGCATTTTGAAGGAAATTTAATCTTCTGTTTTTATTTAGAGCAGTGCATATGACTATCTCAGCCCCAAAAAAAATACCGTTAAAAAAGCAAAAAAGCTCAAAAAATTGCTTTCCTTGACTTTTTCATGTTTTTTTGAACTGTTTTGCGATATTAAATTTGATTTTCTACAACAAGTTTTAAAATTAATTTATCAAAATTATGCTTTGTTTACAAGATATATTGAAAAAACCAAAAAGGGAGCTTTAGCACCCCTATTCAATTTCGACCCTCTCATTTAATAGCACTCCGCGGTTTTATCTTCTCTTATAACCCATTCAACGTTTTATTCAATTAAAACCCGTGAACGTCTTAGTTTAGAGATAATCAGTAGCCTGAAATCCTGGATTTATTCTGTTTTTCAAAATTATAAATTACGAACTATTTTAAAGGCGTTACCGCCGACGAATTTTAAAGTTATCTCGTTTAATAACAACAAGTGGAAAGTTTGTGTAAAAGACTCCGATAACTATCGTCTCCTTTCGCGAAGACTAAACAAAGAAAAAGTAGAGTGGTACACATAGGAAAACAAATCGGAAAGACCTCTACGCGTCGTGGTGAGGGGCTTAATCTCCTCATGCCAAAAAAATGATGTCATCAGTGATCTTAAAGAACAAAATTACAAGATTTTAAATGATGAAAACATCGTCAAGAAGGAAAAACAACAAAAAGATAAAGAAACAGTCGTGGTTAGTGATGGGCAAATACCCGGTATATACCATTTGTGGGTTTATACCCTGGGTATATACCGGGTATTTACCAAAACGAGGGTAAAAACGGGTATTTACTTATAATCGCTACAAATTCGATTGTTTGTCATCAGGGCCCTGTTTCAGAGCTACTACATCAACTACATCAGCTACATCAGCAACCTCAAAAGCCAATAGTTGAGTCCGATTGAAATTCGGGAAATATTTCTTATATGGTTTAAATAGTGTAAATGTTCAAAAAATGCTTCGTGAAGTCCAACAGGCCTCCGCAATTAATGTTTAAAGTCATTGATGTAGCTGATGTAAACAGTGTATTAAGCTCTGAAATAGGCTCCTTATATTATATAAACATGACAGGGGCACACTTGTTCGGTCTTCTTGATTGAGGTTATTTTGTTGTGTTAAATTTTGGAGGAAAAAACAATTAATTTTTTTGTTCACCCACGTTTATTAGTGTTTGTTTTTCAAAAACGGATGTATAGTTTTAAATGATATTTTCAGAGCTATGACGTTATGAGCAAGAAAAAAGTAATTTAAGCTAAATCCGCTTAAATTGAAACGGCTTGAAAACGGCCCTATTTATAAAAAAGTTTTATTTAATTAAAGACACTAGCGGAAAAAATTAACGGATTAAAAGAAAAATTCCAAAATTTTAAACAAGATAAAGCTCAAAGTTTCTAGTTTTGAGAAATCATAATGATTTTTTTTTCAAGCTACATGTTCGGCTCAATCCTATTAAATCCAAAAAAAAGAAAATTGGAAATTTTTTATTTTTTTTTTTGGTCTAAAAACTTGGAAAAAATCTTTCCAGCTTAACCCCAATATGGATCGGATAACTTGTTTATCCAGCTTAAATTTTCTTTTTTAAAGTTTGATTTCGACGCTGAGATATCGATTTTAGAACGGGAAAGGACCTTTTTGGCTTTAGATCAATAAATCAGCATCCGCTGATTGCACAAGAAAAGGAGTGTTTTGAAATCTTCAATAAATTTCATACAAAAATCTAGTGGGTTTTTTAAAAAAAATATTGTTTGTTTTTGCAATTTATGGAAAAATCAAGAAAAAAACGTGCTTTTGGTTGCTATCGGGATAATCAGGCGCTAACTTATATCAAATGGTTAGATCAAAAAGCGTAGAGCGGTTGTGTGTAGTTTTATTAATAAGTTTGAACAAAGCGTTGTTTTTAAAATTATATATTTTACTTTTTATTCTTATCATTATTCTTATCATTATTGAAGGTATTCGACTTACATAAATTGTATGTTGTATAAGCCTCCATGATTTTTTTTCCATTTAATTGATTTGGAATGTTTCAATGTTTTTAAGCTTCCGTTTGTTACAATAAGTTGAAGGCTAAAATTGATTTGGGGTGTTTCGACCCACTCACGCCCCTCCCCTGACCACCAAAATATTGTGTTGACGTCTGAACTACATATGTGTACAAAGTTTCAGCTTGATACGATAATCGGAAGTCGGTCAAAATTAACTTCTTCGGTTTTATTACATTGCTAGTTAGTTTGTTTGTTACAAGTGAAGCTAATAAAAGCTTATTAAAAATACAAGTATTGATTGAAAACGTTCTAAAGGGCATGTAATGGAATTTATGCAAAAAATATTTCTTGACATCACTCCTCCCCCTAGTGGGATTTTTCATTTTCGTCTGTAAATCGTAAATACCCTCATTTTGGGTATATACCCGCCGTTCGGGTATTTACCCGAACGGCGGGTATATACCCGGTATAAACCCGGTAAATACCCATTTATAAATACCCACACGATTGGTATATACCCGAGGCACATCACGACTCGTGGTACAACGTGGCCTCCCACTATTTATACTCACGTTTGATAAAACAGAAAAACTAGAGGAAATCTACAAAATTAAAACAATACTTAACCTCGTTGTTAAGATCGAACCTCTAAGAAACCATACAAAGCAAGTACCTCAGTGTAAACGCTGTCAAGGTTTCAACCACACGCAAACCTATTGCAAAAAAGAGCCTAGGTGTGTGAAATGCGCGGGAAAACATTTAACTGCAGACTGTACCGGAAATAGCAAAAGTATAGCGAATTGCATTAATTGCAATGGAAGTCACCCGGCAAGCTATAGAGGCTGTGAAGTAGCCAAAGATCTATAGAAACGCCGCGAAAAAACTCACGTACAAAGAAAACCAACGAAGCAAACAGAAAAACCAATTTCTAAGACACCTAAAAGGGCAAATACATTAAGACCCAGTACCGGCAAAGAGAATGCTACGCCATCTACATCAAAGACGTCTCCAGAAAAAAGTAGTGTAAACTCATACGCCGAAGCGGCAGCTACACTGCCCGGCTTTAATTTTGTCCAAATTTGAGGATCAGGTCCAACTTAACAATAGAATATGTGATAGGCTAGCTAAAATTGAAGATTTTATTCGACCCCAACGCTATACAAGAAAACATTATGGAAAACCTTAAAATTTGAACGTGGAATGCCAATGGATTATGGCAGAGACTTGGAGAACTAGAAATGGTTATACGGGAACAAGATATTGACATTTGTTTTATATCAGAAAGCAATGTTAAAAAAGAATCAAATTTCAATATAAACGGTTTTCTAGATTACCACGCATCCGTCGAACAAAGCAAGAGGCGGAGCATCATTATATATAAAAGAATGTATCAAACACTCTATAGGCTTTAAGCTTGAACTTGAATCGATGCAGCTTATAAGTGTGCAGGTTATAACTAAACATGTTGAATTGAATATCTCATTAATATACTGCCCTCCGCGGTACAAAATCGATACAAATGAATTTTCAAACTTACTTAAATCACTTAGACCAACGTTAATCATTGGTGGCGATTTTAACGCTAAACACACGTTTTGGAGCTCTAGATGCATATCTCAAAAGGGCCGAGCGTTATACGAAGCCGGTATGCAGAATAATTGTGACTTTCATTCTACTGGAAAACCCACTTATTGGCCGGCAGATACTTCGAAAATACCTGACCTGATTGATTTTTTTATAGTCAGGGGAATACCGTCAAATCGAATTAAAGTAACGGAATGCTTTAATCTTTTCTCTAACCTATCTCCCGTTATTTTCACAATGAGCGAAAGTCTTGTTAAAATTGAAATACCACCTAGGTTAACAAACGGTAAAACAAACTGGGAAGGCTTCAAGAAAGATATTGAGGATAATGTTGAATTAAGGGTGTCACTACAAACGCCTCTTGAACTTGAGGAAGCGGTAGATAATTTCGTGCACATCGTTCAAATAGCCGCATGGAACAATATCATGGAAATATCAGGCTCTAAAGATACTAAATATCCACGAGAAGTAAAAGAGGTACTTACAGAAAAGCGAAAAGCTCGCAAGAAATGGCAGCAAACTCGTGCTCCTCAACACAAAGCTAATTTAAATCACCTTAGTAATTTGCTTAAAAAAATGATATCAGATTTTAAGAACCGCGAAGCTAGAAATTACCTTGATAATTTGACGGCAGGTAAAGAATCTTACTACTCTCTATGGAAAGCTATAAGAGCCACGAAAAAACCTAAGCTTCCAGCACCTCCAATTATGAAAGGCCAAAATGAATGGGCAAGAAGCGACAAAGAAAAAGCAAACGTTTTCGCTGATTACCTAGAGGAAACATTCAAACCATTCAATGGGCAAGCATTGAATGATAGTATAAATATGAATATAACGTCAAGTGAAAGCTTCATCACAAGAAATGTTACGCTCGCCGAATTATTAAAAGAAATCCAGAAGCTAAAGTTAAAAAAAATCACCAGGATACGACTTAATTACTGCAGAAATTCCTAAAATGCTCCCACGGAAAGGTTTAATAAACCTGTTAGAATATATTCCAAATCAATGGAAAGTGGCAGAAGTAATAATGGTATTGAAACCTGGCAAACCATCACACGAAAAGAAATCATACAGACCCATTTCACTGCTTCCTGTAGTATCGAAGGTTTTTGAGAGAATATTTTTACAGCGTCTTCAGCCAATAATAGAAGAAAAAGGTCTTATACCTGAACACCAATTCGGTTTTAGAAGCAAGCACTCGACGATTGATCAAGTGCATAGAATCACCGATGTCATTGAGAAAGCTCTTGAAGAAAAGAAAATTTGTTCAGCGGTCTTTTTAGATGTGTCTCAAGCTTTTGATAAAGTATGGCACGAGGGTCTCAAATTTAAATTAAGACAAGTCCTACCTGAAGGACTCTTTACTATTCTTAGAGAATATCTAGAGAACAGAATTTATCGCGTTAGACACGGAAATGATTACTCAGACTTTAGGGAAATAGTGGCTGGGGTACCACAAGGTAGTGTTTTAGGTCCCATTCTGTACCTTCTATTCACACGCGATATACCTCAAACTGAAAACACAATTGTATCAACTTTCGCTGACGATACCGCAATACTTGCAGTAGGCAAAACAATTAACGAATCGACAAGTAAATTGCAGAATGCTCTTAATAATGTCAATGAATGGACACAAACATGGCGCTTAACGAATTTAAGTCAGTCCACGTGGACTTTACGTATAAGAAAATAAATAGACTACCTGTTTTTATTAATACTACTCAGGTCCCATTTGCAAATGAGGCAAAATATCTCGGGATGACTCTCGACGCGAAGTTAAAATGGAAAACGCATGTTAAAAATAAATGTGATCAGTTAAAAATGAAATTAAGAGAAATGTACTGGTTGCTCGGACAACATTCAAGACTTAGTATTGAAAACAAATTATTAGTTTACAAGCAAGTACTTAAGCCTGTCTGGACATTCAACTTTGGGGTTGTACCCGCGATACAAATTTAAATACATTACAAACTTTTGAAAATAAATTATTAAGATCATTTGTAAATGCGCCGTGGTATATAAGAAACAAGATCTTCACAGGGATCTTGGAATCCAAACGGTTGGCGAAGAAATAAAAACTTTTGCCCAAAAGCATAGAAAACGCTAAGTCGAACATACTAATAGAACAATACTAGAAATTCTCGATGAGACAAACTTAGTACGACGTTTCGAAGGACTAAACCTTCCGATTTGGTACAGTGAAATTTTTCAATTTAATTCCTTTATTTCAAAATATCGGCAGTGATTAAAATATTTTTCTTTTGATAACAAAATTTAAACCATTACTTAAATGATTTAATTCAAAACAAATGTTATTTATTTATTTTTAAATATCATCAGTAGGAACTTTCACCGGAAAGTTACCTACAACACGTAACTTAACTTCGAGAAAGATAAATTGCTAGATAAGTTCCATCTGAACTTAGTTGCAATCGGGAGGACGAGGTGGTTTTAGTGGTTAAGAGTCCCACATATCTATGAGCACGCGTTTTCCGGTCCTCATAGAATCTTTTGAAGATTTCAACACCTACCCACGGACAAAAAAAAATATAAAATTTTTCAAGCCCTGTTACTTCGACGCCCAACATACATATATGTATGTTTGTTTTTTTCATTTTAGAAGATTTTAAAATATTGAAAATAAAAACTAACTAAGCTACATAATTACTGAGTTAACATAGCAAACTGCTTATGTTACGCCAATAACCTTTAAATTTAACATAACAAAAAATAATATGTAGTTTTCATCTAAAGAATACAAAAATCTAATCGTATGTGAAAAAACCTTTTTATTTATGGAAGAGTCATTAGTATGTATCTCACACATTTTGTTTCCTGAGTCTGAAATTTATAGCAAAAAATAATTGAAAAATAATTCTGCCCAACTCCATAAATTAATTTCATTAATTAGCGTTTATTTGGTCTGGGACGGAACAAAAACCGACAAACAGTGGAGAAAATAGTTGGAAAACTTGACATCGATCGCTCAGTCAACTTTTTATTTTATATACCAGATGCAAATAAGTTTAAAATATTTGATAGTTTGCTAGGTTAGGTTAGGTTAGGTTATATGGGCTGACAGTTGATTTTGTTACCGTCACACTTAGATCAATGTAGATCCCTTGTGATACCCTGAAGTATTGTAACTTCATGAAAAAGTGTTAACCTATGAATGCTATGGTTGTTCAAGCCGTTTAGAGGACTTGACAAATTTCAGTAGGCTATTGCCTGAGAGTTCCGATAGTTGTTCTAATTCATTAAAGAAGTAACTTCCTAAGAATTTTTTCCTAGTGCGACAGAGTGCTGGGCAGTGACAGAGGAAGTGAACAGTGTTTTCCTGTTCGTCCTCATTACCGCAGCCTCTGCATAGATCATCCGTACTAAGCCCCGTAGGGCGCTGTTTGGTATCCTAGTAGGTTATGACCCGTTAAGACGCCTATTAGGGATCTTAAGGAAGGCTTACTGAGTAGTAAGATCTTATTTGATTTTTTCTTGTCGAAGTTCGGCCATAGTTTCCTGGTGTGACCGCAGGTTTCTAGGAGGTTCCATCTATCATTGGTTTGTTGAGAAATCTTGTTGACGATATTTCGCTTTATTTCACATTGTGGGATTCTGATGCTATGGTCTATGAGAGAGGGATCAAGAACTGAGCCCTCCCTTGCAAGCTCATCCGCTTTTTCGTTGCCGAACACATCACTGTGGCCGGGAACCCAGCAGAGTCTTACATTATGCTGCATACCAAGAACCCTAAGCTCTTCGCGACAGCAAGAAACAAGCTTTGACTTGATTAAGTTGGCAGAAATCGCTTTTATTGCCGCTTGGCTATCAATGAAAAAGGTGATGTCAGCAGGTGATATCGCCATCATGGATATTTGTTTAGCAGCATTTTTCACTGCCAATATCTCGGCTTGGAAGACACTGCTGTGATCGGGGAGCCTGAAGGAACTGGCAAGGTTAAGGTTTTCTGAGTAAAAACCTGCACCAACCCCAGTGTTCATTTTCGAACCATCAGTAAAGATGGCGATAGTCGACTCATTTGAGAAAGGTACACTGTTTTCCCAATCTTGTCTGTTAGGGAAACTGACATTAAAAGACTTGTTGAAGTCTAAGTAAGGGGTCATGTAATCTGTACTTACGTTGTTGCCAACGTAGTTAGAAAGGATCGTAGTATGGCCGTTTTGACTAGTATTCCAAATGTTGGTTTGACTGAGTCGTAGGGCGCTGTTTGCTGCTAATTCTTGTACAAATAGATCTAAGGGAGTGAAATTAAGGATTGCTTCCAGACCTGCGGTTGGAGTGGACCTCATCACCCCCGTAGTGCTAATGCATGCTGCTCTTTGTACTTTGGTTAGGGTCTTCAAGTTCGTGGATTTCTCCAGAGCTTGCCACCAGACTAAGCTGCTATAAGTCAGAATGGGTCTGACAATGGAGGTATACATCCACATGATTATTTTGGGATTTGGTCCCCAGTTTCTGCCAAGAATTCTATTACATGAGTAAAGTGCAAACGTGGCTTTCTTATATCTTTCTTGAATGTTTGGACCCCAGTTAAGTTTTTTATCCAAGATCACTCCTAGATATTTCGCTTTATCCGAAATCTTAAGTGGGGTGCCATCAATTTTTGGTACTGCAAAATTAGGAATTTTCTTTCTGTTTGTGAAAAGTACCAGTTCTGTTTTAAGGGGGTTTACTTTAAGACCGCATCTCCTGGTCCAGTTACCGACCTTGGATAATGCGCTTTCAAATTGTTCGCTTACAGTGGTTAGGTATTTACCTGTCGCTAGAAGAGCTAGATCGTCTGCGTAGGCTATAACCTTGACACCGCTGTTATTTAGTTTGATGAGAATCTCATTCATCACCAAAATCCAAAGAAGAGGTGATATGTTTGCTAACTTTTCATTAAAATTATTTTAGCGTTATCGTGAAAGAGTAATGGCAGAAACGCTTTTCTTTCTTCACTTTTGACAAGGTTGATTGAAAAAAAAATAAGCGTGACAGTCGCAACGGAGAGTTTAGGGCAGTTTCTCCTTTTCTAAATTATGATAAGGGGTAATTCCATGAAAAAGTGGACACGAATTTTGAACAAATTATGCAGGCTTTTTTACGGCAACTCTTTATGCAAGTTGCAAGAAAAGATTCTTTGTGGTATTCCCTTATGGATAGACATCAAATTCAGGGAGTTTAATAATCTTAAAGCATTTTTATAGCATAAGCTTGCCAACAACAGAAGAATTTCACATGAAAATGACGGAAAAACAAGCAAACTGAATATATGATGAGTCTAATAGTGACGATGACAATATCCCCTCGTGAGTGCTAAAATAAGTTAACATTTAAGCAAGCTTCGTTACACACTATTCGATTAAAAAAAACTTGAGTGAAAATGCATCTTTTCTTTACTTTTGAAACCACAAATCGCAGGTAACATGAGTTACCAAAATAATGTAACGTGAGTTACCTAAATATTTTAAAATTTTTCCTCGAAATATTGAAAAAATGTTTGGTTTTGTCACTCATATTAAAAGCTTGTAATTATGTATGTATGGAATCTTCATTGAAAACAAATTAAGATTCTTAACTATCACATAAAAACTTCATACTGTCGGACTCTTAAAATTCGTGTCCGATTTTTGTAACGTGAGTTACCATCAAACTTTTATTTTTCCCAAGCTAATGTTAAAAATAAAGACAATTTTTTTAGTTAATTATGAAAGTAATAGTTATGCTCCATTCATGGATAGTAATTTCGTATCAATTTACATTAAAATTGAAAAAAAAAATTATTTATGTGTTGGAAATTTTTGTGAATGTAACGTGAGTTACCATGGAATTGCCCTAAGTCTTTTTGAAGTTACATACATAGGTACATACATGGGAAGAGATAAACATACGAGTACTCCTAAAAAATAATATCTCGCGGTAGTTTCGACTAAGAAATTCGCTCTTTTTTCAGTTCCTTGATTGCCCTTATCTCTTTTACACTATTCTTGTGAAAGCCACAATATTTATTAAAAATCAGCCAATTTGCAATTTTGTTTTCCAACCGATCCACTGTAAGACAAAATTGCAAATGCTTTTCCAAGAATAACTCTTTGCAATAAATGGAAAAGAGTCCAATCTCATTTTTGGAATCAAAGTTGATTTGAATTCAATGCAACATACCACAAAAAAATTTGTGGATAGTTTTTGAATGCTTGAGGTGCAAAGTGCCTTTGGGTCGTTTACCCATTCAATAGTATCTGAATCATCTAATATGTCATTAAGCCAACCATTAATGTGACTTGTGATTTTATTTTTATTTTTTAAATTGGATTTGAAGTTTCTCTTCGTTTGTTTGTATTTGCAGTAGGTAATCGCTGCTTAAATTACCTACTGATCATAGAACTGTATAACAACATTGCCTTCATTTATCATTTCAAAGCTAAGAACCGTTAAAGCGAAAATAAGTTGAAATTTTATCACCTTCAAGTAATATTGAGAAAAGTTGGTTGTTTGAGCAATTGTTTGTATCGTGTGTTAGTTAAGCAACACAATCACAATTAATTGATAAGTGATTAAAGTTAACAAGAAAACCACAAGAACATGTTCTGTCTGAGAGTTAAGTTTAAAAATGGTATGAAACGAACGAATCGAAATGATGTCATCTTGATAAACCGGATGTTTATTGTTTGTTTAAATTCTTTTTCCATTTTTTGTGTATATTTTTACGTATATAAGCATGCTTGGGTGGTTAATTTATATCTAATTATTTTTTTTTTTTTATTTTCAGGTGAGTTAATTGCGGTGTTGAGAAAACAAAATGTAGGAGGACAAGAGAAAGGTAAAATGCAAAAACAACAAAAAAAATCATGGTGGCAGTACAAATGCGCATGTTAAAAATCGTGTTTGAAAAGTAATAAGGATTAACAATATTTATTTTGATACAAAGTTATGGATGAATAACGAGTTCTACGTAGTTTTGAATGTTAAATAAACAGGAAAATTTGTTCAGAATATATTTTGTTCCTCAAATTGAATTTAACAACAATTGAGGTATAAAATTTAAATATTTTTTGAATTTTTGTCTTATGCATATGCGCATGTATATATTGGTAAGTGTTTGAATATTAATTGCAACGGCCCTTTAATCTGCTAAAATTTATTTAAATAGATACTCAAACAGATTTGTATACATATCTCTTCCTAAAATAACATTTTGTTTACTTCGTCGCGTAGTCATACTTTTGAACAATTTTTGTATACAGGGTGTCCCACAGTCACCGCCCCAAATGAAAACCATGGATTCCTGAGGTCATTTTAAGTCGAAAAACTTATGAGGTAATTTTCTCGTTTTCGTCCCGTTTTCGAGTTACCACGGTTTTTATGATTTTTGCTCTCTTGTCCTTTAACTGGCCTTATCTTTGCTAAACTACGTTTGATTTGAAAGATTTTTTTACAACTAATCAAGAATTAATTACAGTTTAAGTTTGTCTCAAAACTTTTTTTTTCTGCGGACAACCGTTTTTCCACAATTTTGCATCAAACACAATTTTCTTCGTTTTGTAAGTTGTTTTTTACACTTTCATATCATTTAAGTAAAAAAAACACGTTAATGAGTATTGATTTTTTGTGCTTTTTATTGAAGCCCAGTTTATTTTCATAAAAAAAAAATAAGTTTTATTTCATAAAAAAGGCTACTGAAAGTAATTAAAAAAATAAACACTCTGAGTGAATTAAAAAAAAAAATATTTTTAAATAAAAAATTAATTTAAATGAATTAAAACTTTTTCTGAGCTTTATCTATTTGTTCTTTTCTTAACCACAATTGCTCAGAAAAAGTTTTTAATTCATTTAAATTAATTTTGTATTTAAAAATTATTTTTTTTTTTTCATTCACTCAGTTTGTTTATTTTTTTTAAATTACTTTCAGTAGCCTTTTTTATGAAATAAAACTTATTTTTTTTATGAAAATAAACTGGGCTTCAATAAAAAGCACAAAAAATCAATACTCATTAACGTGTTTTTTTTACTTAAATGATATGAAAGTGTAAAAAACAACTTACAAAACGAAGAAAATTGTGTTTGATGCAAAATTGTGGAAAAACGGTTGTCCGCAGAAAAAAAAAGTTTTGAGACAAACTTAAACTGTAATTAATTCTTGATTAGTTGTAAAAAAATCTTTCAAATCAAACGTAGTTTAGCAAAGATAAGGCCAGTTAAAGGACAAGAGAGCAAAAATCATAAAAACCGTGGTAACTCGAAAACGGGACGAAAACGAGAAAATTACCTCATAAGTTTTTCGACTTAAAATGACCTCAGGAATCCATGGTTTTCATTTGGGGCGGTGACTGTGGGACACCCTGTAGATCTCCTGTATTGCTTAAATTTATTAGCAAGACAAATTTTGTGAACAAAAACGGTGAGTGCATTAAGTAAATATTCGATAATGACTAAAAAATAATAAGTCTGTTCACTGACACTGTGCTCGACTGTTCTAGGCAGAAAAGTACAGCTTTTTGCTGTTCATTGAGTTTTTTTCTGTGCTGAACTGTTCTAGTTTGCTGTTCATTGACAAATCTAGAACAGGATTTTCTGTTCTTGCTTTTGAGTCAGATCAGGTAAGAACAGATTCGTGAGAAGTGTCAAAAGCAAAGCTGTCATTTTTTGTTTTTGTTTTGATTTAACTGTGCGAATATTTCTCGAGTGCTCGTGGTTTTTATAACTAAAAACAATTTTTAATTATATTTTTCGCAGTAAAAATACAAAAAAAATAGAAAAATAAACGAGATACGATAAACAAAAAATTCGTATAATTTACAATTAATTTGTTTTTTTTTTTTTATTTTGACAACTGACGTTTAAATGACTGTTCTAACTTGTTCTGACGTTTCTCACGAAACTGTGCTGTCCTGTCCTGTCCTGTTCTGATCTAGAAAAATCCCCGTTGAACATACTTAATGTTAAGTTCAAAAATTTACTACTGATTCAAAATTATAAAGAAAAGGAAATAATAATCATAAAAAAAGAGATTCTTTTGGGAGATTAAAATAATAATGTGATATACTCCCTAATTTTAATTTAACTAAACTGTTAAGCATCTGAGCGTCTATCAATCTTGATTTCATGTTAAATTTGTCACTTTTTAAGCTGATATTTGAAGACTGTTACGTTCAATTATTTTGATTTGTGTCACTTGCCTTGAAGAAATAATTGAAAATCAGCGACACCTCAAACTGCAAACTGTTGCTTTTGTGTTCATTGTCCCATGAAGTAGGTGCCTACCTTACCTAAAAAGAAGCGCGTTTCTCTGCAGTTTTCTTTGTGTCTCTTTAATGTTTTGCTTTGTTTAATATGCATGAATTTAGATGCGAGTACTCTCTGGTTCTTAGGTTTGCACAGTGTCGGATTAGTTAAAAAGAAACTAAAGAGAATTTAACAATGTAAGTTTATTAGAGCTTTTTCAATATCATGCACCTTAATATTATAAAACACATTAACTCTATATTCGATTTTTTTTGTCGCTATACCTATACTCATTCTCAGAACAAATATATCGTTCTTTTTACTTGTTAAGGCCCAACTATAATAGGCATATGCGCGCATGGGCTTATGTCAAAATAGCATGAGTGAGTTGTCGAACAAACACAATTCTTATGAGATAGCCATAATGCGCATATGCGCGCTTCGTTAACTTTCGTTAAGCACATGCCGTGCGCTCTGAACTGCATGGCATGAGTAAATTTCTCAGAATAATATATGTAAACAACATTGATGCAAGGGGAATTGAAAAATTAAATTAATTTTCACTTAATAAAACTGTGATAAACGAATTGTGAATTGAATAAAAACAGTTTTAAAAATATTTTTCTGTAATTCAACGCGTTTTTTTTTTCAAAAATTATGGAAAACAAAAATGTAAAATTGTGACAGAAGCCTATGCGCGTGTATGTTCATTATGACTACTCCTCATGTTTTCAGAAACAGGAAGAAGCAGTTCGTTCGATTTTGATATAAGCCCATGCGCGCATATGCCTTACAATAATACAAGAGGGACTTTTCGATGATTTTATACTTGAAAATTTTTATTAAAAAGGAATATTAAGTTTCATTTTTCCATATTCAGCTTTTATTTTTGTAATGCAATCTGTGCTCCTGTTATGTAACAGGTCACTTGGTCTTAAAATCCATTGTATCCCACAAATATCATAATTTTCTGAAATTGAGCTAAGCTTTGCTAAACTTTTATCTGCCAAAAATATTTGCTTATGTACCAAGTTAAAGACTTTCCACATAAATGCGAATAAATGAACGAATTGATTAAATGCTCTTCTAAGGCTCTTAATCTGATTTGTTCTTCCTTTTCGTTGGTTGCTCTCATGTGAATGCTACCTTGCTTAATTTAATAATTTTTTGAGTGATCTTAATTGCCTGAGTAGCATGTTACATCTTCATCTTAAACCTGGATCAACATTGAGCACGTACTAAAAATCTGAGTCTAAACGTCAGAGCTAATCCAACACTGGATGTTTAGTGTACATACGTGCAAATGCCCTAGCAGTGCCCACTTAAGATGTGCCATATTTACAATTTGAATCAAAAGAATGTTCATAGTAACCTCTCCTCTTACACCTCACAGAAGAATATCATTTCAAATTTGCTGCTTTAAAAAAATAAGCACTTGAATACTAAGTACATATCTCAATATAGTGTGTTGAAACGTATAAAGGTATGTACTTGAATATCTATGTATATGTTCCATTATACATTTTAACGTATTTTTCTTTTATTAATTTTTGTTCTAGTTTGTTTTTATTATTTATTTTTCTTTTCTTTTTAATGCTTCATTTTTAAAATGCTTATATGTGTTTATGTATGCTATATGTATATAACAAAACTTATAATGGGACATAAAATTGCGAAGTACAATGCTTATGGGCTTATAAATTTTGTTTTGTTTCTTACACTGAAAGAAAAAGTATCGCTTTGATCGCTTTGGAAAGAAAAGTTGGTATTTTGATTATGCTGTATTTCGTAAGGGTGTAATCCTTTCATCCGAAAGTTAATTCACTTGCTCCATCCAGGCATTGTATACGTTGATTTTTAAAGCAGCTTAATGTTTTTTAACGTGGCGGTTAGCTTGTAAAAGTTACCACACTATAAAAACATATCATTAATTTGAGACCTGTGTGAAAACAGACATATGTTGACAAAGCAATTGGTTGTTGGTGGTATGAGTGCAGATTTTTCCCATATAAGAATATGAAGAACCTAAGTAATTTTAAAATTTGCATTACATTTTTTTTCTGAACAATCTTTGGCCCTTTTTATTCTGTCATTTTATTACCAAACATATTTCTTGTTAAAAATAAAATAATAACAATGTATGTTATATAGTATAAAATAATTAAGAAAAGATAGCTTCGAAGTTATAAATTTATCTATATTTTTTGTAAACATATAAATTTTCTGCAATGTGGGAACGTAAATTTGGTAAAAAGTTTAATTGTTTTATTGTATTTTAATCAAAAAATATTATTGCAAAAAACATTGTTCAAAGACTTTGCATGCGTGTAGAAAGAAGTAGAGAGCATACTTTTGCCTTTACGAAGCTGAATGTCTATATACATTTTTTTTTGTGCTGATTGTTTTTAAAAATAACATATAGTCTGGTCAATTTAGACATCCGAGTATACATTAATTCCCAGCAAGCTGAAAATTGGTAGAATTGTTAGAAACACCATCATAAATTAAATCTAAAAAGTTCTCATCGATCCGAGACCTGGAAAAAAATTTAATTGGGTCCAAAAGGTCACAAAAACTGGTGTTTCATGATTTTCATCAAAACGGTAAGTCTTATCAAAAAAAATTTTAGTGCAAAAATTGTAGACCAGATTATTATCTATTAAAAGTGTCATGACACTTTTTTTCCTAAGACCCACCGTTTCTTAGGTATAACGATTCAAAAAGTTGAAGTTGAGTTGTAATCGTCATAATCAGGCCTATTCTGAAAAAAAAACTCCCAACTGAAAAGTTCTTGAAATTTCATTATTTTTTTTAGCTTGAATTTCGTTCTTCAACGGTTAAGAATATGCAGAAAGCAAACACAAAAATGGAAATTTTCACCATTTTTCGGATTGGGGCCCTTCTCCCGAAACCATTTCCCTGGTAATTTTTTTTTAGAATGGGTCCGAATATAATACAGGGTGTCCGATAGAGAATGAGCAACCCTAAAACGGCTTATAGCTACACTTATGACTGTTCTAAAAACAGATAAAAAAAAGTTCTATCGCAACCAGTTCATAAAATATTGGCTTTTTTTTCGTTCAGTGTGTTTTAAATTTAAACATCTAATGTTTTCGTTTACTACGACCACGAATAAATGAATTTTATTTATTTCTTTTTTTTTAATAATTTTCTATAATGATTGGATGAGTACATAAACATTTTAAAAATTTCATAGCTATTGCATATTTTCCTTACGCAATTTGAAATCTGTTTTTCGATGCAAAATGTAAAAGAAGTATTGAATGAAAAATTTTAAATCCTTTGACCTTTGACCCCAAGTAAATTTTTTTCCAGGTCTCGGATCGATGAGGACTTTTTAGATATAATTTATGATGGTGTTTCAAACAATCCTACTAATTTTCAGATTGCTGGGAATTTATGCAACCTCACCCCCTTATTTTAGTCTAATTTAGGTTAGCTTAGGTAGAAATGTCTATCAGGAAAACAAACTGACAGACTTATTGGTATATTATAGTAAAGTTGGTACAACATTGGTTAACTCCTTTGAAAATTAAATGTCTTAAATCTATACATAATTTTTGCTTGTTTTTGTTTTAAACCTACAACTTAAAAATCTTAATTGTTAAAAAGAATTTTTCTTTGAGTGCATTTTGCTTGGTTACCTTGGATAAGTTGTATATTAATTGTAAAGCGGAAAAGAAAAGATGAACAAAAAAATTAAAACTGTGCACTGCATTCCGAAATTGCGCCCTCCACTGGTGTAAGTAGAGATGGTGAGTGGTTTTCACAAAAAAAAAAAATAAAAGTTGTAAATGTTTTATTATTGTAAATGGATCACTTAGTGTTGCAGAAAAATGCTGGTTACTTCGAAGTGAGTTTATAAAATCTATGTAGTGTTGAATTACGGATGTGTAATTCAATTCAATGAAGATACACACATATTATGGCGTTTACTCTGTGATGCGGTTTATTCTTCTTTAGTTTGCAAGATCATCTTACCTTAACTTACTCTGATAGCTTATATTGTTATATAAAGTAAGTTAAATGTTATATTATTGAATACTAAGTCGCACGCAAATCTGTGTTTATTTATTGAGGGAAAAGCCACCATAAAACAACGTAAAATCAATGAAAACCACATTGATTTAACTATTATTCGAAATGATTTTGCGTTGAAGATGAACATTTTAAAATCAACGTGGAAAATAGGTTAATTTTTGATGGTTTCGTATCTTCAAGTCACATAAATCAAAGTAGTTCATCTTTGAAACAAAGACGTTTCAACTTCAATTTATTTTTTCCCTCAGTGTTGACAAAGCTATTGAGCCTAAAATAAGCTTTATTTTTATGTACTGGTAAACGGGCCACGGGGCTTCCATCGCACTTTTAAACGCACTAAAATGGTTTTCTACTGTGTACTGTTGTGGTAGCAGTAATAGATCGCCAACAGATCGATAACCAGGTAACAGTTTTTCATTACAGGATTAAGTAATTTTTAAATAAAATAAATAAAATAAAGAGCTTTGCAAATTCCTCGCAAGAGGCAGTTCCCCTGAAAAAATGTCTTTGTAGAGGATTTGAAACCGGAAATCTTTCGTGATAGTCTACTTACTAAGCATTACCCCACGGGAATTACTGACTACTCTGCTTTGAGTTGTCATAAGTTTGTCCATTGTATCTGTTTTTTTTTTTTTCAAACGATTTTCTGCACTAACGAAGAAAAAATAAAAAAAATAATAAAAATATATTAAAATAAGTTTTATTTTAAGTGGAGCGATTGAATATATGCAATTCAATTTTAAAGTTCAAGTGACCTCAACTCCACTTCTATATATTAGCACTTATCTACCAAATATATATATTCCTTTATATAATTCTAGGGTTCACTCCGCCAATTAGATACGATAACTCTGAGTTTACCCCGGTATTAACATATGGGAATGTTGGTTGAATCGGTGTTAACCCTGAGACCAGAATGATCTGAAATAATCTTCTCGTATGAACCCGACAGAAATAACAACCCTTGAAAGTTCATTGCTTCAACCTTTCCTGGAATTAATTTTTCGGTCAACAAAATTGATCGATGGCGGCGCCATTGTTTAGGACCCGTCTGTGTGTGTTCATCTCTTATTCCCTCAACCAACCCCTGTTTCTTTGAGGAATTCATTTTCATTGTCTTTCACTTATGTGCCTACTTCCTGGCAATCAAGATTATCACGTTTCATCCGAATCCACTAAAAGAACACAAAATATACATAAAAATCAATTGTTCATTGATTCTCAACGATATCTGCCGACACTACCACAGATTCACTTTAGAAGTGAATTTTCTTCGCTTCTTTTATTTCCAACACGCATGGCGAATTTAAAGAAAAGTAGGTACACAAAAAAAATGTGACAATGTAAGCAATAGCACATCAATAAAAATTAAACTTCTGTAGAAAAAAAATAGAAAAAATCAATGCAACGGATGCATGGCGTGAATAACTAAATACTTCATCTGTACCCTATACACACATAGAAGTTCCAACAAAATTGGTTCATTGCCATGAAGAAATGAGTTAAACTTAATTCGTACTGGTTCAATAGAATGCTATGTGACTGCTAGTAGACTCCAAGAGATATTTCGTCTACATCTATAGCATTTTCAACTCGAGGCATCTCAATCTAAAAAAAAAAACCGTTCGTATTCTATTCCAAATTTGCTCCAAATTTGAGTTGAGTGCAGGCTTAAATAAATGTGAACTCAATTTTATTATCCGCTATCAAACAAGGTCGAAACAATTTTAAAGTTCAAGTGGCCTCAACTTCAAAGCGTTTCCCCCAGGTATGACAGTGGGCTCATCAGTTAGATCTGTCGTACCCCTAAACTTTTAAATTGAATTACATATATTAAATCACTCCACTTAAAATAAAAGTAATTTTTGTTGTTTTTATTATTTTTTCTTTGTTAAGGTCGAAACATGTCGAAAATGTGAGATCAAAATAAAATTGTTTTAAAAATGCTGCTAGGCATCTGCATGCAGCTGTTTTTCAAGTTCACATTTTGATAGTTTTTTTCTTGTGAAAAATGTGTCCATTTGCGGCATGACTCACAATGTTTTATTTTTTTATCTGCCTGGTTGGCCTCTGCCTTCGGTCGTAATATATTATATTCTGTGCTACATTATGTATTTAAAATTCTTTCTTTTTGTTGACAGTAACTTCCCTAAACCAATCATTATTCCAAAAACCACCATTAAATGGTCTCTGATAGTTACATATATGGCTATAGAACAATCAATTCGATTTTCTACCTCCTACTGCGTTAAATGTGAGATTTATAGTTGACCTTTGATTTTTTCTACGAACATTAATATGCCTTCTACCGCCGCAGCTGTGATTGCATAGCACATACATGTATTGCGAAATTTGGTTAATGAACCACAAAGCTGTCAACAATTTATATAAATATGTACGCTCGATACAAAACAAAAATGTTACATAAATCTCTGGATATCAAGAACAAAGCAACCGCTCTTACTAAACAAGAGAATGTGTTGGCCTCTAACACTTTATCTGGCTTCACCGAGATCCAAGCACTTGTGATATTTAAATATTAAAATTGATAAGTGTTGCTTCATATTAAATTTAAATAAGTTTTAATAATATAAAAAAAAACAAACTAATTCCAAATGAACTTTCACCTAAGAGCTTCTGTAAATTAAACTTAAATTATTTTAAATTGAAACTTATTTATTTTATGTGTTAAATAAGTGTTAATTAATCACAATAAAAATTATAATATTGAAATCAAATATATATGTATATACTAATATATATGTATATGTATATTAGGGCGAAATTCTTTTTTTTGATTTGGTAATCCAAAAAATCGATTGCTGGACACATCTAGAATATACACACCAAATATGAGCTCTTTATATTAATGAGAAGGTCCTCCGCTTTTTAATTTTCCATTTTTACAAACTTTTACTAAAAAGAAATCATTTTTTTATTAATTGACTTTTTAGCAAATTTCTTTTCATATTCTTGTAGGAAATTGAACGCTTTACAAAAAAGGCCTATCTAACCGTTTAATAGATATTTGAGGTCCAAAAATCAAGAAAATCTTTAAAAATTCGTTTTTTGTTCTTAATTTTGTAACAAATTGAAAAATTATAATAATCAAACGCGCAAGACCTATTCTTGTAAGAAATTCATTGCTCCACAAAAAAGGCGGACTTCGTTCTTTCCTAGTATTTATTTTCAAATTATAGCCCTATAATGTGTAAAACTTTTCCTATACAAAAAAAATCGGTTCACTCGGTTCAGCGCAAATATTTTGGCTATTTAGGAAATTCAATTTGTTTTTGTAAATTTATGTGTGTCCTAGTGACAGATCAAACAAAATATTTTTTACTATTTTGAAATGATTTCATGTTTTAAATTTCTTTATTTTTATCCAATAAAGCTAGAACTGCAACTGAAAAACAATTTTATTGATATGACATTTAAAAATTTAAATTATTTGATAAATTAGAAACTTTTTTGTACTTTTTTCACTTTGTGTTTCTATGTTCAGGCTTAAAGGCTCTGGTTTATTAAATTTTGTTTTGTCCCAAATTATAGTTTGGTTTGACATTTTGCAATTGTATATTGTGGTGTGTGTGAAAATGTATGTGAATCTGTCTCAAAAAGAGTTTCATATCGAGTCTTCCGGAATCTTCCGGAAAAGTAGCAAATTTTTTTCAATGCAGATTGATTCGACTGCAGATTGAATTTTTGGTTGTTTGGAATTCGAAATAAGGTTCTAACACATTTTTGTAAGTTTTCAGTGGTATTTTAGTTAGAAAAATGAGTTTACTTTTAAACTTTCACTTTAGAACTTATGTAAGTAAGATTATAAAATGCTCACTTCTGTAGTGCAGCACAAAAAGTAGCACAATTAGTTTTCAACTCCTTCAAACTTTTTTCCATAAATATTTCAAAATGGCCTTCGAAAAATTCGGCACTTCAAAAATTGGGCTTTTAGAAAATACGAATTTTCTGAATTTTCAATTTATTTGGCATTACTTTACGTCACACATTTTTTCAAATTTCATTCATTTCTTCTAATTTCTTTTATTTATGTATAAATAAAAGGCTTAACCCAAAATCTACGCCTCGTGGCTACATTCGAAATTTGTATACTAAGTTAGTAAGTTTAAATTTTATTAAATTGGATTATTTTGAAATGAAAGTTCGAATCTTTTTATTTAATTTAACGACTACATACACTTAAAAAATACGACTCTTTACAAAGGACCCCGCACATTTTGTATGGGAAGTGGCCCTCGGTAAAATTGTCTGCCCTTTATCTTGAAAACCCGAAGTGATGGGAGCAAAATGGACTTGGATTCGGTTTCAGCGACCCTAAAAACCTATGAATTCCACTAAAAAAAACGCAAAACACAATATATAGAGTTACTATCATAATAAAAGGTTTGAGATAGTCATCGGAAAGAACCGTTATCTAAAAATTGTCAATTTTTCGACTTCCTGCCCATATTTTGATCAGGAGCTTCAAGAGAACAACATACTAAAATTTCAGACAATTTCACCGAGGGCCAATTCCCATAAAAAATGTGCGCGGTCCTTTTAATAATGTGTACCTATGTTGAATTTAAAAAAAAACTGATGAAGTGGGTAGTCAAAATTGGTTTTAGTGTTTTTATTTTTTTTTGACATGATAACGTATAATAAATCGATGAAACCCGGCTACATACACGACAAATATCACATACTCTCCCGTTTCATTACCCGTTACCAGTGTGCTTTAGATTATAATTTCATCTTAAAAGCCAACCAACATGATGTCAAGTCCAACTTAAGACAGTTGAATGATTTTAAATCCCAAATATTGAATTTGCTTATATCTTGACATCAGCGTTACCTTCCGGGTCCATTTATAAAAAAAATTGTCTCGAATGAACCTTGTCGCACACACAAAATTTCACGAAAATCTATTCAGTCATTCGACCCCAAATACGAAATTTGCATATAACTTGACAACAGCGCCACCTACCGGGTCCAATTCTAACACAAAACCTGTCTGGGATGGACCTTATCGCACACACAAAATTGCACAAAAATCTGTTCAGTCATTCGACCCCAAATACGGAATTTGCATATAACTTGACAACAGCGCCACCTACCGGGTCCAATTATAACACAAAACCTATCTCGGGTGGACCTTATCACACACATACAATTTCACAAAAATCTGTTCAGTCATTCGACCCCAAATACGGAATGTGCATATAACTTGACAATAGCGCCACCTACCGGGTACAATTATAAAACAAAACCTGTCTCGGATGGACCTTATCACACCCACCAAATTTCAGAAAAATCTATCAAGTCGTTTAGAAGGAGTAGGGTCAATCATGTGTGCAATTCACACGTGGTTGAACTGAAACTTTAAAAAAAATCGAAAAAATATAACTTTTTTTTATTCCATCACTTTTTGTATATGAGTAATTCCATGTGAAAAGAATATACGAAAAATACCTATGTCATAAAATCTAGTTGTGTCATTTTTTACCGGTTCCTGAGCTCAAAATATGAACTTCTGTATATAAATAATCCCCCAAAAAAATTAGCAAGTGAGTAGAATAAATTAATTCCCTAAGTCACTCAATTTTTGAGAGTAAAAAAAAACATGATCTTAACCCTCTACTGCATACGAAGCCAAATATGGTTTTGTCTATTTGTATGCACTTTTCTCTTCTCTGTCACAAAAAAATGGTAAAGATTCAATACAATCCTCTTCTTTGTGTTTCTGAGAACCCATAGAGATAGTTTTTTCGTGTGTCCGACACAAAATAAAGGTGTATTTTATGATCACAGGTGAGTCGATCAGTCGTGTGCATTGAAATCGAAAGTGTAGAATATTTTCATACTTTAAGTGTTAATTACTGCGTTTGTTTGGAAAGAAAAGTGGAATTAAAAATTTATTTTTGATGGATTGTCTTATTATGTATGCTATGAACCAATTTTTATTGAAAAAAATGATTGGCCTGGTCTTGGGAGGGCAAAAAGTACGGAAGCCATATTTGGCTTCGTATGCATTAAGGGGTTTAAATCTACAAAATTTGTTAAATTTTTTTTGTTGTAAATTTTGTTCCTTTACATTTTTACTTTGCTTGGAAGCTATGTTTTACTTCAGAAATGGAGCCCCTTCGCTTTTAGAGACATTTTTTTAATGTTAACCCCATTTCCAGGGGCGTAACCACAAAAAATTTAGGTGGAGGGAGGCTCACCTATAATATTTTTCAATCATTTTATTACTTTTTAGTTTTTTTAAGATCTGGGAGTGGGTGAAAATGTTGGAGCAAGACTTACTTCGACAGTGGAAAGAATGTGAACCAGAAAAAATATATGTAACTGAAAAAACAAATTGCTTTTCTCGGTTCCATGGCTTAAAATGAGCCAAATTTGAAGTAATTCTTAACCTTTTGTAATGCAATGTATTTATTTTACTTTATTTTGTTTTTAAATGATAAATATTTATCTTTTTATAATTTTAATTTTATTCTTTTCCTAATCTGAATAAATAAAATTAGTAAAATTTCTTACCCCTTAATGCATACGAAGCCAAATTTGGCTTATAAACAAATTTTTTAAATTAATTAATTTAAACAAATTTTTTTAATGTAAACCGTTTTGAAACAACCCAAAGAACCCATGTAAAGCATTTTTTAATTTTTTCGTCCGCTAATATTAATTCATGCAGTAGAGGGTTAAATTACTTTTTTGCATATTTCTTGCGACTTTAAACATAATTGAATGAATGTTTTTTTGCATTTGTAGGGTGATATTTATATCTTTCCAAAACCGTTATTAAAAATGAAATTAGTCCATTTTAAGCTGATCTATAACAAAAAAGGTGAAGAACACATTTTATTTTTTTTCTAAAAAACCCATTTTTTAATTTTTTTTTTCAAAACTGTTTTTGAAGTAAAAAATTATGATCTTTTCAATAAAAATAGTTTCGTGATGATTTTTTGACTTTTAAGCTGTTTTTTTGCAATTTTTTATTTTGATGATTCAAATTTTTACATAAAACGATAATGAGCCTCGGCACGAGTACGATAACTTAGGCGACAAGAATTGATAACGGTATTTTGTAGAGGAGTTCAATACAATTATTTTTTACTATGGGAGGGGGGGTCTATCTCCCCTCGTTTAGGCGGGAGGGGCAATTTTCTAAAATATGACGTAAAATACTAAAAAAATTATTAAAAATCAACGGCATTACTTACAGTTATAATTGATATTTTTCTGAAAAGCCAGAATTGTACACTTAATTTTAGTTTTTAAATCAAATTATTTCAATTAATTTTTCTCGAAATAATCAACTTCAAAGTAAAAATTTAGGGAAAAAAGTTTTAAAAAAACACATTAAATACTATTTTTGCCAAGACTGTCATTTTAAATATGAAATTAATCAATGAAATAAACTGCCTCAATTAATTTCTTATCAAATACTGAAAACCAGATGCTTCTATGCCCTCTAGTTTTTGAGAAAATTGAAAATAAGAAAATTATCTTTTTATCAGATTTTCATTTTTTTGACTATTTTCGCCAATATTAACAGCTTTTTAAATTAAAAGTATCATGCCTGTCCCCCTTCGCGGGTTCTCAGGATTTTAACTTCCTTTTTGGGTCCTCTGTCCCGCTTCTCTTAGGCCATTTGAAATTGGTCCTTAGAATCTCGCGATTTTTTTTTTATAAAAATGGTAAAGGTATGAAGTTCAAGGCGTATCAAAGTGAGATGGGTGCAACGCCCCTGCTTGGGCACACTATAGGATTTGGGGTGGGGTCAAGGTTGGGTTTTGGGTAAGTACAAAGTTGCTTTTGGATTCGAAAAAACTTTTAACCCTAGTTTACGGCACGCAAAATAATGCAATAACCAAACTTGGGGTTCGCCCGAACTCCAAAACTTTTATGCACCTCTAATTGTACATTATCAACAATTTGATGCATTGTCTCTTTCTGTTATTGATTAAGGTGACAGTTGCGGTGTCTTTTTATGATAACACGTGTTTGGTGTTGCCAAAATATAATAAAAATTGTTGAAAATAGTCCATTTTAAGTCTTGGGGTTCGCAAGTTTGGTTTGTGACTTTTTTTCAGAAAAAAATTCCAGAAAATTATATAAAACCGCTTTTATGAAAAAAGACAAAAAACATAAACAAAAATGAATTTCGTTCACTCAGTTTTCATCCCAGGTCGAAAAAACGATTTAAAAAAAGTTATAACCATTTAAACATGCGTTGGGGTTCGCACGAACCCCAATCCGTAAACTAGGGTTAAATTCTGAAGAAAATTTGCCTACACCCAAACTTGCACCCACCCCAAGGGGGCATACTGCTTGCATGCATTATATTTGTGTAAACACGAAAACAGCTAAAAATGAAAAAAAAGATAATTTTCTTATTTTCAATTTTCTCAAAAACTAGAAGGCATAGAAGCATCTGGTTTTCAGTATTTGATAAGAAATTAATTGAGGCAGTTTATTTCATTGATTAATTTCATATTTAAAATGACAGTCTTGGCAAAAATAGTATTTGTTGTGTTTTTTTAAAACTTTTTTCCCTAAATTTTTACTTTGAAGTTGATTATTTCGAGAAAAATTAATTGAAATAATTTGATTTAAAAACTAAAATTAAGTGTACAATTCTGGCTTTTCAGAAAAATATCAATTATAACTGTAAGTAATGCCGTTGATTTTTAATAATTTTTTTAGTATTTTACGTCATATTTTAGAAAATTGCCCCTCCCGCCTAAACGAGGGGAGATAGACCCCCCCTCCCATAGTAAAAAATAATTGTATTGAACTCCTCTACAAAATACCGTTATCAATTCTTGTCGCCTAAGTTATCGTACTCGTGCCGAGGCTCATTATCGTTTTATGTAAAAATTTGAATCATCAAAATAAAAAATTGCAAAAAAACAGCTTAAAAGTCAAAAAATCATCACGAAACTATTTTTATTGAAAAGATCATAATTTTTTACTTCAAAAACAGTTTTGAAAAAAAAAAATTAAAAAATGGGTTTTTTAGAAAAAAAATAAAATGTGTTTTTCACCTTTTTTGTTATAGATCAGCTTAAAATGGACTAATTTCATTTTTAATAACGGTTTTGGAAAGGTCTAAATATCACCCTACAAATGCAAAAAAACATTCATTCAATTATGTTTAAAGTCGCAAGAAATATGCAAAAAAGTAATTTAAGATCATGGTTTTTTTTACTCTCAAAAATTGAGTGACTTAGGGAATTAATTCATTCTACTCACTTGCTAATTTTTTTGGGGGATTATTTATATACAGAAGTTCATATTTTGAGCTCAGGAACCGGTAAAAAATGACACAAATAGATTTTATGACATAGGTATTTTTCGTATATTCTTTTCACATGGAATTACTCATATGACAACCTACAATAAATTTTATACCATCTAAAAGCTTATTGTTTCAGCTCAAAATATTTATATCGACCATGTCTATACAACATCTACAAAAAGATCAATCAATCTCTTTTCTCTTCTAAAGCCATTAAATCAATTTTTTAAAAGACAACATTATAATAAATTTTATATCATTATTATTTCACCTTTTATATGACGCTTCAATCATATTTCTACCATGCCTACAAAAAAGTAAGAACTTTTTAAAGCCAACCATGTCGAAGTTTCAAACTGAGATTACGGTACTTCCTCTACTGGCTGGTCATCGGCAACAAATCTTCACATGTGTTTTGAGGTATTTTTCAAGTTTTTCAATCAAAGATTATATGTATAACTTGTAGAGCACGTACCGTTATGTTTATTAAATGAAAGCTAATATTATCAGCATGCGTATTAAAGTTAAATAAATTTGTTATGTGCTCTAGATCAAAAGATATAACTAGCGTGTTTAGAAAAAGAACATCTTTTAACCGTTATCTCAGAATTTTGAATATGAAATTAATTGAAATTTTGCACAATCATAATTTATTTAATTACCTATGTACTGTATAAATTTCATTCATCTATCTATTAAAACAAAAAAGTTATGATCAATTGATTTTTCGTGTCGCTTTTTCGTTTCATCTAGTTTCAAATCACTACGAGTTTTTCTCAACATTTGCAACCGGATGGCGGCTATCCAACTGCATGTCCCAAATAAGGATCACCCTAATATATATATTAGGGTGGGTCAAAAAAATCGAATTTTTTTTTTTGATTTGGTACTCCGAAAAATCGATTGCTAGACACCTCTATAATATACACACCAAACATGAGCTCTTAATATTAATGGGAAGGTCCTCCGCTTCGCAATTTTCCATTTTTAAATCAAGCTTCTAATAAAAAAAAGCATTTTTTTTTTAAATCGACTTCTTAGCAAATTTCTTTACATATTCTTGTAGGAAATTGAACGCTCTACAAAAAAGGCCTTAAACACTTTTTTCGTTTATCTAACCGTTTAATAGATATTTGAGGTCCAAAAATCAAGAAAATCTTTAAAAATTCGTTTTTTGTTCTTAATTTTGTAACAAATTGAAAAATTATAATAATCAAACGCGCAAGACATATTCTTGTAGGAAATATATTGTTCCACAAAAAAGGTCTTAATAACTTTTTTCATTAATCTAACCATTCTAAAGATATTCGAGATCAAATTTTAAAAAAATTATAAAAACATTTTTTACTTTTCAAAATTTTCTAATTCACTGAAAATTCATTATTTTAAAATTAACAAGATATATTCTTGTAGGGGCTTAAACGTTCTATAAAAAATTCCTTGGAAGTAAATTGTTTGCTTTAAGAGGGTCTGGTTACTAAAGTAAGGACGCGACAAATTTTTTTATGGCTGAATTTGATAGTAGACGTTTTACGACCATTGTTTATAACAAATTTTCTTCAAAAAGTGCCATAAACAAAAAGTTTTCATATGGTAGTGCTAGGGTTTGTTAAATCACCTTTTTGGGTGTTTCTTCCATAATAAGGGCCCGACAAATTATTTTTTGGCATAATTTGTTGAAAGTCTTCGAGTTACGATAGATTATGGCAAAATTTATAGGAAATAAGCATTAATAAAGAAAAAAAATAAAATATTAAAAAAAAATTCTGATTTTAGTTGCCTCAGTTAAGGGGGTCTGGTTGCTAAAGTAAGGACGCGACAAATTTTTTTATGATTGAATTTCATAGTAGACGTCTTACGACAATTGTTTATAACAAATTTTTATCAAAAAGTCCCATAAACAAAAAGTTTTCATATGGTAGTGCTAGGTTTTGGTAATTCACCTTTTTGGGTGTTTCTTCCAAAATAAGGGCGCGACAAATTATTTTTTGGCATAATTTGTTGAAAGTCGTCGAGTTACGATAGATTATGGCAAAATTTATAGGAAATAAGCATTAATAAAGAGAAAAAAAAAAATAAAATAATAAAAAAATAAATTGCACGACTGGGGTCGCACGTACTTGCTCTTAGAGTTCAAGTTGCTTAAATTTTAAAGACTTTTTATATAGAAATTTGGAAAATCTAAATATATGGGAAAGAAAAAAAAAAGGAAATTCGTTTTTTAAAAAAATAATATAAAATCTGAAATCAAATTGCCCCCCAAAACAAGTATGCAGTTTTGACTGATATACTAACATGCATTTTTAGAAAAAAATTTCAAAATCGTTAGAGCCGTTTTTTAAAAAACTAATTTTTTATAAACAATTTCTTGGAAAAAAAGTTTTAAAATAAAATTGGTATGCCATTTTGTAGAAATCACTGATCAACATCTAAACACAAAATTTCAAAAAAATTTAATGTCCCGTTTTCGAAAATTGGATTTTTCAAAAAAAAATTTTCAAAATTTTTTTTAAAAATCCAAAAAGTATTTTTTTCAAAATTTTGCTTTTGGCTTATATTTAAATTATATAAATTCTTCATCACAAAAAGTTTCGTTGAAATAGAATAAGCACTTTCGGAGATAATCGGATTTAAAAAAAACGGTTCTATGGCAGGTACCGTTAATAATGATTTTCAAAAAAAAAATTTTTTCATTAGAAGATAGACCTTGTCTTAAAACTTACATTTGAATTTTTTAAACAAAATCGTTGGAGCCGTTTTTGAGCAATTTCAACTTTACTAAAATCGGTATATGACAAGTCCAAAAAAATTAATTCCAAAAACCCCTCTGGAGAGTCGCCAAATAACGCTACACACCAAGTTTGACATTAATCGGTCCATCCGTTTAGGCTGTAGCTCCTTATACAGACAGACAGACAGACTGACAGACAGACAGACAGACGGACTTCCGGGACCCACTTTTTTGGCATTCTCTACCATCGTAATGTTATGGAAAAATGTTATCTCAACTTTTTTTTTTTGTACGAATACATAACTTGATATATAGTACCTATATCGCAAGTAAAAATGTCTGATTTCAGTTGCCTCAGTTAAGGGGGTCTGGTTGCTAAAGTCAGGACGCGACAAATTTTTTTATGATTGAATTTCATAGTAGACGTCTTACGACAATTGTTTATAACAAATTTTTATCAAAAAGTCCCATGAACAAAAAAATTTCATATGGTAGTGCTAGGTTTTGGTATTTCATTTTTCATATGGAAGTGCTAGGTTTGGGTAATTCACTTAATTGAGCATAATTTCCAAAATAAGGGTGGAAAAATTTTTATTAATCTATTAAAAATAATCTAAACAAAATTCCCTTTGTATGAAATTCAGTTTAGGGGGCCTAATTTCCAAAATAATGACGCGACAATTTTTTTTTTAATGCCATCTGTCTACGACATAATCACTACAATTAATTGCATACTCAGTTTTCGTTTTAAAATTCGTTTTGAGACATTTTGAGGGGTGGTAGTGCTAACTTGACTGTCAAGTTAGCACTACCAGGGGTTATTTAAAAAAAAAAACGCGCGCGACAAATTTTTTTCTTTCACGACAAATTTACGACAAATTCACGACAATTAACTGCATCATTAGATTATCGAAATTCGAAAATGGTAATGCTAACTTGACGGACATTAAAAATTCGATACATAAATTACCCCTTGCATATAAAAATCGAAATATTTTGCTAACGTGTTCATGACTCACTGATAAAATTTTTAATACAATCACATAGCAACTATGTGCTTAGTCAATGATACCAATCATAAAATTCAAAAGATCAGTTCTTCTCTCATATATTTTAATTAAGTTTGTTTCAAATAATGACCACATTATTATTACAGAAGATGCATCATACGGAGTTTTTAATTTTCCGATTTATTTCTCAGCTTACTATTTAGAAACAAGATACATTTCAAAATAAACTCCATGTTTGTCTATTTAAACATTTCAAATTAATCAATAATAACATTTTTATATGATATTTTTTTTTTTTTTTTTTCATTTTAAGGGGTTATATCTAGTTGTAAGTGCAAAAAAACCTTCTTTTTTGTGGATTTTTTGTGAAGAGGCATTTAATTATATAAACATAAAGAATACATATCCATATAGCAAATTTATTGTGTCAAAGTGGCTTGAAAAATCAAATTATTGTATAAAACCTTTTTCCTTTGTTTATTAACTGACAAAAGTATCTAAGAAAATTGTGTAAAAATTTCAAGCCGATTACTCCAGCCGTTTCGGAGAAATTTTGCTCACCGCCAGACACCTTTTTTTTTGAGGTCGTCTAGAAGATCTACTACAAAAATAACGGAACCCAATATTTTTTTTAAATACACAGCGAATTCTTTTAATACATATGGATATGTATTCTTTATGTTTATATAATTAAATGCCTCTTCACAAAAAATCCACAAAAAAGAAGGTTTTTTAACACTTACAACTAGATATAACCCCTTAAATCTTCACTTTCAAAATTCTCTAACCAAACTTATGTGGTGTACATACGAGTACAAATAATCTTTTACTCAAAATATCAAAGCGCCTACAGCTTACGCGCCTACACTTATCCCAGGTGTGGGTTAACCGTAAATTGAACATTTTCATACCATTTTTAGGAAATTAATAAATTTATCATCGATCTTATGCTTATATTAGAATCTTAATAACATCCAAAATATTGATTTCTAGAAAAATGATCACATCAAACAAACTATAAAATAAAAACTTCATATTACCTACCAAGCTTTTGATTTTAAAGTTGAATAACCCTTTTGTACAAAACAGTTGCGTTCAGCTGCGGATAGATTTAGACATTACAACAACAAATAAGAATTTATGCCTTTTAATTTGGGATATTAGTAATTATATTATTAACTTATTTTTTGCGTTTTTCCTTTTTGTTTTGAAATACCACAGGTAATAGGTTTGTTTTATCAATGAAGAAAAGATCAACCTCAGTAAGTAAGAAGAAAAGTTCACTTTTAACAGGCTCAAGTCCCCAAAAATTGTCTTGTTTTCAAAAATAATTTCTTAAAAAATTAGGTATATCAAGTTGATCCCCATGTAAAATTTAAAAATTGTTTCCATTTTATTTCTTAAAAAAAAAATCTTCAACGAACTTTTATCTCATCTGACCCTCTACCCACACTTTGCCGTTTGTTTCATTTAAACATTTGTTTGATTGATGTGTTTATTTCTTATAGTTCCTTATAATTTATTTAATTTGTAAAGTTGAAGTTGATAGGAATATAGAACTACCAATTTGGCATTATATATTTTTAAACAATGCTTTTATTTTTTCTTTTAAAAACGATGGATGTTTTGGCTCATATTTGCTACCACGTCGAAAAATATTCATATGTCTCAAATTTAATACGTAAAATTGCATTTTATTATGTTAATTTTCCTTATAAATCATTAACTGGAATCTATTATGTTTATGACGATGATGATTAATGTGATGAACTTCAAATCACAAGTTTTATTTTATCAATGTGCATGAATTTACAAAAGATTTGTGTTGTTTTCAAACTTTGACGGCTTAAATTTAAATTGTTAATTTATAACTTTAAACGAGCTAAAATTGTTTATATATATCTTATATATATAATTCTCCTGTGCGTTTGTTTGTGAGCCTACTCCTTCTAAACGACTGGACAGATTTTTCTGAAATTTGGTGGGTGTGATAAGGTCCATCAGAGACAGGTTTTGTTTCATAATTGGACCCGGTAGGTGGCGCTGTTGTCGAGTTGTAGGAAAATTGCATATTCTGAACGAACGACTGGACAGATTTTTGTGAAATTTTGTGTATGTGATAAAGTCCATCCGAGACAGGATTGTTTTATAATTGGACCCGGTAGGTGGCGCTGTTGTCGAATTTTAGGAAAATTGCATATTTTGAACGAAAGACTGGGCAGATTTTTATGAAATGTTGTGTATGTGATAAAGTCTATCCGAGACGGGTTTTGTTTCAAAATTGGACCCGGTAGGTGGCGCTGTTGTCGAGTTTTAGGATAATTTCATATTTTGAACGAACGACTGAACAGATTTTTGTGAAATTTTGTTTATGTGATAAGGTCCGTCCGAGACAGTTTTTTTTTATAATTGGACCCGGTAGGTGGCGCTTTTGTCGAATTTTAGGAAAATTGCATATTTTGAACGAAAGACTGGGCAGATTTTTATGAAATGTTGTGTATGTGATAAAGTCTATCCGAGACGGGTTTTGTTTCAAAATTGGACCCGGTAGGTGGCGCTGTTGTCGAGTTTTAGGATAATTTCATATTTTGAACGAACGACTGAACAGATTTTTGTGAAATTTTGTTTAGTGATAAGGTCCGTCCGAGACAGGTTTTTTTATAATTGGACCCGGTAGGTGGCGCTGTTGTCGAGTTAGGAAAATTTCATATTTTGAACAGACTGGGGGCCAATTTGGTTCTGTGAAAACGTGAATCGAAAAAAAAAACTTTTTCATTTTAGCTTTCAAACACTCTTTTCACTTTTTCGATTCATTTGAAACGAAAAACGATTCTCATCCTATGATATCACAAATAATTTAGTGAAAAAAATATATATTTATATGAATATTTTTGATGTTTGTTTTCATTTTTTCACAGAACGAGAATAAAATGAGTGAACAAGTGAAAAGCTTTTCGTTTCACTTATTCACAGAACCAGAATTGGCCCCCTGGAGAGATTTTTCTGAAATTTAGTGGATGTGATTAAGGTCCATCCGAGACAGGTTTTGTTTCATAATTGGACCCGGTAGGTGGCGCTGATGTCGAGTTATAGAAAAATTTCATATTTTGAACGAACGACTGAACAGATTTTTTGTGAAATTTTGTTTATGTGATAAGGTCCGTCCGAGACAGTTTTTTTTTTATAATTGGACCCGGTAGGTGGCGCTGTTGTCGAGTTTTAGAAAAATTGCATATTTTGACCAGACTGGAGAGATTTTTGTGAAATTTTGTGTGTGTGGTATGGACCCAGTAGGTGTCGCTGTTGTCAAGTTATAGTTAAATTCCATATTTGAAGTCCGAATGACAGTAGATATAGATTTTTATGAAATTTTGTGTGTGTGTGTGTGTGTGTGTGTGTGTGTGTGTGTGTGTGTGATAAGGTTCGTTCGAGACAGGTTTTGTTTTATAGTTGGACCTGGTATGTTGTCAAGTTATAAGCAAATTCAATATATTTCAATATTCAATATTCAATAATAAAAACAAACATGAATTAACTCTTTAAAATGTTAGTCCCGCAAAGAAAATTGTTTACCATCAGTATATCTCAATTAAATTTATGACTGCATCTTAAAATTTGTTTAAGTTGTTTCAACTACCATTAATACAATTTCCTTTTTTTTTTAATCTCTTTCCATTTTTAATCGTTTTTTTTTAAGATTTTATCCTATTGCTATTGTTTCGGCTACTGGCTCCAACATTACTCACACGGTAACGGTTTAGAAACGAACAAATACAAACTTCAATGAAACCAA
This sequence comes from Episyrphus balteatus, assembly GCF_945859705.1. Lineage (NCBI taxonomy): Eukaryota > Metazoa > Arthropoda > Insecta > Diptera > Syrphidae > Episyrphus > Episyrphus balteatus. The sequence continues at coordinate 56,489,085 of NC_079135.1, read as the reverse complement.
AATATGTAAGAGAGAGAATACTATTTTTAAAGTGGATTAAAAATGAGCGTTGAAAGTGGATGCTACATTCCGCAAATAATAATTTTGGAAGTTAAAACGAAAGTCAACAAAACAAAAACAATGGTTGTTTGTATAGTCGGTTTACGGACGATAATTTTACGTGATAACGTCATAAGAAAACAGGTTGTTTAAACAAAAAAAAAAGTAAAAAGATCGTTCTTGGTGTTGGAATTCCAGGCCTCTGGTGCAAAACACAAATCATTAACAGTTTCACAAAAGAAAGGGAGAATGAGTCATATTTTTCTATAATGGCAGGCGGGATTCATCGATTTAGGCACTTTTTGCAAAAAAAAAAATAAGAAGTGAAACCAGAGCCAGTTTTTGTATATTTGTGAATTATATAACCTTTATTGGTTGAATAAATTCCGATAAAAATTTGTAATAGCTGTCAAACAAATGATTTGCTTTGTTTAATATTTTAAACAGTTTTACATATGTATGTACCTATGTGTAATGGGAAAAGGTTAACGCATTACAAAATCAAAAATTGGAAATAAAACTTGGAAAAGGGGGAACGAAGTCCGCCGGGTCAGCTAGTATAAATATATATAAAATTAGGATCTCGGAAACGGCTCTAACGATTTCGATGAAATTTTCAGGATTTGTTCATCTAAGCGAGTAAAAAATTTTGGAAGTATTTTTGGAAAAATCCGCCCACTGCCACGCCCACTTTTTTAACATATAAGTGTTTTCGGGAACGGCTCTAACGATTTCGATAAAATTTTCAGGGTTTGTTTATCTAAGCGAGTAAAAAGTTTTGAATTTTTTTTTTTGAAAAATCCGCCCACTGCCACGCCCACTTTTATAACATATAAGTTTTTTTCGGAAACGGCTCTAACGATTTCGATGAAATTTTCAGGGTTTGTTTATCTTAATGAGTAAAAAGTTTTGAAAGTACTTTTGGAAAAATCCGCCCACTGCCACGCCCACTTTTTTAACATAAAATTTTTTTTGGTTACAACTTTAAGGATTTCGATGAAATTTTGTGATTTTTCAATCGATTGAAAAATCACTGTGTAGCAAGGCACATAACTAAACAAATTTTTTTAGATCATGAATTTTTTGATCATGTATTGAAACTTTTAAGTAATTTGTTAATTTGGTATCACACATTATCTTTGTTTTACGTTTTTCTTTTGTTTTAATGCGATTATTGTTAACGTATAAGAATAAAATAACTCACAACAAGCAACACCATTGACCTAATGTCAATCTTATAATATATACCTAAGTAAAAAAACAAAGAAGTAAAGCCTCCACTGATACAGAATAAAACAGAGACAGGGATAAAAAATACTAAGCTCATACTAAGCTTTGCCGACAAGGCTAAACTTGGAAAAAAAAAAGATTTACTTTATATACACCATCCAAAACCTTCTGAACTGTAAATTACAATTTGAACAAAAAGGGATCTCAATGCTGTAGGCATTTTAGATAATGCAGATTCCTGTAACCCTTCTATCCATTGCTGATCGTCGTATGTATATTCAAACGTAAATAAACTGGATTATAAAGTGGGAATGTGGTGTTTTGTAACCCGCGAAAAAACTGGTCATTGCAAAATCAAACCCACTCTAAAAAATTGATGTTTACATTTGACTTTTTTTACTGAAAGTTATAACATTTAAAGATACCGAGCAAAGCTCGGTCACCCAGGTACTACTAATTAAGAACTGTTTAAGTATGCGTCTCTATATCTTTTTATCTTAATTTAACCTTGCGATCAGAGTCGCAATGGTTTAGCGGTAATCAATAACCAAATTCGTAATCGTCAGACTAATCGATTTCTCAAATTCGGAAATCGAAAAAACGCTTAATTACTAAAAGTTCCATTTGACGCTTTGGTTTTTAGTGAATATTTTGAAGGTATGTATGTACATCAAAATCAAAAACAAAAATAAAATTTACTTTATTACAGAATTCAGACACTTACGAACTCACCCAACTAAAATTTATTTTGAAGCTATTTGTCTCACCTCCTTTTTCTTTAATTAACTTTTCATAAAGTTCATAGAATATTTGAAAAATGACTTATGGAAGTGAAGTTTAAACAAAATAGTCGAAAATATCTATTTTCTTGTACACTTCTGGTTTCTGGAACATACTCACATAATATTTTTATGAAGGAACTCTCTTTGTTTGTAAAATTGAATTTGTTTCAAATATTTTGTATCCCCAGTAAAATTATTCGGGGTATAAAAAGTTGAATTCAAGTTTCTATGATATTAAACATTAAAAAATGCGTAAGTACTTTCAATATATTAGAGACATTTTGTAAGGCCCCTAAAATTTTTGTGCTTGATTTTTTCTCAACATATATTTGGCACTTAATAACGTGGAAATGTTTCATTTTATTTAAAAAAGTAAAAGAATTTTTATCATACCAATTGATGGAACGCTTCATGTTTTTTATCAATTGATGGACACTTCGTATTAATAAAAAAAAAAAGTTTTCATCACATGATTACCCCTATAAAGTAAGAGTACATATGTACATGTGTACATACATTCTTACAAGATGATTGGTGTTAACTCTTTGTAATTTTATGTATTCATAATAATAATAATAATGGATTTGTATAATTTAACAAAGTCATTAAAGAATATTTTTTATTATTTTATTAGTATGTTCTTGTATCTTTCTACAAGCTACATCTCTAAGAGTATAAGATCAATTATTAGGATGTGGACATTTTTTGTATGTTCAGGGGGCACTTTGTTTTTGAGAAATAAGATAATCTTAGGTAGTTTTTAAAAGAAAGTTTCAACTAGCTTTACCGTGCAAAATACATCAACGAACATTTCTCATCTGCAAAGCGGTCTAACACACTCTGCGCCTTATAAAATCTTAACCGAATGGACGAAATTGCCCTGTATAGCAAACGAAGTAAATAAAAAAAGTTCTCTAAATTCTCTAAAAAATAGTTAAATCAATGTTCTTTTCATTTTTTCATATTTTTCTCTCTGTTTGTAGATAGTGAAAAGATAATTTTTGGTATTCAAAACATTTTTTTATTTGAAGTTTTAAAATATTAAAAAAAAGGGTTTCCGGAGTCAGTAAGTAAGAAACATTTTTTGTTTCCAAATAAAAAAAATCCCTTCATTTGATTTTGAATAGTACTGTGACGACATTAAATTCCGAAAGATTTATCAGAAAATTCGAACCTTCCTATACACCATAAAATAAAAAGGAAATGCTATTGTCATAACAACCTTGGGGACCAAGGGCAATAGGAAGAACAACTGGAATTAGTCACTTTTAAAAACTGACTCAAGAAATGATTGTTCGATAGTATAAAACTTAATTTTTTAACAAAAAAATACTAAAAACCTGAATTCTATTGATAAAATAATTCGAGAACACATAGAAAGTAAGTCCTCTTAGTTCTATAGGTAGATTTCCACTTCCGATTTTTGTTTTTTATTCTCACAATTCGCTTTTTTCTTATTTCTTCTTTCCTCAATCCGCCAAAAGCAGATATTTGGAATAATTCTGTAGTTTTCACTTTACACTTGTTTGTTGCATTCGTTATTTCCTTTTATCTACCTGTCAGACTGAAAGATAGATTGCCTTTTATTATTCATTCAAACAAACAAAATTTCTTAAATTGACCATACACATACCAAAAAATAATAATCTTTGAAAAGAATTCTAATACTACATAGGTATTTGTTTTAACTCCTAAATGAAGACACCGAAAGAAATAGATTGTTCTTTTAGTAGTATGTACTATTTTACTTACATGCACTGAATATGTCTGGAATTCGAATTTGCTTCATAGAAATGGTTTAAGTTTTAATCTTTCTTATCGATTAGATTTTAATAGAATATTAAAACATTTTTACTTACTTTACTTACAATAACTTAATAACCTGATTTCAATGTCACGAGTGCAATATTAGTGTCTTTTTCAGTGTACTTTTAATTTCAATAAAATTTGATATTCAGTCATATCGTAAGTTTCACTTGAACAAGATTCCAACCCGGAAAAATTGAATTTCAGCTTTTCCTTATTATGAATTGACACAAAGTTTAACGTTCTAAAGATAACGTATTAACTTGATTTCTGTGTGTCTTAATATTGTACTCCTTCCAATGAAAAGCGTACACAGGGATTTAAATTTACACCAACTACGCTTGTTCAGTATGCCCTATAAACTGTGTTGGTTTTTGTACAAAGAAGATTTTTTAAAACTATTCTTGGAACCTTATTTCGATTTTCGTTTTATATGTCCGAGCCCTGACCAATATCCTTTTCAAAACTGGATTCATAAAATAAATAACCACTACATTGTTATTTTACTTCAGTACTGTTGGCATCACTTTTCAACTGATGCATCAGGTAGCCCAACTTGCCATGGGATGATGGTAATATTCTTTTTACTTTTTTTTTCCTTGGAAAAGAAATACCATCTGTCTTCCTTTAATTGTTATTATTACCCGCATGCAAGTGTTAAATGAACGAAGAAGAAACAGTCAAAACAGAAACTATCTCAAAGTCAAACCATTTTCAGTCAGCGTTGGTTTTCATTACGAGAATGTTGAGTGTGTTTATTATTTGAAAAATTAATTCTAGGATCGCGAACAATCATGCTGGGTAAAGTGTTGATATGCTTGTGAATGTATATTTATATAAAAAAAATTACTAAATTAAACAAAAATTGTTTGCAAATGAAACTTCAACTAATTGTGTTTAAACTGCGAATACATGCAATCAGTGGCGCCAACAACTCCAACCACGCACAGTCGTCGTCTATGGCGTCGGCAGCGATATAGTATAACTAGTGTTATGTATGCAGAATGGTCATTACGACTAGACGACTCAGACTATGAGGAATATGTTTGCCATGATTACTATCGTCGGAGGGCAGAGAGCTTCAGTATAAGAGGTAACCAACCAATAGAATTCCAAGTTCAACCTGTGGAATTTTTTTCTACATAGCTATTTTAAATTAAAATTAAATTAATTAAATTCTATTTTTTATGCAAATTGTTTGAAAACATTTCACAAAACAACCTTTTGTTAAAAAAAAATAATCGATTAGGTTTAGGAATTCCTCCTTCTAAAAACATTAATAAAAAATACATTTTTATTGAATCAAATGATCCTAAGTATGGAAATAAGGTTTTCTATGAGTGTTGTTCACTTGGATAATTTTTTGAGTTATACCTAATTATAAATAAAAAACCAAAGACGGGGAGGGTAGATTTTTTTTTTACAGTATGGAAATATTTGAATCCTGACTATGTATGATAAATTTTACAGTTTCCAGTTGAATACTTTCACTTCAATAAAGCCCTTTTAACTTAATGCTTTATTGGTAAATGTGAGTTGATAAAAGACAATGGAATCTGTATTAAATTAAGTTGATTTCTACATGTTTTTGTGCCAAGAAGATTTCCGACTTAAAATTATCTACAAATCGTCTTAGTAACTTGCACCTAAACAAATATCTATGGTGCAAAATAAAAAAAGAACATCATCTTATTTTTAAATACATTTTCCTACTTTGGGGTGTACTCGTAAAAATTTTACCCTTTAAACTTACTAAGAATAAATAAACCACAACAAACAAATACTTTTGTTTCTTAGTAATCGGTTGTTGTTGTGTATGTGTATCGTTCAAAAGCTTATTAACCTTAGATCATAAGTTCAGCTTCGTTAGGATATAAACCGATCTCTCATATCTCTAAAGTCAAGAAGAAACGCCGGTTTTGATAACCACTCCATTATAGACTCGATTAAAAAGAAAAATAAGTAAAATGCGGTATCTAAGCCCGATAAATATTAAAATTCTTAAAATAGGTATTTAAAATTTAGTCTGAAATAAATACATATGTAAATCACAGAAAAATATTGAAACGAATCGTTAATATGTACCAGTCACAATACGACCTTATTTTTGATATAGTGCCATATAGTTTACATGGAGCAAAAGTGTCGTTTTTGACTATTAGGGGTCATCTATCACCTGATACGATTCCACTCAAGAGTGGTGTTCTCGTGATAATGTTAAAGCTTATAATAAGTATAATCACGAAAAAAACTAGAATACTATGTTTTGTTTTGGAAAGTAATTTAATTAGTAAAGAGACAAAAAATATCTCTAATTTCTTAGACATTACGCAATTCTATTTTTCTCAAAACAAACAAACTTGTTATTAAAATACTAATATTTATTTTTTCAATGCAGCGCACAAATCTCAATTACCGTTGAACCGTAAATTGCCTTAATTAACAAAATAGAAGAGGGCACCTCAATATCAAAAGATATTTCAAGTCACGAAATGTTACATCGTTCTCATAACTTCGAGACTGCGACAAGTAACGACGACTGCCATGTTTAGGTAGTCGAAGAAACTTCATTTCCATCATTTTTTTAATTAAAAAAAACTTTATTTTTGCATCCTCAATTAGGCAGTGCTTGTCTGATTCAAAAGATCAGTTGTCATTATACGTAAATGTAGGTAAACGCATACTTTGATTTAGTGGGCACGTTCAAAGAGCTAACATAAAGCTATCGGATAGCTTTTTGTTGTTGTAAACAATGTTAAAAATTAGCAAGGAAACGAACCATTTTCTGTCAAAAAATAATCTGAAGGTATCCGAGAATTTCTGGTATACCTCAGGTATCCGAGTGATCAGCTGATAAACATTTAGCTTTTTTTATTTTGATTACTTTTCGGGAGATTATTCAGCTTAAAAATAAATACAAATTTGCAAGAAATAAAGTCAAAGCGATTGTGCATGTACTATTTAACAATAAAAAAAATGTAATTTGCTCAAAAGAAACAGTTTCCTCTTCTCAATATTTACATATTTTTTTAGTAGCTGCTTGGGCAAGCTATCTGGATAGCTCTTCGTTCAAAAAGATATTCCAGATACGGGTATCCCAGATAGCCTATCCGATAGGTGTTTGAACGTGCCCAGTAAAACAAAGCAGTGTTAGCTCATATCAATTGCAAAATAAAATTGTGAAAATATTCTTATTAGGTATCATCTTTTTAATAGGTTGTTTTGGCTAGCAAATTTGGTTCCTCGTCATAAAACCTTCAATTCCTTCAAATTTGCTAGCATAGCAAAAAAAAAAAACACAGTTGCTATATCTTGGTACTGAATCTTACTACTTTGTATTCAATAAATGTGCATTGTGCACAACGCACAAAGAATTTATACCATTTCTTTTAAAATTTGCATCTTTCTTTATTGTTTTATTTTTCTATGTATTATAGACACATCATACGAAAAGGCATGTAGACGTGGCTCAGCACCAGCAACACCGATTCTGGGTCAAAAACAAAACCAACAGGAGCACAATACCACATCAAGGTTTACAAATTTCTTTTCAAAAAGGTTATATAAGAAATAATTAAATCTAAAAATGAATTTGAATAAAAAAAAATATCTTTTTTCTTACAGATCAAATCCTTTGAAACGTACAAAATCAGTTACCAAATTAGAAAGAACCAAAAGAGGTTCGGGTGGCCTTCGAGGATCCCGATCCCATGAGAGTTTACTCTCAAGTCATGCAGTTATGTCGACGATAGGTAAATAATTTTGCTGACAACGAAAAACAATATGATTTCATATCTTACATATAGTGGAGTAATCGAATAACACTAACGTCATGCTAGGTGCCATCTGCACTAATATATACAAATAATATTATCAGATCTGTCAGAATGTTTTTAAACCGTGTAAACATTTAATTTAATCTTTAACATTGATCCATTGTTAGATAAATAAAAAAAAGTAGAATAACTGAACTAATTAACGTTTGATATGTATCCATTTTTTCTACTGAAAGATCTTTGGTTCCAACAGCGCAAGAGTTATCAAATAAAATCGTTGATAAGTCTTTTTAATGGAAAAACTATGTTACTTTATTGCATGGCCATAACCTCTGGTATTAAGAAACAAATATCAAAAGTGAGGTTAAACCTTTGTTTCATAAATTATTCTTAAAATTCAGTGGCCTCCATACAAACCAATGTTTTTTTTTTTTGTGTGAAAATAGTAGTTTTTTTAATTTTCCTTTTTCTCAGAAACTAAAAGACATTTATGCTTCTGGTTTTTAACGTTTGAATAAAAAGCTAAGATTTTATTAGATTTTCTCCCTTATTAAATGCGCTGATAATAGAGGTTTTTTTTAGTTCAGAAGAAAGCTCTGAACAGAGTCTGAACATTCTTTAAACTAAAAGTGTTCTGATCACTCTGAATTATTATTAAAACGGATTTGAGAACAAACATGTCACCTTATGACGTTTGTCATTTATAGCGCTCAAAAACCTTTCGTAGCGCTCGTAGTTTGCTTTTGTTATAGATTAAATGGTTGGCTTCATCCATTTGAACGCTGAAACTATGTTAAAAAAAGAAATAAAATATTTTTAAATAATTTTTTATTTAAACCTAGCTTCTGTACTACAGATACAAGGTCTGTTTTACAATGTTTGTGCAGTTAATTAGTAAGTCTTACTAATTGTTTTTTGGCAGAAGATCAAAAATAATTGATTTTTTGTGACAAATTGAAATTCAACAAATGCCGATTTCCATTTGAAACAGGAATTTTTGAATCAAATCCATTGATCTCTCATGGCAAATGGATGTTGCCAATTGATTTATTTTTGTTCGTTACTTTGTGTGAGAAATTCCGATTTCCATTTGAAACAGGAATTTTTGAATCAAATCCATTGATCTCTCATGGCAAATGGATGTTGCCAATTGATTTCTTTTTGTTCGTTACTGTGTGTGAGAAATTAGTCCTTATAAAAAAAAAACCGATCAAGAATTAACAAAAACAAATGTTCACGCAAATGTCAAACACAGCGGTGTGTGTGAAATTGCGTGTGCAAATAGGTGTAAATCTAGTTAAAAATCGAGATCTGGGAAATTCGATCTCAGATCAAAAATAAATTGTCTCTTTTGGCTAAAAGAATATGAGATACCGGTACTTCCCGGTATTTTTTGACAGAAGACCAAAAAATGGAAATTCACATACATTTGTCAGGGTGTTTAAATTTGTATATTGTATTCTCATGAGTGCTCTCTTTGATATTGAAAATTATATTATTTCAATATGACATGTAGTTCGGAAGTCTCAGACCGTGTAACAGACCTAAGGACAAAATACAAAAAAAAAAAACAATAGTAAAAAAAAACAAATACAAAAATGGGAAGCAACTCATTTAAAAGTGCAATTTACCTTAATACAAAAATTATGATGATAACGGACAGTGTTTTTTTTTTATTCAAACAAAATGCTGACATGTTTTTGTCCATAAACATAGGACTTGAAAAATAATAAAATACCCAAACCAGCCAAATCGTTCTAAAGTAAGGAAGAGTATTTCATTTTTACTTGCGATAGACATAGGTACTATATATCAAGTTATGCATTCGTACAAAAAAAAAAGTTGAGAAAGTCTGTCTGTCAGTCTGTCTGTCAGTCTGTCTGTCTGCATACGAAGCTTACAACCTAAACAAATGGACCGATTGATGTCAAACTTGGTATGTAGCGTTATTTGTTGATTAGTGATTTCTACAAAATGGCTTAAAATTGGTATTTAAAACTTTTTTTCCAAAAAATTATTTATAAAAAAATAGTTTTTTTTTAAAAACGGCCCTAACGATTTTGAAATTTTTTTTTCTAAAAATGCATCTTAATATATTAATAAAAACTGCATACTTGTTTTGGAGGGCAATTTGATATCAGATTTTGTTTTCTTTAAAAAAAAAACCTTTAAGTACCTTCATTTTCCAAATTTCTATAAAAAAAGTCTCAAAAATTTAAGCAACTTGAACTCTAAGAGCAAGTTCGTGCGAGGCAGTCGTGCATTTTGTTTTGAATGGATTTAAATCGAATATTGTACTCATTACCTTCCTCTAGACATCGTATTATGTTTTTCTTTGTTTATACATTCGTGTTTTGTAAGATAATTTCTTCCTTCAAGTTTTGAAATACAACGTAACAATGATGGAAAAGTTTTTGGAAAAGAGGAAAGACATCAACCATCTAAGGTTCTCTACCTCCAGAGCCTCAAACTTGTTGGTTTTCTCATCATGATTTCCAAGTTTGTTTTTTCTCACCCATATTTCGATTTCTCTTTGAAAATGTTCAGTAGTAAAGCAATATAATATCGCCTTAAATGACAATAGCAAGGCTGTAAACTCCCAGGCACGCTTTTTAGTTTAAGGCTTAAAATGTATTCTATGATTGTAATGTTACCTTCAGCAAATCCACTTTTTGAGTTTGTTTCTTTTATTTAGATCTCTCATGCACCGGAGCAGTCGGAGTAGCACCTGTTCATCAATCGGTTCTTGGTCGACGTCATTGCTTCCAAGTTCGTGGTGGGCCCCGTGGGGAACGCTATTACAGCTGTGGATCAAGACAAGAGCGTGATTTATGGATATACAGCTTACGAAAATCAATTACTCCCAATTCTGATCATACCCGCCACATAGATAACTCATTAAAAATGTGGATCTATGAAGCAAAAAATCTTCCACCAAAAAAGAAGTATTTCTGTGAGTTGCATTTGGATAAAACTCTTTATGGACGAACTAGCGTAAAGTTACAAACAGATCTACTCTTTTGGGGTGAATATTTTGATTTTCCTGACATACCGGATATAAATGTGATCACCGTCAATGTGTTCCGAGAAGTTGAAAAGAAAAAAAAACGAGACAAGCATCAGTTTGTGGGTTCAGTGAAAATTCCAATTCACGAAGTAACATCTCGTTCATTTTCGGAGGATTGGTATCAGATTTTGAGCGAGAAAAATGACAATAGCATGAACAGAGGCTCTTCAAAGGAAGTAACACCGACACTGCGTATAAAATGCCGTTTCCAGAGCACAGACATTCTTCCAATAAATGTGTACGGTGATTTTCTAGCTTTTTTAAAAGAAAATTACAAACGTGTTTGTGAATCACTTGAACCAGTGATTGGGGTCAAGGCCAAGGAAGACATCGGTCAAGCATTGGTGCTTTTAATGCATGCTCAGGGTTTAGCTGGTGCATTTTTAACTGATGTGGTTGCCTTGGATCTTCTCAGAGTAGGTGATCAGCGACTGACGTTCCGTGGTAATTCTTTAGCAACCAAAAGTATGGAAGCATTTTTGAAATTGACAGGCGAACAATATCTCCAAGATACACTATCGGCTCCTATTAATGAGATCATTCAGTCGGACCGTGACTGTGAAGTAGATCCGCTTAAAGCCACTGGATCTCTTGTAAGGCAACAGCAGTCTCTTCGAAACGCAGTCCGCGCTGCATGGTGTAGCATTTATGAATCGCACAAACATTTTCCACCACAGCTGCGCGAGTGTTTTGCTACATTCAGAGAACGCTTGCAGACCCTCGGCAGGGAAGATATGGCCGATAATTTGATTTCGGCATCTATTTTTTTGCGATTCCTTTGTCCAGCAATTCTGTCTCCCAGTCTATTTAATATTACCAATGGTGAGTTTTTAAATTTTTTAATGGTTTCTCGTATTTATTATATGTTTTGTTTACATTTTAGAACTTCCATCTATCAGAGCGACTCGCAATCTCACTTTAGTTGCAAAGACTCTTCAGACTCTTGCAAACTTTACTCGCTTCCAAGGCAAAGAGAATTTTATGGAGTTTTTGAATGATTTCCTCGAACAGGAGGCCCCAAGAATGAAGGAGTTTCTGCATAATATTTCAACCCGCCCCGAGCATACACCACCAGAATCGATACTTGATTGGTCCGGTTATATAGACCAAGGCAAACAATTATCCATACTATATAGCCTTCTTTCAGAGAGTATTCAAAAACTGAGTGAAAATCGACAACGTGAGTTAGATCCAATGCAGCATATTCTCGATGAAATTTCAAAAGCTATTGAGTCCAATCGCTTCTCAAACGATAATCAAGAGAATCGTAACCCGGATGAACAACATTATTCCGGTGGTGCTCAACCACAGACACAAAAATGTGTTCCACCCGAGCGTGGCATCATTCGAGGCGTATTGACACCCAGCTCGCTTGAGAAAAATATCTTCCGTTATAATGACCCCACAGTAACTCCCTTATTACAAGAGAACAAACGCAATTCGAATAGTCAATCGAGCATTAATGGTGTTCATAGCAATAATACGGGTCAACTACATCACTCACAATCGCAATCGTCTATAGCTTCATCTCAAAATGGGGGAGGTGCACTCATTCCAACCACAATTCAGCATCACTGCCCACCTCCCCCATCGTCTGTCACAAGCACTGCAGAGAGAAACTCTGCTGGAGGATCTGGTGTTTCCGGAAGTAATGCATATAATGTTGGAAATGTACACTACGTTCCGAGCAATGGAAACATTTCTACAATTAGCACAAATGGCAATAGTTCAAGTCCGAGTTCTTTAAGGGCGACCACTTTGCCAAGAAACAACAACAACTACGATGATAACGCTGTAGTAACTGGAGGAGGAAACCTTATTCAAATTGGCCTTCTGGATCCAACAAGTGCATTTGTTCGCAAGAGCCCGACACCACATATGAAATTAAACTCTCGTGGAAAAAACTCAGCCAATGGCTCTCAATTAAGCCTTCTAAGTGAAAGAGCACCAAGTAAGCTGAATTTGGGCATTCCTGATCCAGCACATCATCATATAGCCAATAGTTCTGCTGTACAAATTGGTTCGTCTGGTGAAAACAATCCAAACAGCAATATGCCAATGAATTTGGAGGATCTCGATGACCTTTTTAAATACGCCGAGGAACAGGCTATTGCAGTTGCAGCTGCAGCTGATTCCAACAAACCCAAAGAACCATTAACATCGAAAGGCAGCCACTGTAGTTCGGGATACCAAAGTATAAACACTCCATCCTCTAGTCCTGTAGACCAACAGCATGCTCAACAACAGCAACAAATGATGAATAGCAACCCTTTGAACAGACAACAGTTGCATTTGGGAAGTAGTGGCCTTCAGCCACCGCTTGCATTTAAAAATCCCATCTATCAACTGCAGTCTTCAGCTTCGTCTACTGCATCATCGACAAATTCAAATGCACATCACCACCATCATCACTATCACCATCATGCTCAACAGATGCAGCAACAACAGTTACAGCAAGCACAACAAGCGCAATTAATTCAACAACAGCAGCAACATCGACCAAACAACTACACCATTTCAAATGTGTTCCCCAATAAAGCGGGGGGTATGATAACCGCTCGAGCAACTCACCTTGAACGAACGGGAGGAGCGTCGTCATCATTGACTCCTTCCAGCAGTGAGGAGCGACTCAGCACCGATAATTACCATGTAATTCCCTTTAAGACAAACGCTCCAGAAAACGGTCACGTTGAAACCCACCGATCACTAAGTGGGACTAGTAGCAGTAGTGGTGGTGGACGTGTGCCGCGCACAAATCCGCAGTACAAACGAGACGAGTATAATCCACAGAATGACACCTATGCACCCATTGCGAGTTTTTTAAATCGAAGCATACGCGATGGACATCCAACCGCTGGGCCGGTAGCAATATACAATGGTAGTCCAGCCGGCCAGCATCACCATCATTTGAATGGGAAAATGATAACGAATGGTCCAATTGCAGGCAGCAATAATAACCGATACCAAAGACGATTGAGTTTGGACTCAGCCAGAACATTATCGGATAGTTCAACAGACACGGAAGGTAAGAAAAAAATGTGGTAAAACAGCAAACTTAGGGTCAGTTTCTCAGTTAAGAACCAGCTTTTAAGTAATTCGCGATGATTTATTTCTAACAATATAAATTATCTTAGCTGCAGATTTTCAGTGCAGGATTGAATTTATGTATCTTTGGGTTGCCTCTAGCTATTCTTACTAATACCCTTTTATATATAAACAATATGGTTTATATATACCAGGCTAATACTCTACAATTGAATCGGTCATTTCAAAAACAACTTAAGTCCATCAGTTCGGTTTTTATTTAATTCAGAATTAACACTCCAAATTTTTGGGATTCATTAATGAATTTGGCTCTTTCAAATGTTAAGGAATATCAATTGTAGATTCCCCTTTATTTTAAAATTCCGGAAATCCTCTCAAAACTTCATCAAAATGAACAAAGAATTAATAATAAGGAAAATTAGAAGAAAAAGCTCTATACTTAGTCCTTTTTTGCATAACAGTTTCCCAAACTGAATAAAACTACTTTTTTAATAACCGCACCATGGTAAATCTTGTTAAAATATTGAAAATCTAGGAGATAAAATGATTCGCCTTTCCGGACATGTCCAGTATTAAAATTTGGTTCTTGATCATAGCAATATTTATAAATGAAAAATTACTACTTATTTTAATGTTAAGGAAATAAAGCATATACTTATTTAGCAAAACAATAGATGAAATCATATTTTTATAATACTTTTCATTATGACAAGGTGTATGTCAACCCATCGAAGGTAAACGCCGTCGACAGCCACGCAACAACTACGATCAAAATGGTGAAATACAACTATTGCAGGAAACACTTGATAGCCTCCGTCACACTCTCGATCGGGATGAAGCCGAACTAAGAGACTCTAGCGATGAAATATTTGCTTTGAACCGCTACAACGGTGGTAGTAACGCTTTGCAGCAATCAGACTCAACAATGAGAAGCATCATTGAGAGGTAAAATCTTACTAATTTGGTTGTATACAAATACTCATAATTCTGTATTTTCAGACTGATAACCATGGAAGAAGAACTTCGTCGTGAACAAATGAAAATGTCTCTTGCTCTCTCGCACAAACAGCGTGTTATTGAAGCCCAAGGACAACAAATAGCAGCTCTAGATGCAGCGAATAATCGACTACTCAGTGCTTTGACAGCTCTACGACAACGGTACGAAACTCAGCAACAGCATCACCATCACCCAAATGCATCCTCATCGCAACAGTAGAAATGTCCCCATTAAGGACTTACCTTGCAACAGACCAAAGTTAAATAAAATCCATAAGGATATTCTAGCTTCGTTGTAGTTGATCTGGCTACAGTAACAAATTAAATATATATTTCATAAAAACACGTTAAACCAGCTTTCAGTCGGTTTTTCGGAAGTTATGGATTCCGTTCATAAATATAATTTGACCAATATTTAAGTCCATCAAAGCATGAATATCGGCAATTATGCATTTGAAGAATAAATAATTTTACTCAAGCAATCATTATACACTCAAAACCAACTCACCATTCTGATAGGATAAGGTGTGCTGGTAAGGTTTTTGTATTAGATAGAAGCTAACGCATGAACATCTTTATTTACCATTATATTCACTAGAAGTGTACACTTTTTACCAAAAATTTGATATTCATTCACATGGAAATATTCATAACATTTATTATAATTGCAATAGGCAACACTTCATTGTTTTAGCTTTTTTAACACATCAATTCAAATACAGTTTGCAACAATAACAAGAAGGAAACCAGAACAAAGGCAGTTTAACCGAAAGAAAAATTCAAATTGAATTTTTAAAGTAGTTTTATGTTATTTGTTTAGTTTTAGTTTGTAAGTTCAGTTTATTCTCTTAATAGATATGTGTGTATTTATTTTGTCATTTTATTCGTTAATTTTAAAACTATTATAATATTATTTTTTTTTTCAATTAAAAATATAAATTCGTTTTTCAAAACTTTATGTTATATTTCAAAGAAGGTAACAATAAATTTCTTCTAAAAAAAATGAAATATTCAGTAGAAGAAAATTTGCTATGAAAACATTTGTATATAATTATAAATGAAATAATTGCGATATGTAGAAAGCAAAAATAAAATAATAAAACTTTTATTGAAATTATACAAACCCGTTTTATGCTTTAAGCCTACTTCTCAGATCGCGCTAGTTTTAAACAGACATTATTTTAAATTATTTTTCCTCATTTTTTCCGTGCGCTTGATTGTGAGGTAAAATATGTACCATTGGAAAAGAAATTGTGATTTTTTAGCTGGAGATGTGAACAACTCGGCTGAAACTTTTGCATACTAGGATTTATTTTCATTTTTGAAGTCTCTGAGAATTTATAAAAGTTAAAGACATAGAAAAATTTAATAAGTACTCTGACAAAGTTTTGAGTTTTATTTATTTATTATTTTTTTTTTTTTTTTTTGAAGTTATTACCATGCCGAAGAAGATAACACAATCGGTGGTCGGTTTTATTTATTATATGATCAGAACTAAAAACTAGATTAGATCCTTTCAAGACCACAACACGATGTAACAAACTGAAAAAGATCAACAATTGACTTTCAGTTTAGGTATGTATGTTGGAAAAAAAGAAACAATGGAAAATGATTTTGTCGTTTTGGTTTTCATTCTTTGAATATTGCATAAAACAGCTCGAGTAAACTTCTGATAAAATGGTTTCTTTATGTGAAATTGTTTAAAGGGTTATTTTCTTCCTCCGATTATGTATTTTCGGAAACATTTCGAAATTGCTGCAGGTGAAATCAAAGCAGCAGTCTTCTTCCTTTAAGCCATAATAGCGGATTGCTCGGTTTCGTTCAGTTTTGTTTTCGGACGTAAACTCACTTTTCTTTCACAATTTAAGTCCGCAAATTAATTGACCTTCTGTCAATTATATCAACAGAAAACATTCAAAACGTTTATAAACTTATAAATATTCTAAAGCTCGAAACCCTTGTACAGGGCGTCCCGGAATTAGATAAGAACATTTTGAGGGATGATTCTTGGGTATATTCTAAGAAAAGAATTGTTCTACAGTAACTCTCTATCTGCCAAGTTAATACCCTTTAGCGATGATTTAAGAAAACGCTTACTTTGGTATGCCTTTACTCATGTCAATGTTAATAACTCCGTTAATACTTATGATAGAAACTTCGTTAATAACTTGATTTTTAGAAGAAATGCTATTCTTTGTAACTGCATTTAAAAAATGTTAATATCTTTTTTATTGCTCAGATGTCAATTTTTAAAGGGAATTATTTTTTCTTACCCATGATAATTTTTGACTCGGGCCAATTTTCTTCGACAAATGTATTACATATAAACATAGTGTTTTATAAATTTATTCTTATGAAGAAAACAATAATGAACAAAAAAGTTCTCAACAATTTTGTCAGAAAACTCATAGATTTTATGATATTTAGGAAAACCTGAACCAGGTAAAATCTCTAAAAAATGTGTTTTTTTGCTTTAGTCATAAATGGCTAAGAATTAAAAATTTATTTTTGTAGTTTTATTTTATTTCTGTTTAAGACCTAGTTACAACAATTATTTAAATAGTTCTTCTTGATTTAGTGTGCTTGATAGAGCCCGTTTATTTGGATTTGACATAATGGTAAAAAAAACTTGAATACGGCTAAAATTGGATAAAATATCGTCTTTCAAAATCTAGTATTTTTGGTCTTTTTGTATGCATTTTTTATTTAAAATTACTTTTTGTCATTAATTTAAACCATAAAGCAACTTAATGCAAGAAATATTTTCAAACTTAAACAAAAACATAAAAAAAATAGTTTCGGGATTTAGGATAAACGATATTATATGAGATTATTTTTTAGAAAATAGAGGTATAAATTTATAAAAATACAAAAATACAAAACTCCTAATTACAACTTCTAAAATGTGTTGAAGAAATGTGTTCAAAAAGACCAAAAATACTAGATTTTGAAAGTCCATATTTTATCCTATCTTAGCCGTATTCAGGTTTTGCGACCATTATGTTAAAAGATAAAGTATTTTCTTTTTACTTGCGATATAGGTACTATACAGCCATGGACAGAGAAATAGCACACCTAATTAAACAAACATTAAAACAAAAATTTCAGTCATAGTAAATGTTTTTAAAATATTTTTTTTTGCTGTGTTATGTTGGCAACCATTGAAACAACAATTAAAAATTTAATTTGGCCCGTTATCATCTATGGGTTTTTGTTGTTGCCTTTTTATGTCTTTTACAGCTTAATAAGGCATGGACAGAGAAATAGCACAGTTACTTTTTATGTCACAAATTTTCATTTGTTTCTTGTTCACTTTGATTGTTTTAGAAATATTAAGAAGGTTGATAAAAATTATGGGTCGTAACAAACATTGTTCTCCAGAAAAAAGGAGTTTAATCTTCGACTTAAGTGAACAAGGTAAGAATCCAACTGAAATATCGAAATTGTTGAAATGTTCAAGGAAAATGGTATACAACGCAATTAATTCGGTTAAAGCTGACCCTCAGTTAAAAAAAAAAAATGAAATTCGAAAGCCCCCTCCCCGAAAAACTTCCACGCGTGTTGATAGGACCATGGTGCGAAAGAGTAATATCGATCCATTCAAACATCCCGCATCATCATGACCGAAATCAACGAAGAATTCAACTTAAACATTTCAAGTAGGCTTGTAAGAAGGCGGCTCAATGATGCCCAAATCTTTGGATGCATCAGCAGAAAAAAACCGTTGCTATCCAAGAAGAACATCAAGGCTCGGTTGAATTTTGCAAAAACCCACCTTAGGAAAGATGTACAATTTTGGAAAAGAGTTTTATGGAGCGATGAAACTAAGGTAAACCGCATCGGCCCTGATGGAAAAACATTTGTACATCGACCTAGAGGACAAGCCTACAATCCAAAGTATACTTTGAAGACGGTCAAACACGGTGGAGGCAGTCTGATGGTCTGGGGAGCGTTTTCATGGTTTGGTGTGGGTCCGTTGGTAAGAATAAATGGTACGATGGATAAATTTTCATATTTAAACATATTGAAAAACCATATGGAACCATTCACATTCGAGTCAATGCCAGTTAACTGGATTTTCATGCATGATAATGATCCAAAACATGCATCGAAAATCGTGAAGGAGTGGCTTACCAACGAATCTATCGATGTTTTGACTTGGCCGGCGCAAAGTCCGGATCTTAACCCAATAGAAAATCTATGGAATGATGTTAAGGGTAAGATCCGGCAGAAAAAATTCAAAAATTCGGAGGAACTTTGGGTTGGAGTTCAATAAGCCTGGAATTCCATTCCCCAAAGTCGGTGCCAGAAGTTGGTGGAAAGTTTACCACGTAGATGTGAGGCGACTTTGAAAAATTTAGGTCGATCAACAAAATATTAGTTTGGTAAAAAATAAAGTTGGAAAGTACTGTTTTTTTCAGTAAAGTTTTGTTTTTCAACAGTTTTACCAATGTGTGCTATTTCTACGTCCAGCAGAAAATACGACATCACAGTGTTTTTTAGATTTTTCAAACAACTACGAAGGAAATTACTTTAATTTTAAGCTTTATTAAGTTTGATTTCGCTTTTTTGTTAATTGTATACAAGAATATTTGGTTAATTTATTTATATGTAAATAAAAAACTACATAATATTTTGAAAATAAACAAAAAGTGTGCTATTTCTCTGTCCATAGCTGTATATCAAGTTATGCATTCGTACAAAAAAAAAAGTTGAGATAACATTTTTCCATGACATTACGATGGTAGACAATGCCAAAAAAGTGGGTCCCGGAAGTCCGTCTGTCTGTCTGTATAAGGAGCTACAGCCTAAACGGATGGACCGATTAATGTCAAACTTGGTATGTAGCGTTATTTGGCGACTCTCCAGAGGGGTTTTTGGAATTAATTTTTTTGGACCAAAAATAACGGTACATGTCATATACCGATTTAAGTAAAATTGAAATATCTCGAAAACGGCTCCAACGATTTTGTTTAAAAAATTCAAATGTTAGTTTTAAGCTAAGGTTTATCTTCCAATGAAAAATTTTTTTTTGAAAATCATTATTAACGGTACCTGCCATAGAACGGTTTTTTTTCAAATCCGATTATCTCAGAAACTGATTATTCGATTTCAACGAAACTTTTTGTGAAGAAGCATTTATATAATTTAAGTATAAACCAAAAATAAAATTTCCAAAAAAATAATTTTTTTTTGAAAAATCAAATTTTCGAAAACGGGACATTGAATTTTTTTGAAATTTTGTTTTTAGATGTTGATGAGTGATTTCTACAAAATGGCATACCAATTTTATTTTAAAACTTTTTTTCCAAAAATTATTTATAAAAAATTATTTTTTAAAAAAACGGCTCTAACGATTTTTAAAATTTTTTTCTAAAAATGCATGTTAATATATCAATCAAAACTGCATACTTGTTTTGGAGGGCAATTCAATTTTAGATTTTATTTTATTTTTTTAAAAAACGAATTTTATTTTTTTCTATCTACAAAAAATTACTTAATACAAATTTTCAAATTCGGCTTGCCTTTCAAGTTATAGTCAAAAATTTAAAAAGTAACAGAAAAAGTCGAAAATATTGATCGTTACAAAAATGTTCATCTAATATATAAAAATCTCGTGTCGCAGTGTTTGTTATCAAAATCCTCCGAAACGGCTTGACCGATTTATATGAAATTTTGTACACATATCGGGTAGGTCTGAGAATCGGCCAACATCTTTTTTTCATACACATAAATGGTAAGGTTGGTCCACCATAAACTTTTTTTTTTATTTCTGAGAAAACATTTTTTTTTTAATTTTTTTATAATTCACTATTGAAAAATACATACAACTCAATATATAAGCTGTTTAGAGATAATTACGCAAATTATCTCATTTCGAATGTCGCATCGACAAGATTGAATTATTCAGGCTTTGGGGAGATGACAAAAATTGGAAATAAATACTAGAAAAGGTGGAACGAAGTCCGCCGGGTCAGCTAGTATCTTTATAATTTATTCATAGATTTTCAAGAACATTATCTTTTTGTCTTTGCCAGAAAGTGTACTATACATAAAAAATTTAAAACTATGAGGATTTGAAAGATTTTGATTTTTTTCTTTCAGTAATAAAGTTTTTTTTTGTAAAAATTTCCTTAAGAAAATCGATTTTTTTAAAATGTTTTAATGCATTACACTTAAACATCTGGAGTGGCCCAGAAAAGTTGTTCTAGTGTTTGTTGCTTATTTACTCAGCTTTCAGGCGCCGGCTTTTCTGCAGATAAGTCGTTTATTACTCAAGATATAGCCCGTAGGCTGGAAAAAACAACGACAGAAAACTTTGAAAAATCATATCTCGAAAACCTGATCCAAAAATATTTTTATAGATAAGATTTTCGAGTTTTCTGGGATCAAATCTATACGAAAAGTATAACGGCACTTGGTGTCCAAAAAAATTTTATTTTTTTGTAAACTAGTGTTATTACCTATACAAAATAAATCTTAATCAACTTAAAATGTGTTTTTTCTATTAATTTTTACATACAATTTTGTAAGTCTGAAAGAAAATGAAATATTAATTCTCGAAACCAAAAACAACTTGACATACCTATATAATAACGCTTCCGTTCTGTGCAAACAATTATGGGTAAACGGATGCAATTGATAAATTGGAAAGAAACGGTTCGTTCGGTTTTGACAGTAGGTTCCGTTCCCGTCCGTCTATTACGGCCATATTATTCACTCTAGATTTAGTTTGGATTAAAGTTAATTTTAAATCCAATCACTTAAATCTGAATTTAATAAATCCAAGGATTTAATTTTTTGTTCATATTATTCACTCAAAAAAAATTGTGATTATTAAATAAATTTTATATATGTAATTTGCATTTATCTTTATTTTTCCTTTTCAAAATGCTTGAAAAAAAAAAACAATTAATTAACTTTACATCTGGATTTATAAAGTCGCTCCACATAAAAATTAGACGATCTCCCGCTAAATTAAGTCTGCTTAATTTGGTCTTTTTTTCCGTGTACAACACGTAACTTAACTTCGAGAAATATAAATTTGCTAGATAACTTCCATCTAAACTTAGCAATCGGGAGGAGGAGGCGGTGGCCCGACTAAAAAGTTTCCTAGTATACGCTATACTTTCTTTTATAAGGCAGTGTTGTTGGTCGGGATAGTCCCACATATGTACATCTATGAGCACGAGTTTTCCGGTCCTCAGAAGTCAGAATCTTTTGAGAATTTCAACACCTACCCTCAGGGGCGGACTGGCCCACCGGGCATTCTGGATTTTTCCCGGTAGGCCCTCGGGCAAGAAAACATTTCTTAAAAGCACTTGAAATTCCATTTTTAAATTCACTCACGTCATGCTTCAAATCGGTTTCTGGCCTTTTTAGTCAGTATAAATCTATTGTGCCCCTTATGGATCTTTCGAGACCTATAGAATTATGTTTGTGAGCCCCCTATGTATGTTTCGAGGCCCACAGAATTATGTTTGCGGCATTTAAGTCAACGTAGGCCTCCTATGGATCTTAATGGGCCTACCGAATTCTGTTTGTGGGCCCCCTATGGATTTTCAAAGGGCCCCATATGGATATTTCGAGGCCCACAAAATCAATGAAGGCCTCCTATGGATCTTTAGGGGCCTACCGAATTCTGTTTGTGGGTCCCCTATGGATTTTCAGGGGGCACCATATGGATCTTTCGAGGCCCACAGAATTATCTTTGTGACCTTTAAGTCAATGAAGGCCACCTATGGATCTTAATGGGCCTACCGAATTCTGTTTGTGGGCCCCCTATGGATTTTCAAAGGGTCCCATATGGATATTTCGAGGCCCACAGAATCATGTTTATGGCGTTTAAGTCAATGAAGGCCTCCTATGGATCTTTAGGGGCCTACCGAATTCTGTTTGTGGGTCCCCTATGGATTTTCAGGGGGCCCCATATGGATCTTTCGAGACCCACAGAATTATCTTTGTGGCCTCTAAGTCAATGAAGGCCTCCTATGGATCTTTAGGGGCCTACCGAATTCTGTTTGTGGGCCCCCTATGGATTTTCAGGGGGCCCCATATGGATCTTTCGAGGCACACAGAATCATGTTTATGGCGTTTAAGTCAATGAAGGCCTCCTATGGATCTTTAGGGGCCTACCGAATTCTGTTTGTGGGTCCCCTATGGATTTTCAGGGGGCCCCATATGGATCTTTCGAGACCCACAGAATTATCTTTGTGGCCTTTAAGTCAATGAAGGCCTCCTATGGATCAAGAAGCAGTTCTAAGTCTGCGAAGAGAGAAGGATATGTCGCCTTGTCGCCATGTCGCCATGTCGCCTTGTCGCCATGTCGCCTTGTCGCCATGTCGCCTTGTCGCCATGTCGCATTGTCACCTTGTCGCCTTGTCGCCATGTCGCCATGTCGCCCTGTCGCCATGTCGCCCTGTCGCCATGTCGCCATGTCGCCTTGTCGCCATGTCGCCTTGTCGCCATGTCGCCATGTCGCCTTGTCGCCATGTCGCCATGTCGCCTTGTCGCCATGTCGCCTTGTCGCCATGTCGCCATGTCGCCTTGTCGCCATGTCGCCATGTCGCCATGTCGCCTTGTCGCCATGTCGCCATGTCGCCATGTCGCCTTGTCGCCATGTTGCCATGTCGCCTTGTCGCCATGTCGCCATGTAGCCTTGTCGCCATGTTGCCTTTTCGCCTTGTCGCCATGTCGCCTTGTCGCCTTGTCGCCCTGTCGCCTTGTCGCCATGTCGCCTTGTCGCCGTGTCGCCTTGTCGCCATGTCGCCTTGTCGCCATGTCGCCATGTCGCCTTGTCGCCATGTCGCCTTGTCGCCATGTCGCCATGTCGCCATGTCGCCTTGTCGCCATGTCGCCTTGTCGCCATGTCGCCATGTCGCCTTGTCGCCATGTCGCCATGTCGCCTTGTCGCCTTGTCGCCATGTCGCCTTGTCGCCATGTCGCCTTGTCGCCATGTCGCCTTGTCGCCATGTCGCCTTGTCGCCTTGTCGCTATGTCGCCTCGTCGCCATGTCGCCATGGCGCCTTGTCGCCATGTCGCCTTGTCGCCATGTCGCCTTGTCGCCATGTCGCCTTGTCGCCATGTCGCCTTGTCGCCTTGTCGCCATGTCGCCATGTCGCCCTGTCGCCTTGTCGCCTTGTCGCCTTGTCGCCATGTCGCCTTGTCGCCATGTCGCCCTTTCGCCATGTCGCCTTGTCGCCATGTCGCCATGTCGCCTTGTCGCCATGTCGCCATGTCGCCTTGTCGCCATGTCGCCATGTCGCCTTGTCTTCATGTCGCATTGTCGCCATGTCGCCCTGTCGCCATGTCGCCCTGTCGCCTTGTCGCCTTGTCGCCCTGTCGCCTTGTCGCCATGTCGCCATGTCGCCCTGTCGCCTTGTCGCCATGTCGCCTTGTCGCCTTGTCGCCATGTCGCCATGTCGCCATGTCGCCATGTCGCCCTGTCGCCTTGTCGCCTTGTCGCCATGTCGCCTTGTTGCCATGTCGCCTTGTCGCCATGTCGCCATGTCGCCTTGTCGCCATGTCGCCATGTCGCATTGTCGCCATGTTGCCATGTCACCTTGTCGCCTTGTCACCTTGTCGCCTTGTCGCCATGTCGCCTTGTCGCCATGTCGCCATGTCGCCTTGTCGCCATGTCGCCTTTTCGCCTTGTCGCCATGTCGCCATGTCGCCTTGTCTTCATGTCGCATTGTCGCCATGTCGCCCTGTCGCCATGTCGCCCTGTCGCCTTGTCGCCTTGTCGCCCTGTCGCCCTGTCGCCTTGTCGCCATGTCGCCTTGTCGCCATGTCGCCCTGTCGCCATGTCGCCCTGTCGCCTTGTCGCCATGTCGCCTTGTCGCCTTGTCGCCATGTCGCCATGTCGCCCTGTCGCCATGTCGCCATGTCGCCTTGTCGCCATGTTGCCATGTCACCTTGTCGCCTTGTCGCCATGTCGCCTTGTCGCCATGTCGCCATGTCGCCATGTCGCCTTGTCGCCATGTCGCATTGTCGCCATGTCGCCCTGTCGCCATGTCGCCCTGTCGCCTTGTCGCCTTGTCGCCCTGTCGCCCTGTCGCCTTGTCGCCATGTCGCCTTGTCGCCATGTCGCCATGTCGCCATGTCGCCTTGTCGCCATGTCGCATTGTCGCCATGTCGCCCTGTCGCCATGTCGCCCTGTCGCCTTGTCGCCTTGTCGCCCTGTCGCCCTGTAGCCTTGTCGCCATGTTGCCTTTTCGCCTTGTCGCCATGTCGCCTTGTCGCCTTGTCGCCCTGTCGCCTTGTCGCCATGTCGCCTTGTCGCCGTGTCGCCATGTCGCCCTGTCGCCTTGTCGCCATGTCGCCATGTCGCCTTGTCGCCATGTTGCCATGTCACCTTGTCGCCTTGTCGCCATGTCGCCTTGTCGCCATGTCGCCATGTCGCCTTGTCGCCATGTCGCCTTGTCGCCATGTCGCCCTGTCGCCATGTCGCCCTGTCGCCTTGTCGCCTTGTCGCCCTGTCGCCCTGTCGCCTTGTCGCCATGTCGCCTTGTCGCCATGTCGCCATGTCGCCCTGTCGCCATGTCGCCCTGTCGCCTTGTCGCCATGTCGCCTTGTCGCCTTGTCGCCATGTCGCCCTGTCGCCTTGTCGCCTTGTCGCCATGTCGCCTTGTTGCCATGTCGCCTTGTCGCCATGTCGCCATGTCGCCTTGTCGCCATGTTGCCATGTCGCCATGTCGCCTTGTCGCCATGTTGCCATGTCACCTTGTCGCCTTGTCGCCATGTCGCCTTGTCGCCATGTCGCCTTGTCACCATGTCGCCTTGTCGCCATGTCGCCTTGTCGCCATGTCGCCATGTCGCCTTGTCGCCATGTTGCCATGTCGCCTTGTCGCCTTGTCGCCATTTCGCCTTGTCGCCATGTCGCCTTGTCGCCATGTCGCCTTGTCACCATGTCGCCTTGTCGCCATGTCGCCATGTAGCCTTGTCGCCATGTCGCCTTGTCGCCATGTAGCCTTGTCTTCATTTCTTGATACACAACTTACGCATCTGAAATTTTGGGATTTTCGCTCGGATTGTCGCCATGTCGCCTTGTCGCCATGTCGCCTTGTCGCCATGTCGCATTGTCGCCATGTCGCCCTGTCGCCCTGTCGCCATGTCGCCCTGTCGCCATGTCGCCCTGTCGCCTTGTCGCCATGTCGCCTTGTCGCCATGTCGCCATGTCGCCTTGTCGCCATGTTGCCATGTCGCCTTTTCGCCATGTCGCCATGTCGCCATGTCACCATGTCGCCTTGTCGCCTTATAAGAATTTTAATATCAATTTTAAAAATGGTATAAAATTTAATTAATTTATCGAAGTACCTAATTTACTGAACCGGTCAGTAAAAGGTACTGTTAGTAACTGTTAAAAATATCGTGAAGTGTTGTTTTTTAACATTATCATTTTATTTTAAAAGATTTTGAAATTGTGAAATCTTAAATTTTAATTTAACATGTAATTAAAAGTTTTGAAATTTTAAAAGCTTTAACATGACAAACAAAAGCACTGGATAAATTCACGAAAACTTTTAAAAACAAATGCTTTTATTTGAAAAAATAAATGATTTTTAGCATTTACATTTTCCAAACTTGGTCAATTAATTAAAAGTAGGTACAATTAATAAAAAGGACTATCACCGACTAATTTCTATAAGTCGGTTAATGTGGTTGCAGTCCTCGTAAAATGCCACATGTTCCGAAAAAATAGATCAAACGTCCTTAACAATTATTCCTGACAGACCAACCCCTTATATTTTAGAAAAAGAAGGTGCAATAAAGACGAGATCGTTAATAAAACATCGAGCTCTTCAAATGTCTCTGTTAAAAAATATTTCTAATATTTTTTATTTATATTAAGAACATACATACATTTTGAAAAAAAGAGCTTGTTTCTAATTATTTTTCGACCACTGTATATAAAAAAATTCATGTGTGCAATTCACACGTGGTAGAAGTGAAACCTTAAAAATTATTTTTCTTGCATAAAATAAAAATCGAAAAAATGTACCTTTTTTTATTCTATCACCTTTAAATCCATATCTTTTATATGACAACCCTATAAATTAAAAAATAATAAATTTTAAATCATCTGAAAGCTTATTATTTTACCTTTTATTTGGCTTTTCAATCATGTTTCTACCATGCCTACAAAAAAGTAAGAATTTTTTAAAGTCAACCATCTCGAAATTTAAAACTGATATTACGGTACTTCCTACACTGGTGGCTGGTCATCGGCAACAGATCTTCACAGGTGTTTTAAGGTATTTTTCAATTTTTTCGATTTAAGATTGTGTAACTTGTAGAGTGCGTACCGTTATGTGTGATATATCAAATAAAAGGTTATGTTATCAGCATGCGTAATAAAGTTAAATAAAAAAATAAAAATCGAAAAAATTTACCTTTTTTTCATTCCATCATCTTTAAATCCATATCTTTTACATATATGACAACCTAATAAATTAAAAAATAATAAATATTTAATCATCTGAAAGCTTATTATTTCACCTTTTATTTGACTTTTCAATCATGTTTCTACCATGCCTACAAAAAAAGTAAGAATTTTTAAAGTCAACCATCTCGAAATTTAAAACGGTACTTCCTACACTGGTTGCTGGTCATCGGCAACAGATCTCCATACGTGTTTTGAGGTAATTTCACGTTTTTGATATATCAAATGAAAGTTAATATCAGCATGATATGACGGTTAAGAAAAAGAACATCTTTTCATCGTTATCTCAGGATTTTGAATATGAAATTAAATGAAAGGAGATGGCACATTTTTGGGCCCAGTGTGTTCACTTACGAAATGGGTATCAAATGAAAGGTGACGGTAAGCACATTACGTGGGTAAAATATTTTCAAATTCGTTAGTGGGGTTTTGGAGATATTTGAGTTTAAAGTTTCGGATTTCAAAATCAAGATTTCAGCTATTTTTGCGATCAATTAATCGTAGAATGCGTAGAAAGGACTTTTTAGATTGGAAATTAGTTAATCTTTCTTTTTCTAGTACATCATTTTTCTCTAGGAGTTATACTTTCAGAGTAACAGAACCGCAAAGTATCTCATTCTCAGTAATTCCGCACTTAACTCTAAGGGTTGTTTAAAATATTTAAAATATCAAAAAACACACAATTTTCGGTAGTGTAACTCTTAAATTATAACTCCTAGAGAAAAATGATGTACTAGAAAAAGAAAGATTAACTAATTTCCAATCTAAAAAGTCCTCTCTAGTTTTCTGTCCGACCAGTCGTTCTCAAGATATTGAGACAAATGCGTTTTTCAAAATGGCGGTCGCCCCACAAGACCAAACAATACGCAATCTGAGATTTGTTCTTGGGATAAACCCCTCTTCAATACTGCATTCAAACTTAGCTCACGTCATAGCTTTTTCCAGATTTTTCCCCATTGACTGAACTATAGTTTCTATTCTTATTATTTAATAGGCATATTTCAGCGCGTTTTTGTGTATTTTGCTTATTATAAGGTTTTTGTATGTTTTATAGAACTATTTTATATATATAATTAAAGGTAACACATTAAGCTATCGAAAAATTACAAAAAAAAGTTCATGTCACCACTGAATATTTTGATATTTCGATGTGCCAAATGCCTCGCTTAAAAAAATCACCTTTTGAGAAGTAAATACCTAATATGTATTATTTTTTTTTAACAAAGAAAAAAACTTTTGATACAGATTTATAGACAAGAGAAATACCTTTTATTTGATACCAATATTATTTCTGTACACCCATTATTACGCATTCTACGATTAATTGTTCGAAAAATTAGCTGAAATCTTGATTGTGAAATCCGAAACTTCAAACTCAAATATCTCCAAAACCCCACTAACGAATTTGAAAATATTTTACCCACGTAATGTGCTTACCGTCACCTTTCATTTGATACCAATTTCGTTAGTGAACACACTGGGCCCAAGCTCCATAGAAAAATGTGCCATCTCCTTTGCACAATTATTGTTTATAGAAAAAATTTCATTCATTTATCTATTAAAACAAAAAAGTTATAATCAATTGATTTTTAATGTCACTTTTTCGTTTCATCTTGTTTCAAATCACTATGATCAAATTTTACAAAAAAAAGCCGAAAAAAACTAAGTTTTTTATATTCTTTTATCAATATATCGATTTTTTGATATGCAAACCTATGTATAAAAAAAATTACACCATTAAAGAGCTTATAAAATTTCCTGAAGAATAAAGCCATACTTAATTTTTTATAATGCACAAAAAGTATAAAAATAATTTATTGAAAACAATAATTTTCATAAAAAAAGCGAAAAAACATGTAATTTTATCTTCTCATGCTATTAAATGCATTTTTTCCCTTACAACATATACAAAATTTTATACCATCTGAAAGCTTATTGTCCAAGCTCAAAATATATATATATTAAATGCTATTAAATGCATTTTTTCCCTTACAACCTATACAAAATTTTATACCATCTGAAAGCTTATTTTCCAAGCTCAAAATATATATATTGATTAGGTCTATGAGACATCTACAAAAAGAGTTAGAATTTTTTTGAACTCGATCAATTTCCATCAAAAAAAGCGAAAAAACACGTATTTTTATCTTCTCACGCTATTAAATCCATGTTTCCCCTAACAACCTATAAAAGAGCTAGAATTTTTTAAAATCGATGAAATTTCATAAAAAAAAAGCAAAAAAAACATTTATTTTTATGTTTTCATGCTATTAAATCAATTTTTTTGTTTGACAACCTTTAAAAAATGTTATACCATGTGAAAGCTTATTAGGTGTGTTTTTTATTACCACCGGTCTTAACTGGACAAAAAAAACGCAGTCTGGGCTAAGCAATTTACATGTTAAATACAACAACACTTTAGCCCCTTGGGCTTAGTTGTTTAGCCCGGAGAATTCTTTGGGCTTAACTTTTTGAAGAGTTTTAAATCTGTGCTACCAAACCATAAATTGTTTAGAATTTGTTTAGAAACGTCAAAACTGACGTTTGAAATGACAAAATAAAATTAAAAAAAAAAAAAAACAACTAAAAAAAAGAATTAAATTTTTTTAAACTAAAAACAAAATCTTCAAAAACTAATTACATACCTGAAGTTAATCGCAAAATTTCATCTATGTATTCCCTTAAACTTATAATTTATTCGGCT